>NW_027150977.1:485229-1130353 GCF_018691715.1 Phytophthora cinnamomi | reverse complement strand
CTTTGGAATGCGCGATTTCTTCTCTCCAAACGTGAGAATTGACGAATGGTCAATTCAGAAGATTGACGTTCGGAGACCCCGTGCGCCTAACCTTAAGGGGGGGATGGTGTAACGGGGTTACACGTACAAGCGGCTACAAACCACTTGTGAATTTAACAGATAGGATATCGGCTAAACGTTTTAGATACTTCCTCACCTTGGTGTAAGTCACACCAATGGATGCATTGAAGTGGGCCACCACAATGAGTGGTCCACACCTACCCAAAGATCCTATTGGTGGAAAGAAGCATCTTTCTACCAATTAGAGACGTGCATATTGGCGGGGCTCTGACAGCCAGCCGCTGTCAACCCCTTTCATAGATGATAAACAGTTTTAGCAGATTTAGAAGGAAGATCAATTCACAAAACAATACAGTTCTCATTTTACCTTAAACTAGCTACTTGGTGGTTTATTTGATTTATGTTATACTTGTGTGCTCAAGTATAGTTAATTTAAATTATTAATAAACACCTACGCTTCCTCGTACACGTAGCGCGACGTGTAAGCAAAAGTAGTGAGTCAAGTTAGACCCACTACACCTGGTAGCACTTTGTAGTCCGTCCAACGACCGACTACGTGACGTTCGTACGAGGAGTACGAACGCGGAGCGGAGAACCACATGAGCACGGAGATGCCCATGGAGAGCTCCAATACGCCTGCAACGCATGTTGCACGCGCTGACTGCCCCCACCTGTCTGATCCAGAGTGGGAAGCCCTTCAACGACTGTCAACAGTCATTGGGGAGGCGGCGATAGCTACAATGCTGCGTACGCTATCGCCGACGGAGCAACATGGTGTTGCTCTGGGGTTCATCATGAAGGAGCAGCGTGATGCTGCTTTCTGAGTTACGGCGTCGTCAGGGACGACACCGCGTGCTCAATCATTGAAATTGAGCGTAAACAATTACGTGGGAAGAGAGGGCGAGCCTCTCCTCCGGTGGCTTGTCGAGCTCGACACAGCCATAGCGGCTCGACGCATCGTCGACCCGCTGTCGAAGGTCGCATTCGCCATGTCCTGTCTTGGCGGATGCGCAAGGAGTTGGGCGTATGTGGCGAGGCGGGTGAGCGCCTTTTGCCGCCCAGGTGTATAGCACGATGCCACGGGGCCGCCCGTCCGGAGAATTACTCCTCCTTCCGGATTTCCCGATGGGGTCAGACTCCGAAAGCCGCACTAGGTGCTCCAAACGGAGGTGTCGTGTGACTTTGTGAATCCCTGTAGGTGTCGTTTATCTTCGATAGAACGAACTTCAGCTGGAGAGTTATCTTGACAATGATAAGGTCTTGGGTGTAAAGCGCTTACTTTACTTCAAACGTAGGTCTCCACGACTGGGGTTGAGATCACAAGCAGATCCTTCCAGCCAAACCTTCAAAATCAGAGAGTTAATGTGCAAATATACAAATATACAGCTACTTATTCTTTGGGATCTCTGGAGCGGGGCCCCGGTGTACTACTGGAGTTTCATCCGGACCACCGGTCGAGTCCGAAAGCACCCTTCACTTACGCGCACCACCTTCCGCAAGGAGATAATTAGCTCCAGGCGGAAGACTTTCCAAACGTTCAACTCCAAAAGGAGAACAACCTCCGGTCGGACAATATATAATCCTATCACACAGTAGTCAATCGATCGGATCCAGGGGGTGACTACACACAACCTCCTAGAAACGCAGTTAATATGAAATGGGACCTCCGAACGAAGGACCAACAACTGGAATATGAAATAGGACAGGTCACCTCGGAGCGCGCGTCGCCCGATCACCGCCTAACTTGGTCTTAGCCTTTGGGAGAGTTCCACGGCGGTATTCGCGGTCACGACGCGTCCAAACGCTGGTCTTGTAGCTTAGGGCCGCCGGCAGGGTTAATCCCTCCGGTCGAGGCTTGTTCCTCTCGCTTACTTGACAGCACACCTCGTCCCTGGGGACGGGGAAGCACTTGCGCCCTTCTTGGCAAATTGAACTCTCTGATTATCTTTTCTTAGGCTTCTGTATCTACTGTTCTCTCTGGAATCAGCTCTTTTATCTTGGTTTCACTATAGTCGGGGCGTGGCGTAATCACGTCGCGTGTCGAGCGGGTCATGGATAGGGCAGGAATCTGGTCGGTGCATAACATATCATGGTCGGTCGTCTCGGTCGGTCGTTAACATCTTGGTCGGAGTATACTTGAAACTTGGAAGGTCTTTCTGGGTACAAATCAGGCTGGGACAGGGCGCGACTGGTCGCCCATCGAAGATCTTCGTCCGGAGCCTGGTGTCTGGAATCCTGCGTCCGGGGTTCGGAGACCAATGAGTCTGGTTTTTGACTTGACTTCACTATGGCGGGAGTCCGGACGATCTTGAGCAGTCTTCCTCGGCTCACTGTCTGGACTTGCTTGAGCCTTCCTTCTCGCTTGTGCCTTCGCTCTTCTCCTGTGCTCTTCCGTCGCATGTCTTACGGGCCTGTCGCTGGCCGGGCCACTGAGCAGAGACTTGGGCAAATTTTCTGGAGCCGCTTCGTGTCACGTATGGACGCCGACTCTCCGATCCTAAGTGCTTCAGCACGTACGAAGTATTCAAAGAGGAGCTCAGACAAGCGTTTGAGCCCCCGCAAAACGAGTTCCGGTCGAGGTCTGGAGGCATTGGTCCAGATGGAGAGTCTGGGGGCCACTGAGTTGGCCCACCTCTACGACTTCTTCGAGGAAGACGACGTCATCAGCGACTTCATCCTGACTCCGCGCGAGGATCCGCTTTCGGAGTCCGAGCTCACGGCCCAACTCAAGAGCTTCCGGGTCAAGCGCGAGCTGGCGAGCATCCTGTCTCAGTTCGACACCAAGCAACTGGCCTATCGAACGTTCGGAACGGTATCCCTCCTCCGGAAGGTGACAGCCAAGTACGACATGATCAAGCGTCGACTGGGACAGGACGCAGTAGTGAAGTCGGAGGTCGAACTTCAGGAGGAGGTTCTTCGGCTCAAGCGCGCGCAGCAATTCCAAGCGGACTACTGGGTGTCCAAAGTGGCGGGGCTCCAGAAAGAGAAGAACGCGGCCATGGCTCAAGCGCGTGATGACTTCCTACTTCTGATGGAGGAGCGTGAGAGCGACGTCCGGGGCTTGCGCGCTCAAGTCAAGGCTTTGGAAGCGGAGTTGAAGGTCGCGCGGGCGTCCCGTCCGACCCTGGCTCCACGGTCCCAAGGACCGCGTCTACGGACGGCTCATGTCATGAATTTTCTCCACGCGCACGCGAAGGTCATGATGAATTGGCCTAGGCTCCGGGACCTCCTGGACCATCTGGAGTCTGGAACCCCAGTCCCTCCAGAGTGGCAGACTGTAATTACGGTCATGGCCAACGACAATCTGGGATTCCAGGCACCAAGCTTCGTCCGGCTGGACCCGCCTGCGGACGAGGATGAGGAGACCAAGGAGAGTGGGCCGCCTCCGCCGGGTCCTGTCATCGACTTGTCGCAGGGTTCACCGTCCAAGACGTCCGGGTCCAAGCGCAAGCGTTCGGGTCAAGCGGAGTCCCTTCCCAAGTCGAAGTCCAAGTCGAGCAAGGTGGCCCCGGACCAGGCGCAGGAGTTCCCAACGGACTGGGTTCCGGACTCGAACTCTCGATGCCGTCCAGAGGAGTCGCCTCTGCCTTTGTCGAGCGCGAAGGCCCGGGCGCACTTGGCGGACTATCCAGTCGTCTGGAAGGTCTTGCGTCCGGATATCCAGCTCCTGATGAAGGATGGTCTGGAGTTTCCGGATGCACTGGACTTGATCAATCAGGACAAGTGCCTCCACCCGAGGTTCCCCCTGTATCACCTAGTGGCTATGCTCGTGTCGATGATGCGCTGGCACCGTCTGGATACTGCGCTGTAGACTAAGCACGTGCCGCGTCGTTACCTGCCAGTCGCCTCGGCGGTCTGCGCAAGATCGGCGACGATGTTCCGGAATGGAGTGGCTCGCTCCCAAGTCTCAGTCCAGACACAGCCGAGCTCGAAGAATACGAGGACGACGATGACGACGAGGCTGAAGACAAGGACGAGGAATACGACCCTCAGCAAGATCCGAACGACGGTGTCGACGGCGAATATGACGGAGGCAACGGGGTTGATGACGCAGGCGAAGTATCCGACCACGGTGAGACAGACGATGATGATGACGTGGCATCCCCCCTAGCATTGCTAAGCGAGCCTCCAAGCGTCGACGTCTGAGTCAACCTTCAGCTGAATCGGGCACGCCCAAGAAGCTCAAGCCGGAGACCAAGTCCAAGTCGTCGTCCAGGAAGAAGTCCAGATCCGGGATCAAGGCGGAGTCCAAGTCTGGAAAGTCGAAACGCCGCAGCTCTGGAGGCCCGACTGCACTCGCGGCCAAGCGTCCGGCCAAATTGACGGCGAAAGAGCGACGACTGATTGAGTCACCTGGCCCGAATGAAGTGTCCTGGATGTATTTTGGCGTCCGTATGAAACATGGTAGTCCGACCGCACATGCACCGTTCCAGACGCTGGGTTTTCCGGATTTTGAGCCAAATCGACACGATCTGGACATTTTGAAAGACCGTTGTCAACCCGACGAGCTCAAGGAATTCCTGGCTACACATCCCTGGGTCAAGATGTCCGGCGAGCGCCGGGCGGAGTTCTTCTTCCACCGGCGTTCCAGTCTCAGCACAAGTGCGATCAAGGCAATCGAAGATTGGATCGATTTCATGGAAGACAATGCAGAGGCGTTTTGGCATGCGCTCCATTGGATCGTGCTGGATCGGGACTGCGACTCCAAGTTTGTCCGGAAGCTCAGCCTCCGGCGTGGCAAGAACCATGAGAGCGTCAGGAAGCGGGCTGCCACCAAGGAGAAGCACATTGACAAGGTCGTCCCGGCTTCCATCTGGAACGAGCCGGGCATCTGGAAGTTTCCCAAGCGTGTCTGCTACTGGATCCGGATGAGTCGGGACCACACCAAGCCTGGAACCGACGTCCGCTACACTCTGAAAGAACAGATGGAGCTTCTGGATGCTCGCGAGCCGGCTCGTACGGAATGAGGACTCTGCTCTTCGGACGACGAGCGCATCGCCCATCTGCCGGAAGATGTTCGCCGTACTCTGATTCCAGCCGGACAGCGTGACTCGATCGAAGATTAATCTCCGGACCAAGTCGCAGGCGCAGTGTCCGCACTCATTCTGCGTAATTCCTCGTGAATACATCTTCTCCTTTTCCTCATTTCTATCTTTTGTCATCTTAGTCCTGAAACTCCAAACTCTCGTAACTCCAAACTCTCGTAACTCCAAACTCTCAAACTCCAAACTTCATCTTTCCAAAACACTCCACTCATACTCCACTTGAAACCCCGAAATACCATATCCGAACTCACATCGCAAATCTGTCGATTCATAGCACATTCCGTCGAGGGGCACATCCACGCAGTCGATCCAGTTCGGACAGTACTAGGCTCTGGGATGATCGTCCCCAGCCTGCATCGTCTGGAACCGGGCTCGTGCACGTGCACCTTGATTGAACGCGTACAATAATGCTCCACGACTGAGCTGAGACACGGGCAACCATTCGGGGTCGTCGTACCCTTTCCACTTAACGAGGTACTCTCGAGTGCGTCTAGACGTTTGCGTCCGTTTGGACCACCTGAGGTCCAGAATCTTCTCCACTTCATACTCGTCACGCTCTGAGTCTGGCTCCCAGCTCTCCTCCGGAAGTAAGGCCGCGTCGAAGTCACCGTCTCCGGACACTTCGACCTCTCCGACTGGTCGCTTCGGAAGAGGGCACGCGGCTTAAGTCGACTGACATGAACCCAGGGATTAACCCGGTACCCAGTGTCATCAATCTTGAGCTTGACTCAGAAGTCGTCGTGCATCTCCTCAATCCGGAAGGGGCCATGCCACATGTGGGCAAGTTTACGGCTGAGACCCGGCTGGACTTTCGGAATGTCCAACCAGACCGAATCTCCCTTCTCGAACCCAGACTTCAGTTGTTCGTACAGTTCTCTCCACTTGTGCGTCTGGACCTCCGAACGCTGGCGTTTCGCCTTATTCTGCAGCCCCTCAGCACATGCTTGCGCATAGCTATATTGACAGTGAAGCTTCCGACGCCACTCATAGGCAGTCCGCTCTGGAACGCTAGAGGGTTTCGGACCCAACATCGCAGACAGCGTTCCTTGAGCGTCCCAACCATGCACCAGGTAGAAGGGTGTGTCCAGACGCGTGGCATCGAACGAGGTGTTCAGAGCGAACATGAGCCTCTCCGCGTGGTCGTCCCAGTCATTTTGGTCCGCCTCAGCGATATACGCTCGGATGCTCCGGACGACGGTCTGGGCGGACCGCTCCTGTTGACCATTAGCTTGCGGACGATAAGCGAGAGTGGCTCGCTGCTCGCTCCCCAGAATTTCTCTGAACCGTGTGAAGACCTCACTCATAAAGCGGGGTCCTGATCATGTCGGACCATGGAGCTCGCTGCGAACCTCCGGAGACACACTCTACGTAGACCTCTGTGACGTCTTGAGCAGTAGTCGACCGCATGGGCTTGCAATCACGAATCCGGAAAACGCATCCTGGAACAACAGCAGAAAAGTGTTTCCACGTTCGGACTCCGGCATGTGAGTGACAAAGTCCATCGAGACAACTTCGAACGGACGTCTGGGCTCAATATTTCCGGGCGACGGTCCTTCGTTGGGCGGTCGTCCCTTGCCACTTGCACAGTCGACATACTCCTTGACACAGCGCTCAACATCGACACACTCCCTGACTCAGCCCTCAACATCGGCGTACATCCCCGGCCAGTAGAATTCCGAACGGAGTTTCTCGTACGTCCGGGTGATGCCTTGGTGACCACCTTGGAAGTCCTCGTGTGCGTAGTGCAGCATGTCTGGTCGCAGAGATTCCGGAATCATCAGTCTCGGCTCATCTACAAAGTCGCGAGGGCGGTCTCGAGTCGATCGTGCCAGACGGTATAACACATCCCGAGCATCTAACGCAAACAAGTCCGCCACCTTGGCAATCTTGCGGAGCCTTCTAGACGAGAATCTGTCGATATCCCCTTTCAGGAACGACTTAATTTCGGGCAAGTAGGCATCCTGATCCTGGTGCGTCCGGATACGTCTCCACTGTTCGGCCTGATACTCGAGGGGACCCATGGGTCGCTGAGGTTCACCATCACCAGGAGGAGCAATGTCCTCAACTCCCGGATCCGGACGCACGGCGTCCCTGGCCTTCGACCTTGTCAACGCGGCGAAGACTCTTGCCGCATGAGAGAGCGGCGCGGACTGTGAGTCTGCAGCCACTGCGTCAACTTCCATCCGGACCGAAGTCTCCGGACGCGGAGATGGGCCTCCGTCCAGATGGACCACCTTTGGCTTCATCAGCTTCTCCGCGATCTTCGACACTCTTTCCAGGTGAGTCCGCTCTTCGGAATCCTGAACAGTCCAGGACCCTCCGAGTGCCAGCGTCTTCGACGTCAGGTAGTCGGCAGCTTGGTTGTACTCGCGCTTAACATGGACCAGTCGCAACGTCCGGAGCTTATCCTTCTGGACTTCACACTCAGCCAAGTGCTTCTGGAAGTTCGGTTGGTGACAGTTGATGAGACCTTGGACTTGTTGAATCACGACCCGAGAATCTCCCACAACCACCAAGTCTTCGACCTGACGGTCGAGCGCCATCTGGATTCCTTTCAGGAATCCATGATATTCCGCATCGTTGACTGTCACGTCGTCCAAAACAAAACCTCGGGCTTCGAGCACCTTCCAACCTGGGAGCTGCCAGAGAATACATCCGCGGCTTCCTCGCCGAGTCGACGTCTTGGCCGCACCATCGAAACTCAAGACGACGCCCTGATAGGTATCGTCGAGCATCTCCACACTGAGAACTGGCGGCTTCCGGTCGCGTCCCTTGGCAGGTATCAGTGCTGTGGGGTGGTCCCAGCTCCCATGATAGCGGCCAGACCGTCTTCATCCTTTTGGACCTTCCGGACGGTGATGTTCCAGTGTGAGAGCATAACCCCCCACGGAACACAGCATCCGTCGGCAGACTTCGACTGGAGTATCCACTTGAAGACTGAGTGCCGAATGTAGACTTCCAGACGACAACCCTCGAGAAGCGTCCGGAAGATTTGAAGGACTCTTAACACAGCAATCACCTCCTACTCAGTTATGTGCTATCGATACTCAGCGTCGTTCAGAACTCGTCCAGTAAACCGCACCGGTTGGATCTTCCCATCGTATTCCTGACCGAGGACCGTGCAAGCAGCCCAACGGTTGGCATGCGGGATGATCACGAACGGCTTCGTCCGGTCCGGATGTCGGAGCAGTGGGGGTCGAAACGATCTTCTTCTTGAGAATCTCGAACGCAGCCTTGGCCCTAGTGAGATCTCGTCCGGACTGCACTTGGTCGTCCGAAAGCTCGTACAAGACTGCAGCCACTACCGGAAAGTCTTCAATAAACTTATGATAGTAGGTCAGACTTCCTAGGAAAGACTGCACTCCTTTCAGAGTCTTCGGGAATGGCAGGTCCTGAACTCCCTTAGCGATTTTCGGAACCGCTCGAATCCCCTCTGCACTAATTTCGTGTGACAGGTAAGGGATAGACAGCTTTCCAAACTCACTTTTCGGGAGACTCACGGAAATGTTTTAGTAGCGCAGGCGGAATAGAAGAACATTAATATCCTCACAAAGCTTGTCCCAGGTGGGCGCGCCATGTGCGATGTCATCAATGTACGAGCTCCGCCCCAAGACCGGACCCATGCTGTTTGGAGCAGGGATGTTCCTCTGGAACACCGTCGCTGTATCCGTCAACGCCAACACTTGGTCTTCAGAACCACTCCTGGACGGGTCCAAACTCAGGAAGTCCAGAACATCTTGGTCCACCTCCGATTCTTATTCCGGGGACAATCTCACAAAACCCCGCAGGCAGTTATTAATCACTGCCTGGTAGACGAGAGGGGAATTCTTGAGTCCAAACGGCATCCGAACCCACTGGAAGTGCCCGAACGGACAGTCGAAGGCCGAGATCAGCTTCGCACCCTCAGTCATCCGGATGGCCCAGAATCCACTCGCCATGTCCAGACTCATAAACCACATTGCACTCTCAAAGCCAATCAATAGATAGTCGATCAAAGGCAGAGGGTTATTGGGCAGTTGAATGTATCCACTCACCACTCGGTAGTCGATACACATCCGGATGTCCACGCCGTTCTTCTTCAGGACGATGACGATCGGAGAAGCCCACGGCGATTCGGAGTGTTCTATCAGCCCTGTCTCCAAAAGCTTCTTCAGCAACTCGTAGACCTTGATCACTAAGTGTGGGGCGATTGACCTCGGACGCTGAGCAACTGGCTTAACATCACCGACATCTAGATTACACCACACTCCACGAGCCGGCGCGAGGGCAGCATTCCCGTCTCCCAAGATTATCTTGTGGTGAGACCTCAGGTGCGTTCGAAGTTTCTCCTCTTCGGCCGAAGTAGTCCGTCCGGATTCTCCAACATCGGCCTTCTCGATATCACACCTTGGACTCAGCTCTTGGAGTTCCGGAAGCGTGGCAAGTTCGTCGCGCAGCTGAGCCAGTAACTCACTACCTTCGTGTATGTACACGGCTGGTTCCAAGTTCAGCTCTTCCTCACTCATCTGTATGCTCCGTTCGTACTCCACTTCGAGCCTTCGGACCGGAATAGACAATCGTTCAGGACTCCGTTCAACCTTCGACACTCATCCTCAAAACTGATCGCGTCATAAAACTCGTCCGAGTCCGATCCAGAGTCTTCGTCCGGGTTCATTTCAGGATCTTCGATCGTCTCCGGCTATACCTTTGCAACTACAGACACCGAACTCGCATTCTCAACATTCTCGCCTGGTCCGGGTGCCTCACCTGGAGTAGCCTCAGGAACAGTGCATTCTCTTTCGGACTCTCCGTAACTCTCGGTTTCCGAAAGTCGAGGAGTCTGATCCGGGCAACGACCTTCCGCCTTCACGCCACGTTTAGGCTGCAGGCGCACCATGTGCACCTTCGCCGAATCAGCCGGTGACCGAGTGAGTAACTTCGTGGGCCACGGGTAATCGGGAGTCTGGACACACAGTGGTTCGGAACTCTGATGCATTCGAGCGAGTCTCTCCTCACGCTCTCTGAGCTCCCTCGAGTTGGTACTTTCATAAATCATCACTTGCCATTCTCGATACCTCCGTAATCCCGGATGGATAAACCTTCCAGCCGTCGGGAAAATCCAAACTCCACAACCCGGGCCACTGCTGTTCGGGAGTCGATCCAGACTGTCTTGTCCGAAATGTTGACCACCTTCACAGCAACTGGCCAGGACTTCGCAGCATAAATAATCTGCGTAACCCAGCGGTCACCTCGACCAGCCCAAACGACTTCGCGTTGCGGATTGCTCTGACCGTAGTCAATTCGGACGACGGCCGCCTCACCTGGGGCTAAGTACAGACTCTCTTTCGGAGTGACGGCCAGGTCCAGGCCACGTCCCATGTGGTCCGCAGTCCGGCCAGCTAATAGTACCGTCTCTTCGTCCGGAAGCTTGACCAATCCTTCCTGAACGCACAATCGAACTCCGGCCGAGTACATGAAGTTCATACCAAGAAGCACATCCACACCTTCGCCAACATTCGCGTCCCATAGTTCCATAATGTAGACCACGCGAGGTCCCAAGGTAATCTTCACCTCAGTAGTAACCGTGATAATCGTCGGGACACGACCCAGTCCGGACACCCGGAGCTGTTTGCAAAACTTCAGTCGGAGTTTGAGCCTACGCGCAAGGTCCAAACTCCCCATGCTAACAGATGCTCCGGAGTCCAGAAGGATATTCCGGGGTAGTCTTGAGCCCGACGCGTTCTGGATCCCCATCCAGCGGGCTTGTTAGTTTAACTGTTGTTCCCCAGAATCGGCGTCCCTGTCCAGAAGTTGATTCCGGATAGCGGACGGCAGGTCCAGTGTACCTTGACGAGCGAGAGTCTTCACAACTTGTAACTTCTTCCACTCTTCACATTGGCCTTCATGAAGCTTCTTGCAGAACAGGCAGGGTCGAACTCTGCACAGGCGGGCGAGTGCCCTTTCCTGCCGCAGCGATCACACTCGAGGTCGGTCCAGCAGCTCTCCGTAGAGTGTCCAAAATCATTGCAGCGCTCACAGAACTTGGTGCGGTTGGAAGTGGCAAAACGAGGAGACCGAGGTGGCGTTCAGAAATCTCCGCCCAAAGGAGGTCTCCAACCGGAGATCTCCATAATCCGGAAGACAGTGCTTGAAATATCTTGCATGCGATCTTCGTCTCGTCTGGAATCACCTCCAGTCGGCGCACGTCCAACAGCCGAACTTGCCGTCGACGGAGTGGAAGGAACTTCCTCCACCGCATCTTGGAAACGCACTTCCCGATCATCTTCAGCTTCGTCCGAAACATCTTCGTCCTGAACCACATACGCGCGTCCAGAACGCTTCGGCGGGAACCGTCCGTGCGGAACATTGTCCGCCCGGAAGTCCCGCTTGGCCGGAGGAGCATCGTAGTCATCGCCTTGGGTCATCTCTTAGTGCTGCTTTAGGACGTACTCCAAGTCACGTAGTCTCCGGACGCGTTGGCCTTGCAACGTCGTTCGAAGGCGTGAGTCCAAAAGCTTCTTCGTGAACACCTTCAGATGACGTTCCCGCTGCCTGGACGACGAGTCGAAGTCGATACCCGCCTTATCTGCCACCTTGTTCAGGCGATAGTAAAACTCTAGCGGACTTTCGGACCTCCTCTGAACCATCGTGTAGTAGCGTTCGGAGTCTGAGGTCTTTGCTTTGCAATACATCTCACGGAACTCCTTCCGGAACTTCTTCCAGTCTCGCCTCACATTCGGACGGAGGTTCGCGCGCCAGTTCCGGACGGCGGCGGACAACTTGAGCTTCATCTCGTATATCTTGACCTTGTCCGTCCATCCGCCCTGAACCGCGATGCTCTGAAATCTCTCCAGCCACCTTGTCCGGACCGCCAGCGACGCCTTCTCGTCGAAGTCCTCCAGACTGTTCGAATTCACATACGGCCTGAACGTGAATAGCGTCCCTCCAGGTCCTGCAACAGTCGGTGCGTTTGGGACGACATCTTCAAACGACGAGCTATCGGAGCTGTCGGAGTCCGAAGAACTCCGGTCGGAGCTTGAGCCAGAATCGGAATTATCCGGATCACCACGGTGCTTGGGGTTTCCTCGATTTCTCTCTGCGGGACGAGGTGTCCCTCCCTACTCTCTCTGTCGACTTGCCACTCGCAGACTTCGCCCGACTCGCCGAGCCAGCTTGCGCCTTGCCTGCGGCACGCCCTCCGCCTGCGCCTTCCGTTCAGGGCGCGCATCGGCGTGTCTACGTGCGGAGGCGTCGGGGGCGCTCTCGGCCTTGACGCGCGGCGGCGCTGAGAGTCGCGCGGAGCTGGGCGGCCAGGAATTCGTCGAGGTTCGTAGAGGTCCGGGAGGCGTCATCCTTGATTACGTCATCACTGATTACGCCACCTGATACTGGATACAAACCCGACGACTGGTCACCACTGGATTCTCCGTTGCCGGGTGAGGGTCCCCGGTTGCCGGATGAGGTCCGGATCTGGGCGGATGTTGCGCGAAGGTCGCGTAACTGTCCAGTCAGAAACTTCTGGACATTCTTGGCCGCCTCTCGCTCCTGGGCCCGCCCCGCGCGCATGTCTTCTAGATCGCGCTACAAGGACCCCATCATGGCTGTAACGGGGTTACACGCACAAGTGGCTGCAAGCCACTTGTGAATTTAACAGATAGGTTATCTGTTAAACGTTTTGGATACTTCCTCACCTTGGTGTAAGACACACCAATATATACATTGAAGTGGACCACCACAATGAGTGGTCCACACATACCCAAAGATCCTATTGGTAGAAAGCAGCATCTTTCTACCAATCAGAGTCATGCATATTAGTGGGGCTCTGACAGCCAGCCGCTGCCAACCCTTTCATAGATGATAAACGGTTTTTAGAAGATTTTAGAGGAAGATCAATTTACACACAATACAGTTCTCATTTTACCTAATCTAAGTCACTTGGAATCCCTTCATATTTAACTTATATTTGTGTATTCAAATATAATTAACCTAAGTAATTACTAAGTACTTACGCTTCCTCATACACGTTGCGCAACGTGTAAGCTAAAGTAGTGAGTCAAGTTAGACCCACTACACCTAGTAGCACTTAGTAGTCCGTCCAACGACCGACTGCTTGACGTTCGTACGCGGTGTACGAACGCGGAGCCGAGAACCCCATGAGCACGGAGGTGCCCATGGAGAGCTCCAATACGCCTGCAACGCATGTTGCACGCGCTGACTGCCCCCACCTGTCTGACCCAGAGTGGGAAGCCCTCCAACGACTGTCAACAGTCATTGGAGAAGCAGCGATAGCTACAATGCTGCGTACGCTATCGCCGACGGAGCAACATGGTGTTGCTCTAGGATTCATCATGAAGGAGCAGCGTGATGCTGCTTCCTCAACAACGGCGTCGTCGGGGACGACACCGCGTGCTCAATCATTAAAATTGAGCGTGAGCAATTATGTAGGAAGAGAGGGCGAGCCTCTCCTCCGATGGCTTGTCGAACTCGACACAGCCATTGCGGCTCGACGTATCGTCGACCCTTTGTCAAAGGTTGCGTTCGCCATGTCATGTCTTGGCGAACGAGCGAGGAGTTGGGCGTACGGACGCCGACTCTCAGATCCTACGTGCTTTAGCACGTACGAGATATTCAAAGAGGAGCTCAAACAAGCGTTTGAGCCCCCGCAAAATGAATTCCGGTCGAGGGCGGAGTTCCTCGACCTTCAACAGGGCAAGCATGATGTTCATGCTTACGCGCAGCGCGCACGATACTTGGTATCAAATATCGTGACTAACCCGATTGACGAGGCGACCAAGGTCGTCACGTTCATGAAGGGACTTACAGATGGGCCTGTGAAGACCTATCTCTTCCGAGAGTACCCGAGTACTCTCGAAGCTGCGATTACTCTTGCCATGCAAGAAGAGTTTAGCCTGCGGCAGGCTAAACTGCATGCGAACGTGCCGAGGCCGCAATCGCGCCCGGTGCTGAGGACGGGAGGTCTGGAACCGATGGACCTCTCGAACGCAACGGGTGCTACCAGCAGCAACGAGGCAATTTGCGATGCTTCCGTTGCGGAAGGATCGGTCACTTTGCACGGGAGTGTACAGCTCCCATGCCCCCTGGAGGTGGCCGTCGTGGCGATGCTAGGCATCACCGCGGACCAACAAAAACGCGAACATCCGGTAGGCGCGGGGCGCCCTACTGGTAATGCAGTCGCGCGTGCCGACATCGGGCACGCGACACTGAGGACTGCAGCCCCCAGTGAGACCAGCTCTCACTGCAAGAAACAAGATGACAGGCCGAACCTAGTCATCTTGAAGGTTTACTCGAAGAGAGCGAGTGACTCTCTTCGAGCTTTGGTAGATTCAGGCGCGTCGAACAACTTTGCTCGACTACGAAGCCTGTCGAGACTTGACTTCGAGGAGGTAAATGTACCTCGAAGTCTTCTGGAGGTACGACTGGCAACAGGTGCCATCGTGAAGACCGAGAAGCGCGTCGTGAACGTGCGCTTCTCGTACAAACAACGAGTGTTTGTCGAACACTTTATCGTCCTGGACCTGGACGATAAGTTCGACGTAGTAATGGGCATGCCGTGGCTTGCACGGCATGATCCGGTGATAGACTGGAAGAAGCGCACGCTCGTGCGCTTCGGACGCGACAGCGGAACAGAGAGCGATGGCCCTGTTACCGCAGCGCACGCACCAGCAGGTGCGCGCAGCTCACCAGTCGAGACAGCGCTTTATGCTGCTGTCCCGGAGTGCCCAAGAAGTGCGCGAAGGCGCGCACAAGTGAGACCCACGTCGGCAATGCCGCCGACGTCGGAAGAAAAAGATGTGTTGGTTCCGGGAACCAACACCCACGTTCAAGCGTGTAAGGGACAGTCCCTGACCCGAAGAGGTCAGGTCGACAACGACGGGAGCCGACGCACCCTCGGTCACGAGGGGCTCCGCCAATGAATGGCGTCGAGGTGACGAAGGCGTGTCAACTCTGGGAGTTGACGCTGCAAACAGTGCGGACGGTTGCAAACGTACCGCACTGACGCAATTTGCATGCTGTCGTGCAGCCAGGCTGCACGACGAAGCGCCATGCGGTCAAGCCGGGCTTGATACTGCGCGCCCGCGGACAGGGTCCGCCGGCGAACAACTGTCCACGGCCGGGCCTGGACCAGAAGAACAACTGTGCGGAGCCGGGCTCCGCACAACAAGAAGACGGCGCAAGCGGAAAACGCTGCGCAAGTCTCGGTCCGGGACCGAGACGCAACAAGAGCAGTCTGCTGCGCAGACTGCGGCGGTGACGCCGAATGTCAAGACGCTTAGCGTCTTGACGCGCACCGATACTGGATTCCAGTACCGAGAGATGGAACTCGCTAGTCCTCCGACGACGGCGTCGGAGTTGACTTCGCTTCCAGTCATGAGCTGGAAGCGCTTCACGCGCGACTTGCACGATGGACGCATCGAGCAGGTCTGCGTTCTTTCGGACAGCGATAGAACGGAGAGCGAGAGCGAAGAGCTGAGACAGCTCTTCATGGGAAGTACCACTGAGAGTGAAGACACTCTCAGTGCGAAGACGAAGCGAAAGCGCTTCCAGGAACAAGGTTGGGACTCGCTGAAGTCGAGCCCTTATTACGAATTATTGAGAGAGTACAAAGATGTACTCCTGGAAGAGATTCCTGCGGAGCTTCCCGCAGGATAAGGGCATTCAGCACGAGATTGATCTCGTGCCGGGCACGAAGTACTGTGTCACGCGGCAGTGGCCACTGCCGCGAGAGCAAGTAAAAGCAATCGACGACTTCTTTGAAAGTCGTCGCAAAGCAGGACAAGTGCGGGAATCAAAGTCCCCGCACAGTGCTCCGACGTTCTGTGTCAAAAAGCCACAGGGCGGATGGCGCAACGTTCATGCCTACAACAAGCTGAACGATGCGACGGTACCGGCGCAGACACCGATACCGCGAAAAGATGTTATCATCGATTCGATGACCGGGAACACCGTTTACAGTGCTCTCGACTTGCGAGATGGATTTTATCAAATCCTAATGCGTGAGAGCGATATCCCTCTCACGGCAGTGAGCACGCCAAGCGGCATGCTCTGGGAATGGCTAGTAATGCCACAGGGGCTTAAGAACGCCTCTGCGACTTTCAACAGGTGCGTAACGCACTTGTTGCGCTCGGTCTACTTCGACGATGTGTTCATCCACAGCCGAGCTGCGGACGGGAAGACCGACGTAGAGATGCACAGGGTGCATCTCCGGAAGCTACTTGAGCTTATGCGAAAGCATAAGCTCTACGCGAACCCGAAGAAGTGTATCTTCGGGGCGAGCGAGATACCCGTCCTCGGGTGTCTCGTAGGAAATAATGGTGTTCGCCCTGACCCGGAAAAGGTCAGAGTGGTTAACGAATGGCCAACGCCTTCAAGTGTCAACAGTTCCTTGGCTTGGCCACGTACTTGTGCAAGTACGTGGATGATTATGCGGGCAAGATCCGCCCGCTGTCACAACTTCTTAAGAAAGAAGCTGTGTGGAATTGGACAGCCGATTTCCAAAAGGCATTCGATGCAGTCAATCGGGGCTTGACTGAGGCACCGATCTTGGCAGTAGCCGACCAAGATCGTCCATTTCACGTCGTATGTGACGCATCCGACTTTGCAATCGGATGCGCGTTGATGCAGCACGATCACGAGGGCCGTGATCGTGTCGTCTACAACCAATCGCGTCAGCTGAAGCCAGCTGAGCGCAACTATCCGGTGCATGACAAGGAACTCCTTGCCATGAAATATGCACTCGCAAAGTTCCGAGTGTATTTGCTTGGGAGTAGACCATTTGTGGTCTACACCGACCATGCATCACTGCGCACCGCAGTGAAGTCGCCACACATATCACAAAGAATGGCGAGATGGCTCTCATTCTTTGCGGAGTATAACTTCCGGGTCGAATACAAACCCGGAAGATTGAATGTAGTGGCCGACGCGTTATCACGTCGGCCGGACTATGCAGAAGCTGTTGACGTCAATGCCATTGACGCCATGCGATCGAGCAAACCCACATCATCTCTGTTGGATGATGTGAAGGCCGCGTACGCGCACGACGCGGACGCGAAGCTCTTGCTGGCCTATGGCACAGCGCCTTTTGACAAGTCCCGTCAGAAGCTGCCCAAGCACCTTCGAGCGCGTGCACACCGCTTTCGTGTGCACGAAGGACTGCTACTTTACAATGCAGTCGACGACAACGCGGATCGTGTTGTCGTGCCAAATGACCATGACCTGCGACTCAGGATCATGTACGAGTATCATGATGCCCCGACTGCGGGACATCTCGGACGTGAGAAGACTTACGTCCTTCTCACGCGCGACTTCTACTGGCACCACCAGTATAAGTGGGTGCGCAAGTACATCCGTGCTTGCGACGTATGCCAACGCGTAAAGCCTGCGCAATTCGCGCAGGCTCCTTTACAATCACTACCGACTCCGTCGGAGTGTTGGAAGTCCATGTCATTGGACTTCATCTTTGGTCTTCCCCCGGATAGCGGAGGGGATACCGGTGTTGTGGTCTTTGTAGACCGCATCAGCAAGATGGTACATCTTGCTGCGGTGCCAGCAGAGGTGACCGCGAAGCAGACGGCCCGTCTGCTCGTCGACATGGTGTTCAAACACCATGGCATGCCGTCCGACATCGTATCGGACAGAGACCCGCGCTTCACAGCGCACCTGTGGCAAGAAGTGTTTACACTTCTTGGGAGCCATCTTTCCATGTCGACTGCGGATCATCCGCAGACGAACGGTCAAACCGAGCGCGTGAATCGCGTGCTCGTCGATATGCTGAAGAGCTACGCTCACTCGTTCCAATACTGGAGCGAGTGCTTATCGATGGCAGAGTTTGCCATCAACAACTCAGTGCATGCCTCGACCGGGCATACACCGTTCTATGCGAATGCCATGCGGCATCCACGCCTACCGAGTTTACTCGGAGTGATGGCTCCCACTTTAAGTGGGGGAGGATCTACGTCTGCAATACAGCAGCCGTAGAAAACCGCTGACACTTGCACAGTGTCAGCTGCAACAATGGACAAACCACATGAGACTGCGCAGGGCGCAGACTCCCCCAACGACAAGACCAACGACCACGGCTCTGCGCAGGGCGCAGACACCGCAAAGAACCACGCAGAGGCCGGGCCTCTAGCGGAGAGCGAGCTGAGTGACTTCAGCTCGGATGCAATCAGTTTCATCACCAAAAGACAAGCCGTGATTCGGTTTGTCCAAGACACAATAGCAGCTTCTGTTGATCAACAGAAGCTGAACGCAGACAATGCGGGCAGAGGCAACACAAATGAATTCAAAGTGGATTCATTGGTTTTGTTAGCTACGCAAAATCTGCCTAAACATGCAGTTTCGGATTTCGGAGCAAGCAATCTTGCTCCGCGCTTCATCGGGCCGTTCACTGTGTTGGCACGGCACGGCAACGCTTACACGCTAGACATACCATCTAGCATGCGCCTCCATCCGACCTTTTACGTCGAACGGCTGAAGCCATACCTGCAGCACGAGCCATCTAGCTCGGCCGACCCGAAGCCTCGGCAGGAGCCGAGGCAGAAGCGGAAGCCTTGACCTCGGCGACGAGCAACCTCTCCTCCAGCGCGCGGACGCGCTGGAGCAACCCCTTCATCTGGGTCCCCAGCTCGACCTGGATATTCGAGGCGGTCTGCGAGACCGCCACGACTTGGGCCTTCTGGTTCGCCAGCTCCTGTTTCAGGGCGGCGAACTCAGCGCCCTGCAGACACTCCACGGCGGTCACCCGGTCGTGGAGAGGCGCATACTGATCAGCCCGGGGCTGATCATACCCGGGGCGTGTTCCCACCCCCACCACCGCCGATCCGTGACGCCCGCGGCTCAACCCGCTGGATTGTTGAGCGGATTGTTGACCATAGTATCCCGAAAACGAACCCTCAAGGGGCTCGTTTTCGTATTCGTTGGAGAGGGTTTCCTCCCCATCGAGATACATGGGAGCCGCGGAACGTCTTGCTGGAGGACGTTCCGGAAATGGTGAGGGCGTACGAGGAGCAGTACGCGCTGGCGCAGCGGAAGTAACACGAGCGCTGCGATCATCGCTAGCGCCCGAACCCTCACGTGCTAAGAACTTAGCACGGAGCTCTTTGAGACTCTCGGGCACACGGAACAACGTGTACCCGTTCAGGTCGCGGTCGCTCAAGCGGACCGCGCCTGGGAATCACCTCGTGCACTGAAAGCCCTCGGGCACAGCGCACGGCACATTAGCCTCCTCCGCAGCAACGTGAAGTTGCTCCAGCTTTCCACGCTTCGAGTACGTCTCGAAGCGATCGCGCGCTTGCTTAATCCGATCACGGTAAGCACTCGGCCTCTTGTTGAAGTTCTCAACAAAAGCGTTCCAACTTTGACAAAGTGCCTGCCACTCGGGCACTTTGCTGCGAGAAGATGTCTTCTTGCTTTGAAACCATCGGAGCTCATGAACAGGTCCGATGTAGTAATCGCGCCTTTGATGCGTTTCCGCATCAAAGTGCAGCTCGGCAGCCACAGCGTCATCTTTGATGGCGCTGCATACGTACAGCGGCACCTCATTCGGAGGTACCGAGTTCCCAAACCGGTCCGCGATCTCGGACGCGGACGGCATCCATGGATCGCGTGCTGCAGGCGCAGCGCGCGGAGAGCCTTGAGCTTTAACATCACGCGCTGCAGGTGCAGCGCGCGGAGTACTGAGAGCCCCAGCGGAAGCGAGTGGGGTACCGCTCTCAGTTCGCGAACGCTTCGAGCTCGAAGCGTCCGATTCGTCCCCTTCACGCGGACGAACGTTCTTGGCATGAGGGTCGAGCGATTTGCTCGACACTGAGTCTTTACGCTTTGAGGGAGAGTCCTCCTCGCCCTCCATGTCTTCATCGTCGTCGTCGAAGTCGACGACGTCGCCGTACTTCGCCTTCTGGCGTTCGAAGTAGTCGTCGATGGAGAGATGACTCCCCACCGACTTTGCGGACTTCTTCTGAGGCGCGCTCATCGTTGAATGAGCGCGGATTTCTTCTCCAAACGCGGAGAATTGACGAATGGTCAATTCCGAAGATTGACGTGCGGAGACCCCGTGCGTCTAACCTTAAGGGGGGATGGTGTAACGGGGTTACACGCACAAGTGGCTTGCAGCCACTTGTGAATTTAACAGATAGGTTATCTGTTAAACGTTTTGGATACTTCCTCACCTTGGTGTAAGACACACCAATGAATACATTGAAGTGGACCACCACAATGAGTGGTCCACACATACCCAAAGATCCTATTGGTAGAAAGCAGCATCTTTCTACCAATCAGAGTCATGCATATTAGTGGGGCTCTGACAGCCAGCCGCTGCCAACCCTTTCATAGATGATAAACGGTTTTTAGAAGATTTTAGAGGAAGATCAATTTACACACAATACAGTTCTCATTTTACCTAATCTAAGTCACTTGGAATCCCTTCATATTTAACTTATATTTGTGTATTCAAATATAATTAACCTAAGTAATTACTAAGTACTTACGCTTCCTCATACACGTTGCGCAACGTGTAAGCTAAAGTAGTGAGTCAAGTTAGACCCACTACAATGGCCGTCACGGGCGGCGCTTCTTCGGTCTGACGTGGCTCCGTCTGGACACGGTGCTGTGCCAGGAGTGCGTCCGCACGCTCGCGTTCCAGACGCGCGGCTTCCCGGGTTTCCGCCTCGCGGCGTGTCCAAGCGTCGTCGGCCGAACTCCGGGTGGACTCCACCTTCGCAGGTGTGTCCGAGTCGGGGGTCCGAACCTCCAAGCGACTTCCAAGTCCATCTTGGCATTAAGCTTCTCGAGCGCGGAGTCCTGGTGCTTCACCATCCGGGCGACCGCCTCCTGCACCTGGAACATGGCGTTCAAGGCGACTTGCGTGCTTCCAGAACTAGCTGAAGCATGGGATCGTCCCGAGCGGTACGAGCGTTCGGACGGGGAGCGTCGACTGGACCTGCGGCGTCGGTTGTCATCGTCAGCTGCTGGAGCATTCGGATGGCGACGGGCTTCGGCGCTTGGAGCGACGTCGGAATGCCTTCGACCTCCTTCCCCGGGCGTGCGATCGTTCAGACTCCGACATCACGACATCGTCCTGATCCACGCGTACCGGGTTCGGAGGGAGAGCTTCCTGGGTGACGTACATGGCCATTACGGATTCGACCGGAGCCACACCACCAAGCGTCTGGGCAGACATCGCCATCGGAACGGCCGGCATGTGTGATCCAGCGTCCCGACCCCAGCTCAGTCCCGAAGATCCGGACGAGCTGTCCCTCGAGGTTCGCGGTCCGGACGTGGCGCTAGCAAGCGACTCGTCTGAGCCACCTGACGTCCCGAAGATTTTTGGCGATGCTCGAGACTCCGACTTCACTGAGGCATCCGAACCGGACCCCACACTGCCAGGTCGAGCGCCTTCCAGACTTCGGAAAGCGTACGACGACACAGACTGCGGGGACTCAGGCATCGGGATGGAAGACGGAGGTGCGAGTGCCGGCACACGTTGGACGCGCTTGTTCCAGACTCACTCACCGCGGGGATTCTTGGACTTCGCGGCTTCGGCAGTCCAGACACCTTGAGCATCCGGATGTAGTCGCGTCCCAGCAGCTCGACTTCGTGATCGGTCGTCTCCGCGTCAAGCTTCGGTGCAGCCGAGTCTGGACGAGGTCGTTCGGGGCGAGCCATCTGCGCTTGTGTAAGCCGTTGAATCCAAATGAGCTTGAGGTCAGTCATACTTGATGTTCGGAGGTACACTTCTTTCGGAGACGTCCCTCTCCCATCGTCGCACTTGGTCAGCCACACACGCTTTCACTTGAACTTCCGATGGAGACACCGGTGTCGATCGGACTTGACTCGGCGTTCGGGCAGAAGCCGTTGCGGAGGACCTCGGCGAAGACACTTCCGTGTCCTCGAGCACTTGGTCTTCCTGAACTATAGACAGGTGGGCTTCCTTCTTGACCGCCGGTTCGACCTTCACCAGCTGCACTTCGTCGTCCAGATCGGAGTCAACTTTGACAACTTCGATGTCGTCAGCCGGACCCTCTTGAGGCTTCTTCGTTCCGACGTATTCAACTTCATCGTCTTCGACCGAAGCCTCGACCTCATGTTCCGGTTGGGGGGAGTCCGAAACTCGACCACCCACCGGGGGCCCAACTACATCGGCGCCTCCCGCAGACGCCTTGGCGGACATGTCCGATGCGGACTTGTCTTCGTCGTTCGGACCCAGCTTCGTGTCCGCCGACATGGACGTGTGGAGCCGTCTCCTGGTCGCCGTCCTTGGACACTTGGTGCGCGTCTGGAATAGCGGGTCCAGAAGTCGTCTCGTCTGGAGCCGACGCTTCCTTCGCTTCCTTGGCAGCCTTGCGTTTTGCCGCGTTGGCCTTCCGGGCGTCACGTCCGACGTCTTCCAGAGGTCGATGTGGCTCGACTCCCAAGTTCGCGACTCGGCGCGACTGCCAGCTTGGTTCAGACTCCGCCGGCTGCCGTTGCCCTTCCTTCTTCCTGCTTCCACTTCCAGCCATATCAACCACCGTTAGAAGATCGTTAGCAGTCAACACCCTAGACCTCAACCAATATAATATAAAAACAACTGGGTGATATTCCACGGACTACCAAATCCGGGCACGCGCACCAGCTGTGGCGTGGCGGGTGAGCGCCTTTTGCCGCCCAGGTGTATAGCACGATGCCACAGGGCCGCCCGTCCGGAGAATTACTCCTCCTTC
The DNA here is from genome assembly GCF_018691715.1 of Phytophthora cinnamomi. Taxonomy (NCBI): domain Eukaryota; phylum Oomycota; class Peronosporomycetes; order Peronosporales; family Peronosporaceae; genus Phytophthora; species Phytophthora cinnamomi. The sequence goes on along the minus strand of NW_027150977.1, from coordinate 1,107,549 downwards.
CGGATTTCCCGATGGGGTCAGACTCCGAAAGCCGCACTAGGTGCTCCAAACGGAGGTGTCGTGTGACTTTGTGAATCCCTGTAGGTGTCGTTTATCTTCGATAGAACGAACTTCAGCTGGAGAGTTGTCTTGACAATGATAAGGTCTTGGGTGTAAAGCGCTTACTTTACTTCAAACGTAGGTCTCCACGACTGGGGTTGAGATCACAAGCAGATCCTTCCAGCCAAACCTTCAAAATCAGAGAGTTAATGTGCAAATATACAAATATACAGCCGCTACTTATTCTTTGGGGGCCCTTGAGCGGGGGCCCCGGTGTACTACTGGAGTTTCATCCGGACCACCGGTCGAGTCCGAAAGCACCCTTCACTTACGCGCACCACCTTCCGCAAGGAGATAATTAGCTCCAGGCGGAAGACTTTCCAAACGTTCAACTCCAAAAGGAGAACAACCTCCGGTCGGACAATATATAATCCTATCACACAGTAGTCAATCGATCGGATCCAGGGGGTAACTACACACAACCTCCTAGAAACGCAGTTAATATGAAATGGGACCTCCGAACGAAGGACCAACAACTGGAATATGAAATAGGACAGGTCACCTCGGAGCGCGCGTCGCCCGATCACCGCCTAACTTGGTCTTAGCCTTTGGGAGAGTTCCACGGCGGTATTCGCGGTCACGACGCGTCCAAACGCTGGTCTTGTAGCTTAGGGCCGCCGGCAGGGTTAATCCCTCCGGTCGAGGCTTGTTCCTCTCGCTTACTTGACAGCACACCTCGTCCCTGGGGACGGGGAAGCACTTGCGCCCTTCTTGGCAAATTGAACTCTCTGATTATCTTTTCTTAGGCTTCTGTATCTACTGTTCTCTCTGGAATCAGCTCTTTTATCTTGGTTTCACTATAGTCGGGGCGTGGCGTAATCACGTCGCGTGTCGAGCGGGTCATGGATAGGGCAGGAATCTGGTCGGTGCATAACATATCATGGTCGGTCGTCTCGGTCGGTCGTTAACATCTTGGTCGGAGTATACTTGAAACTTGGAAGGTCTTTCTGGGTACAAATCAGGCTGGGACAGGGCGCGACTGGTCGCCCATCGAAGATCTTCGTCCGGAGCCTGGTGTCTGGAATCCTGCGCCGGGGTCCGGAGACCAATGAGTCTGGTTTTTGACTTGACTTCACTATGGCGGGAGTCCGGACGATCTTGAGCAGTCTTCCTCGGCTCACTGTCTGGACTTGCTTGAGCCTTCCTTCTCGCTTGTGCCTTCGCTCTTCTCCTGTGCTCTTCCGTCGCATGTCTTACGGGCCTGTCGCTGGCCGGGCCACTGAGCAGAGACTTGGGCAAATTTTCTGGAGCCGCTTCGTGTCACGTATGGACGCCGACTCTCCGATCCTAAGTGCTTCAGCACGTACGAAGTGTTCAAAGAGGAGCTCAGACAAGCGTTTGAGCCCCCGCAAAACGAGTTCCGGTCGAGGGCGGAGTTCCTCGACCTTCAGCAGGGTAAGCATGACGTCCATGCTTACGCGCAGCGCGCACGATACTTGGTATCAAATATCGTGACTAACCCGATTGACGAGGCGACCAAGGTCGTCACGTTCATGAAGGGACTTACAGATGGGCCTGTGAAGACCTATCTCTTCCGAGAGTACCCGAGTACTCTCGAAGCTGCGATTACTCTTGCCATGCAAGAAGAGTTTAGCCTGCGGCAGGCTAAACTGCATGCGAACGTGCCGAGGCCGCAACCGCGCCCGGTGCTGAGGACGGGAGGTCTGGAACCGATGGACCTCTCGAACGCAACGGGTGCTACCAGCAGCAACGAGGCAATTTGCGATGCTTCCGCTGCGGAAGGATCGGCCATTTTGCACGGGAGTACACGGCTGCCATGCCCCCTTGAGGTAGCCGTCATAGAGATGCTAGGCATCGCCGCGGACGAACAAAAAACGCGAACATCCAGTAGGCGCGGGGCGCCCTACTGGTAATGCAGTCACGCGTGCCGACATCGGGCACGCGACGCTGAGGACTGCAGCCCCCAGTGAGACTAGCTCTCGCTGCAAGAAACAAGATGACAGGCCGAACCTAGTCATCTTGAAGGTTTACTCGAAGAGAGCGAGTGACTCTCTTCGAGCTTTGGTAGATTCAGGCGCGTCGAACAACTTTGTTCGACTACGAAGCCTGTCGAGACTTGACTTCGAGGAGGTAAATGTACCTCGAAGTGTTCTGGAAGTGTGACTGGCAACAGGTGCCATCGTGAAGACCGAGAAGCGCGTCGTGAACGTGCGCTTCTCGTACAAACAACGAGTGTTCGTCGAACTTATCGTCCAGGGCCAGGACGATAACGTGTTTGACGAACACTCGTTGTGACACCGGAGTGGCATCCGCCTATGGACTCTGAATACAATCCAGAGAATATACCGTCGCGTTTCGCTTTAATTAGGGTTCTTCAGCTATCCCAGCCTATACAAAGCTCTCGTATCAGAATAAATCAACTTTATATCATTCCCTGATACAAAATTCAAATATATATAAATTTATTAATTACCGACTTCCCTGGACACCCCACTGACCAGCACAGTGTACCAGGCAAAAAAAGCCTTTGCCTTTTTCGATTACCGGAATGCATACCGAATGAGGGTCGGTTTGAAATATTATTTGCATCTAGCCTACTCAACGTCTCCAATGTCGTCGTCCGAGTCGATTTAGCACGGGTTCTAGCTCACATGGGCACTTTGTGGCGGGCATTGAAGGCGTGCAACCAGGGCCACGACCCTCCAAAACCCTCCACACCATACTCCTCTGCTACTGTATACGCCTATAGCGTCAGCGTTAGACTCGAAATGGGCACATCCTCCTTTCGGAGGTCGTTGACCCACTTTACGAGCTCCAGCTCTACCTCCAGTGTCATCTTCGTGCCGATTCAGGTGGGGTGCGCTTTCTTCATGCTGCTGCTATTCTTGGCAGCACACTGGTAAAATAGTGTGCTCTTGATTCGTACCCACTTCAACACTAGTTTACTTTTAGACTCGTAAGCAAACTCGCTAAGGTTAGGAAAGTACCCACGAATACCTAGCCTTGCGAACGTCCTTGCACTCCTCTACAGCTCGGACAACAGTACGCTTCTCGCTTCTTGCGGCGAGGCGAGCGCGCCCTCCGTCTGACTTTCGCTCTGCACCCCTTGCGTCTCTCGCTTCCTAGCTCTGCACTATGGCGGATGACGACGGCTCCTCTGTGCGCATGTCCGTGCGCATCCGCCGCTCTTATATGCGGTTGTCAACTACAAGCCAGGGAAGTCGGTAGTTGAGTTCGATTTCGCTCTTAGGTTCGCCTTTTTCTTCGCAGTGTAGAATTTACGCTTTTGGGCACGAATTCTCAGTTCGTAAGAACTGTGCTCGCCGCTCTAGGCAAGTTTGTCAGCGAACGACATTCGGCTACATTATGCAACACTTGCGTTATGGCAAACAAGTTGCACCCCTAGTCATGTTTGTCATTGTGCAACTTACTTTTGAGCAGCACGAACGTTGTAAAATAAACAATGTAGACGACGAAAAGAAAATTGCAAGGCAAACAGCGCCTAACAAGGAAGCAAGTTGCAAAGGAAAGCAAGGCTTGGCAAGAAGAGAGTGCAATCACCAGCGCTGATCTGCATCAGGAGGGTTAGCGCTGCTAGTCAGCAGATCCGGAGAGCGTTCAAGGCGTCGGCTGTGTGTGCGTGTCAGCCACAACAGTCTTGACTGCAAAACTGGCGGTTGAGCTTGCCTCATGGACTTACTCGAGGCCCTCTCCGTGAGCGAACTTGCTCCAATCCGCGTAAATTCTCAGCAAATCTAGCGCAATTTACTTAAGCCGGTGGAGCGCATAAACTAAACTTATCACAGTATTTTACGAGCTTTAGTTTTACTCACGACCGCTGGGGGTGTTGTCAACTCTACATTCATGCCCAATCAACTTCCAAAATACAATAATCATTCTCCAATTTTAGTATCGCCAATATTGAAAAATGTGAGCCAGCGTAACTTGTGAAGCTTACGATTTCAAATAATGGTGTGTTGACAATCCAATAATTACACCAAGTCTAATCCTAGATGCTTATCAACGACGTTGTTTGCGAAAGCGTATCTCATTAGCGTTACGGTGGAAAGCTCCATCCTATTGGCCAAAAGTGGTGTAAATATCGCTAGCTACCCACCTCGCTCTTCCCCACACAATCATATTCACCACGCATCCAGCAAGGCAGGTAGGTCGCCATGACCACCCGCCCAACCCAGATCACTGATCGTAGCACTTCAATGGATACGCCAGCACGTGGTCACGTTGATGGAGACCAAGTCCGCAGCGCCTGTACAAAACGCTACAACCCCAGCATGCGATGCTTTCATCACTGTTTATCGCTATCCGGACATTTCGAATCGACTTAATGTGATGCTCAGTACGGGTAGCAGCGCGTGGATGCGTGCACCAGCCCCCCCCCCCCCCCCCCCCCCCACACACACACACACACGTCGAACTTTTTCAGAACCCCCAAGAGACTCGAAGAGCACTGAACCAACTTCCAGACGTACTGCTCGATGGGTTCGCTACACTACTGGAGAAAAAATGCGTGGACCAGCGTAATATCAGGAGGGAAAACATAAGCTGCATGATTCGCGACCTCCTGCAGGAGGCTGGGCTGTGGCGTGCACACGAAGAAATCTAGCATGTGACAGCGCAATCTGACCCATGCAACATCGTCTACCATTGGAAATCCGATGGGTGCTTCCACAGGATGCCCGAAGCGTTCACGTTTCCACATCTAGATGCGCTAAGCGTGTGGCTCATTTGGTGTCATTCTGCCCCGGGGTATCCTCCATTCAGAGCACTGCAGCCGTCTGATTGTACTAAATCCAACCGCAAAATGTTTTCCTAATGGACAGTACTTAACCGCCACATTGTGGTCGGTGTCGAGACAAACACAGGACAATCAATGCAAAAACCATATTCTCAGCAGGCTGCAGATGGTTTATTCCTCGTTGGTATGGCCAACATCCCGTTAAAACAGCCCAGGCACACCGAGAAACAGCGACCGGATCGCGCCGTCACCACTCTGCAGCGGATCAGGCAAGCCATCCAGGATGCCAACCCCGTGGCTCGGCCTGTTCCATTTCGCACCATAACCCGTGCTAGGGCGAATAAGTAGATGCTAGTCTGCAAGTTAACACTGTCAACAACACGCAAAGCACCCATGTTAGCCACAATAAAGCGCAAGAAGCAGATCGTCGCAGCTTACCTTCCGCCTGCTCGTTGCGGGCAATTTCTAGACTGAGTACTAGCCAATAGGATATCGGGTCTTTTTTATCTTGTCTGTGTTACCCGATCTCAACACAAGTCTTTGAACTGCGAATCAAGCGGCCCCCTAAAGCCCACGAACCAGTATGCCCACGATTCTTGTCATCGTACTCCTTCTGGTTAGCGATACGAGTTTCTCTCGTCTTCAGGTAGTAGCGCTTTTGAGCTGCTTTGATGCGCTCTTTGTTAACTTGGTATTGCTCTGGCGAGTACGTCATCTGTATATTAATAACTTTATATTTATCAGGATGAATACAGTATATAACTTACCACGAATCCATGTAGTTTAAATCGAATCCAAGTAGTTTACCTCGAGTCCATGTTCTATCTACTACAGTACTGAAGGTTACTGGACTTAACCCGAAGCCCAACTCCCTTCTCATTACATGCCCCCGGTGCATAAGTATACACGAGTTGCCGCGTCCACACCTAGGTCAACGGTTCAACGCCGACTGCCAACAAGTGCGAGGCTTACGACGACCAGACGGCTATCGGCCGACCCTTCAACGACACGGCGGGCCTCGGGAATAGGGACGGCGGGGAGGGAGCTACATAGACACCTGGGCCCCGGCAAGTCACAGGCAGCCCCCACCGGATATGCAAATCGGGCGAGATGACGCCCCGTCACGGCCAAGGTGCTCGGAGGCGTCGTCCTCTCACGGCCAAGGCGCGTTCTGGAGTGCACCTCGTCCCCCCGTGGTCTCTCTCCACGGTCCCCGTCACCCTACTTGGTACGTCGCCCTCATGTGCACTGTCCGCCAGTTTCGCCAACCTTCGTTGTTACTCCAGGCGTTGGCCGACTACCCTCGAGTCGCAGAACCACACGCGAGAACCTGTGCTTCGGCGCAACTTCGTGTATTCCTTTAGTCTTGACTCACTACTAGCCAGTGATAAATCGCAACTGAGGGTCGAGTGTCCAGACCGCCGCTCGTTGCACCCACTTAGCCTACTCCCCCGTCGCCTAGCTACCCTAATATATCACACGGCGCCTTCCTACTCCTACTTGGACCTCTCCCTCTTCGCTCTCATCTCCGCGCTCATGGCCTCCTGGCCTCACGTCGTGGGCTCACACGTCGCTCCTCCTTTCTCCGATACTTTCCGCTCCTCACTGCTCACGCGTCGCTCCTCCCGGCGATCTTCTGCGACCGCCGATCTTCAACTGCAACCTGCTCCCGTCGCTAGTGTCCGTAGTCAGCTGACTCGCCCTGACCACCGACCGTTCGCTGTCGTACAACTCCGTCCCCGACGCCACGCTGTGCACCACACCGGTCACCGCGTCAAGTCGATCTCGACACACGATCCGTCCAGCCGCTCCTGCACACGTCCGGCAGCCCAGTGACAGGGCACCCTACTACACGCCATCCCCGGCATCAAGATTTTCCACGATATTGTGGGCGCCGTCGAGCGCCCCAAACTCCTCGGCCGACAGCCAGTGTAGGCTCATCGGTCCTTCACGTCGTACGCCGTACTCCACTTCGTGCTCCAGTACGTATCTGCCTGCCCGATTTCGCACTCGCCGGCGCTCTCTCGATGATGATGAACCCCGCTGTTGGTACTTGCAGTAGCTCCGGCATCGGAGCGGGCCGTCGCGGCCGTCCTCTGCCTTGCAGCATTCCCACTGCAGCTCCTTGATGTCCGCCTCGACCATCACTAGTGGCAGCTGCCGCTGCACCGTCAGTCCCGCCACCGCGTTGAGGCCCTCGTGTTGTCTCTCGCGCAGGCCCATCTCCGTCTCCGTCTTCGGCATCGCGCACAGCCATCTAGCTCGGCTGACCCGAAGCCTCGGCAGGAGCCGAGGCAGAAGCGGAAGCCTTGGCCTCGGCGACGAGCAGCCTCTCCTCCAGCGCGGCCGGCCCCACGCCTTCTTGCCGGCAGGTCGCCGACGGTTCTGATCCACCGGACCGATGGTTCCGTTCTCCGTTCTCTGTCCTGCTGTCCGTCGGCTGGATCTCTTGCCAGAGATCATTGTCGCCTCCTTCGTTGGAGTTGGCGCCCGCCTCTGCCTCTTCCGACTCACTATTCCCCTCCGACTGCATTTCCTGAAGTATGCGTTCCACGACTGACCCGAGCGAACCACCTGGGCAGTGGATCGACACGAGAAAGCTGCAGTGCACGATCAGTCGCTCACCATTGTCCTCACGGGCCACTTCCCAGTTGTCCTGAACGATCTTAGCAGGCCCCACCCACTGGTGGGCTAACTTAGTGATGCCCTTGCCTCGTGGTGGCCTCAGCACCCAGACTAAGTCTCCCACGCCGATTCGCGTGGTCTCGCGCACCCTCTTGTTGTAATGCTTCTCCCTGCGCAACTGGTCCTTCGCGAGTGCCGTTCGCGCTACCTCCGAAGCTCGTGTCAGCTGGTGAACCAGCGCCTTGTACTGTTCGGCGAAGGCACCGGTACTCGCCGCCCAGTTTGTCCTTGTCCGCAGTAGTTCTTTTGGCGCGCGTAGCTTGCGCCCCATCATTAGCTTGTTTGGGCTGAAGCCCGTGCTCGTGTGCCTTGCCCCGTTGTATGTGTATGCTGCGTATGGCAGTCAGTGGTCCCAATCGTCCTGCGCCGCCGACACGTATAGGGACACCATGTCCTACCACGTGCGGTGAAATCTTTCGACTAGGCCCAGCAATGCTGGGCGATACAGCACTGGCGTGAGCTGCTTGACCTGCAACTCATTCACCAGCGCCTCCACGTTTGTCCGTTCAGCTCTGGCTCGCCGTCCATCGCTATCTCCCGCATCGGCCCATACACGAATACCAACTTCTCGACCATGAACCTGGTCACGTCCTTCGCCATGTGCGCGGGCGTCGCTGCCACGACGGCGTACCGCGTCGCGTAGTCGACGGCCGCAATGACGTACCGATTGCCCTGGGGCGTAACGGACAGCGGACCCGCTACGTCCAGTGCCCACCGATCTCCTGGTTCACCCACACCTTGGCTCCGCAGCGGGGGTATCACTTCCTTCGCCTTCGCTTTGCGCGAGCCGCAGTCACGACAAGACTGCACCCAACGTCGTACGTAAAGCCTCATGTCGGGCCACCAGTAGCTAGTCGCGATTCTCGCGAGCGTCTGCGGCGTACGCAGATGACACACGTACACCGAGTCGTGGTTCTCACGCAGCACAGTTGCCCACAGAGCCGTGGGCAGCACTGCTCGGTTGCTGCCGTCGTAGTCCTTGATGCACACCACGCCGTCAATTTCCACAATCAGCCTCGCGCCGTACTTGCCCTTCTTCTTCAGCTTCTGCACTGCCCTGTCGCGGCCTTGCTCTTCACGCAGCACTGCGTCTGCCAGCTGACCGTCACTCCCAGCTGTAATGCTCTCACTGCCGCGTGGGCCGTAGCCAGTCTGCTGTCCTTCACCAGCAGCTTGCTGCTCTACTGCTACTCGTAGACTCTCGTCACCGGGTGGCTGCCTCGCTCCGCGACGTTCACCTCCACCACGTTCTTGCCCTTCTGTCTCGTTGGTTGCCCTCACAGACGCCACGATGCCGGTTGGCGCTCGCGACAGTGCGTCGGCGGCTACGTTGTCGTCGCTCGGCCTGTATTCTATCCCGAGGTCGTACTCTTGAAGTTGCAGTGCCCACCTAGGTAGCTTCGGGCTCAGCGTCGTCGATGTCATCAACTACTTCAGCGCAGAGTGGTCCGTGACCAAATGGAACCCCCGCCCGTACAAATACGGCCTGAACAGCTTCACGGCCCAGATCACGGCCGCGCACTCTAGCTCAGAGATGCCATTCCTGGCCACCATCTCCGAGTTCACCTTCGACGCGTAATCTATGGGCTGCCCCCCCCCCCCCCCCCCCCCCCCTGCCTTGGTCCTGCGTCATAGTCGCTCCGAGCCCCACATCCGAGGTGTCGGTGACAAGTCTGAACGGTCTCGAGAAGTCGGGGTAGGCCAAGATCGGCCGCTTGCTCAAATCCTCCTTCAGGTCGTCAAAGGCGGCCTGCTGTGACTCTCCCCACCTCCACACTACTCCTTTGCGTAGTAGTTTCGTCATAGGAGCTGCCCTGCTGGCGAACTCCGGTACAAAGCGTCTGTAGTAGCCAGCCATGGCCACGAATCGTTCCACTGCGTCTGTATCTTGAGGCGCGGGGAAGTTCGTCATGCAGCTGACGTTGCTCTCTACTGGCCTCACGCCATCGGCGTCGAGTTCATGGCCAAAGTACTCCAACCTCTCGGCCGCAAATGTACACTTCTTTGCTTTCAGTGACAGCCCCGCCCGTGCTAACCGCTCGAGCACCGCGGCCAGCTCGACCACGTGCTGGGCCACGTCGCCCTTGGTGAAGATGATGGCGTCGTCCAGGTACACAAGCCATGTCTGGCATATGAGACCTCGGAGGATGGCGTCCATCATCCTCTGAAACGTTCCTGGTGCGTTTGCGAGCCCGAAGGGCATTCGCACGAATCGAAAGAGTCCCCGTCGGGTCACGAACCCAGTCTTGTCGCGATCCTTCTCCGCGACGGGCACCTGCCAGTACCCTGAGTGCAAGTCCAGCGTCGTAAACCTTCTGGTACCGTGCAGGTGGCCCAGCGTGTCGTCTATCCTCGGCAAAGGATAGACGTCCTTCTTCGTAATCTCGTTCAGCTGACGGTAGGCTATGCAGAAGCGCACCGCCCCGTCCTGCTTCTTCACCAGGACCACCGGGAAACCCCACGCCCCGTGGCCCTCCTCGATCACACCGCCGCGCAGCATCTCGTCCACGTTATCGTCGATGACCTGCTGTTCTTCGTGTGTGTGCCGTCTAGCACGGACTTTGATCGGCGCTTCGGCACCGGTGTGGATCTCGTGATTCACGCCGAGCGTCGTTGCTGGGGGACAGCCTTCTCTCGGCTCCAGTAGCTTGGGGTAGATGCGCAGTAATTGCAATAGCAGCTCACGATCTTCCTTACTCATGTCTCCCATGTTCAGGTCCTCATCGTTGCTCAATGGTCTGGTGTCAGCCTGCAAGCCGGACAGCCACTGACGTACTCGCGAACGGTCCAGCTCTCCTTCGTCGGCCAGTACCACGATCTCGTCGCTGCTGGGAGTCCACGTCCCCAACTTCTTCTTCGTCGGCAGCTCGACGCTTCTCCCGTACAAGTTCATCACTGATACGACGATTCGACCACCGCGAACCATCGTCAGCGTCGGCCCTAGCAGTATGTGCGATTCGTTATGAGCCTTCGGCGTGAACAAGCCCTCGATGCCGTCAGGAGCTGCCACCGCCAACTCGACGTTCTGGCAGGTCGCCGTGCGCACTCGTGCGCGTCGCAACACTCGCACCTTCGCCGGTCGTGTCTGACGCAGGTCGGTCATGCACCAGAATGGCACCACCTTCCGCACATCGTCCGCATACCGCCTCATCTCGTAGGAGACAAAGTCGATCTTGACTCCTCGCTGTAGCATCCAATCTTCTCCGAGGTCGCATCCTACACCACCAGTGCGTCGACGACCATACTCTGGTCGTACAGAGTACGGAACCGGAAACGCCACTCGCCCAGCACCTTCGAGACCGCCCCAGTGATACCCTCGACGTAGTCCACGGGTGGTAGCGTCGGCAGCCGCTCGCCCAGCGACTGCCAGTCCTCACCCGCCACGCTGAACTGGACCCCCGTGTCCAACTTGATCTCTCTCTCTCTGCTCGCCCCTCACTGCCACGCTCGCCGTCGGCAGTGAGTCAACAACTGGGGCTCGTACGGCACGCAGTCGCCCAACCCGCATTGCCGCTGCTCGCTGTCCATCTTCATGACATTCGTGTGCGCGTACACGCTGCCGCTGGTGTACGCGTAGCACTTTCGTTGTCCGCGTCGCTTCGCTGCCGTCAACACCTTTGTCACACGGGGCTGCTCGAACCCCACCGCCATTGCCGCATCGTAATCCATCGTTCCCGCGCCTTCACTGCTTCCGCGTCGGCGAAGCGCATCGAGCGCGTAGTACGCACCCTCGAGGTGCTCTGTCTCCTCAATCAGCGCCAGCAGGTGGCGTTTCTCCTTGGTACGTGCTTTGCGCACGAGCTTCTCATATCTCCATCGGGTCCTGGAACGCTGCAGCGACGTCGCCGACGGTGGGCGGCATCTTGTCGTCCGGCACCGTCTTTGCTTCCACGTCGTCGTCTTCCTTCGCTGCGCCGACGCTGGTCCCACAGCGCTGTCGTTCGGCGCGCCGCTCTCGCCGAGCACGTGCATGTTCCATCCGCATTGAGCGCTTGTGCGCCCCTCCAGATGCCTCGGCCTCTGCTGCCAGTCTCCGCGGGTAGTCGCGCACCTGTACGAGTAATACCTTAGCCTTGGGCTGGGCCCGTAGCTCTCGTTCCAGCACCACTCGAGCAGGTAGCGCGTCTCCATCGTCGTCCTCGTCACGTACTGCGGATGCTGCTGCACGCGTCTACTGCGTGTTGCCGCCTTCTCCAGGTGTCGCGAGGGCTCCCTCGTCTTCGTATAGTTTCTCCATCGCCTGCAGCTGTGCGGGCACTGCTACGTCGAGTTTCTGCTTGCTCGGGACACCCTCGCGAGCGTACCCACAAGCCTCGAGGAGCTCGCGCGTGTCGACCACCACTCGCGTGTCGCCCTCCAGCTGGTCTGCGCCATCTCCAGTCGACATCACCGCTGCCGAGATCGCGGCGCCCACTGAAGAACTTCGCGCCGTCTTCGTCGTCGTTGCCCGAACGCAGGATGCTTCCGTCCGCGCGTCTACCTTCCTTGTCACCGTCGTCGTGGTCGGAGCCACCGCCATCATCGCTGGTGGGGCGTCCGGTGCCACCGCTGCCGTCTTCTCTATGGTGCCCCTCGTCACTTGCCCGGCGGTCACCTCAGCCGCTTCCGCCGTCATTGGCGTCGTCACTGCCAACACTGTCGCTGCCGTCGCGCTCGGTGTCGCCCTTGCTCGCGCTCCGCCATCCCCAGTCGTCGGCACCTCGCTTGCCGTCGTGCTTGAGGCCGTGGACTTGCCTCGCATCGAGGTGGCGCTCACCGGAGCCTCCCCTGCTGCGTTGCTGCGTGGCGTACGCTCGCGGGGCGTCTCGCCATCCCCAGCGTAGACCTCCACGCGGTGCTCACTACCACCTGTCGCGCGCGCCACTGCCCGGCCGTACTCTTCTCTCACTCTGCGGGCTGCCCCACGTTGCCGCCCTCGGACGCCAGCTTCGCGAACCCTTCCTCGCGCGTGCGGCGCCCCTCGTCCTCGCAGTCTTCCCGGATCAGGTCCTGCGAGCAGTAAGGCCGGGCACCTTACGCTCGCGGACCGTTTCCCGTAGTCAGCCCGTTGTCTTCTCCGCCGTCTTGCCTTGCGTCTGCGTCCCTAGCGGCCAGGTCAGACCACTTCAAGTCGTATTCTCGCGCGTAGTGTCCGCTCCGCCCACAGTAGAAACAGTCGACGCCTGACCTGTGAACGGTCGGCGTGCTTCCTCCTGGCGCCCACTGCGCTTGGACGCACTCCTGGTATCGGTCCAGGTTGCGTAGCCGACCCTCCCGCGTCGCTAGGGTTGGGTTGGTCGCACCCCTCGCTCCTGCCGAGTCGCCGCAGTTAGCTTCCACCTTCAAGGCCTTCGCTGGCCGTCTTCCGTGCTGGTCGCCGCTTTGCCGTTTCCCGCGTGCTCCAGACTGGTCTCCGCCAGCCGTTTGAAAATTCAAACCTTCACCCACACTGGCTTGCCTACCTGTAGGTACCAGGGGAAATCCTGATGATTTCGCCTTCCACCATTCGGTTGAACTGGCTCCTCCCGTCGATACCGGTCTGCATTCGGTATCGTACCGAGGTGGCTTCTGTGTCTACCCCCACGTGGGACCGTACCCAGTTGCCGCATTCGTCAAGTTGCCCCGAAGTCCCGATTGCTCCTGGCTGCCCATCGCTCCGGTCGTCGCCAAGGACCCGCGCCCCCACTGGGTCTCCCGGCCGTCCCAGCGCGTCATCGCGGCCTCAAGTCCGACGCCGTACCTTTCTCCGTACTCGCCGACGTGGGGGACCGCCAGCCGCACAGCCTCGTCAAGTGTCTGCGGGCGGTGTTCTCGCACGTGCGTCACGCCTTCGACGCAGTTCATTCCCTTGAGGAACGCGTTCACGAGCCAGCTCTCGCCCACGTCGCCACGCTCCCCAATCTCTCTCAATGACGGCGCGTACTCCACGAGGCACTCGCCCTGTATCTGTCGTCTTGCGTTCAAGAGGTCAACCACATCCAGTGTTGTGCGTTGGGTCAGGTACTTGTCCCTCAGCATGCCCGCCAAGATGTTGATGTTCTCCTCGCTGGGTGGCACGGACTCCATGACAGTGGCAAATCAACGCTTCGCTTCTCAATCAAGGTGTGATGCCACTTCGTGATAGTGCTGCCCGTCGCTCCACTCTACGCCCATCGTCGAAGCCTGCCGACGGACCTCAGCGCGGGCCGTCTTCAGCCACATCGTGACCGCATGCTGTCGTTCAGCCCTTTGAACTTGGTGAGCTTCAGTGCTCTGGCCTTCTCGCGCACGATCACCTGCCGTGGTGGGGGCTGGTCGTCCGCCCAGGATCCTCAGTACCGCGTCGCTGGTGTCATGCCCGTGGCCGGTGGTGCGCGCCCAGGGTCTTCACCTCCCTGGTCGCCACCGCCGCCCGTCGTCAAGTTGCTCATCGTCGTGTTGGTTGCTGAGCTCTGGCTCGTCGCCATGCCCGTGGTTGCCGCCGTACTCAAGGTCGCTGCCGTGCTCGAGGTTGCCGCCATCCTCGCGGTCGCCGCCGTACTCGAGGTCGTCATCGTACTCGGCGTTGTCTCCGCACGCAGCGTGCCAGCGCTGCTTCCCGCTATTCCAACTCCGGCCGGCGCCCCGTCAACCGTCGCGCCGCCGCCGCCAGGGTTCGAGCCTCCCGACCCTGCGTTCGTTGGCGTGTCGACCGTCGTCGGTCGGATTTTTCCGTCTCGACCAGTACTGCTCCTCCGTCTTCCGTCTCCAGCGTCGCGGCTGCAGTTAGCTGCGGCTGCCGTTGCTTCGCCTCCTCGCGAGCCGCTGTTTCCGCTCGTTCTTGCGACGCAGCTCGTTGACCACGTTGCCCCTTCGTTAGCTCCTCTATAAGCACAAATAAACCCCTCGGTTAGCTCTCTCGTTCTCACTCTTATCTTTTCGCACTCGTTTCCAGAGTCCGTTGCCCGCTGACGCTACGCCCGCTCAGGTCCTCATTCACGACCTAGCCCGAAAGCGCCTGTCATGACCACCATGTAGTTACTGGGCTTAACCCGAAGCCCAACTCCCTTCTCATTACATGCCCCCGGTGCATGAGTATACACGGGTTGCCGCGTCCACACCTAAGTCAACGGTTCAACGCCGACTGCCAACAAGTGCGAGGCTTACGCCGACCAGACGGCTGACGGCCGACCCTTCAACGACACGGCGGGCCTCGGGAATAGGGACGGCGGGGAGGGAGCTACATAGACACCTGGGCCCCGGCAAGTCACAGGCAGCCCCCACCGGATATGCAAATCGGGCGAGATGACGCCCCGTCACGGCCAAGGTGCTCGGAGGCGTCGTCCTCTCACGGCCAAGGCGCGTTCTGGAGTGCACCTCGTCCCCCCGTGGTCTCTCTCCACGGTCCCCGTCACCCTACTTGGTACGTCGCCCTCATGTGCACTGTCCGCCAGTTTCGCCTACCTTCGTTGTTACTCCAGGCGTTGGCCGACTACCCTCGAGTCGCAGAACCACACGCGAGAACCTGTGCTTCGGCGCAACTTCGTGTATTCCTTTAGTCTTGACTCACTACTAGCCAGTGATAAATCGCAACTGAGGGTCGAGTGTCCAGACCGCCGCTCGTTGCACCCGCCAGCCTACTCCCCGTCGCCTAGCTACCCTAATATATCACACGGCGCCTTCCTACTCCTACTTGGACCTCTCCCTCTTCGCTCTCATCTCCGCGCTCATGGCCTCCTGGCCTCACGTCGTGGGCTCACACGTCGCTCCTCCTTTCTCCGATACTTTCCGCTCCTCACTGCTCACGCGTCGCTCCTCCCGACGATCTTCTGCGACCGCCGATGTTGCCGGACGTGTGCAGGAGCGGCTGGACGGATCGTGTGTCGAGATCGACTTGACGCGGTGACCGGTGTGGTGCACAGCGTGGAGTCGGGGACGGAGTTGTACGACAGCGAACGGTCGGTGGTCAGGGCGAGCCAGCTGACTATGGACACTAGCGACGGGAGCAGTGACAGGTCACCCTACTACAGTACAGTATTGTTATGCGGTGTTGCTCGAGACGATTCGCATAGTAGCTTATGTATGTACTGTACATCTACGTTGATTTTTGTCATCTGAATGATATGACCTTATCAGTTATGTGGATAATATTATCGACCACTTTCGATTTTCCCAGATTTAGTACTACGTAGTACCGTCGGATTTTAATAACTTTGAAGTGGTCGTCCTCTAGTAGTATTTATTTACCCAAAGGAGGTCACGATAGGCGGGGGGGGGGGGGGGGGGGTCTATCGCCTCGCTGCGTTCTACGCATCTGGGAAACTCGAACGCGGTACTGTAGAAGAATACTCGTCTGTGGTTAGTTGATTGGTGTTGTGGGGCGTGCTTCAAGTCCTGGCTACTTGAAACACACCTCTTAGCCATGAACACGCGCGAACGCTTCCCACAATTCGTGGAGATCACCCGGTACATGCTTGTAGACGTGGTCCGTGGTATTTCCACGTGCTTTCCATTCTTTGAACATTTTGAAGCGGAAAAATGGATCGTTCTGCACCTTTTGCAAATTCAACGCGGCGAACAATTCGTCCGCACTAAACTTCGGATATATACCTCTCTCTTTCTTGTTGAATTCGGGAAGGTTAACTTCGTCATTCGTCGTTTGATGGCTTCGAAGAAATCTCTTGTCCTCGCCGGCGAGCACATGCGAGGAGTCAACAACGTCCACGTGGTCTGGTCAGCCTTTGGCAGTTGCAACGAGGACGGCCGCAAGAACCACAAGGGTCGCGTTGAAGAGACGCATGGCTGGATGTTGGTTGTTGGGTCTTGAGGGCTGGAGGAGAAATTGCGGAATGAGAAATGCGGCAGTAGAACATTGTCCTCTCGAGTAGCTCAAATGACTAGAGCCTAAATTCAAGTACGGAGTACCCCCGCTAATACAAGGTCGCATGGAGTCCGGTAGGTCGATTTAGATTTGAAACAAACAGATGCGGTGGTGAACCTTCAATGAAAAGCATGCAAGGTGTATTCAGACTGAATTAGGAATCCAGTTGGTGTACTGCACAGTTACTATCCTACGGCAGTAGTATCGACCGTTCGCCTCGAGGGGGTACCAAAAGACAAACAAAAAATCATGACGACCCGTACTCGGTACTGCAGTCACTGTCAAGCAGGCTGCTGCTGCCGATGCTCGCCCGACGGTTGGGAGTGGTCCTGTGGCGGCTGTCACTGTCGACCCCAACGCTGCCGACGCTCGCCCAACGACTCGAAGAAGTTCTGGCGCGAACGTCGGCGCGAGATTGAAGCTGAAGTCTTGCGCTTCTGTTTTCTCTGTAATTCTGGCGCTTCAGTTTCTTGCTTTCTTCAATGGCGAGGCCAAGTTCAATTAGGCGCGTCTCGTAGCGCTTGAAGTATACACCTTCCTCACGTCGCAGAGGACTGCACCGCACGCTCGACGAAGGTCTGGTACACGAAGGGCTCAAGCATCGTGATGATCATCTTCTGGAACGGTGAGAGATCCATGTGAAACATCCTGGAAACTGAGTCCCAACTACCGCAATGCTTGAGCGAAGCAAGCAACATGAAGAGGATATCCTTCGGATCGTTTGAGCTCTTCTTCCCTCTACCAACATTCCAATGACTTAGAATGTGGTCCTTCAGAGCGTCCAGTCGTTCAAACTCTATTGGCGCGAAGTTGCACATTTTCAGCACACGTTCGGCACCTTGCACATGCAGGCATCGGTCGTATATCGGTGAAGGCGACGCTAGATCGTCGTCAGATTCTCCTTGGTTGGTCTGAAGTTCTTTACGCGATAGAGCGCGATACCGATCTTCCTCTTCGACGAAACGCTGATCCCAGCGTTCACGGTCTTGATTGTCGAGGTCTTCTTGGGTGCGCCGGGCTCGGTTTCGGGACGGGACCATAGCTACTAAGCCGATGGATCACCAAGTTGGAAGTGAGAGTGGGAATTAGGACTCGATAGACTACACAGAAGAGTACAGCTTGCTATGGAAAAGTGTATTTACCGAACATATGACCCTTGTATGTCGTTGGTGTCAGTTAAATACCTCAGCTCAAAGCAGCTGCTACAGTACAACTGTTTTTCTAATTGCACATAGACGTAACTGAATTGCACTGGGGCATTTCATCTAATACTCAGTACCCCGGACGGAGTTCTAGTAGAACTCGATGTTTGTTCTTTTGGCCCTACTGGTATTTCGTAAGGCACTATTCCAATATGTAGCCGCAATCAAAACCACATGTCTATGGACTCATGAGCATTCTTCAAGCTACCAAAAGCTAATTCAGCGATTCGGCAAACATAGTTATGATGATGATGAAAATGCTATTTAAGAATTTAAATAAACCGATGTCGGCATATCCCACGCGGGGACAAATACCATTACTCTAGACTACTCAGTTGACACCTCCTGGAGCTGAGATTCGCCTAGAACGGGAGCATGACATCATGGGAGTCTCCAGCGTTAGCTGGCCCTTCGCCCACCGTTGACGACAGGGATAGGGACAGTGAGGAGAGAGCGATTATCGGCGACCGCAACCCCGGTAGGTCTTTAGGCTGCTCCCCGCAAGCGTTCCGGTTTACATGCAATATACAGCGGACTCGGAGCGACGGCACAAGTGCGCTAGCCGTGCTCCATGTCCCTCGGCACGACGCCAGCGCGCATACTGACGTCGAAGCCCCTGCGGTTTCTCTCCGCGGTCCTCACTACCCTACTGCTCTACCACGCGCATACGTAACCCCGAACAGCGTACCTCGTGCAGTGCCGCCGTACCCCAATTCCCGATAGGTAGCAACACTAACTCCGCGTCCGACACCAAGTAACTTAGATTAGTTCGTCGTTAATGCTCTTCCCGCACTGAATCCAGAACTGAGGGCCAGGCTTGCCAGTCCGCAAGGCCGCACCCTCCTATCTACCGAAGTCCCCCCGATCCGCGCCTATCCTACTTGCTACGGTGTCCTTGCTAACTTACTCACCTCACGCTGTCTCTCAGCAGCTCATCGGTTCTTCCTCGTCGCCTCTCCTTCTCCGCATACTGCACGTCGTTCGTCCTAGCCGTGTCGTCTCTCCTTGCGATCTTCCCGAGTCGCCCAACTTCAATGGCGACCCTCTGCATCCCTTCTAGATCCCTCGCGCTTGTGGCACCAGCCCGCTGGCTTGCATCCGCCACCAACTGACTGCTCGTTCACGCCTTCGTCACCGTCCTCTCGTCATGGTGACGCTGTCAAGTCGATCACCGTTCGCCCGTCGTCACCCGGGTCACCATCGTGGAGCTTGGCCACGAGAAAATCCCTACTACTACACCGATCTAGCAAATGGACATATTTTTTTTAAGAATTTAAAATTGATTTGATCGCTTACAGAAACGTTGATTTCCCTGCTGGAAGGTCTGCTCAGATGCATGTGTTGTTGGTTGAGCGGCAAGTCTGTTCATACCCTGCAGCTTTATCCGCCGATTTTCGGATTCCGGCTCTCACGTTCTTCTTCTGTTCGAAATTGACGTACACGCGATTGCTGTGTTGAAAAAAATATCGGTAGTGATACCGTGGCACAGCTGCATCAATGCAAATCCATGTTTGAAATGAATACCGCATTGCCACCGAAATGAACCCTCTAAATAACGACACTGTACATTGGAAGCGAAAGTTCCAATTGGTAAAGCTGACAGGGATTGTTAAACTGTTTTAGCATTCTATAGAATTATGCATGCTCATGAATCCATGTGGTAAGCACTGCACAATGCACAATGCACAATGCACAATGCGCAATGCACAATGCACAATGCACAATGCACAATGCACAATGCACAATGCACAATGCACAATGCACAATGTGCGGTGATAGCGAGACCATCATCACAAGCTTCCGTCGCTGTTTCCTCGGTGCGGATGAACAACTCTCTCTGACCACGCACTCCATTTACGGAGAGGCTTTTGTGGCTTTGCTGGCTGAGCATCGCGCGGCTGCATCTACCAACGCCGGTGTAGTTGTGGAAGCTGAAAACGGCACCGAGTCTGAAGATGGCGACTCGTTCATCCACATCATTGGAGAGGCTGATCTCTAAGCAAGCACATGCAGCTTTAGGACTCTTCTTAAATCAACACTACTCTCACTTGACTACTGTAGTGCCCCATCGTTTAATAATATCCCCCTTTAATAACACCCCCACCCTAACAGGGGGTACTAACGTAGTGCTCCATCGGGCACTATTATAGATTTTACTGTAAAACCGCAGGTTTTCAGCTTGCGATGAGACGAAATTTTGACTGAGTACAGTTTGACGTGTACCGTAAACCGTTTACGGTATATTATACCAGTACACCATTTACGTGCCATGCCCAGGCCTCTCAAACTTAGGCAGAAATACCGACCTACCTAATTTGACCTCGATTAGGTATTTTGGGAAAAGTCTGAATAGGTAGTTATTAAGTGGTTCGATACAAAATGGCTCAAAATCCAAATTAGGCATCCAGGTGGTATACTTTATTCAAGTGAATTGTAATTCGATACAGATGGCTCACAATCCGAGTTAGGTATTCAGGTGGTATAGTTTATTCGAGTGCATTAGCTACGTGGACTCCTAGCGACGCGTTCAGCTAGATCGACCAAAAGAAGTACTGCAGCGACTGGAGTTGGCCTTCCATTGCATAGTTGGTTAGAGCTGTTCTATGCGGGTTCTTGACTTGCTTCAAGGCGCTGAATCACTCTCAACTGAGTGAGTGCCGGGCGATATCGCCGCCACTCCAGCGACGAATGCGAACAGTAACGTGTAATTGCCTTCGCAGTCCACATCAGACCACGCATCAAGAAACGAAGATCGATCAACACTGTCAACGCGGTGATGGAAAGAAGTGTCGACCTTGTATCGCTCGATCATATCATGTCTCTGCTTCCAAATGTCATGCGTTGTTGTCGGACCCTACGCAACAGTCAACCGAGCCTTGTGCGTCTCAATGAGGTTGCGAAACTGGAGACAACAACACTTGAACTCAAAGGCCGAAGGCCAAGCTCAGCCCCGTATTTGGGGATCCATTTTTGTCGCTGCTGCAGAGGGGTGATTTTAGTTTGCACAAGGGCAGTGTTGATACAGCAGTTTGCACCAGTGACTTTAGGCTGTGGTGCGGTCTGTTGGTCTCCACGAGCACCCTTCTTAGACCCTCGCCTTGATGCTTTTGTCTTCCCCATTCGTGCTAGGAGGTGGAGAGCGCCGAAAGGTGGAATGCACAGGCATCGACGCTAGTAGGCTGCGAACTAGGGTGGTTTCGGGCATGTCCGCACTTAGGTATTTTGAAAAATAGGATTAGGCATTTTTCACTTTCTCTTCACACACTACCTAATTTTGAGAGGCCTGCGTACCATTTCCTCCTTCGATCATCACTTCATGGGGCAAGTAGACTTGATTAGCTTGGAGAGTTAGGCTCGCTGGAGTTCCCCCTCGAGCGCATCGTGATTGGTCTCGTTGTGCTCCCATGTCGAGGCCGTGAGCATGCTTCTTGCCGCATCTCGGAGCATGCCAGGTTGTAAACGGGTGTACACTGTGAAGCACCAGCTGGACCACCATCCCATTAGTCGAATGACCAGGTCACTCTTCCCTGCCGCCAGAAGTGCGCATGCACCTCCTATTCGCAATGAATGACAGTAGTAGTCTTGAGGTGATAAGCGTAAGCCGCTTGCCGCTTCCTTGATGAGGTTCGCCACGGTCGTCTTCTTGATGGTCCCTCGCCGTGAGGTGGATGTGAGGTATGGGCCCAGGGCCACGCTTGCTGTGGTCCAGTTCTCTCGTATCTGGAGGCACGCTTGCGCCGCTACCACTGGGCACAGCACCTGGTGCTCTGAGCGGTAATGTCGTACGACCACTCCATGAGCAGTCCGGTCGCCTTTGTGAGATTCGAAGAGAACCTCCACCGAATGGACGTCGTCGCCCCTGGGGCTTACTTGGTCACCTTGTCTGTTTCGTAGGATCACGTTGTCAGCCTTGACGCAGTGTGTTCTGTTGCTGCCTGTTGAGTTGTCCACTGATACTGGTCCCCAAAGCTCTGAGCTTCTATCGAGGAAGAAGAACGCTAGCACGATTGATCCCCACAGGAGGCACCCTTGTTCGTCCAAAGACCCTAGTCGATTTCTTGTTGTGCCCCACTGAGGCGCACAACCGGGCGAACAGTCCGACCATCCTGGCTTGTTGTGCCCTGGGCGGTTCGTCGATCTACACAGGAAAACCGAAGTCGTTGCAGAACGACTCCCAGAACTTGAAGTTCTTGCTGTATCGTCCGAGGGTCCCTTTGGCAATTGCAGCCTCCTTGAGCTGTGTTGTCTTGTCCTCGATCCTTCGCCGGCGCTCGCGATCTGTTCATCGTAGTAACACTGGTTAGTACTAGTGTGTACATCGCACTTTGGGGTCTGCTCCATGATTCTGCAGAACGTGTGAGTCGGAAGGTGAATCCGATAACGAGCCTGGCTCAGAGCGCACTGGCGCAAATGTTCCTGCCCTTCAGGTGAAGGACAGTTCATCCTGTCGATGAGTCGCGTGACCCAGCGGGACTCGCTGTGGATAGTAACATGCCGCCAGGCGTCCTTGGTGGTGAGACCTGGTCCCCATTCCTTGGTTACCCTTGTGATCGCACGGGTTACTTCAACGATGTCCACTATGGTATCGGTGCAGGTGATCAGGAGGCGTTCTCTGAGAACCATACTTGAGATCGCTAGGCCGTCTTGATGTATATGCATCAGCCAGACGTCGTCGATGTGCGCTCTACGTTCGAACAGTTCCATGGGGATCCCGGCGAACTCGTTTTGGAGGGCTAGCTCTCTCCACCACTGGATGTCCTTCTGAAGGGTCTCCAGCATTGGTATTCCGGCCTTGTGGCGTCTCCGGCATCTTGTTTGGACGGCCACCAAACGCTGGATGAAAGCCTTTGTGATGGGGATGAAACTGATGACATGCCGCAGGACTCCAACCAGGCTGTCCGTTGTTTCATTGTCACGAACTTTCGCCGGCGATGTCGCCCAATGTCCTGCGCATTTTTTTTATCTTCCTCTGAGGAACCGAAGTGAGCTCGTTGGGAATGTCCCAGTCGATGCCGACTGCGTGGAAGCATCGCGACCAGGTCGTGAACTTCCCTTCATGCCAGCCTGCTGATCCGAACACGATGTTGACACCGTCTCGGAGACGTTGTTCTGCCTTCTGAAGGCGGTTGCCGATGTCGACTTCGATGAGTACGATGTCGTTCATCCACTGGAATATCCAAAACGGTTCCGAGTAGCCGAGAACGCTTGATGCACCAGTGCGCTGGTAGTGTCCGACAGCTTTGCAAACACCGCGAAGAAGCCCGGGGATGACGTCCACCGAAGACGGCCATGCCCGATACTATGCCATGGTTGGAACGCGGCATTCTTCCCCCAAAGGCGGACGCGTGATCAGCATGAACGGGGACATGGTGGAATGCGTCGGCGATATCGGCGACCATGGCGTAGATAGCGTACCCAGGGTACCGGCGATGAAGATCGCGCACACGTTGAGCGATAGAATCAAATGGATCCCAAGTAGCGTCAGGAGATGCTGCGGAATTGGTCTGGTCATTGACCGAGCCGCCAGGCGGCGCCGATAAGTCATGGATGGTACGACCGTCGAGGTGGAGAGGTATGTCCTTCTTGGGCACCAGAGCAAACGAGCTGGAATGGAACCCTGGGTCCAGCTGAAGCGCCGATAGAGTGGCGACCAATCAGCGTCCCCTGTAGTAGCCAGCGAGGAGCTTGTCGACAACCACTTCCGCACCGGCCTCGGCACCTCCATAGTTATCCGGAAGGGGTCGCACCCCACGCCGTGCGGTGGAGTTGGTCCAGAGAGGAACGACGCCATCGGTGGCGATGGCACATATGAGCCGGAGCTGAGTATACGTGGCCAAGTGGACTTCGTAGAGCCATGGGCGGATCGCTCGGTCGAGGGTCGTCGGAGGTCTGACCTCTAAATACGCGCAACGTCCCAGTAATTCCCAATTGGGGAACCGCGATGAGGGCATCCAGGATACCAACATCAGCGAGAGGGATAGACAGCGGCGAAGAACCAGCTGCCAAGAACGCCGAATCCGTAGGAAACGGGATGTTAAACCGCCTGGCGGTAGATCGCAGTGTGTCGAAGACATCACCTGGGACGCAGCGGGGCACTCCGTTCACGACACAAGAGCGAGAGATGTCGAGATCGAACACGGACTTCAGGTCCCGGGCTGACGTGTAGATGTGGCTCGGCGCTGGTCGATCACGCCCTGGGTCGTGTACTGGACGATCTGGCCACCGTGGGACAAATCATCTTCGAATGAGGTGTCTGAGCGAATGGAGCTCGAAATTCACCAGCGACCAGGTCGCCCGCGAGTGAACACGACAATCGGTCACGGTCCCAGCCGTAAGGGAGCAGAGGGTAGCGGGGCTCTGAGCTAGAGTGGGCTGGAGCTGGTCAGGCCAGACGTCGCCGCGGATGTGGTCGTCCCCCCAGGGGGGACGGTATCCATGATCCAGTTACACAGAGCGTCAGCCGCGGCGTTGAACTCCCGCCGTACGTGCCGCAAGTAAGTGAGGGGCAATACCGCCCCCAAGGATCGGATAGCAGCAACGTACGGGCGGAGGTGCAAGGCCTTGCAGTCAGACTGCATGAGGGCCTGGCCCATGATGAGATCCGAATCACCGAACACATGGACGTTGGCGGTGTGACCGTGCAGTCGCAGCCATCGGAGACACGAAAGGAGGCCCTGGGCCTCCATTGCGTTATTGGTCTGGACGTCGCCGAATGTATGAGCCTCCCACTGGAGAAGCGCATGGGAAGCCGGCCACACACACCAAGCGTAGGCGCTCCTGCCCGTCCGTGGGCGACAGCCCCCGTCGAAGGCCGCAACGATGTGGCCACCCGTGATTATGGTGGGTGTGGTGAGCAGGGAGGCGTCTAATACCGACGACATCAGAGGTAGGGTGCATGACGCACCGGAGGACCCTGTATGTGCGTCAACCGCACACAAATCCATTGGGACTGTGCCAGAACGAAGGACGTCAGACGTCGACGGCATCACAGGAAGAGCACCAGGTGCCTCTGGCAATACAGGATGTGGACCACCCGGCGTCAGCACCGGAATGAGAGGAACGCCAGGCGTACGGGAGGCCGCGGTATGTGCGTCAGACGCACACAAATCCATTGGGACTGTGCCAGAACGAAGGACGTCAGACGTCGGTGTCCTCGCAGGAAGGGCGCCTGGCGCAGATGACAAGACAATAGCTCCTGCGGCAATCGTTGGACACACGCTTGGCTTGGCGATTATGACGGGCGGTGCGTTAGACGCAAGCGAGACCAAAACAACAGGGTCAGGAACGAAGGCGTCCGACGCCAGATGGGGTTTTGTGCCAGGCGCACCCAGGGTAAGTGATCGTGGGGTAGTAAGTCGTGCGTCTGACGCGTCGGCAACCAGGGGCGAAAACGGAAGGTCGCAGTTCGGATTTTCGTTGGATAAACTAAGACCGACTTGGTGACCGCCCCCGTGCCGTCACGAATGTTGGGGGTGGCCGGACTTGAGTTCGCCGTGAAGAGCCGTTACCTACGGCAGAACTTCGGGAGGAAGCGTCCGAAGCTGGTGAACATGTGGGCACCGAGGGAAGATGCAGCCCTTCTCGACTTGAAAACGCAGACAAACTTGGGTTCCGCCCTCCAGTGGAATCCGATTCCGGGTCGCGAGAGGGATCACCAACGACTGTGCACGTTGGCTACCTGGGGCTCGAATGGTGGACGGTCGATTGCGGGGTAGGGCCTGGCGCTGGGTCCGCTGGGTCGCCGTGCCCTGCCCCGGCTGTCGAAGTAGGGCGCGGTGGACTGCATCGCTGAGCACACGCGCAACAAAGCGAAGATACTCAGGGGAATCGCGGCAAAGCATGCGACGTGCACGGTCCTCCAAGTCCCGGCTCGGGGTCCCGTGGAGGATGTCCTCAACTGAGCTGGCGGAAGACAGCTTGGTACAAGTTGCACATGGCATGAACTTCCTGCAGCGGTGCAGTGCCTGACACGTCGTAGATAGCATGGGTGTGTACGACCCGAACACCGCAACGACGTCGGGAGGGTACCACTCTGTGGCGGCATCCTGGATGGACCACAGCACAGAATGGAGTTGAGCCACCTGGCGGATCTGGAAGCGTGGGGGAGGCTCAGGTCCACCCCACTGACCGTCGTCATGCAGGACGGTACGGTCTTGCCGGTAGGACGTCAGGTCCTCAGAGGACAGGAAGTGATCGAATGGGCGACGGGCAAGTCGACGGCGTACAGCATCTTGATGGTGACTTTGGTCACCCGGTATCGATCCCGAGAACGCTCATGTTGAAGCACGAAACAGACCCTGTCGTGTGGACTCATGGCTTCGAACCGATCAAAGGAATCATCGTTACCTGGATGGGGCCCCCAGACCGCGGGCCGACGCGAGCAATGGCATGAACTTGGGTTCCACGATAAGTAGGACCAAACAAGGCATTGCCGGTCGGTCGTGAGGCCCGTGGGGACCTATCGCGAGGCCGGGAATGACGGCGCGGGTTTCGCGAGCGAGACCGACGTGGTGGGCTGCCAGACCGGTTGCGACGACGCGGGCTCCGAGAACGAGAACGGCAACGACGACCACGGGATCGAGATCGCGAACGCTGCCACGCCTGCGTGGGATGAAGCGGTCGTATGGACTCGGAGAGCGCGCCTGTCGCGTAGGGGGATATCCGTAGTATTGATAGCGGTTCGCCTGGCGCACCGAACGAGATCGACTGCGAGAGCGTCGGGACTGGTCGCGCAACCGGGAACTTGGACGAGGAGGGCCGTGAGGAATAGCAGCGGATACGTGCTCGGCACCTCGGCAAGGCTGGAGGGGTAGCGCGCTTCCAGCCTGGCTGGAACGTTGGATGACGGAAGCTAACAATAGGTTCACTTGCTGCAGCAGCTGTGCCTGTTGGGTAACAATCGCTGGATCACAGGATCGTCAGCTCGAATCCTCGAAGTCGTAGTAGAAGATGCTGGTAAGGACCCAGGGTCCGAAGCCGGCAGCGCCAGGTTAACAGTATTCGCAGCCGGGGATACAGGCACAGTTGGATGCGACCTGGTCGGCACCCCAAATACGTCTGACGGAGTAAGTATGGCCTCTCAGCGGCTGAGGAGTGGGAGAACCGGAGGGGGCGAGTCGATCCCGGCGACGGTGCCGTCCTCAGTCATAGGCGGCGAAAGCTTTGTGTCCTGGACATAAACCACAATCGTTGATGCCGTCTTCTCGCCCCGAGGGGTGATGTACACAACCGACCGGGGGCTCGAGTTCACAGTGGATAAGGGAGGCGTGCCTGACACGGCCAAGTCTGACGTAATACGCTTAACCGCCCCAGAGGCGGGGTGTCCGGGTGGCAGGTCGATAGCCGCCCAAACAACATCGACACCAGAAGGGGCCATGCCTACGGGTAGTTGGTGGTAGTATCCCAACAGATATTCAGTCTTGCTGATATGACAGACTCGCACGTCCTCAAGCGGAATTGCCACAACGCGGCGGAGTTCGTCGGCATAATGGCGAATGGCCACGTGGCACACGAATCCGGAGCTAGACTCAACAAGTAAGTCCGTGTCGTCCACGAGACGCATGCGCGAGGCGGCGGAGTTGGCAATAACTTGGCCACAGAGATAGACGTCGGACGTCACTCAAACGAACTTGGTGTCGCAACGCGGCGACGCGAGGAAGTACGTGGAGAACCGCACGAACTGGAAGACAGATAGCAGGGGGCGCTCCAGGAGCTCGGCCTTGAGGTCGCGCTGGGGCTCGGTCAACCGCCAGTGCGGGATGAAATGTACGGCGTCGACATGATCGCGTAACGGGGCAGGTAAGTCTTGGAGACGCTGGTCATGTCGGAGGATCGTCAAAGTGGCCTGCCAGGCAGGCCGCTGGATGCTGTCGTCCGGGTCGAGAAACGGCGTGTCGATGGCCGGGCGCTTGTTGACAGGGTCGCAACCCAACGTTGCGTACACAGGGCCGTCCCAGAAGCCAGCGAGTTCGTCGGGGCATTCGAGCCTCACGGAGCGACTGTGGCAGCGACGAACCGAGGCCGCGGAGGGATTGGTCCGCCCTGGCGGAGACGGACGAGAGGAAATGAATATTCTTCACTGGCAGCCTGGCTGTGTCTTCCTGGAGCCCTGGGCTCGGTCGATGATCTTTGCTTCTTGGTCTGGTCGTTGGAGCACTGAGCTCTGGCGTGCCAATCTGCGAATGGTCGAGATTGCGTGCTGGCTCGGTTCGAAAACCCACGGTTCAGCCGCTCGCCCAGCTCGTACTTAACCGACCACGTATTGTTCACGATTACGCTATTTAGTTGCTCATGTTTTAAGCTTTGCAGTCTCGAATACGTACTGAAACAGTCGTATAGTATTATATACCATAGAACATCCAAACTCTTTATTACTTCTTCCGTGTTCGTGACTACCGCGTATCGAACGTGGCTGCGTGAACTGTAAAATAATGATGATGTCGTGGCACGATACTGTAGTGGAGGAAATCTCCAGCCTGTCCAAGCTAGCAGCTTCAACACCAACTGGTCGCAGTCAATAACGGCAAACGTGATGACTGCGACAACAAATCGTGTGCATAACGAAAAGCAAGCGGAGCATAACGTAAAGCTGATGACCAGCCAGAAATCCAGTGCGCCATAACGACAAACTTGATCACTAGCTAACGGCAACATAGATTACAGTAGCTGCGGCTTCATTGGTTAGCAGGAGCCGCAGCACTAGAAGTACCTCGTGTCCTATTCACTTTGCTATTTACCTTTGGCAATACACTATGGCTAAACTTCCGGGAGCTTCGCCGACTCCCCCAGCGTGTCTTCGAATTCCCTGCAGACACTGCAAAGAATTCTTTAGCATTTTTCTGCTAGAACCACGAAGATGGCCAAGACCAGGTCGACGAATTCGACCACAAGTGATGACAAACAAGACTGTGCTGGCGCCCCGATTTTCACGCCTATCCTACCACCTCGGCTCGCGAGCACCTCCCATGCGGCCTTGGTGAAGTGGCGTAGGGAGCGCCGAGAGTACGAGGAGACGATCCGGAGCCGCGCCAAGGAAAGCACGGGCGATCTCATCGTGCCGGTCAAGAACACGTTCGACGAGGGGCAACTGTGCATGTGGTGCCTCCTTCCTTGGCACATTTCTATTGACGACGTCACCGATGCCCATATTATGGCTGAGGTTGACAGAATTATCGCCAGTGTGAAAAATAAAGATGTCCCGGACATCCACGCGGAAATGCGTGAACAATTGCGCATGGACATGTCTAAAACTGACGTGAGCGAAAGAGGGATACAATATTTCAAACGGTGTCATGACATCATCGATGAATACGATTGGAATCAATTTTTCACCGGTTCTGATGGCAGGCAACAACTTTGCAGTATTTTGATCGCGTCGTTAGAGCCCAAGGCTCTATTCGATGAAGTGCAGCGTGCGACTCGTTTTCAGGCGCGCAAAGCGAAGGAAGACGAAGTGCTGCTGCATGACCTGGTGCTAGAGAAGGCACTGGACCAGGAGCGTGCATACCAGAGCCAGAAACGCACAAAGCGCGATAGGAGCGATGGTATCGCTGAGCGTCCAACCCAACGAGGCCCAAGCAAGCAACCAGTTAAGAAACCAAGGTTCACCAGTGAACCACGTAGCGCGAGCCCACGGCCGCCTACGAAAACAGCTGCAGATCGGCCAAAGGTGCCGCCCACTCCATGCCCAAAAAGAGGCGACTTCGCAATTAGCGTCCCAGGAACGTCGCGCCATCACCATTCTTGTAACGCACTGCGTTATATATCACTGGTTTGGTAATTTATTACGGAGTACGTAGTTTATATTTGTTGCGGTACGTATTACGGGACGAAGTTTACGGGGCGACCCGTCAACTAACAACTGCATTCAACAAGGAGTGGCCATGAAGTGAGTAGCTAGAGTACATGAGAGTACGGACTTTAAGTAACAATATCACTTTTCTTTTTGCCTTCTATGAGCCCAAGCTTCGACTACATCACAATTCTACCACTGAGCTGTAAGCCAATATGCGTACTAGCAGACTGCTATGGATCCTACTCGTGACTTTAGCTACTACAACCAGCGAAGCCGAACGCCTAGAGCCATGGGACACGAAGATTTTGACACCCGTACAGAAAGGCTGGGACAGCGACGACAGCAGATATTCAAGCGTCAGCAGCTCCCCGCCGCCTGATAGTATGGGAGAAGAGCGTGGCACGGTTCCTTTGAAAATCGCGGCGTTGTTTGGCAAAATTAATAACAGACTTGGCAAGTTAAAACTCCGGTACGCAGATTTTCATAAGAACAAGTTTATGACCGAGATGGAAACCATGTTTCAAGGTGGCGCGACGCCCGAAAAGCTTGCTGAGCTCTATGGGTCAACGAAGAAGCTTCGGCTCCAAGAAGATTTCAGGCAGTACTACAGGTGGAGAATTACCTGGGGGCAGCGCACGTATCCGAAGCCGGGCACTGTCAAGCGGACCCCCGTACTGGAGCGACATGGCTAGCAGCATCGGAGGAATTGGGTTGGTTCAATCTATAAAGACGTCATGCACCACCAAAGAATCCGCTACGAAAACGAGAAGCTGAATGTAGCGTTGCTGGTTCTCAAGCACTGGTTCTTTCATGTTTCGCATTCAATCCGCTCCTTAGCGGACGAAGCACTTTACCGTTCCCGATCTACTCAAATATATTACTCAAAAACTCGTCCTTGCCTTTTGGCCACGTCTAGAGAGGAGAGTACTCGTCAGGAGTAAGTTATCACGGCTGCTCAAACGTTCCGAACGGATACTCACCCGTGCTCATTGTGAACGCGGCACACAGCGTGTTCGCTACGGCCGCCTCATTGTACACGTCACATTTTACACCCCCAGGTTTTACAAGTAGATACAGTATTGTGCGTCAATCACACTGTAAGCCGGCCTGTCGCGAGGCCTGCGTGAAAACGTCGCGGTAGTGCGGCGTGCATAGCAATACTGCCGCGAAATGGGAAATAAGTTCATTGCTGACACAAAGCAGGCGGAGAAGCATTAGCCTGGTTGAAGAGCCACGTCGATCTCAGCTGAGTGCTTTGGGGGGAATCCTTGCATTGGATTACCCTACCTAAAATCATATAGTGCAAGATCATTCTTTTTCTGAGGATTATGCATTTGACCTTGCACTTTGTGCATTTGGTTTTGTCCTTTATGAACCTTGTTCTTGGTGAACTTGGGCCGAAAAAGGAGTAGTACAAGCTAGTTTGCGTATCTTCCTTCCGTGTTTGCTGTGCAGCTTCATGCAGGGCTTTTCGACTTGGGCGGCAATAACTTTAGGCGATGGCTGTAGTCTACAGCATCTCTATCCTGAAGTTCGAACAACAAAAAATAACTGAGATCTTGGTGATCACCAACGCAACGAGTCTCAGTTTGCAACAAGTGCATTTCGCACGAATATCTCGCCTTCGGTGAGCTACGCCTTTTTTATCGAACACTCGTCAGTGCCGTCAAATTCGGTTCTGCAAAATTGTTGAGCCATTTTATGATCGCCGCGCTTAACAGCTATCATGCGTTGCTACGGTGGGCTCCGACGTGGCGGTTGCAGTAGGGGCGGCCGTAGTTACCGCAGGGGTAGGTAGCTGTCGTTGCGGCAGGTGCGCTAGTACTCATGGTGACAGTCGTGTCCGCGAAAGAAGAAATCGTCGCTGCCGTAGTTGAAGTGGGCGCCGTAGTCACGATACTTGCTCAGCCTGAAGGCTGGGCCGCCGCTGTTGAGGCAGGCGTTGTCAGTAGTAGGTACCGACTAACCTTTGTTATCACCTTCTATTTGTTATGGCATACAACATTGATATAGCCAATCGGATCCCTCCGTGCACCCTTTGTTATTAATATCACATACAGGCCTCGAACTGTATGTTTCAGAGCTCATTTTGCCATCCGATGGCTCATATGCAGCGCCGACGTCCAGAAGGACGCCGTCGCAAGGACGAACACTGTTTCATCCTTCCCCGTTTCACAAATCTCTTCGACGATTTTGTTGCCTACAATGATATCGAGAAGACAGTCAACTACTTCTATCCTGAGCTGCCAGCGGCTAAATTGGACGAAGGGCTCAGTGCAGGATGTCTAGATAATACTGTAGGTGCTTTAAGCCTGGACGATGATTTTGATGATATGTTCCGGGTTATAGCAGGATTTAACATTCAATACCGAATTTGAGATTTCCTACAACAGAGGTATTTCCTAAAGCACACCCCTCACTTGCCAATCATGTTCAGCAGTGCGTCCAGCGAGCAGAATGCTGAAATCCTCCGAAAAGCGGGAGATTTACTACTGGTTCATGCAGGGTGACTTCATTGCAAAACCCTGTGAGCGGGGCACGGCCGCTCACTTTATGCTCGTGCAATGGGGGCGGGAGCTACACTGCTGCCGGAGGTTGATGAACTTCTCGTTCGCTGGACCAACTCTACGTAGCGAAGAGAGTGGTAGTGCTTGCAAACGTATCGGTTGATCGCAATATCTATACACGGACTACCGACGAGGAAGAAGCCTAACTACATGAGTACACGTGCATCGTTGTATTTGCATTTATCATAGGACTGTCCTTGTGCATTGCACCTGTACATCTCGTCTACAAGTGCAATGCGACATCTTCAATGTTCCTGGGGTATCATGTAGGAATTCTCAAATTCGGTAGACTCCATCTGAGACAACAATACTTATCCACCATTTTGAGGGGTTTCAAAAACGCGATTGAAGATTCAGAGCCCCGAATTGTACATAAGTGAAAAGCCGAGAAATAGCGGGTTTTGTGTTTTGAAGCTGCTCAACCACTCACATCGCTCATTCCTTAAGTTCGCGCCCCGATGGAAGCGGATCCTGGACAAGAGAGCACCGTAAGCGACGACGTCGCTACAAGTGATAGCGAGTGGGAGTCTACATCACCCTCCCTACCAGAAGCAGAGACGGCGGTGACGATGCTGTTAGCGAGTCTGGGGCAGATCCAGTCAGCCTTTCGACTGGATCGCGTGTGCATGAGTTAATCGATTCCAGCCCATGCAAGCAGCAGTTCCTGGTGACCAAGGCCAAGTCACTTCAAATATTTATCGCTGCAGTTGACGCTATGGAACCAAAGGAAAAACTGGTCAGTGATTCTCGGTCGCCTCTACGGAGGGATGAAGAAGAGCGACTGAGGTGAGCTATTCGAGCCAACGATGACTCGCCAAGTGCTGTGGACCGATTTGTGTCACGTGTTGGCTCGCTCAGTGAGTTCTGTAACAATCGAACAAGTGGTGAAGGAAACCGAGCGATTTCTGAAAGCATTGGGGCTTCGGCCTCTGGAGCGCCCCTCACCGTCGACTCTGGAGTGCTGGGTGCCGGCCGAAGCGGGCGCGGAGCTCTGGAAATGGAAGAAGCGACTCCGCACAGCCTTCAGCGTGAACTCGTTCACTCTGGACGACTCGCAGAAGACTCGTGCAGCTCGCGAGGTGGTCGATCCGGCTAGCGTACCGCTGCCGACGACTCCGAAGAGGGCAATCCGCGAAAACCCACCGGAGGGGTGTTTAGCGCGTCAGGGGAGCGATCCCCGTACTTTCAAGACTCCCACATGGTGACTCCACCAACTACGGGCTACTCAGACCGCGCTGGACGCACCACCGATGACTCAAAATCGGCCAGGGGCACGAAAAGCAGCTCAGAACGGAGCACGATCCGCCGCTGTGGGCCCTCCGACGACTCTTCGGACGAAGAAGCGGACTTTACCGGCGATGGAGGAGCGCAGATGGGCGAATACCTGCGCCAAATCCGTGAGGCGACCGAATCCGAGTTGCTTAACGCGACTCCGAGGATCGAGGTGGCAACGCATCGCCCACTGGCGCAGATCAAGGCGTTCTCGGGCACCAGGAACAAGAGCGAGAACTCGATGCAATGGCTTCGCGCCTTTGTCTACGAGATGAAAGGAACGCGAGCATCGCCCAACGAATGGTGCATGCCTTTCGAGCTGAGTCTTCGGGACGGCGCTCTGCATTGGTACCGACAACTGTCCTAGAAGACCAAGCGAACATGGAGCCTCCTAAGTGAGGCCTTCATCAAGTACAACTGCTCCCAGTTCAGCCAGTCAGCGGAGACTCGCTACTACTCAGCCAAGCGCGAAGACAAGGAACATGTTTGCGACTACCTAAACCGGCTCAATGGCTATGCCAGGAACGCCGGAATTCGGTTTGAGAGCAACAGCCGCAAAGCACGCGACCACGTCAAGCGGTTCATCGAGCCTTGCGGCGACCGAGGACTCGAACGGCGTCTGTGCCACCTGCGCATCTCAGACATACACGAGTTGGAAGAGATGATCCAAGAGATACTGAAGCTTGACGAGCGCATTTCGTCCCGCGAGTCGTCGCTGCCTCACTCTCGAGCTCGGGATGCCTCCCGACGACGTGGTGACAAACGTCGAGATGACTCGCGCCTCCACGAGCGCTCGGAAGACACACGTCGACGTGATGACCGCCGCCGTGACGACTCGCGAGATGCTTACAACCGCCGCGACCGACGCGAACGGGATTATGAGCGTCGTCGCGAAGACTCACGCAATATGCCTCGCGTGTGCCTAGCTGAAGCATCTGTCGCCGACATCGTCGCCGAACTTCATGGACGGGACACGCGGGACACGCGGAGCGAGCTGCAGCAACAACGCCACAGATATGATGGCGACAGCAACAGCGAAGATGGAAGTGAGCACGGCAGCGACGACTCACAGCGTTACGGCGAAGACTGGGGTTACAACTACTCGTCAGATGGAAGCGACCACTACCTCGCAGCAGCCAACCACAATGAACGTCGAGTCGCCGCTGAAGGCACGTACGCCCGGTCTGATAACCGGCAACCCAGGGGTGACTCAGCGGGCCGCAGCCAAGGCCGGGATAATAGGTTCCAGCGCCGCGGCTACCGCGATGAGAAACCTCGCCAGTACGGGCCGTGTGCAGTCTGGGGAGGTCTCCATCGCTCGGCGCACTACTGCCGACACCGGTGCAAGCTGTGCAAGCAAGTGCACGACGCCGGAAAATGTGAAGTGTTACACGAAATCACCAAGATCGTCAAGTCCAAGGTAGACAAGAAAGCCCTCACTCACGAGCTCCAAGAATTACTGTTTTCGGACCATTTAAACTAGGCAGCCCACCAACTACGACTGGGTTGGTCCCCATCGGGCTGCAACAGTTAGCCGAGCCCGTCATTGAAGCAGAGTGCATCTTTGCATTTGTGGGCGAGTGCAAATGGACAAAGACTGACCAAGATAACGACATGAAAACGACGAAACTGGAAAAGGAGAGAGGCGACTACCTCGGTGGAGGTGTATTGTGTGAAGAAGACGACAAGGAAGAGGTTGCAGATACTGCCAATGACTGGCTGACAAGTGCAGTACAGGAAGACTCGCGCCGACGACTCGCCCCGGAAGTATGACTCTTAGCCGGAGAACGGATGGGATGGTGGTCGGCGCAGAAATTTGACAAGCGCGTAAGCATGCGGACATTGGTGAATGGAGCTGTGGGCGACTAGTGCAGGAGGATATTGCTGGACACTGGGGCAAACGTCAGTGTCATCTCTGAGAAACGTGCCAGGCGACTGAGACTCCGCGAAGTAGTGGGGCATGGACGTTGCATGGATATACAAGGGATCACCAAGGCAAGATGATGACGACTCGCCGGGCGAAGATGAAAGTCACCCTTGGATGGGAGCGCGTTTATGTTTTCGAGGTCTGGATTATGGACCACTGCGCCGGGGTAGAGGTGGTGCTTGCCACCGATTTTATGATTCCAGCCGGTATCCGTCTGGACCTTCTTAACGCGACGGCCAAGCTTCCCGACGAGGTAATGATCCCGCTGATCAAGACTCAAAACGTGATGGACGAGGTCGGAGGAAGCCACGTCGCGTAGGGTCCGACAGAACCAATGCAAATACCGGGCCACGAATGGGACGAGTTCAAGCTACAGCGGCAACAACCCGAGCCGACGACTCGCGTGCCGTGGATTTGCCGAACTGACACGTTCATCCCGACTGTCACCAAGTTCTACAGGGGACGTCTGGTCAGGATTCGACTAACCAAAGCCACGGATCGGCTGGCGGGTTGTTCTGTGCACTTCCCGGTGATAATCTGGGTTCCGATTGGGTCGCTACCGAGGACTGAAGGCGATGTGCAGCTGGATTCTGCAAAGTACAAGGTGTGGCAGGTGCTCGCATACGCTGCCGCACGAGACAAGACATTACTCAAGTGGGAAGCTGAACTCTACCAGCAATGGTTGGCCAGACAGCCTCCAGCGGTGGAACGACCGAGTTACCCCACGCCTACAGGTGTCCTGCAGCGACCTGACGAAGGCTCGGGCGAGAATCCACACGTCAACAGTGAATGTGACAGTGCCGACGACTCGTCGGTGACTGATGACTCATAATTGATGGCGGAGGAACACCACCGACGACTCGACGCTACTACCGGCGACTCGACGGGGGTGACGACGACTGACGATGAAGTCATGACTCCAGAGGCAGCTAGATCAGGACTGGAGACCACCGAGTCGACGGTAAGACGCGACGAAGACAAAGGACTGGAGTACAATGCGCAGGGGCATCCACCGATGATTCAGATTGCATCCAGCCGAGACTTCGGAGATATTTCAACGACTCTCGACCAGACGTTCATAGCAGCAATGCGTGTACTGACCACGGAAGGTACCGCCGACAGAGACGATGAGACGACTGAGCA
Source organism: Phytophthora cinnamomi (assembly GCF_018691715.1). Lineage (NCBI taxonomy): Eukaryota > Oomycota > Peronosporomycetes > Peronosporales > Peronosporaceae > Phytophthora > Phytophthora cinnamomi. The sequence goes on along the minus strand of NW_027150977.1, from coordinate 1,071,325 downwards.
CCCGGCGACGGACATCGAACTGGAGGACTATGCGCATGAATTAGCATTCCTCCCCGATATGTTGGAAACAGTACCGACAACGCTCGACTACGCGGCCGCAAATATCAAGAATCCCGAGATGTCGGCAGAGCAGCAAGAGAATCTGATTGAAGTACTCCGACGTCATGAAAAAATCAAGATTACAAGCGGGAATGCTCTACCTCCACCAGCTTATCGCGTTGTCTGTGACATAGATGTGCAAGGGCACGAGAAAACAACGGGCCCGACGGATCCCATTCAAGCATCTCAAGATTATGTACGAACTGCTCAAGGCGGGGCTCATGGCGTTCTCAGACAGCCGGCGGGCCTCACCCATCGTCATTTTCGTCAAGGAGAATGGCCAGGACATCCGCCTCTGTATCGACTACAAGATGGTCAACGCAGTAACGGCGATCCTGGAGTACGCCATGCCACTCGTCGACGACTTGCTCACGGACCTGGAGACCTACCTGTGGTTCTGCTCCCTCGACGCGGCCAGCGGATTTTGGGCTATCCTGATGACTCTACGCGCGCACAAGATTTCAGCTTTTGTGTGTCCTCTGGGGCACTTCGAGTGGCTACGAATGCCTTTCGGCCTCAAGAATGCGCCGATTATCTACCAGCGGATGATAAACAACGCGTTATGGGGATTTGTGCAACCGAAAGGCGACTGGGATGTCTTTGCAGCAAAGATAAAAGCCGTCGAAGACTCGGCAGAGCACTATCGACGACTCGAGTCATCGCCTCGCCCACCAGGCACTACAGCGACTACTCGAACCAAGTTTGCAGCCGCCCGTGATGGCTCGGAGACGGTTGAACCCATTACTTGGCTCATTAACGACCCAGAAGCCGATATGTTTACGACCAACGAAGCCGACGAGTCGTCGCTGGTGCCTGTGTTCGACCGGCGGTCCTTCCTGGACGACATCTGCTTCGGTGGCAAAGCCTTCGACAGTTGTTTGGCGACGCGGGACCGACTCCTCAATCGTTTTGAAGAGTGCCGGATCAGCGTCAGCTTTACCAAGAGTAATTTCGTGCAAGGACGTGTCGACTTCCTGTCCCATGAAGTGTCAAAGACGGCATTCGACCCGACCCGAAGAAGCTGGACGCAATCACTAGGCTGTCTTTCCCACGAATAAAGAAGGGAATGCAGTCTTCCTAGGTGCGCTGAATTGTTACGGCTGCTTCATCCAAGACTTCGCTGTCTACGGTGCGGCGCTGTATCAGCTCAAAGAAGACGATTTCGCACCGGGGGGTGACCTCACAATTGCCCGCCGGAGTTTCTAAGCTCTCCAAGACAAGGTTGCGGCGGCGCAGATACTCCGCCAATTCGGCCGCACCAAGGAAGTTCACGTCATGCTGTTCACAACTGAGTGGACATTGAGTTCCACGCTGCTACAGCTGCATAATGAGACGTTGCACCCGGTTCGCTTCTGCGGAAGAATATTGAAGGATGCCGGGAAGAACTATCATGTGGCGGAGAAAGAAGTGCTAGCGCTGCTGTTACTACTGACGACTTGCTACACCCAGTTGGCGGGGCGGACAATTCGAGTCTACACTCGCTTCTCACATTGGAGTATATAACCAAGTCAAAGTCGATCTTTGGGAGAGCTGTACAATTCGCGGTATTACTCTCCCCGTGGCATCTGATCGTCCGACAAACCAAGGAGACGAACTGCGCCTTCACCCAGTTGCTCCGGACGACGGTGTCCAACTTCGGGGATCTCGATGACTCACTGGAACTGCTTGCCCCGCCGACTAAAGGCTCACCGACGACTCGCCTGGACCCAAACTTGTTTTATTCACGCCTACCGACGACTCATACAGGCATTGCGGTTTCTTTCGACGTGCAGCGATGACTGAGAAGTACGGTGACTACGGCAGCCGTTCATGGATCTTTTGAAGCCTTCCGGAGTGGAAAATAGTGATTGCAGCGAACGCTTACCTCGCGAGGACCACGGTCAACATCGCCGAGTACACCGGCATGAACAACGGCGTTCTCGTCGCGATTGAACACGATGCCGAAGACTTGGTGGTCGTGGGAGACTCGAGACTCGCGATCCAGCAATCCCTAGGGGTGATAGCTTGCCGGTAGAAGTCACTGATGGCACAGATGAATCATCACAATGAGATCACGGCACGGTTGCGATCAGTCAAATATCTGCACGTGGTACGCGAATACAATACTCGTTGGCAACTGAAGCCTTGGTGTCAAAGGTTTCCAAGGTCATTCTGAGTGAAAACCGGAAAGCAGAGTTGGCCGGACTTAATCGGATACAAGAAGGGATCTACGAATCGCCGCCGCAAAGATCAGAAGCACAAAACCTGGTTCCAGGAGGCTCTATTCAAAATCTGGGCAGTGTCTCAACCTTGAAACGCAAAACATTTGCTGATTTCGTGTGTCCAGAGTCTGGAGTGGTACTGATGATGACTCGGGCGCAGACCATGAGCAAGATAAACATGTCCAATTCACACAAGACAAGCCAAAGACACTGCCGAAGACTCCCCCTAACCAGAACCCTCCCGAAATTCAACTTCCAGAACCCACTCAAGCTCCACCAGCAGCTCCTAACGCACAATACATATATCCTGTGGAAGTCCACGAGGAGAGACGACAGCGCATAGCTGCAGCACAAGACGAAGAATTAAGATGGGCTAGCTTGAAGACCTTATTACGTGGAGATGCCGAGAAACTTGGATACCGAGCCGCCAGAGATGCATGGAAAATCGCAGATAGGTTCGTGTTGTCGGAGGACAATTTGCTACACTACGTGGGAACGAGTCGTCGGCGTGACGCTGAGACGCAAGAGGAGATCTCGCTGCGTCTGGTGGTACCCATCACGATGGTTCAAGAAGTACTCCAGAACTGTCATGACTCGCTGGAAGGCGGCCATCAGTGTGAGGTGAGAACCTACCAGCGAGTCAAGCGAGATTACTACTGGTTGGGACTCTACCCTGACGTGGAGAAACACGTGAAGTCGTGCCCCGACTGCAGCACCAGCAAAAGCCGCCCCCAACTGAAAGGATACTCTCCTGGCAACGTGCTGGCGGAACGGCCTTTCCAGATAGTGTCTATGGACTTCGTGATACCACTGCCGAAGACTCGGAGGGGCAACACAGCCCTGCTGCTCTTCCAATGTTCTTTTACGGGTTTATCATTGCGAAAGCCATGGCGGATACGGGTGCACTCAATGTGGCACAAGCATTCGAAGAATGCATATCCCGACGATTCGGTGCGCCATCACTCATCCGCCATGACCGCGACCCACGGTTCATGAGCGAAGTGTTCCAAGCGTTTGCAGAAATGATGCAGTCAAGGTCCCGAGCAACGCTGAGTTACCGTCCGCGAGCCAACGGACAGCAAGCACGGTCAGTCAATACCGTATTGTAATCCGTCAAGGAATACGCCGACGACCCGCTCCAACAAGACTGGGGCGAGATCGAGGAGCGCTTAGTCTTCGCCATCAACAACTCACAAGACACCACTCGGAAGGGAACACCATTCTACTTGGTGCACGGGTGGGATGCCAAGTCAACGCTGAAAGCCATGTCATCCTCGCTCCGACACGGCACGCCGAAGCAGTCAGACGGACAGGCGTGGCGCCGCGAGGTCAACAAACAACACCAGCTTGCAATGGAAATGGCCAAGGAATACCAAGCCACTGAGAAGGCTCGCAGGGCCCGAGAACACAACGCCAACCTAAGCAGGAAAGCGAAAGCGATACCGGCGAAGACTCGGGAACCCGAGTCGTCGGCGACAGCACAAGACCAACCGTCTATGGTACGAGACACCACCGTCCCAAGTGACCTGTCGCTCAAACTGAGTACGCATGAGCCACTGACGACTCGCGAGTCGTCGGCGAGTGCCTCAAACTAACCGCTTGTGGGAAAGGGGGACATGTCTCTCTAGACAGGGTGGATCCACCGAATACTGGCGGAATTGAGCCGATTGCAGGCCGGAAACCAATGCAACCTGCTCCGTTTGAGGTCGGCAGCAGGGTTTGGTTGTACATGGAGAGAGAGTTAAGTCCGGCCTCACCAAGAAACTAGCACACCGGTGGCATGGGCCCTTTCGGATCAAAAAGAGGGTCGAAGACTATGCCTTCGAACTCGAGTTACCAGACCACAGTAGATACCAATTTTATCCAGTCGTCCATATCTCCCGACTGAAGCTTGTTGATGAATTTGGAGATCGACCGAAGACTCGCCTCGCGCCCGGCGTTGTCGACGTCACACGGCTAGGATTTGATGAAGAACTGCTCCCTGAAGACAGCTGGGAGCCGGATCACGTGACAGGAGAATATGAAGTTGAAGCCATCCTGGACGACTGTGGGCCGTTGTCCACGGGAATTGAGAGGGCAGTACGAGAATTTAGAGTGAAATGGATCGGCTACGATGAACCAACGTGGGAGCCAGCTGCTAACCTTTCTTGCGGTGGGCTCCGCTACGATTACCTGCAGCGAAACAGAAGTGAACAGCGCCTGCAGATGGTCCCTGACGAAGACTAGGTGGCAATGAGTTACCGCTATGATGATCGTTACTTGGGGCAACGCAGCCCAAGACCACAGCCGAAAACAGCTACTACGGTATTACCTTTTGAATTTGAAAATTAAACTCTACCAAGACGGACAGCTAAATCAACGACAACTCAGAAGCGGGACTGGAAATGACAGCCAAATGGATAGAAGACGCTGCTGACGACTCGCTTGAACTCAACTTCAACCACTCAATATCAAAACAACAACTGCTCGAGTCAAGACACCACGCAGACTCGAGTCGTCGGAGCCACCAGTAGCATCCGATGCTTGTCCTTCCAGGGCGGACGCAGCATTCGGCGAAGACTCGGACGCAGTAGGAACGCGAGCATCACCAAACTCGACCACCCATTCTGGGCTCAATTAACCGGTTGCAGCGACGATCTTGGAACGACTCGACGACCAACAAAGGCGCGCGAAGAACCAGCCGGGACAAAGAGCGGATCCGACGGATTACACGTGACAAACGTGGTGTTGTAGGGGAGCTGCTCCGGCACATCTATCCAGCCGTTCCGCCAAGGCTCCGCAGCGTCCAGAGCCGCGACCTCGCTCAACCAGTCGACGGTCTTGGGCTCCCAAGGCAAGTGTTCCCGAGAATACCTGGGCGTGGTCGGCTCGAGCATGAATTCAGGCTTCACTTCCGAGGAGCCAGGACCTTTGCTGCTGCTCCACTTCTAGATGTGCGGGACCATCTTGGCGCGGAGACGGTCGCTGGGTTTGTTGCGCTCGACCACGTACCTCGACCAGGCAGCCTTCAAAGCATCCAAGTCCTTCTTCGTCTGAGTCTTCCAGTCCATCATATCCCAGTCAGCGGCAATTGCGGCGAACGTAGTGTCCACAGCCTTCGGACGGATCTAGTGATTGCGCTCCCAAAAGCGAGAAACCAAGGTCGGCGTTGTCCGAGTCGCCACTCCCATGGAAGTTGCTCCTATATCCCATCACCCGAGTCATCGGTGACGCCCACTGGGACACCTTGGAGTCGGAATCAAACTCTGAAATGTCAAAGAGGCACGCTCGGGACGGGAGTCGCCGTTGCAGCTTCTGCCATGGATGATCAGGGTTCTTATAATCCGCGAACGCCGCGATGTCTTCAGGACTGGAAAGAATTCGGATATCCCGAGGCAGCGGTGCAGGCAACCGAGCGTTCAGCATCTGGGTCCAGCACTTGAGAGCCCCGGGAAGCGTAAAAGGCGGCTCGATGTAAGGCACAGCCCACTTGGCCACTTGCTTGGAAAATCGGACGAGGGTCTGTTGACCACGCACCGGCGAAGGCACCGTAAGCGGACGCAGGGAACTCGGACCTGACCCAGGGGTGGACGACTGCTACCAGACGACGCAGGCTGACGCGGAACCGAAGGACGACGACGTTGACGGCAATAGGTCTTCGGTGGAGCAGGAGGCGGCTCCTAAGGCATTGCACCTACACCCTGGACAGCTCCCGAAGACTCGGAACCTGGAAGCTCCAAGAGAGAAGAGGATTCGAGAGCGAGCTCCGACAACCCAATCATTGATCCAACAACCAAATTCTCCGCCTCCGAACCAGTGTCTGGAAGCCACTCGAGAGAAGCGCCAGAGTCGACGTGAACTTGCTCGGCAGGAGGAGAAAGAACAACCTCCACCTCCGCTTCCAAGAGCTTACCATCTTGAGCAGAAGTCCGAGAATCACCAGGAGCCGTCACCGAAGACTCACGGCTACCACCTCAACGAGAAGAAAATATACGGGGTCCACGAGTAGCAGAAACTGAGACTTCGGCGGGGCGGCGAGGTCTCTTGCCCGGACGACTGCCGGACGGACTGCGCTGGATTGACGAAGAACGAAGCCGCTTTTGCGACGCCGAACCGGAAACGGAACTTGACGGACCGCGCAGATGACGGGAACCGACCTCCGCTTGTGAGGAGCGCTTGCCTGAGCGACCAACTCCGCGGCGCACGAAGCCCGGTCTGATTCGACGTCGGCAGCACGAGTTCCAGGCGTTGTCTTGTTCGCCTCAGCCGACCGCTCCTCCGACGACAACTCAACACGAGAATCCGATTCCAGGAAGGCAGCGTGGACCAAGGCAACGGCAATGGCATTCTCGGTGCGAAACGGATCGCCATTAGCCACCATGTCCTTGAGGACTCGCCGAGTCTCTTGACTAATGTCCAGCAGGTTCCCGTTCATCTCGCCAGTCGACAAACCTGTAAGCCATGAGTCATCGCCCAGAGTCAGAACACAAGCCAGCACATGCAGCAACTCAACAACCGGTACGAACCTTCGGAGATCAGCACAATGACGTCTGGGTCCATGTCTTAAAACTTGACGTGCGTCCGAAGAGTCCGGTTGGCGCGCGTTAGCCGTTTCACCTGCTCTTGAAGGTCTTCAATTCGGCGCTGGAGGCGAGTCGACGACGAGTCATCGCCGGCATCCAAGCGAGCCAGAAGATCATGAAGATGCTTGCTTTGTGCAGTCGACGACGCCACGACAGCCTTGAACGCTGTCTGCTCGCGAGTGAGCTGGAGGGCCAGCCGCTTGCACTCATCATCGGCGGCCCTCACGCGGTTTTCCAAGCGGGCGGCCGTCTCGGTGTACGCATCGACAGCTCCCCGAAGACCCTCCATCACTTGGAGGCAGTGAGCCTCCAAGACCCGCAAACGCTTGACTTCCTTCTTGGAGTGCTTGACCTCCGCGCTTGCTTGCTTGACGAATACCATGGCGTTCTCGTGCTTGAAAGATTTCTTCATCGCCGAGTTTTCGGCGGCAGCGCGCGCAGCTTCAGCAGAATGCAACTGACCTCGCATCACGGCCAGGTCCAAGTTGATGTCGTCATGAACACCCATATTGGGCTGAGATGCCGTCACCACGTCTTCCAGCGAGCGGGCGGCAGCCAAGCGAGAACCCACGTGACGGTCTCCACGGATGTTGGGACCCTGGTGTAAGGTGACATTAAGTCGACCGATGAGATCCAGTCGAGGATCCAACACCGTGATCACGCGCTCCGATGCCTCAGCACAGGCTTTCAAGACGTTCTGTTCGAGGAGTTCACGCGACACAGTGATCTGCGAGTCGTCCGTGGTGGAACAGCCAGCTCCAGCACACGGAGCAGAATGCCGAGCAACTAGCTGTGACGACGGGATCGCAACCGAGTCGCCGGCAGCATTACCAACGGGCACATCAACCAGAGAAGTGTCCTGCAAGACAAGAGACGAAGATAACAACCCCGAAGGTAAGCGACAGCAGCCCAAGATCAAGGTGCAAGTCAACGAGACGTACCGAAGGAACAGCACGAGAGGTGGCCAGTGACGCGAACGACCCAGCGGACGCTTCCGGTGAAGCTTGGTTTGGCGTACCGCCGCCAACGAGTGAACTCAACCCCCGGAGATGCCAGGACAAAGTTGCCAACCATCAGCACCTAGCGTGAAGCTGACAGAAGGCGAGAAGACGGCAGGAAACTCACCGCGGTCGAGCTACCCGTCGACTCAGCAAAGCTCTCATCCTCGGACACTGCTGACTGCGAGGCAGCAGGAACAGCAGGTGGACTGCCAGCACCAAGCGCGCTTCCTCGACCAGGCGAAGACAGACAAAGATACCAAGCTCGTGATCAGCAGTGAAGACAGTGAGCGGACGAGAGAAGACGGCTTACCTGGAGCGAAGACCGAGACGCGCCGAGAGCCCTAAGGGCCGAGTTCACGGCGGACTAGGCAGCGCGCGAAGTACCGACCATGACGCAGGAGCACCCCCACGCTCACCAGCAAGCCGCTCGAGTCGCGGTGGGGGCAGTTGTGGTATCGGGAAATGAAAGTCGAAGCCCAAACCCAAAGTCGAGACAGGGGGCGAAGAAGACTCGAGGCGCCGGCGCCAACTGGCAAGTCACAACCATCACCAGTCATTGGACCAAACGCCCCGATCGCTGATTGGCCTAAATTGGTCGGTGACGATGATTCGTCGACTGTTACAAGTCAAGCGCGGGCGGTTGCAGCCCGCTAGGTACGGTGCGAACCTACTTGCAAGATCCGAACTTATGAGTCGTCGGTGCCTGTCCCCAGTCGTCGGTGGCGTTTTCAGCGGCCGTTTGAGTCGTCGGTAGCGCCGTCACGTCACAGCGAAAGGACGAAGAGTCGTAGGTTACAATTGGCGGTCCAAAACGGACGCGTTTATACTTGATATTTGTATTGATCGATAGGAAACTTAAGAGAAGACAAGACCTTTGGGCAACAATAACAGAACAACTTTTCCTCCCAACCACGCAAGGGCGACACCGGTGCCTGTAGTGGACGACCTGCAGCTCAAGGTAAACCTGGTAGGTAGGATTATGACTGTCGGTGGGCACATTTACTAGTATAGCGTGTGTTCATCCCTGACAGGGCCAAAAGTTAGTGGCCGGTGTATTGGTAGCGACGAGTCGTCGCCAGGAACGAGGGGCGAGAGCGCACTCCATTTATTTCTTCCCGCCGGAGTATAGCTCCGGCACCTCCTATCATGCTGTAAAAGGCCGGGACCCTTCCTTCCGAGGGCCTGCGAGGTATATTTTGTGTGTGAGAGCGTGCTAGCCTTTGCTCGTGGTTAGTGACGCTGAGTCTTCCGTCGGTACACAAGCGGAAGCTCGGTACACAGGGGAAATGTAACGGGGTTACACGTACAAGTGGCTACACGCCACTTGTGAATTTAACAGATAGGATATCTGTTAAAAGTTTTAGATACTTCCTCACCTTGGTGTAAGTCACACCAATGGATACATTGAAGTGGACCACCACAATGAGTGATCCACACCTACCCAAAGATCCTGTTGGTAGAAAGCAGCATCTTTCTACCAATTAGATACGTGCATATTGGCGGAGCTCTGACAGCCAGCCGCTGTCAACCCCTTTTATAGATGATAAACAGTTTTTAGCAGATTTAGGAGGAAGATCAATTTACAAGCCATACAGTTCTCATTTTACCTAATCTAAGTCACTTGGAGTCTTATCTGATTTAAATTATATTTGTGTATTGAAATATAATTAACCTAAGTAATTACTAAGTACTTACGCTTCCTCCTACACGTTGCGCAACGTGTAAGCAAAAGTAGTGAGTCAAGTTAGACCCACTACACCTGGTAGCACTTTGTAGTCCGTCCAACGACCGACTGCTTGACGTTCGTACGCGGTGTACGAACGCGGAGCGGAGAACCACATGAGCACGGAGGTGCCCATGGAGAGCTCCAACACGCCTGCAACGCATGTTGCAGGCGCTGACTGCTCCCACCTGTCTGACCCAGAGTGGGAAGCCCTCCAACGACTGTCAACAGTCATTGGAGAAGCGGCGATAGCTACGATGTTGCGCACGCTATCGCCGACGGAGCAACATGGTGTTGCTCTGGGATTTATCATGAAGGAGCAGCGTGATGCTGCTTCCTCAGTGACGGCGTCGTCAGGGACGACACCGCGTGCTCAACCATTAAAGTTGAGCGTAAGCTATTACGTGGGAAGAGAGGGCGAGCCTCTCCTCCGATGGCTTGTCGAGCTGGACACAGCCATAGCGGCTCGACGCATCGTCGACCCGCTGTCGAAGGTCGCGTTCGCCATGTCCTGTCTTGGCGGACGCGCAAGGCGTTGGGCGTATGGACGCCGACTCTCCGATCCTACGTGCTTCAGCACGTACGAAGTGTTCAAAGAGGAGCTCAAACAAGCGTTTGAGCCCCCGCAAAACGAGTTCCGGTCGAGGGCGGAGTTCCTCGACCTTCAGCAGGGTAAGCATGACGTCCATGCTTACGCGCAGCGCGCACGATACTTGGTCTCAAATATCGTGACTAACCCGATTATCGAGGCGACTAAGGTCGTCACGTTAATGAAGGGGCTTATAGATGGGCCTGTGAAGACCTATCTCTTCCGAGAGTACCCGAGTACTCTCGAAGCTGCAATCACCCTTGCCATGCAAGAAGCGTTTAGCCTGCGGCGGGCTAAACTCCATCAAATTGCGCCGAGGCCGCAACCACGCCCGGTAGCGAGGACGGGAGGTCCGGAGCCAATGGACCTCTCGAACGCAACAACTGCTGGTTACCAGCAGCAGGGAGGCAACGTGCGATGCTTCCGTTGCGGAAGGATCGGTCACTTCGCGCGGGAGTGCACAGCTCCCATGCCCCCTGGCGATGGCCGTCGTGGCGATGCTAGGCATCGCCGCGGACCAACAAAAAACGCGAACATCCAGTAGGCGCGGGGCGCCCTACTGGTAATGCAGTCGCGCACGCCGACATCGGGCACGCGACACTGAGGACTGCAGCCCCCAGTGAGACCAGCTCTCGCTGCAAGAAACAAGATGACAGGCCAAACCTAGTCATCTTGAAGGTTTACTCGAAGACAGCGAGTGACTCTCTTCGAGCTTTGGTAGATTCAGGCGCGTCGAACAACTTTGTTCGACTACGGGGCCTGCCGAGTCTTGACTTCGAGGAGGTAAATGCACCTCGAAGTCTTCTGGAGGTACGACTGGCAACAGGTGTCATCGTAAAGACCGAGAAGCACGTCGTGAACGTGCGCTTCTCGTTCAAACAACGGGTGTTTGTCGAACACTTTGTCGTTCTGGACCTGGACGATAAGTTCGACGTAGTAATGGGCGTGCTGTGGCTTGCACGGCATGATCCGGTAATTGACTGGAAGAAGCACACGAGCGTGCGCTTCGGTCGCGACTGCGGAACAGAGAGCGATGGCCCTGTTACCGCAGCGCACGCACCAGCAGGTGCGCGCGACTCGCCAGTCGAGACAGCGTTTAATGCCGCTGTCCCGGAATGCTCAAGGGGTGCGCGAGGACGCGCACAAGTGAGGCCAACGTCGGCAAAGCTGCCGACGTCAGAAGAAAAAGGCGTACTGGTTCCGGGAACCAACACCCACGTTCAAGCGTGTAAGGGACAGTCCCTGACCCGAAGAGGTCAGGTCGACAACGACGCGTCGGCTCGCGGAGCTGACGCACCCTCGGTCATGAGGGGCTCCGCCAATGAATGGCGTCGAGGTGACGAAGGCGTGTCAACTCCGGGAGTTGACGCTGCAAACGGTGCGGACGGTTGCAAACGTACCGCACTGACGCAATTTGCATGCTGTCGTGCAGCCGGGCTGCATGACGAAGCGCCATGCGATCAACGGCCTTCGGGATCGTGCTGCATCAACGCGCATCCGATCGCGAAATCGGATGCGTCACAGACTACGTGAAATGGCGATCTTGGTCAGCCACTGCCAAGATCGGCGCCTCAGTCAAGCCCCGCTTGACTGCATCGAATGCCTTTTGGCAATCGGGTGTCCAATTCCACACAGCTTACTTCTTAAGAAGCTGTGACAGCGGGCGGATCTTGCCCACGTAATCCTCCAAGTACTTGCACAAGTACGTGGCCAAGCCAAGGAACTGTCTCCGTTCCTTAACATTTGAAGGCGTTGGCCATTCGTTAATCACTCTGACTTTTTCCGGGTCAGGGCGAACACCATTCTTTCCTACGAGACACCCGAGGACGGGTATCTCGCTCGCCCCGAAGATACACTTCTTCAGGTTCGCGTAGAGCTTATGCTTTCGCATAAGCTCAAGCAGCTTCCGGAGATGCACCCTGTGCATCTCTACGTCGGTTTTCCCGTCCACAGCCCGGCTGTGGATGAACACATCGTCGAAGTAGATCGGTGCGAAGTCGCGCACCGAGCGCAACAAATGCGTTACGCACCTGTTGAAAGTCGCAGGGGCGTTCTTAAGCCCCTGTGGCATTACTAGCCATTCCCAGAGCATGCCGCTTGGCGTGCTCACTGCCGTGAGAGGGATATCGCTCTCACGCATTAGGATTTGATAAAATCCATCTCGCAAGTCGAGAGCACTGTAAACGGTGCTCCCGGCCATCGAATCGATGATAACATCTTTTCGCGGTATCGGCGTCTGCGCCGGTACCGTCACATCGTTCAGCTTGTTGTAGGCATGAACGATGCGCCATCCGCCCTGTGGCTTTTTGACACAGAACGTCGGAGCATTGTGCGGGGACTTTGATTCCCGCACTTGTCCTGCTTTACGACGACTTTCAAAGAAGTCGTCGATCGCTTTTACTTGCTCTCGCGGCAGTGGCCACTGCCGCGTGACACAGTACTTCGTGCCCGGCACGAGATCTATATCGTGCTGAATACCCTTATCCTGCGGAAGCTCCGCAGGAATCTCTTCCGGGAGTACGTCTTTGTACTCCCTCAACAATTCGTAATAGGGACTCGACTTCAGCGAGTCCCAACCTTGTTCCTCGAAGCGCTCTCGCTTCGTCTTCGCACTGAGAGTGCAGACACTCTCAGTGCAGACACTCTCAGTGGTACTTCCCATGAAGAGCTGCCTCAGCTCTTCGCTCTCGCTCGCCGTTCTTTCGCTGTCCGATAGAACGCAGACTTGCTCGATGCGTCCATCGTGCAAGTCGCGCGTGAAGCGCTTCCAGCCATGAGCTGGAAGCGAAGTCAACTCCGACGCCGTCGTCGGAGGACTAGCGAGTTCCATCTCTCGGTACTGGAATCCAGTATCGGTGCGCGTCAAGACACTTAGCGTCTCGACGTCCGGCGTCACCGCCCCAGTGTGTCCAACAGACTGTTCTTGTTGCGTCTCGGTCCCGGACCGAGACTTGCGCAGCGTTTTCCGCTTGCGCCGTCTTCTTGTTGTGCGGAGCCCGGCTCCGCACAGTTGTTCTTCTGGTCCAGGCCCGGCCGTGGACAGTCGTTCGCCGGCGGACCCTGTCCGTGGGCGCGCGATATCAAGCCCGGCTTGATCGCATGACGCTTCGTCGTGCAGCCCGGCTGCACGACAGCATGCAAATTGCGTCAGTGCGGTACGTTTGCAACCGTCCGCACTGTTTGCAGCGTCAATTCCCGGAGTTGACACGCCTTCGTCACCTCGACGCCATTCATTGGCGGAGCCCCTCATGACCGAGGGTGCGTCGGCTCCGGGAGCCGACGCGTCGTTGTCGACCTGACCTCTTCGGGTCAGGGACTGTCCCTTACACGCTTGAAAGTTGGTGTTGGTTCCCGGAACCAGTACGTCTTTTTCTTCTGACGTCGGTAGCTTTGCCGACGTTGGCCTCACTTGTGCGCGCCCTCGCGAACTTCTTGGGCACTCAATCGCGTCAGCTGAAGCCAGCTGAGCGCAACAATCCGGTACACGACAAGGAACGCCTTGCCATGAAATACGCACTCGCAAAGTTCCGAGTGTATTTGCTGGGAAGTAGACCATTTGTGGTCTACACCGACCATGCATCACTGCGCACCGCAGTGAAGTCACCACACATATCACAAAGAATGGCGAGATGGCTCTCATTCTTTGCAGAGTATAACTTCCGGGTCGAATACAAACCCGGAAGATGGAATGTAGTGGCCGACGCGTTATCACGTCGGTCGGACTACGCAGAAACTACTGACGTCAATACCATTGACGCCATGCGATCGAGCAAACCCACGTCGTTTCTGTTGGACGATGGGAAGGCCGCGGATGCGAAACTCTTGTTGGCCTATGGCACAACACCTTCTGACAAGGCTCGTCAGAAGTTGCCTAAGCACCTTCGTGCGCGTGCACACCGATATCGGGTGCACGACGGACTGCTTCTTTATAATGCAGTCGACGACAACGCGGACTGCGTTGTCGTGCCGAATGACCATTACCTGCGACTCAGGATCATGTACGAATATCATGATACCCCGACTGCGGGACATCTCGGACGTGAGAAGACTTACGTCCTTCTCACGCGCGACTTCTACTGGCACTACCAGTATAAGTGGGTGCGCCAGTACATCCGTGCTTGCGAGGTATGCCAACGCGTAAAGCCTGCCCCATTCGCGCAGGCTCCGTTACGATCACTACTGACTCCGTCGGAGTGTTGGAAGTCCATGTCATTGGACTTCATCTTTGGTCTTCCCCCGGAAAGCGGAGGGAATACCGGTGTTGTGGGCTTCGTCGACCGCTTCAGCAAGATGGTATATCTTGCTGCGGTGCCGGCAGAAGTGACCGCGAAGCAGACGGCCCGTCTGTTCGTCGACATGGTGTTCAAACACCATGGCATGCCGACCGACATCGTGTCGGACAGAGACCCGCGCTTCACAGCGCACCTGTGGCAAGAAGTGTTCACACGTTTTGGGAGCCAGCTTTCAATGTCGACTGCGGATCATCCGCAGACGGACGGTCAAACCGAGCGCGTGAATCGCGTGCTCGTCGATATGTTGAAGAGCTACGCTCACTCGTTCCAATACTGGAGCGAGTGCTTATCGATGGCAGAGTTTGCCATCAATAACTCAGTGCATGCCTCGACCGGGCATACACCGTTCTACGCGGATGCCATGCGGCATCCACGTCTACCGAGTTTACTCGGAGTGATGGCTCCCACTATGAGTGGGGAAGGATCTACGACTGCAATACAACAGCCGCAGAAAACCGCTGACACTTACACAGTGTCAGCTGCAACCATGGACAAACCACATGAGTCTGCGCAGGGCGCAGACTCCTCTACCAACAAGGACAACGACCACGGGTCTGCGCAGGGCGCAGACACCGCAAAGAACCACGCAGAGGCAGGGCCTCTAGTGGAGAGCGAGCTGAATGACTTCAGCTCGGATGCAATCAGTTTCATCACCAAAAGACAAGCCGTAATTCGGTTTGTCCAAGACACAATAGCAGCTTCTGTTGATCAACAGAAGCTGAACGCAGACAATGCGGGCAGAGGCAACACAAATGAATTTAAAGTTGGTTCATTAGTTTTGTTAGCTACACAAAACCTGCCTAGACATGCAGTTTCGGATTTCGGAGCAAGCAAGCTTGCTCCGCGCTTCATCGGGCCATTCACTGTGTTGGCACGGCACGGCAACGCATACACGCTAGACATACCGTCTAGCATGCGCCTCCATCCGACCTTTTACGTCGGACAGCTGAAGCCATACCTGCAGCACGAGCCATCTAGCTCGGCTGACCCGACGCCTCGGCAGGAGCCGAGGCAGAAGCGGAAGCCTTGGCCTCGGCGACGAGCAGCCTCTCCTCCAGCACGTCCGCGCGCTGGAGCAACCCCTTCATCTGGGTCCCCAGCTCGACCTGGATATTCGAGGCGGTCTGAGAGACCGCCGCGACTTGGGCCTTCTGGTTCGCCAGCTCCTGTTTCAGGGCGGCGAACTCAGCGCCCTGCAGACGCTCCACGGCGGTCACCCGGTCGTGGAGAGGCGCATACTGATCAGCCCGGGGCTGATCATACCGGGGGCGTGTTCCCACCCCCACCACCGCCGATCCGTGACGCCCGTGGCTCAACCCGCTGGATTGTTGACCGGATTGTTGACCATAATATCCCGAAAACGAACCCTCAAGGGGCTCGTTTTCGTATTCGTTGGAGAGGATTTCCTCCCCATCAAGATATATGGGAGCCGCGGAACGTCTTGCTGGAGGACGTTCCGGAAATGGTGAGGGCGTACGAGGAGCAGTACGCGCTGGTGCAGCAGAAGTAATACGAGCGCTGCGATCATCGCTAGCGCCCGAACCCTCACGTGCTAAGAACTTAGCACGGAGCTCTTTGAGACTCTCGGGCACACGGAACGACGTGTACCCGTTCAGGTCGCGGTCGCTCAAGCGGACCGCGCATGGGAAACACTTCGTGCACTGAAAACCCTCGGGCACAGCGCACGGCACATTTGCCTCCCCCGCAGCAACGTGGAGTTGCTCCAACTTTCCACGCTTCGAGTACGTCTCGAAGCGATCACGCGCTTGCTTAATCCGATCCCGGTAACCACTCGGCCTCTTGTTGAAGTTTTCAACAAAGGCGTTCCAACTTTGACAAAGTGCCTGCCACTCGGGCACTTTGCTGCGAGAAGATGTCTTCTTGCTTTGAAACCATCGGAGCTCATGAACAGGTCCGATGTAGTAATCGCGCCTTTGATGCGTTTCCGCATCAAAGTGCAGCTCGGCAGCCACAGCGTCATCTTTGATGGCGCTGCATACGTACAGCGGCACCTCATTCGGAGGTACCGAGTTCCCAAACCGGTCCGCGATCTCGGACGCGGACGGCATCCATGGATCGCGTGCTGCAGGCGCAGCGCGCGGAGAGCCTTGAGCTTTAACATCACGCGCTGCAGCAGCAGCGCGCGGAGTACTGAGAGCCCCAGCTGAAGCGAGTGGGGTATCACTCTCAGTACGCGAACGCTTCGAACTCGAAACGTCCGATTCGTCCCCTTCACGCGGGCGAACGTTCTTGGCGTGAGGGTCGAGCGATTCGCTCGACACTGAGTCTTTGCGTTTTGAGGGCGAGTCCTCCTCGCCCTCCATATCCTCATCGTCGAAGTCGACGACGTCGCCATACTTCGCCTTCTGGCGTTCGAAGTAGTCGTCGATGGAGAGATGACTCCCCACCGAGTTTGAAGTCTTCCTCTGAGGCGCGCTCATCGTTGAATGAGCGCGGATTTCTTCTCCAAACGCGGAGAATTGACGAATGGTCAATTCCGAAGATTGACGTGCGGAGACCCCGCGCGTCTAACCTTAAGGGGGGATGGTGTAACGAGGTTACACGCATAAGTGGCTACACGCCACTTGTGAATTTAACAGATAGGATATCTGTTAAAAGTTTTAGATACTTCCTCACCTTGGTGTAAGTCACACCAATGGATACATTGAAGTGGACCACCACAATGAGTGATCCACACCTACCCAACGATCCTGTTGGTAGAAAGCAGCATCTTTCTACCAATTAGATACGTGCATATCGGCGAAGCTCTGACAGCCAGCCGCTGTCAACCCCTTTTATAGATGATAAACAGTTTTTAGCAGATTTAGGAGGAAGATCAATTTACAAGCCATACAGTTCTCATTTTACCTAATCTAAGTCACTTGGAGTCTTATCTGATTTAAATTATATTTGTGTATTGAAATATAATTAACCTAAGTAATTACTAAGTACTTACGCTTCCTCCTACACGTTGCGCAACGTGTAAGCAAAAGTAGTGAGTCAAGTTAGACCATCTACAGGAAACATCAACCCGGTGCAAGGGAAAGTTCCTGGTCCTTCAGGTTCTAACCCTAACAGGTCCATTGAGTCTTCGATGACTCGGTGGGTGTTGGTGGTGGGGAAAGTGTGCCCTAAATAAATTAGCGCATGTTCCTACACGACACTACACCAGGCCCAAAACTGCAGGGCTGCTTGCTTCTCTCATCTACACCGTTGAAGATTATGCCAGTGTGTGCGAAGCAGTTCGCGATGGTGTCCTTGGCCTGCAGATCCTCCTAGACTTCTTGGCTCCACTACATCGTTTGGAGCTGGTCAACAGGGTACACGTTCTTCTCGATCCTTTCTGTGATCTTGATCTTGTCATACCCTCGACGATGCTACTTCCGTCGGTATGCGCGCTTGAACAACGCGATGATACCGGCATCCATGGCTGCAGAAAAGCGGTAGTATTAGGTGGTAGAAATTCCACGCGTACGTTAGCACAAACAATGTCTCCCGATGACGCGTTGCCTAAACGTAACAGGATGGGCCGGTTCGACGTACGCATGTCGCGATTCAAGTTGAGTACTCACTCACGGAATATATGCCCCGTCATCCATGCCTTCTGGTTCGCAGATAGTTCAGCTCAGCCGCCGACCGCTTTTTAAAGCAGTACGGCTGCTTCGCGCGACCCAGAAAGAGAGTTGGCAGAGCATCTGATCCGTCTGCGTTATCAGTGAACCCGATAGTGATCCGTGTTTTCTTCTTCTTGACGCCGCGTGTGCCTCTCGTGCAAGTGGAGCGGGCCGGTGCCATCGCGTAGCACTGGCCCGTTTCATCCATGTTGTATATGTCCTTCGGGGAGTGCAAGTCCGTGATCTCTTGCAATTGCTGGCGGTCCAATCGGACCGCACCAGCATCAGCGAACACAGCTTCGCCGTGGCGTTGGTGATAGCGAAGACCGTGACGTCGATCAAATGCAGCGAGCCATCTATCCGAAAAAACCAGCTCCCACGCATCGCATAGCTCCTTCTGGATGTTCCGAGCCTTCATCTTTATCAACTCGCGTGAGATACAACCACTCTGTTCCTCGATGTGCTGGAACCAGACCCAAAGGCGCTTCTACAGGACCATCGAGGTCACCTCGAGCGGCTTGCGGCGCTTGCCGTCACCGTAGGCTTTCTGCATGATGACGTAGGATGTCGGAGATGGTCGTCTGGACCGGCGCCCACTTCAGCTTGAAGATGGCCTTGGCCCACGCTGCGAGAGCATCTTGGGTCATCGCTGGGCATTCACCAGCCTTGACGACGAGGCGCCGCTTGTGGTGGATCTTCATCCAGGCCCCTATGCGGTACAGTGAGTGAGGCGCCTGGAGCTAATTTTGTTGTGAGGGGTGGTGCGCGGCGCGCGCGGCGTACGCGAGAATGACTGGTGTGTGTGGTGTGGCTACGCGTAGTTTGCGCGGGTACAGCCCTGCTTCAGCTCGGCTTTGGGAGGGGCTTCGCGCCGAAACGCCTTGGTGCCAACCGCACGTTTAGCTACCCAAAGCGCTTGTACCATCAAATGCAGGTTATTCGCTTATACCAGTTCCAGAAGTGAGCGCGCGTACTGTAAGAAAGGTTGCATGTAGTCGTTACTGTCACATTACGCAGTCAGTTTTTTTTCTCCCCGTAATTTACCAACGAGTACAATCGTAGCACTGTGGCGCTGCGGGCTCCAAAATCAGGGAATAGCCTCGCGGCAAGACCTTGATCTCAGACCACTCAACTCAGAATCTGAGATCAGATCTGTAGTGGGTCTAACTTGACTCACTACTTTAGCTTACACGTTGCGCAACGTGTAGGAGGAAGCGTAAGTACTTAGTAATTACTTAGGTTAATTATATTTCAATACACAAATATAATTTAAATCAGATAAGACTCCAAGTGACTTAGATTAGGTAAAATGAGAACTGTATTGCTTGTAAATTGATCTTCCTCCTAAATCTGCTAAAACTGTTTATCATCTATGAAAGGGGTTGGCAGCGACTGGCTGTCAGAGCCCCGCTAGT
This sequence comes from Phytophthora cinnamomi, assembly GCF_018691715.1. NCBI lineage: Eukaryota > Oomycota > Peronosporomycetes > Peronosporales > Peronosporaceae > Phytophthora > Phytophthora cinnamomi. Next base: position 1,051,829 of record NW_027150977.1, on the reverse strand, counting down.
ATGCATGTCTCTAATCGGTAGAAAGATGCTGCTTTCGACCAACAGGATCTTTGGGTAGGTGTGGATCACTCATTGTGGTGGCCCACTTCAATGTATCCATTGGTGTGACTTACACCAAGGTGAGGAAGTATCTAAAACTTTTAACAGATATCCTATCTGTTAAATTCACAAGTGGCGTGTAGCCACTTATGCGTGTAACCTCGTTACACCATCCCCCCTTAAGGTTAGACGCGCGGGGTCTCCGCACGTCAATCTTCGGAATTGACCATTCGTCAATTCTCCGCGTTTGAGAGAAATCCGCGCTCATTCAACGATGAGCGCGCCTCAGAGGAAGACTTCAAACTCGGTGGGGAGTCATCTCTCCATCGACGACTACTTCGAACGCCAGAAGGCGAAGTATGGCGACGTCGTCGACTTCGACGATGAGGATATGGAGGGCGAGGAGGACTCGCCCTCAAAACGCAAAGACTCAGTGTCGAGCGAATCGCTCGACCCTCACGCCAAGAACGTTCGCCCGCGTGAAGGGGGACGAATCGGACGCTTCGAGTTCGAAGCGTTCGCGTACTGAGAGTGATACCCCACTCGCTTCAGCTGGGGCTCTGTATCTGCGCGCTGCTGCTGCAGCGCGTGATGTTAAAGCTCAGGTTTCCGCGCGCTGCGCCTGCAGCACGCGATCCATGGATGCCGTCCGCGTCCGAGATCGCGGACCGGTTTGGGAACTCGGTACCCGAATGAGGTGCCGCTGTATGTATGCAGCGCCATCAAAGATGACGCTGTGGTTGCCGAGCTGCACTTTGATGCGGAAACGCATCAAAGGCGCGATTACTACATCGGACCTGTTCATGAGCTCCGATGGTTTCAAAGCAAGAAGACATCTTTCGCAGCAAAGTGCCCGAGTGGCAGGCACTTTGCTCAAAGTTGGAACGCCTTTGTTGAAAACTTCAACAAGAGGCCGAGTGGTTACCGGGATCGGATTAAGCAGCGTGATCGCTTCGAGACGTACTCGAAGCGTGGAAAGTTGGAGCAACTCCACGTTGCTGCGGGGGAGGCAAATGTGCCGTGCGCTGTGCCCGAGGGTTTTCAGTGCACGAAGTGTTTCCCATGCGCGGTCCGCTTGAGCGACCGCGACCTGAACGGGTACACATCGTTCCGTGTGCCCGAGAGTCTTAAAGAACTCCGTGCTAAATTCTTAGCACGTGAGGGTTCGGGCGCTAGCAATGACCGCAGCGCTCGCACTACTTCCGCTGCGCCAGCGCGTACTGCTCCTCGTACGCCCTCACCATTTCCGGAACGTCCTCCAGCAAGACGTTCCGCGGCTCCCATATATCTTGATGGGGAGGAAATCCTCTCCAACGAATACGAAAACGAGCCCCTTGAGGGTTCGTTTTCGGGATATTATGGTCAACAATCCGGTCAACAATCCAGCGGGTTGAGCCGCGGGCGTCACGGATCGGCGGTGGCGGGGGTGGGAACACGCCTCGGTATGATCAGCCCCGGGCTGATCAGTATGCGCCTCTCCACGACCGGGTGACCGCCGTGGAGCGTTTGTAGGCGCTGAGTTCGCCGCCCTGAAACAGGAGCTGGCGAACCAGAAGGCTAAGTCGCGGCGGTCTCTCAGACCGCCTCGAATATCCAGGTCGAGCTGGGGACCCAGATGAGGTTGCTCCAGCGCGCGGACGTGCTGGAGGAGAGGCTGCTCGTCGCCGAGGCCAAGGCTTCGCTTCTGCCTCGGCTCCTGCCGAGGCGTCGGGTCAGCCGAGCTAGATGGCTCGTGCTGCAGGTATGGCTTCAGCCGTCCGACGTAAAAGGTCGGATGGAGGCGCATGCTAGACGGTATGTCTAGCGTGTATGCGTTGCCGTGCCGTGCCAACACAGTGAATGGCCCGATGAAGCGCGGAGCAAGCTTGCTTGCTCCGAAATCCGAAACTGCATGTCTAGGCAGGTTTTGTGTAGCTAACAAAACCAATGAACCAACTTTAAATTCATTTGTGTTGCCTCTGCCCGCATTGTCTGCGTTCAGCTTCTGTTGATCAACAGAAGCTGCTATTGTGTCTTGGACAAACCGAATTACGGCTTGTCTTTTGGTGATGAAACTGATTGCATCCGAGCTGAAGTCATTCAGCTTGCTCTCCACTAGAGGCCCTGCCTCTGCGTGAGCCTTTTGCGGTGTCTGCGCCCTGCGCAGACCCGTGGTCGTTGTCCTTGTTAGAGGAGTTCGCGCCCTGCGCAGACTCATGTGGTTTGTCCATGGTTGCAGCTGACACTGTGTAAGTGTCAGCGGTTTTCTGCGGCTGTTGTATTGCAGTCGTAGATCCTTCCCCACTCATAGTGGGAGCCATCACTCCGAGTAAACTCGGTAGACGTGGATGCCGCATGGCATCCGCGTAGAACGGTGTATGCCCGGTCGAGGCATGCACTGAGTTATTGATGGCAAACTCTGCCATCGATAAGCACTCGCTCCAGTATTGGAACGAGTGAGCGTAGCTCTTCAACATATCGACGAGCACGCGATTCACGCGCTCGGTTTGACCGTCCGTCTGCGGATGATCCGCAGTCGACATTGAAAGCTGGCTCCCAAAACGTGTGAACACTTCTTGCCACAGGTGCGCTGTGAAGCGCGGGTCTCTGTCCGACACGATGTCGGTCGGCATGCCATGGTGTTTGAACACCATGTCGACGAACAGACGGGCCGTCTGCTTCGCGGTCACTTCTGCCGGCACCGCAGCAAGATATACCATCTTGCTGAAGCGGTCGACGAAGCCCACAACACCGGTATTCCCTCCGCTTTCCGGGGGAAGACCAAAGATGAAGTCCAATGACATGGACTTCCAACACTCCGACGGAGTCGGTAGTGATCGTAACGGAGCCTGCGCGAATGGGGCAGGCTTTACGCGTTGGCATACCTCGCAAGCACGGATGTACTGGCGCACCCACTTATACTGGTAGTGCCAGTAGAAGTCGCGCGTGAGAAGGACGTAAGTCTTCTCACGTCCGAGATGTCCCGCAGTCGGGGTATCATGATATTCGTACATGATCCTGAGTCGCAGGTAATGGTCATTCGGCACGACAACGCAGTCCGCGTTGTCGTCGACTGCATTATAAAGAAGCAGTCCGTCGTGCACCCGATATCGGTGTGCACGCGCACGAAGGTGCTTAGGCAACTTCTGACGAGCCTTGTCAGAAGGTGTTGTGCCATAGGCCAACAAGAGTTTCGCGTCCGCGTCGTGCGCATCCGCGGCCTTCCCATCGTCCAACAGAAACGACGTGGGTTTGCTCGATCGCATGGCGTCAATGGTATTGACGTCAGTAGTTTCTGCGTAGTCCGACCGACGTGATAACGCGTCGGCCACTACATTCCATCTTCCGGGTTTGTATTCGACCCGGAAGTTATACTCTGCAAAGAATGAGAGCCATCTCGCCATTCTTTGTGATATGTGTGGTGACTTCACTGCGGTGCGCAGTGATGCATGGTCGGTGTAGACCACAAATGGTCTACTTCCCAGCAAATACACTCGGAACTTTGCGAGTGCGTATTTCATGGCAAGGCGTTCCTTGTCGTGTACCGGATTGTTGCGCTCAGCTGGCTTCAGCTGACGCAATTGGTAGTAGACGACACGATCACGGCCTTCGGGATCGTGCTACATCAACGCGCATCCGATCGCGAAATCGGATGCGTCACACGCTACGTGAAATGGGCGATCTTGGTCAGCCACTGCCAAGATCGGCGCCTCAGTCAAGCCCCGCTTGACTGCATCGAATGCCTTTTGGCAATCGGTTCTCCAATTCCACACAGCTTCCTTCTTAAGAAGCTGTGACAGCGGGCGGATCTTGCCCGCATAGTCCTCCACGTACTTGCACAAGTACGTGGCCAAGCCAAGGAACTGTCTCCGTTCCTTAACATTTGAAGGCGTTGGCCATTCATTAATCACTCTGACCTTTTCCGGGTCAGGGCGAACACCATTCTTTCCTACGAGACACCCGAGGACGGGTATCTCGCTCGCCCCGAAGATACACTTCTTCAGGTTCGCGTAGAGCTTATGCTTTCGCATAAGCTCAAGCAGCTTCCGGAGATGCACCCTGTGCATCTCTACGTCGGTTTTCCCGTCCACAGCCCGGCTGTGGATGAACACATCGTCGAAGTAGATCGGTGCGAAGTCGCGCACCGAGCGCAACAAATGCGTTACGCACCTGTTGAAAGTCGCAGGGGCGTTCTTAAGCCCCTGTGGCATTACTAGCCATTCCCAGAGCATGCCGCTTGGCGTGCTCACTGCCGTGAGAGGGATATCGCTCTCACGCATTAGGATTTGATAAAATCCATCTCGCAAGTCGAGAGCACTGTAAACGGTGCTCCCGGCCATCGAATCGATGATAACATCTTTTCGCGGTATCGGCGTCTGCGCCGGTACCGTCACATCGTTCAGCTTGTTGTAGGCATGAACGATGCGCCATCCGCCCTGTGGCTTTTTGACACAGAACGTCGGAGCATTGTGCGGGGACTTTGATTCCCGCACTTGTCTTGCTTTACGACGACTTTCAAAGAAGTCGTCGATCGCTTTTACTTGCTCTCGCGGCAGTGGCCACTGCCGCGTGACACAGTACTTCGTGCCCGGCACGAGATCTATATCGTGCTGAATACCCTTATCCTGCGGAAGCTCCGCAGGAATCTCTTCCGGGAGTACGTCTTTGTACTCCCTCAACAATTCGTAATAGGGACTCGACCTTAACGAGTCCCAACCTTGTTCCTCGAAGCGCTCTCGCTTCGTCTTCGCACTGAGAGTGTCTTCACTCTCAGTGGTACTTCCCATGAAGAGCTGCCTCAGCTCTTCGCTCTCGCTCGCCGTTCTTTCGCTGTCCGAAAGAACGCAGACTTGTTCGATGCGTCCATCGTGCAAGTCGCGCTTGAAGCGCTTCCAGCCATGAGCTGGAAGCGAAGTCAACTCCGACGCCGTCGTCGGAGGACTAGCGAGTTCCATCTCTCGGTACTGGAATCCAGTATCGGTGCGCGTCAAGACACTTAGCGTCTCGACGTCCGGCGTCACCGCCCCAGTCTGTCCAACAGACTGCTTTTGTTGCGTATCGGTCCCGGACCGAGACTTGCGCAGCGTTCTCCGCTTGCGCCGTCTTCTTGTTGTGCGGAGCCGAGCTCCGCACAGTTGTTCTTCTGGCCCAGGCCCGGCCGTGGTCAGTTGTTCGCCGGCGGACCCTGTCCACGGGCGCGCGGTATCAAGCCCGGCTTGATCGCATGGCGCTTCGTCGGGCAGCCCGGCTGCACGACAGCATGCAAATTGCGTCAGTGCGGTACGTTTGCAACCGTCCGTACTGTTTGCAGGTTCAACTCCCGGAGTTGACACGCCTTCGTCACCTTGACGTCATTCATTGGCGGAGCCCCTCATCACCGAGGGTGCGTCGACGACCTGACCTCTTCGGGTCAGGGACTGTCCCATGCGTACTTGAACGCGAGTGTTGGTTTCCGGAACCGACACATCCTCATCTTCCGACGTCGGCAGCACCGCCGACGTGGATCCCACTTGTGCGCATCCTCGCGCACCCCTTGGGCATTCCGGGACAGCGGAATTAAACGCTGTCTCGACTGGCGAGTCGCGCGCACCTGCTGGTGCGTGCGCTGCGGTAACAGGGCCATCGCTCTCTGTTCCGCAGTCGCGACCGAAGCGCACGCTCGTGTGCTTCTTCCAGTCAATTACCGGATCATGCCGTGCAAGCCACAGCATGCCCATTACTACGTCGAACTTATCGTCCAGGTCCAGGACGATAAAGGGTTCGACAAACACCCGTTGTTTGAACGAGAAGCGCACGTTCACGACGTGCTTCTCAGTCTTTACGATGACACCTGTTGCCAGTCGTACATCCAGAAGACTTCGAGGTGCATTTACCTCCTCGAAGTCAAGACTCGGCAGGCTCCGTAGTCGAACAAAGTTGTTCGACGCGCCTGAATCTACCAAAGCTCGAAGAGAGTCACTCGCTCTCTTCGAGAAAACCTTCAAGATGACTAGGTTTGGCCTGTCATCTTGTTTCTTGCAGCGAGAGCTGGTCTCACTGGGGGCTGCAGTCCTCAGTGTCGCGTGCCCGATGTCGGCACGCGCGACTGCATTACCAGTAGGGCGCCCCGCGCCTACTGGATGTTCGCGTTTTTGTTGGTCCGCGGCGATGCCTAGCATCGCCACGACGGCCATCGCCAGGGGGCATGGGAGCTGTGCACTCCCGCGCGAAGTGACCGATCCTTCCGCAACGGAAGCATCGCACGTTGCCTCCCTGCTGCTGGTAACCAGCAGTTGTTGCGTTCTAGAGGTCCATAGGCTCCGGACCTCCCGTCCTCGCTACCGGGCGCGGTTGCGGCCTCGGCGCAATTTGATGGAGTTTAGCCCGCCGCAGGCTAAACGCTTCTTGCATGGCAAGGGTGATTGCAGCTTCGAGAGTACTCCGGTACTCTCGGAAGAGATAGGTCTTCACGGGCCCATCTCTAAGTCCTTTCATGAACGTGACGACCTTAGTCGCCTCGATAATCGGGTTAGTCACGATATTTGAGACCAAGTATCGTGCGCGCTGCGCGTAAGCATGGACGTCATGCTTACCCTGCTGAAGGTCGAGGAACTCCGCTCTCGACCGGAACTCGTTTTGCGGGGGCTCAAACAAGCGTTTGAGCTCCTCTTTGAACACTTCGTACGTGCTGAAGCACGTAGGATCGGAGAGTCGGCGTCCATACGCCCAACGCCTTGCGCGTCCGCCAAGACAGGACATGGCGAACGCGACCTTCGACAGCGGGTCGACGATGCGTCGAGCCGCTATGGCTGTGTCCAGCTCGACAAGCCATCGGAGGAGAGGCTCGCCCTCTCTTCCCACATAATTGCTTACGCTCAACTTTAATGGTTGAGCACGCGGTGTCGTCCCTGACGACGCCGTCACTGAGGAAGCAGCGTCACGCTGCTCCTTCATGATAAATCCCAAAGCAACACCATGTTGCTCCGTCGTCGATAGCGTACGCAACATCGTAGCTATCGCCGCTTCTCCAATGACTGTTGACAGTCGTTGGAGGGCCTCCCACTCTGGGTCAGACAGGTGGGGGCAGTCAGCGCGTGCAACATGCGTTGCAGGCGTGTTGGAGCTCTCCATGGGCACCTCCGTGCTCATGGGGTTCTCGGCTCCGCGTTCGTACACCGCGTACGAACGTCACGTAGTCGGTCGTTGGACGGACTACAAAGTGCTACCAGGTGCAGTGGGCCTACTTTGGCTCACTACTTTAGCTTACACGTTGCGCAACGTGTAGGAGGAAGCGTAAGTACTTAGTAATTACTTAGGTTAATTATATTTCAATACACAAATATAATTTAAATCAGATAAGACTCCAAGTGACTTAGATTAGGTAAAATGAGAACTGTATTGTTTGTAAATTGATCTTCCTCCTAAATCTGCTAAAACTGTTTATCATCTATGAAAGGGTCGACAGCGGCTGGCTGTCAGAACCCCGCCAATATGCACGTCTCTAATTGGTAGAAAGATGCTGCTTTCTACCAATAGGATCTTTGGGTAGGTGTGGATCACTCATTGTGGTGGCCCACTTCAATGTATCCATTGGTGTGACTTACTCCAAGGTGAGGAAGTATCTAAAACTTTTAACAGATATCCTATCTGTTAAATTCACAAGTGGCGTGTAGCCACTTGAAAGTGTAACCCCGTTACAAGATCTCAGATTCTAAGCTGAGTGAGGCATTTTTCCTCACTCTTGTAATCCCTGACTTGGTTCTTCCTAAGGCTATGCTGTGAGTCCAGACTTTCGTCGGCCACACCAGCTGCCTCCGAACTCGACAGTTCCCTGGTTTCCCCCAGGCGAAGCTTTCTCCTTGCTTGGAAGGCCCTTGTACGCACGTGCTGAGTCCGCTGTGCCCCGTTTTCTTGAATATAAACGCGTTCACTCCACACACACTTAGTTCACTTCTCTTCTCAGGCCCTTGGACTCTGGGCCTTAACAGCCTCCTCCTTGCTCAGCGACTCCGGCTTCGAGTCGTTTCCAGTCACGACATTTCCTCCGGCGGCTCAGACTGAGAGCCGCACAACGGTTATCACTCGCCCCTCAGACCAGAGTGGCCCCAAGAGTTGGCCCGGTCGAGCCTGCCTTGATCCAGGGTTCTCGCTCTGCACCCTGGGACTTCCGCGCACCACGCCTTGACATAGGCGACACAGCGAAACTGGGAACCACTATCCCAGACTATTCGCGCCACACGGATACCACTAGCAACCCCAGAAACCACTATCCCAGGTGTTGCTCTGCCGAAACTTCAGAGCGGAGCACCTTTCGCCCGAAAATATGAAGCACCGCCAGGAAACCAGCAAACCAGCAAGCAAAATCAGTAAAACCAATGTCCCGCGTGTGGAGATCCAATAGCGAAGGCAAAACGGGCCGAAACACGAAAAGGCTTGGTTGTTGAACTTGAAATTATTTGCAGTTAGCTGAGCTTGACCGTAGAACACTCGTAGCGACTCCACTTTGCCTTGCGCACGCCGCCAGGAGCAGGGACTTGGTCCCTGTGAAGCAACACGCCCGTCGGCGCAAAACGAACTCCGCAGCGTGCGGACTTCGGGGCAAAACAAACTCTGATTATTATCATGCACATGCACATACAAAGGGCCTATCAAGTAAGGGTGCAAACATCTCCTGGGTACACCTTGACGAAGGGTGAGACACCCACTAAGCTACTGGCTTGGCGGCGCTCGTGAATGCGCGTCTCTGCTTTGGCGTCCTTCCAGTGGCCTGTCTGGGTTAGTCATCACTTGAACACACTGATTACTATTGGGTGCAAATCAGTGATAACACGATTGCTCCAGGATCTTGTGGTCAGGGTTGGCCGGACTTCGTCTGTCATCACTTGATTACAGTGACTACTCTGGGTACAAATCAGGTGTAATCGAGATGACGCCAACATCCTGTGGCTCCAATCGGCCCATATCCAAAGGCGACTGGTCAGGCCTAATCTTCTGTGCAGACACTAGGTGCCGAATAGCCACAACGAGGCGCCCTTCAGAGCGACCTTCCAAACAGCAACCTTCAACTTTAAAGAGCAACTACCGCAGATCTCAGTCCGAAATGTAGCCATCTCCGTATAGCCAGTTCGTATTCGAGACCACGAAGTCACATTTCAGGCCCTGCAGGCTCGCTGCAGGCTCTTAGTCACGTCCTAGGCTTGGAGCAGCAGCTGTCTTTCACCAGTTTCCACTTAACCTCGTGCATCCAGATTCCAAATTGTGTCCGCAATTGCCGAATCTCAGTTTTGGCCCAAGTTCAAGGACTGTCATGCTGAAAACCTGAGCTGGGGGCAAATTTACGGTACTGATTCCATATCCTCGCTGTGACGTCAATTTACAGAGTATCGGTTTTGGCTTAAGTTCGGGGGCTGCCAGGCTGGAAACCTGAGCTCGGGCCAAAATACGATACTATTTCCATATCCCAGCTGTGGCACCCCAGAGCCGAGATGAAATCAGACGCCGCACGCCACCCCCTCTTCCCAGACCCGAGACTGCATATCTCAGGGTCTGGTCCACATGCAAACCCCAGACCGAACTCCAAATCACAAAGTCTCATACTTTTGCCATAACTCTCAGGTCCCAGAACCCCTGGCACTCCAAACTGTTAAGTCTCCAATCTGAGATCTGGGATCTAATACTTAAGTAACCATATGACTCCAAATCACAGATCCAAAAGACCAAAGCTCCGTTTACTGCCCACGGTCCGATTAAAGACCTGGAACCCCGGATCTGCGGCCTCTAGAGCGAATCTCAGACCTCAGAGGCCAGACCTAATTCAAAATATCAGACCTGGGGTTCGGGTCGCTGCATCTTGACGTCCACAGAGCCCAGTTTCCAGCTGTAGCCAGTCCAACTTGAAGTATGTACAAAGACCATACTTGGGTCAACAAAATATCCACGATCCGAGTGACATGTGGCCGGTACGTGTAGGGTTTGGCTTTTGACTGATGGGAATTGGCTGGGACCTCGTCACAGAACGTTATCCGCAAAGGAGGGAAAAACAGGTAATTTTCGACGATCAAACCATACCATGGCCGTGAAGCATCTCCCGAAGATACATAATGTGGGCTCACCGAAAACGGAGGCAGCGACAGTCAAAAAGCGCAAACACGACCATGATCACAGTCACCTGTCATCGTCCGTCCTGTACTCAAACAACCCAATCCGTCCAAACGTGCTGATGATCACTCTCACGATTATCAACCATATATTGGCGTGTCGTATGGTTGAGTACGAAGATGCAAGACTCATTCAAGCGCTGCTCTATAAAGACGAGATGAAGGCCGAAATTACTACGAAGCAGGTGAAGGAAGCCATCGTGGAGCTGTATTCTTCAACATACAAGGGGGTCACTAACTATCTCCAAGGGAACCGAGAGGACTACCCGAACCTTACGCTCATGGAAGCGTTTTGGACTTACAAAACAACGCAAGACAAGTTTCTTGGGTTGCGGATTTACCTGGCGGACAAGGTCTGGCAGTACAAGTCTCTTCTCTTGGAAACGACAAAAGTTCAACCGCACATATGGGGATCGTTATGGCGGCATCTTAAAGCCCTTCAAAAGCGTAGCTGAAGCACATGCGCGAGGACTTCAGCTTAGCGACGAGCGATTTCTATGCGGCTACGAGCGCCTCAGGAGGTGACGTGAAATCGATGTTGTGCAAAGAACACGATCTGCTCAGGGAGTGGTGCTTCGCACAGACGGTCCAAGTCATCATGTGGTGCAAATGGAGCTGCAAGTGTCGCAGCTAACCCGGGGATGGCGGACGTAATGTCACGGATCGTAGGAACAATATTTCAGGTCAAGGCGATGTCTGTCACTGGGAGCTTATTCGCAGAGCTCTGTAAGTCTAAGACTAAGGGTGCCTCAACGCGACTTGTGGGATAGGATCATTGCAAGTGACCTTACACCACTGGCTGCGGATGTACTAAGACTATTGCGCGAGGTATTGGACGAACGCTTCTTCAGCAGGTATTACGACGACAAGCAGTTCCAAGTGTGTCAATTTGTATTTGAAACGCAGTGGAAACTCCACCCTACCCTCGAACGAACGGAGAGGAGTCTCGATCGTGCAGTGATTTCGTCGCGCCGTCAGCATGGTAAAAACGGAAGGGATGCTGTGACCAGGAAGTATGATGTGAACGCGAAAATCCGCTGCAACTTATTGGACTTACTTAATGCTGTAAGTGAATCCGCGGACGTCTCTGAATTTGAACCACCTCCACCTGTTGTGGAAGTCAGTCGACTGGAAGCTGCTTTTGCGCCCAGATCAAGCCGACCATCAACCTTTTTGCCGGCAGGATCGACGTGCAGAAGAGGGGCTCGATCGATGGCTAGAGGATCCGGTTGACATTGCACGAAAGGAGGACTACACACCAAAGAAATATGTGGTACAGCGGGATTAGCAAAATCTGCGAGATTGCTAGATCCAACTTCCCAACAGCGCCCGGACACCGACTAACGGAGGGGGTACTTCGATGATCCGTGATCAGTGCTGAAATCCTCACCTTGTGTACCCATCGGTTAGCTGGATCTTGCTCCTCTGGTAACTTCCGAAGAGTCCAAGTGTTGAAGTAGGAACGTCTTGGCGAGACGCGGGGATCCGGTCGAGCAGCGCGGAATTCTTCACTCTGCTCGCGGTTCTTGGTCCAGATCAAGTGGTTTCCGACTTGGATCTGGCGGCCTGGATCTGGATCCGGCCGAGTGGTTGCCTTTATTGCGACTTGGTAAGTAGCCCTTTGTCGTACTTGCCGCTTCCTATAGCCGAAACAGGATAGTTGATAATCAAGGATCCACCCGGCCAAGTAGTTAACTCCGGGTGATCTGGGATCTGCATTTGTAGGGAATTCACTAGGAAGGTTGATCTGGCCAATATACTATCCAGATTAATCAACCAACACTAGATCTACTATCCAATACCTTGTTACATCTTGGTAGGTCAATGTCGATCCCGATTCCAGGCGAAGGCACTTGCGTTGTCCACGGCAAATTTAACTCTGATTTATGGTTATGTCCAATCCTACCGCAAAATCCTATCACCCAATCCGAACTATCTTCCCGTCTGTACCTGTCGGCTCTACGGACCACCTCTACATTCATTACATCATCGCTTTTTCCCTCCGTTGAGCTGTAATCGCCAGATCACCCACTGACTGCCAGATCAGCCAGATCCGGATCCGCCTGATTCCCAGAGCCAGAGCCGCCAATATCCGAAGTGCCTTGATCTGAGGTCGGTCTGCGTTGATTTGGGGTCCCTCGGCTGCTACGACTTCCTTTCATCACTTCACGCTTCTTAGCCATCTACCGGAGGCTTGGATCCGCCCCGCGTATGGGATCCGGATCCAGATCCACATGGGTACATGTGATCTGGATTCACCTGCCCCAGATCTGCTTGATCCACGCTGATCCTCGTTGATCTTGAGTCCTTCGGTCGTCGCAAACTCCTTTCTCCATTTCACTTACCATTGCCACCTCCCAGAAGCCCAGATCCGCATGGGTATAGGTGACCTGGATCTGGATCTGGATCCACATGGGTACATGTGATCCGCATCCCACCGTCCCTGATCCGGGCTAACTTGTCTTGATCTGGGGTCTTTCAGCTGGTGTAAGCTCCATCCGCCGCTTTGAGTGTCCTAATCGTCTTCCCGATGCTCGAAAACGCCTTGGTATCGGCAGGCCGGGTCTGGATCCACATAATTACATGTGATCTGGGTCCAGCGTTTTTCGGATAGCGCTGATCCAGTCTTCCACCGTACATCTGTGCCACCTTGCACTATCCCCAGCAGCTTCCCTCCGACGCTACGTGCCTCGGATAACCTGATTCTACTCGTACCGGCCACATCCACTTGATCTGGCTTCTCCGGTGGCACTTCTGCGATATTGTGCCTCTGTCGGAATCCAACCTTTGCCGATCGCTCCCAATCATCCATTTCCCGGTATTCTCTTCTCCACAAATCAGTACTTGAGTTGTGACAAAGACTAGAGCATCAAAGCGACTACCGTATCATACCAAAAGGTGTGGGAGTACTGTTCGCAACACCAGTATTGTAACGGGGTTACACGCACAAGTGGCTGCAAGCCACTTGTGAATTTAACAGATAGGTTATCTGTTAAAAGTTTTAGATACTTCCTCACCTTGGTGTAAGACACACCAATGGATATATTGAAGTGGACCACCACAATGAGTGGTCCACACCTACCCAAAGATCCTATTGGTAGAAAGTAGCATCTTTCTACCAATCAGAGTCATGCATATTAGCGGGGCTCTGACAGCCAGCCGCTGTCAACCCTTTCATAGATGATAAACTGTTTTTAGCAGATTTAACCCTTTCGCGATTCGCAGGGATAAATTATAGTATACAAAGTTAGGTCATTTGGAGCTAAAAGGGCGAGGTTTCCGCCCTTTTAGGTGGGTATATAGACAGGACAGATGTCACCATCTCACTGGATGCAGGTTCAGTGATGACAAATGCCCCTAAAAGGGCGAAGAAACCCCCCTTTTAGAAACGTCAGTGACTGGCTAATATTACGTTGCTGAGAGCAGCCAGCACGAAAGTGCAGCTAATTGGCTAAAACAAAGCGGTACATTGAACCGACTCCGTAAATTACGCGGTAATAAATAACAGGAACTCCTCTTTTATGACACTATGCAGATCAGCGCGACAGCGCGTCATCAACCCGCAGCGCTTTGGCAGTCGCAGTGCTGTTGGAGCGAGGTTGTCGTGGTGCCCGTACTTTGGCTAGTTGTCGTGCTCACACTGTTATGCCGCAGTGGGCAGCGGCTAGTTGATGTGCGATTTTTTCCACGCTGACGGGCCGTGAGAGCAAAAAGGCCCTTCTTTCGGGCATCAAATAATTAGTTGCTGTGTTACACCAGCTGAGGTATGCATTCTACTTCTGATTTGTATGGTGATAGTAATGTTGTATTTCCCATCTCCCCGAGTATGCATTGCACACCGGATCTGTATGCCTTTACAAAGGTTCAGATCATTTTTAGGCGCCAACTTTGGCGCGCTTCTCTGGCTTTCAAAACTGATACAAGTTTTCACGTGATTAGCTATATGCACTATAGTATACGCAAACTACCCTTACAAATGCATACAATGTAACCGCTGTTTGATAGCCCTCCATTCGGAAAATCGAGGGGGGAAATGGCCGAAGAGACCGCTCACAAAAGGCACGACGAGGCGGGGCAGGCAAGCCAGAGGAAGCGCTGGCGGCTAACGCGGTCGTCCGAGGGTGAGCCAGTTGCTGCTGGTCCGGAGAGCAGTAATCTGGGTGGGGCAGCCGTCTTCAAGTTCGAGTGGCAAAGACTGAGGAAACAGGGATGGACGGCAAAGCCTCCGCCTTTACGAAGCTTAGATTCTCGCTATCGGTACATACGCCCTGGCGGGAATCAAAGAAGTGGCGTCGAAGGCGTCGACTATTTTCTGGGCGAACAAGCCGTGCTTCGATTTGTTCATTTTTCTAAGGTCCCGACTAACGTCGACCTGACGGGTGAGTGGTCGCCATGAGAGGCGGAGGTGGCTTCGTGGCGGACTAAGAGGTGGTGTTGGTGCTGCAGGTCGTGGAGAAGACGGCAGCGCACGCAGCGCCAGTGCTGCGACGAGCGGAGGAGGACGTGCAGACGGTGTCAGTCAGGTGGTCGGCAGCCTCGACGCCAGCGCCGCGGTCGACCTGACGGGTGAGTGGTCGCCATGAGAGGCGGGGGTGGCTGTGTGGCTGACCAAGAGGTGGTGTTGGTGCTGCAGGTCGAGCGGCGAATGGTGTTCGCGGTGGTGGTCGTGGCGCACGTGGAGGAGGCCGGCGTGGTGGTCGTGGTTCTCGTGGTGGTCGTGGTTCTCGTGGTGGTCGTGGTTCTCGTGGTGGTCGCTTGGCCAGTAAAGGTACTAGTGGTGGTGTTGGCAGAGATGGCGAGGTAATCAGTGGAGGAAGCGAAGGCAGCGTGTCGGTTCGTGAGGGTGGACGCGGTAGTCGGGGAGGTCGCTGTGGCGGACGTGGTAGTCGGGGAGGTCGCCGTGGCGGACGTGCTGGGGGTCGTGCCGCCGTCGTCGGGCGTGGTGACACCGAATATGAAGTTCTTCGTGCAGTACGTGATGGCGCCCTGACAACACGCGGTGGTTTCCGTGGTCGTAGTCGCCTCAGAGACCGAGGTGAACGTGCGGGAGGCGATCAGGTGACTCCAGTGGTCGACATGAGTACTACAAGTGTTGATGTGACCTACCGTTTGGACTCAGCACCAGAAGAAAGTGATGAAAGACTGTCGTCGGGGAGTGAATACCAAGATTTCTCGTCGGAAAGTGATGCTGATGAAACCTCTATGGAACCGCCTGCACAAGCGCTGACGGCGGCTGAGACCACACCCACGCGTACTTCTACTGCCATGCTACAAGACTTCTACGTGAACAAGCTGGTAGCCTTTGCCCCCGAACGAGAGTCATGGATGAAAGCGAAGGCGTACAGACCAGCCGGTAGCGTGCCCGATGTCGGCGTATATTATCGGTAAAGTGTGTCGGCAAATGCGAAAAGGAAAATTTTGCTCACTATTTCAGATTCGGTGGCTGGACAGCCAGTTCCAGAAAGCAGTGGAGCACGTTGGAATTGGTGTCATCCAGCGTGGTATTCTGAACTATGACGCTGTCACCCAGACGAAGAAGGTTTACTCGAAGACAGCGAGTGACTCTCTTCGAGCTTTGGTAGATTCAGGCGCGTCGAACAACTTTGTTCGACTACGAAGCCTGTCGAGTCTTGACTTCGAGGAGGTGGATACACCTCGAAGTCTTCTGGAGGTACGACTGGCAACAGGTGCCATCGTAAAGACCGAGAAGCGCACGTTCACGACGCGCTTCTCGTACAAACAACGAGTGTTTGTCGAACACTTTGTCGTCCTGGACCTGGACGATAAGTTCGACGTGGTAATGGGCAAGCCACGGCATGATCCGGTGATAGACTGGAAGAAGCGCACGCTCGAGCGCTTCGGTCGCGACTGCGGAACCGAGAGCGATGGCCCTGTTACCGCAGCGCACGCACCAACAGGTGCGCGCGGTTCACCAGTCGAGACAGCGCTTAATGCTGCTCTCCCGGAGTGCCCAAGATATGCGCGACGGCGCGCATAAGTGAGGCCAACGTCGGCAATGCTGCCGACGTCGGAAGAAAACGATGTGTTGGTTCCGGGAACCAACTCCCACTTTCAAGCGTGTAAGGGACAGTCCCTGACCCGAAGCGGTCAGGTCGACGACGACGCGTCGACTCCAGGAGTCGACGCACCCTCGGTTATGAGGGGCTCCGCCAATGAATGGCGTCGAGGTGACGAAGGCGTGTCAACTCCGGGAGTTGACGCTGCAAACAGTGCGGACGGTTGCAAACGTACCGCACTGACGCAATTTGCATGCTGTCGTGCAGCCGGGCTGCACAACGAAGCGCCATGCGATCAAGCCGGGCTTGATACCGCGCGCCCGTGGACAGGGTCCGCCGGCGAACAACTGACCACGGCCGGGCCTGGGCCAGAAGAACAACTGTGCGGAGCTCGGCTCCGCACAACAAGGAGACGGCGCAAGCGGAGAACGCTGCGCAAGTCTCGGTCCGTGACCGAGACGCAACAGGAACAGTCTGTTGGGCAGACTGCGGCGGTGACGCCGGACGTCGAGACGCTAAGTGTCTTGACGCGCACCGATACTGGATTCCAGTACCGAGAGATGGAACTCGCTAGTCCTCCGACGACGGCGTCGGAGTTGACTTCGCTTCCAGCTCATGGCTGGAAGCGCTTCACGCGCGACTTGCACGATGGACGCATCGAGCAAGTCTGCGTTCTATCGGACAGCGAAAGAACGGCGAGCGAGAGCGAAGAGCTGAGGCAGCTCTTCATGGGAAGTACCACTGAGAGTGTCTGCACTGAGAGTGTCTGCACTCTCAGTGCGAAGACGAAGCGAGAGCACTTCGAGGAACAAGGTTGGGACTCGTTAAAGTCGAGTCCCTATTACGAATTGCTGAGGGAGTACAAAGACGTACTCCCGGAAGCGATTCCTGCGGAGCTTCCGCAGGATAAGGGCATTCAGCACGAGATTGATCTCGTGCCGGGCACGAAGTACTGTGTCACGCGGCAGTGGCCACTGCCGCGGGAGCAAGTAAAAGCAATCGACGACTTCTTCGAATGTCGTCGTAAAGCAGGACAAGTGCGGGAATCGAAGTCCCCGAACAGTGCTCCGACGTCTGTGTCAAAACGCCACAAGGCGGATGGCGCATCGTCCATGCCTACAACAAGCTGAACGATGCGACGGTATCGGCGCAGACACCGATACCGAAAAGATGTTATCATCGATTCGATGGCCGGGAGCACCGTTTACAGTGCTCTCGACTTGCGAGATGGATTTTATCAAATCCTAATGCGTGAGAGCGATATCCCTCTCACGGCAGTGAGCACACCAAGCGGCATGCTCTGGGAATGGCTAGTAATGCCACAGGGGCTTAAGAACGCCCCTGCGACTTTCAACAGGTGCGTAACGCACTTATTGCGCTCGGTGCGCGACTTCGCACCGATCTACTTCGACGATGTGTTCATCCACAGCCGGGCTGTGGACGGGAAAACCGACGTAGAGATGCACAGGGTGCATCTCCGGAAGCTGCTTGAGCTTATGCGAAAGCATAAGCTCTACGCGAACCTGAAGAAGTGTATCTTCGGGGCGAGCGAGATACCCGTCCTCGGGTGTCTCGTAGGAAAGAATGGTGTTCGCCCTGACCCGGAAAAGGTCAGAGTGATTAATGAATGGCCAACGCCTTCAAATGTTAAGGAACGGAGACAGTTCCTTGGCTTGGCCACGTACTTGTGCAAGTACGTGGAGGACTATGCGGGCAAGATCCGCCCGCTGTCACAGCTTCTTAAGAAGGAAGCTGTGTGGAATTGGAGAACCGATTGCCAAAAGGCATTCGATGCAGTCAAGCGGGGCTTGACTGAGGCGCCGATCTTGGCAGTGGCTGACCAAGATCGCCCATTTCACGTAGCGTGTGACGCATCCGATTTCGCGATCGGATGCGCGTTGATGTAGCACGATCACGAGGGCCGTGATCGTGTCGTCTACTACCAATCGCGTCAGCTGAAGCCAGCTGAGCGCAACTATCCGGTACACGACAAGGAACTCCTTGCCATGAAATACGCACTCGCAAAGTTCCGAGTGTATTTGCTGGGAAGTAGACCGTTTGTGGTCTACACCGACCATGCATCACTGCGCACTGCAGTGAAGTCACCACACATATCACAAAGAATGGCGAGATGGCTCTCATTCTTTGCGGAGTATAACTTCCGGGTCGAATACAAACCCGGAAGATTGAATGTAGTGGCCGACGCGTTATCACGTCGGCCGGACTATGCAGAAGCTGTTGACGTCAATGCCATTGACGCCATGCGATCGAGCAAACCCACATCGTCTCTGTTGGACGATGTGAAGGCCGCGTACGCGCACGACGCGGACGCGAAGCTCTTGCTGGCCTATGGCACAGCGCCTTCTGACAAGTCCCGTCAGAAGCTGCCCAAGCACCTTCGAGCGCGTGCACACCGCTATTGAGTGCACGATGGAATACGGCTTTATAATGCAGTCGACGACAACGCGGACCGCGTTGTCGTGCCAAATGCTCATGACCTGCGACTCAGTGTAACGGGGTTACACGTACAAGTGGCTGCAAGCCACTTGTGAATTGAACAGATAGTTTATCTGTTAAAAGTTTTGGATACTTCCTCACATTGGTGTAAGACACACCGATGGATACATTGAAGTGGACCACCACAGTGAGTGGTCCACACATACCCAAAAGATCCTATTGGTAGAAAGCAGCATCTTTCTACCAATCAGAGACATGCATATTAGCGGGGCTCTGACAGCCAGCTGCTGCCAATCCCTTTCATAGATGATAAACAGTTTTAGCAGATTTAGGAGGAAGATCAATTTACAAGCAATACAGTTCTCATTTTACCTAATCTAAGTCACTTGGAGTCTTATCTAAAGTTAAATTATATTTGTGTATTCAAATATAATTAACTCAAGTAATTACTAAGTACTTACGCTTCCTCATACATGTTGCGCAACGTGTAAGCAAAAGTAGTGAGTCAAGTTACACCCACTACACCTGGTAGCACTTTGTAGTCCGTCCAACGACCGACTGCTTGATGTTCGTACGCGGTGTACGAACGCGGAGCGGAGAACCACATGAGCACGGAGGTGCCCATGGAGAGCTCCAACACGCCTGCAACGCATATTGCAGGCGCTGACTGCCCTCACCTGTCTGACCCAGAGTGGGAAGCCCTCCAACGACTGTCAACAGTCATTGGAGAAGCGGCAATAGCTACGATGCTGCGTACGCTATCGCCGACGGAGCAACATGGTGTTGCTTTGGGATTTATCATGAAGGAGCAGCGTGATGCTGCTTCCTCAGTGACGGCGTCGTCAGGGACGACACCGCGTGCTCAACCATTAAAGTTGAGCGTAAGCAATTACGTGGGAAGAGAGGGCGAGCCTCTTCTCCGATGGCTTGTCGAGCTCGACACAGCCATAGCGGCTCGACGCATCGTCGACCCGCTGTCGAAGGTCGCGTTCGCCATGTCCTGCCTTGGCGGATGCGCAAGGCGTTGGGCGTATGGGCGCCGACTCTCCGATCCTACGTGCTTCAGCACGTACGAAGTGTTCAAAGAGGAGCTCAAACGCTTGTTTGAGCCCCCGCAAAACGAGTTCCGGTCGAGGGCGGAGTTCCTCGACCTTCAGCAGGGTAAGCATGACGTCCATGCTTACGCGCAGCGCGCACGATACTTGGTCACAAATATCGTGACTAATTCAATTGACGAGGCGACTAAGGTCGTCACGTTCATGAAGGGACTTAGAGATGGGCCCGTGAAGACCTATCTCTTCCGAGAGTACCGGAGTACTCTCGAAGCTGCAATCACCCTTGCCATGCAAGAAGCGTTTAGCCTGCGGCGGGCTAAACTCCATCAAATTGCGCCGAGGCCGCAACCGCGCCCGGTAGCGAGGACGGGAGGTCCGGAGCCAATGGACCTCTCGAACGCAACAACTGCTGGTTACCAGCAGCAGGGAGGCAACGTGCGATGGTTCCGTTGCGGAAGGATCGGTCACTTTGCACGGGAGTGCACAGCTCCGATGCCCCCTGGAGGTGGCCGTCGTGGCGATGCTAGGCATCGCCGCGGACCAACAAAAAACGCGAACATCCAGTAGGCGCGGGGCGCCCTACTGGTAATGCAGTCGCGCGTGCCGACATCGGGCACGCGACACTGACGACTGCAGCTGTAGTGGGTCTAACTTGACTCACTACTTTAGCTTACACGTTGCGCAACGTGTAGGAGGAAGCGTAAGTACTTAGTAATTACTTAGGTTAATTATATTTGAATACACAAATATAAGTTAAGTAAGAAAGGATTCCAAGTGACTTAGATTAGGTAAAATGAGAACTGTACTGTTTGTAAATTGATCTTCCTCCTAAATCTGCTAAACTGTTTATCATCTATGAAAGGGGTTGGCAGCGGCTGGCTGTCAGAGCCCCGCTAATATGCATGACTCTGATTGGTAGAAATATGCTGCTTTCTACCAATAGGATCTTTGGGTATGTGTGGACCACTCATTGTGGTGGTCCACTTCAATGTATCCATTGGTGTGTCTTACACCAAGGTGAGGAAGTATCCAAAACTGTTAACAGATAAACTATCAGTTAAATTCACAAGTGGCTTGCAGCCACTTGTGCGTGTAACCCCGTTACACCATCCCCCCTTAAGGTTAGACGCGCGGGGTCTCCGAACGTCAATCTTCGGAATTGACCATTCGTTAATTCTCCGCGTTTGGAGAAGAAATCCGCGTTCATTCAACGATGAGCGCGCCTCAGAAGAAGTCCACAAAGTCGGTGGGGAGTCATCTCTCCATCGACGACTACTTCGAACGCCAGAAGGCGAAGTATGGCGACGTCGTCGACTTCGACGACGACGATGAAGACATAGAGGGCGAGGAGGACTTGCCCTCTAAGCGTAAAGACTCAGTGTCGAGCGAATCGCTCGACCCTCACGCCAAGAACGTTCGCCCGCGTGAAGGGGACGAATCGGACGCTTCGAGTTCGAAGCGTTCGCGTACTGAGAGCGATACCCCACTCGCTTCCGCTGGGGCTCTCAGTACTCCGCGCGCTGCTGTTGCAGCGCGTGATTCCAAAGCTCAAGGCTCTCCGCGCGCTGCGCCTGCAGCGCGCGATCCGTGGATGCCGTCCGCGTCCGAGATCTCGGACCGGTATGGGAACTCGGTACCTCCGAATGAGGTGCCGCTGTACGTATGCAGCGCCATCAAAGATGACGCTGTGGCTGCCGAGCTGCACTTTGATGCGGAAACGCATCAAAGGCGCGATTACTACATCGGACTCTTTCATGAGCTCCGATGGTTTCAAAGCAAGAAGACCTCTTCTCGCAGCAAAGTGCCCGAATGACAGGCACTTTGTCAAAGCTGGAACGCCTTTGTTGAGAACTTCGACAAGAGGCCGAGTGCTTACCGTGATCGGATTAAGCAAGCGCGTGATCGCTTCGAGACGTACTCGAAGCGTGGAAAGCTGGAGCAACTTCATGTTGCTGCTGAGGAGGCTAACGAGCCGTGCGCTGTGCCCGAGCGCTTTCAGTGCACGAAGTGCTTCCCAGGCGCGGTCCGCTTGAGCGACCGCGACCTGAACGGGTACACGTCGTTCCGTGTGCCCGAGAGTCTCAAAGAGCTCCGTGCTAAGTTCTTAGCACGTGAGGGTTCGGGCGCTAGCGATGATCGCAGCGCTCGTATTACTTCTGCTGCACCAGCGCGTACTGCTCCTCGTACGCTCTCACCATTTCCGGAACGTCCTCCAGCAAGACGTTCCGCGGCTCCCATGTATCTCGATGGGGAGGAAATCCTCTCCAACGAAT
This sequence comes from Phytophthora cinnamomi, assembly GCF_018691715.1. Lineage (NCBI taxonomy): Eukaryota > Oomycota > Peronosporomycetes > Peronosporales > Peronosporaceae > Phytophthora > Phytophthora cinnamomi. Next base: position 1,029,873 of record NW_027150977.1, on the reverse strand, counting down.
ACGAAAACGAGCCCCTTGAGGGTTCGTATTCGGGATATTATGGTCAACAATCCGGTCAACAATCCAGCGGGTTGAGCCGCGGGCGTCACGGATCGGCGGTGGCGGGGGTGGGAACACGCCCCGGGTATGATCAGCCCCGGGCTGATCAGTATGCGCCTCTCCACGACCGGGTGACCGCCGTGGAGCGTCTGCAGGGCGCTGAGTTCGCCGCCCTGAAACAGGAGCTGGCGAACCAGAAGGCCCAAGTCGCGGCGGTCTCTCAGACCGCCTCGAATATCCAGGTCGAGCTGGGGACCCAGATGAAGGGGTTACTCCAGCGCGTCCGCGCGCTCGAGGAGAGGCTGCTCGTCGCCGAGGCCAAGTCCTCCGCCTCCGCCTCGGCTCCTGCCAAGGCGTCGGGTCAGCCGAGCTAGATGGCTCGTGCTGCAGGTATGGCTTCAGCCGTCCGACGTAAAAGGTCGGATGGAGGCGCATGCTAGACGGTATGTCTAGCGTGTATGCGTTGTCGTGCCGTGCCAACACAGTGAATGGCCCGATGAAGCGCGGAGCAAGCTTGCTTGCTCCGAAATCCGAAACTGCATGTCTAGGCAGGTTTTGTGTAGCTAACAAAACTAATGAACCAACTTTAAATTCATTTGTGTTGCCTCTGCCCGCATTGTCTGCGTTCAGCTTCTGTTGATCAACAGAAGCTGCTATTGTGTCTTGGACAAACCGAATTACGGCTTGTCTTTTGGTGATGAAACTGATTGCATCCGAGCTGAAGTCATTCAGCTCGCTCTCCGCTAGAGGCCCGGCCTCTGCGTGGTTCTTTGCGGTGTCTGCGCCCTGTGCAGACTCATGTGGTTTGTCCATTGTTGCAGCTGACACTGTGCAAGTGTCAGCGGTTTTCTGCGGCTGCTGTATTGCAGTCGTAGATCCTCCCCCGCTTAAAGTGGGAGCCATCACTCCGAGTAAACTCGGTAGGCGTGGATGCCGCATGGCATTCACGTAGAACGGTGTATGCCCGGTCGAGGCATGCACTGAGTTGTTGATGGCAAACTCTGCCATCGATAAGCACTCGCTCCAGTATTGGAACGAGTGAGTGTAGCTCTTCAACATATCGACGAGCACGCGATTCACGCGCTCGGTTTGACCGTCCGTCTGCGGATGATCCGCAGTCGACATGAAAAGCTGGCCCCAAGAAGTGTACACGCTTCTTGCCACAGATGCGCTGTGAAGCGCGGGTCTCTGTCCGACACGATGTCGGTCGGCATGCCATGGTGTTTGAACACCATGTCGACGAGCAGACGGGCCGTCTGCTTCGCGGTCACCTCTGCTGGCACCGCAGCAAGATGTACCATCTTGCTGAAGCGGTCTACAAAGACCACAACACGCTATCCGGGGGAAGACCAAAGATGAAGTCCAAAGACATGGACTTCCAACACTCCGACGGAGTCGGTAGTGATTGTAAAGGAGCCTGCGCGAATTGCGCAGGCTTTACGCGTTGGCATACGTCGCAAGCACGGATGTACTTGCGCACCCACTTATACTGGTGGTGCCAGTAGAAGTCGCGCGTGAGAAGGACCTAAGTCTTCTCACGTCCGAGATGTCCCGCAGTCGGGGCATCACGATACCCGTACATGATCCTGAGTCGCAGGCCATGGTCATTTGGCACGACAACGCGGTCCGCGTTGTCGTCGACTGCATTGTAAAGCTGTAGTCCGTCGTGCACACAATAGCGGTGTGCACGCGCTCGAAGGTGCTTGGGCAACTTCTGACGGGACTTGTCAGAAGGCGCTGTGTCATAGGCCAGCAAGAGCTTCGCGTCCGCGTCGTGCGCGTACGCGGCCTTCACATCATCCAACAGAGATGATGTGGGTTTGCTCGATCGCATGACGTCAATGGCATTGACGTCAACAGCTTCCGCATAGTCCGGCCGACGTGATAACGCGTCGGCCACTACATTCAATCTTCCGGGTTTGTATTCGACCCGGAAGTTATACTCCGCAAAGAATGAGAGCCATCTCGCCATTCTTTGTGATATGTGTGGTGACTTCACTGCAGTGCGCAGTGATGCATGGTCGGTGTAGACCACAAACGGTCTACTTCCCAGCAAATACACTCGGAACTTTGCGAGTGCGTATTTCATGGCAAGGAGTTCCTTGTCGTGTACCGGATAGTTGCGCTCAGCTGGCTTCAGCTGACGCGATTGGTAGTAGACGACACGATCACGGCCCTCGTGATCGTGCTACATCAACGCGCATCCGATCGCGAAATCGGATGCGTCACACGCTACGTGAAATGGGCGATCTTGGTCAGCCACTGCCAAGATCGGCGCCTCAGTCAAGCCCCGCTTGACTGCATCGAATGCCTTTTGGCAATCGGTTCTCCAATTCCACACAGCTTCCTTCTTAAGAAGCTGTGACAGCGGGCGGATCTTGCCCGCATAATCCTCCACGTACTTGCACAAGTACGTGGCCAAGCCAAGGAACTGTCTCCGTTCCTTGACACTTGAAGGCGTTGGCCATTCATTGATCACTCTGACCTTTTCCGGGTCAGGGCAAACACCATTCTTTCCTACGAGACACCCGAGGACGGGTATCTCGCTCGCCCCGAAGATACACTTCTTCAGGTTCGCGTAGAGCTTATGCTTTCGCATAAGCTCAAGCAGCTTCCGGAGATGCACCCTGTGCATCTCTACGTCGGTCTTCCCGTCCACAGCCCGGCTGTGGATGAACACATCGTCGAAGTAGATCGGTGCGAAGTCGCGCACCGAGCGCAACAAATGCGTTACGCACCTGTTGAAAGTCGCAGGGGCGTTCTTAAGCCCCTGTGGCATTACTAGCCATTCCCAGAGCATGCCGCTTGGCGTGCTCACTGCCGTGAGAGGGATATCGCTCTCACGCATTAGGATTTGATAAAATCCATCTCGCAAGTCGAGAGCACTGTAAACGGTGCTCCCGGCCATCGAATCGATGATAACATCTTTTCGCGGTATCGGCGTCTGCGCCGGTACCGTCACATCGTTCAGCTTGTTGTAGGCATGGACGATGCGCCATCCGCCTTGTGGCGTTTTGACACAGACGTCTGAGCACTGTTCGGGGACTTCGATTCCCGCACTTGTCCTGCTTTACGACGACATTCGAAGAAGTCGTCGATTGCTTTTACTTGCTCCCGCGGCAGTGGCCACTGCCGCGTGACACAGTACTTCGTGCCCGGCACGAAATCAATCTCGTGCTGAATACCCTTATCCTGCGGAAGCTCCGCAGGAATCTCTTCCGGGAGTACGTCTTTGTACTCCCTCAACAATTCGTAATAGGGACTCGACTTCAGCGAGTCCCAACCTTGTTCCTCGAAGCGCTCTCGCTTCGTCTTCGCACTGAGAGTGCAGACACTCTCAGTGCAGACACTCTCAGTGGTACTTCCCATGAAGAGCTGCCTCAGCTCTTCGCTCTCGCTCGCCGTTCTTTCGCTGTCCGAAAGAACGCAGACTTGTTCGATGCGTCCATCGTGCAAGCCGCGCGTGAAGCGCTTCCAGCCATGAGCTGGAAGCGAAGTCAACTCCGACGCCGTCGTCGGAGGACTAGCGAGTTCCATCTCTCGGTACTGGAATCCAGTATCGGTGCGCGTCAAGACACTTAGCGTCTCGACGTCCGGCGTCACCGCCGCAGTCTGCCCAACAGACTGTTCCTGTTGCGTCTCGGTCCCGGACCGAGACTTGCGCAGCGTTTTCCGCTTGCGCCGTCTCCTTGTTGTGCGGAGCTCGGCTCCGCACAGTTGTTCTTCTGGCCCAGGCCCGGCCGTGGTCAGTTGTTCGCCGGCGGACCCTGTCCACGGGCGCGCGATATCAAGCCCGGCTTGATCGCATGGCGCTTCGTCGTGCGGCCCGGCTGCACGACAGCATGCAAATTGCGTCAGTGCGGTACGTTTGCAACCGTCCGCACTGTTTGTAGCGTCAACTCCCGGAGTTGACACGCCTTCGTCACCTCGACGCCATTCATTGGCGGAGCCCCTCATGACCGAGGGTGCGTCGACTCCTGGAGTCGACGCGTCGTCGTCGACCTGACCTCTTCGGGTCAGGGACTGTCCCTTACACGCTTGAAAGTGGGAGTTGGTTCCCGGAACCAACACATCGTTTTCTTCCGACGTCGGCAGCACCGCCGACGTGGATCCCACTTGTGTGCATCCTCGCGCACCCCTTGGGCACTCCAGGAGAGCAGCATTAAGCGCTGTCTCGACTGGTGAACCACGCGCACCTGTTGGTGCGTGCGCTGCGGTAACAGGGCCATCGCTCTCTGTTCCGCAGTCGCGACCGAAGCGCTCGGGCGTGCGCTTCTTCCAGTCTATCACCGGATCATGCCGTGGCTTGCCCATTACCACGTCGAACTTATCGTCCAGGTCCAGGACGACAAAGTGTTCGACAAACACCCGTTGTTTGTACGAGAAGCGCGTCGTGAACGTGCGCTTCTCGGTCTTTACGATGGCACCTGTTGCCAGTCGTACCTCCAGAAGACTTCGAGGTGTATCCACCTCCTCGAAGTCAAGACTCGGCAGGCTTCGTAGTCGAACAAAGTTGTTCGACGTGCCTGAATCTACCAAAGCTCGAAGAGAGTCACTCGCTCTCTTCGAGAAAACCTTCAAGATGACTAGGTTTGGCCTGTCATCTTGTTTCTTGCAGCGAGAGCTGGTCTCACTGGGGGCTGCAGTCCTCAGTGTCGCGTGCCCGATGTCGGCACGCGCGACTGCATTACCAGTAGGGCGCCCCGCGCCTACTGGATGTTCGCGTTTTTTGTTGGTCCGCGGCGATGTCTAGCATCGCCACGACGGCCACCTCCAGGGGGCATGGGAGCTGTGCACTCCCGTGCAAAGTGACCGATCCTTCCGCAACGGAACCATCGCACGTTGCCTCCCTGCTGCTGGTAACCAGCAGTTGTTGCGTTCGAGAGGTCCATTGGCTCCGGACCTCCCGTCCTCGCTACCGGGCGCGGTTGCGGCCTCGGCGCAATTTGATGGAGTTTAGCCCGCCGCAGGCTAAACGCTTCTTGCATGGCAAGGGTGATTGCAGCTTCGAGAGTACTCCGGTACTCTCGGAAGAGATAGGTCTTCACGGGCCCATCTCTAAGTCCCTTCATGAACGTGACGACCTTAGTCGCCTCGTCAATTGAATTAGTCACGATATTTGTGACCAAGTATCGTGCGCGCTGCGCGTAAGCATGGACGTCATGCTTACCCTGCTGAAGGTCGAGGAACTCCGCCCTCGACCGGAACTCGTTTTGCGGGGGCTCAAACAAGCGTTTGAGCTCCTCTTTGAACACTTCGTACGTGCTGAAGCACGTAGGATCGGAGAGTCGGCGCCCATACGCCCAACGCCTTGCGCGTCCGCCAAGGCAGGACATGGCGAACGCGACCTTCGACAGCGGGTCGACGATGCGTCGAGCCGCTATGGCTGTGTCCAGCTCGACAAGCCATCGGAGGAGAGGCTCGCCCTCTCTTCCCACGTAATAGCTTACGCTCAACTTTAATGGTTGAGCACGCGGTGTCGCCCCTGACGACGCCGTCACTGAGGAAGCAGCGTCACGCTGCTCCTTCATGATAAATCCCAGAGCAACACCATGTTGCTCCGTCGGCGATAGCGTACGCAACATCGTAGCTATCGCCGCTTCTCCAATGACTGTTGACAGTTGTTGGAGGGCTTCCCACTCTGGGTCAGACAGGTGAGGGCAGTCAGCGCCTGCAATATGCGTTGCAGGCGTATTGGAGCTCTCCATGGGCACCTCCGTGCTCATGGGGTTCTCGGCTCCGCGTTCGTACGCCGCGTACGAACGTCACGTAGTCGGTCGTTGGACGGACTACTAAGTGCTACCAGGTGTAGTGCGTCTAACTTGACTCACTACTTTAGCTTACACGTTGCGCAACGTGTATGAGGAAGCGTAAGTACTTAGTAATTACTTAGGTTAATTATATTTGAATACACAAATATAAGTTAAGTAAGAAAGGATTCCAAGTGACTTAGATTAGGTAAAATGAGAACTGTATTGTTTGTAAATTGATTTTCCTCTAAAATCTGCTAAAAACTGTTTATCATCTATGAAAGGGTTGACAGCGGCTGGCTGTCAGAGCCCCGCTAATATGCATGACTCTGATTGGTAGAAATATGCTGCTTTCTACCAATAGGATCTTTGGGTACGTGTGGACCACTCATTGTGGTGGTCCACTTCAATGTATCCATCGGTGTGTCTTACACCAATGTGAGGAAGTATCCAAAACTTTAATCAGATAACCTATCTGTTAAATCACAAGTGGCTGCAAGCCACTTGTGCGTGTAACCCCGTTACAGCAGCCCCCAGTGAGACCAGCTCTCACTGCAAGAAACAAGATGACAGGCCAAACCTAGTCATCTTGAAGGTTTACTCGAAGAGAGCGAGTGACTCTCTTCGAGCTTTGGTAGATTCAGGCGCGTTGAACAACTTTGTTCGACTACGAAGCCTGTCGAGACTTGACTTCGAGGAGGTAGATACACCTCGAAGTCTTCTGGAGGTACGACTGGCAACAGGTGCCATCGTAAAGACCGAGAAGCGCACGTTCACGACGCGCTTCTCGTACAAACAACGGGTGTTTGTCGAACACTTTGTCGTCCTGGACCTGGACGATAAGTTCGACGTGGTAATGGGCAAGCCACGGCATGATCCGGTGATAGACTGGAAGAAGCGCACGCTCGAGCGCTTCGGACGCAACAGCGGAACAGAGAGCGATGGCCCTATTACCGCAGCGCACGCACCAACAGGTGCGCGCGGTTCACCAGTCGAGAAAGCGCTTAATGCTGCTCTCCCGGAGTGCCCAAGGGGTGCGCGAGGATGCACACAAGTGGGATCCACGTCGGCGGTGCTGCCGACGTCGGAAGAAAACGATGTGTTGGTTCCGGGAACCAACTCCCACTTTCAAGCGTGTAAGGGACAGTCCCTGACCCGAAGAGGTCAGGTCGACGACGACGCGTCGACTCCATCGGTCATGAGGGGCTCCGCCAATGAATGGCGTCGAGGTGACGAAGGCGTGTCAACTCCGGGAGTTGACGCTGCAAACAGTGCGGACGGTTGCAAAAGTACCGCACTGACGCAATTTGCATGCTGTCATGCAGCCGGGCCGCACGACGAAGCGCCATGCGATCAAGCCGTGCTTGATATCGCGCGCCCGCAGACTGGGTCTGCCGGCGAAGGGACACATTACTGTGCAGCCGGGCAGCACGAAGGAAAATGCGGTCAAGCCAGGCTTGATACCGCGCGCCCGCGGACAGGGTCCGCCGGCGAACAACTGTCCACGGCCGGGCCTGGGCCAGAAGAACAACTGTGCGGAGCCGAGTTCCGCACAACAAGGAGACGGCGCAGGCGGAGAACGCTGCGCAAGTCTCGGTCGTGACCGAGACGCAACAAGAACAGTCTGTTGGACACACTGGGGCGGTGACGCCGGACGTCGAGACGCTAAGTGTCTTGACGCGCACCGATACTGGATTCCAGTACCGAGAGATGGAACTCGCTAGTCCTCCGACGACGGCGTCGGAGTTGACTTCGCTTCCAGCTCATGGCTGGAAGCGCTTCACGCGCGACTTGCACGATGGACGCATCGAGCAAGTCTGCGTTCTTTCGGACAGCGAAAGAACGGCGAGCGAGAGCGAAGAGCTGAGGCAGCTCTTCATGGGAAGTACCACTGAGAGTGAAGACACTCTCAGTGCGAAGACGAAGCGAGAGCGCTTCGAGGAACAAGGTTGGGACTCGTTAAAGTCGAGTCCCTATTACGAATTGCTGAGGGAGTACAAAGACGTACTCCCGGAAGAGATTCCTGCGGAGCTTCCGCAGGATAAGGGTATTCAGCACGAGATTGATCTCGTGCCGGGCACGAAGTACTGTGTCACGCGGCAGTGGCCACTGCCGCGAGAGCAAGTAACAGCAATCGACGACTTCTTCGAATGTCGTCGCAAAGCAGGACAAGTGCGGGAATCGAAGTCCCCGAACAGTGCTCCGACGTCTGTGTCAAAACGCCACAAGGCGGATGGCGCATCGTCCATGCCTACAACAAGCTGAACGATGCGACGGTATCGGCGCAGACACCGATACCGAAAAGATGTTATCATCGATTCGATGGCCGGGAGCACCGTTTACAGTGCTCTCGATTTGCGAGATGGATTTTATCAAATCCTAATGCGTGAGAGCGATATCCCTCTCACGGCAGTGAGCACACCAAGCGGCATGCTCTGGGAATGGCTAGTAATGCCACAGGGGCTTAAGAACGCCCCTGCGACTTTCAACAGGTGCGTAACGCACTTATTGCGCTCGGTGCGCGACTTCGCACCGATCTACTTCGACGATGTGTTCATCCACAGCCGGGCTGTGGACGGGAAAACCGACGTAGAGATGCACAGGGTGCATCTCCGGAAGCTACTTGAGCTTATGCGAAAGCATAAGCTCTACGCGAACCTGAAGAAGTGTATCTTCGGGGCGAGCGAGATACCCGTCCTCGGGTGTCTCGTAGGAAAGAATGGTGTTTGCCCTGACCCGGAAAAGGTCAGAGTGATCAATGAATGGCCAACGCCTTCAAGTGTCAAGGAACGGAGACAGTTCCTTGGCTTGGCCACGTACTTGTGCAAGTACGTGGAGGATTATGCGGGCAAGATCCGCCCGCTGTCACAGCTTCTTAAGAAGGAAGCTGTGTGGAATTGGAGAACCGATTGCCAAAAGGCATTCGATGCAGTCAAGCGGGGCTTGACTGAGGCGCCGATCTTGGCAGTGGCTGACCAAGATCGCCCATTTCACGTAGCGTGTGACGCATCCGATTTCGCGATCGGATGCGCGTTGATGCAGCACGATCACGAGGGCCGTGATCGTGTCGTCTACTACCAATCGCGTCAGCTGAAGCCAGCTGAGTGCAACTATCCGGTACACGACAAGGAACTCCTTGCCATGAAATACGCACTCGCAAAGTTCCGAGTGTATTTGCTTGGAAGTAGACCGTTTGTGGTCTACATCGACCATGCATCACTGCGCACTGCAGTGAAGTCACCACACATATCACAAAGAATGGCGAGATGGCTCTCATTCTTTGCGGAGTATAACTTCCGGGTCGAATACAAACCCGGAAGATTGAATGTAGTGGCCGACGCGTTATCACGTCGGCCGGACTACGCAGAAGCTGCTGACGTCAATGCTATTGACGTCATGCGATCAAGCAAACCCACATCGTCTCAATTGGACGATGTGAAGGCCGCGTCCGCGCACGACGCGGACGCGAAGCTCTTGTTGGCCTATGGCACAACACCTTCTGACAAGGCTCGTCAGAAGTTGTCCAAACACCTTCGTGCGCGTGCACACCGCTATTGAGTGCACGATGGAATACGGCTTTATAATGCAGTCGACGACAACGTGGACCGCGTTGTCGTGCCAAATGCTCATGACCTGCGACTCAGTGTAACGGGGTTACACGTACAAGTGGCTGCAAGCCACTTGTGAATTGAACAGATAGTTTATCTGTTAAAAGTTTTGGATACTTCCTCACATTGGTGTAAGACACACCGATGGATACATTGAAGTGGACCACCACAGTGAGTGGTCCACACATACCCAAAAGATCCTATTGGTAGAAAGCAACATCTTTCTACCAATCAGAGACATGCATATTAGCGGGGCTCTGACAGCCAGCCGCTGCCAATCCCTTTCATAGATGATAAACAGTTTTAGCAGATTTAGGAGGAAGATCAATTTACAAGCAATACAGTTCTCATTTTACCTAATCTAAGTCACTTGGAGTCTTATCTAAAGTTAAATTATATTTGTGTATTCAAATATAATTAACTCAAGTAATTACTAAAGTACTTACGCTTCCTCATACACGTTGCGCAACGTGTAAGCTAAAGTAGTGAGTCAAGTTACACCCACTACACCTGGTAGCACTTTGTAGTCCGTCCAACGACCGACTACGTGACGTTCGTACGCGGTGTACGAACGCGGAGCCGAGAACCCCATGAGCACGGAGGTGCCCATGGAGAGCTCCAATACGCCTGCAACGCATATTTCAGGCGCTGACTGCCCTCACCTGTCTGACCCAGAGTGGGAAGCCCTCCAACAACTGTCAACAGTCATTGGAGAAGCGGCGATAGCTACGATGTTGCGTACGCTATCGCCGACGGAGCAACATGGTGTTGCTCTGGGGTTCATCATGAAGGAGCAGCGTGACGCTGCTTCCTCAGTGACGGCGTCGTCAGGGGCGACACCGCGTGCTCAACCATTAAAGTTGAGCGTAAGCTATTACGTGGGAAGAGAGGGCGAGCCTCTCCTCCGATGGCTTGTCGAGCTGGACACAGCCATAGCGGCTCGACGCATCGTCGACCCGCTGTCGAAGGTCGCGTTCGCCATGTCCTGCCTTGGCGGACGCGCAAGGAGTTGGGCGTATGGACGCCGACTCTCCGATCCTACGTGCTTCAGCACGTACGAAGTGTTCAAAGAGGAGCTCAAACAAGCGTTTGAGCCCCCGCAAAACGAGTTCCGGTCGAGGGCGGAGTTCCTCGACCTTCAGCAGGGTAAGCATGACGTCCATGCTTACGCGCAGCGCGCACGATACTTGGTCACAAATATCGTGACTAATTCAATTGACGAGGCGACTAAGGTCGTCACGTTAATGAAGGGGCTTAGAGATGGGCCCGTGAAGACCTATCTCTTCCGAGAGTACCGGAGTACTCTCGAAGCTGCAATCACCCTTGCCATGCAAGAAGCGTTTAGCCTGCGGCGGGCTAAACTCCATCAAATTGCGCCGAGGCCGCAACCGCGCCCGGTAGCGAGGACGGGAGGTCCGGAGCCAATGGACCTCTCGAACGCAACAACTGCTGGTTACCAGCAGCAGGGAGGCAACGTGCGATGGTTCCGTTGCGGAAGGATCGGTCACTTTGCACGGGAGTGCACAGCTCCCATGCCCCCTGGAGGTGGCCGTCGTGGCGATGCTAGGCATCGCCGCGGACCAACAAAAAACGCGAACATCCAGTAGGCGCGGGGCGCCCTACTGGTAATGCGGTCGCGCGTGCCGACATCGGGCACGCGACACTGAGGACTGCAGCCCCCAGTGAGACCAGCTCTCACTGCAAGAAACAAGATGACAAGCCAAACCTAGTCATCTTGAAGGTTTACTCGAAGAGAGCGAGTGACTCTTCGAGCTTTGGTAGATTCAGGCGCGTCGAACAACTTTGTCCGACTACGAAGCCTGCCGAGTCTTGACTTCGAGGAGGTGGATACACCTCGAAGTCTTCTGGAGGTACGACTGGCAACAGGTGCCATCGTAAAGACCGAGAAGCGCACGTTCACGACGCGCTTCTCGTACAAACAACGGGTGTTTGTCGAACACTTTGTCGTCCTGGACCTGGACGATAAGTTCGACGTGGTAATGGGCAAGCCACGGCATGATCCGGTGATAGACTGGAAGAAGCGCACGCTCGAGCGCTTCGGACGCAACAGCGGAACAGAGAGCGATGGCCCTGTTACCGCAGTGCACGCACCAACAGGTACGCGTGGTTCACCAGTCGAGACAGCGCTTAATGCTGCTGTCCCGGAGTGCCCAAGGGGTGCGCGAGGATGCACACAAGTGGGATCCACGTCGGCGGTGCTGCCGACGTCGGAAAAAAACGATGTGTTGGTTCCGGGAACCAACTCCCACTTTCAAGCGTGTAAGGGACAGTCCCTGACCCGAAGAGGTCAGGTCGACGACGACGCGTCGACTCCAGGAGTCGACGCACCCTCGGTCATGAGGGGCTCCGCCAATGAATGGCGTCGAGGTGACGAAGGCGTGTCAACTCCGAGAGTTGACGCTGCAAACAGTGCGGACGGTTGCAAACGTACCGCACTGACGCAATTTGCATGCTGTCGTGCAGCCGGGCTGCACGAGGAAGCGCCATGCGATCAAGCCGGGCTTGATACCGCGCGCCCGTGGACAGGGTCCGCCGGCGAACAACTGACCACGGCCGGGCCTGGACCAGAAGAACAACTGTGCGGAGCCGAGCTCCGCACAACAAGGAGACGGCGCAAGCGGAGAACGCTGCGCAAGTCTCGGTCCGTGACCGAGACGCAACAGGAACAGTCTGTTGGGCAGACTGGGGCGGTGACGCCGGACGTCGAGACGCTAAGTGTCTTGACGCGCACCGATACTGGATTCCAGTACCGAGAGATGGAACTCGCTAGTCCTCCGACGACGGCGTCGGAGTTGACTTCGCTTCCAGCCATGAGCTGGAAGCGCTTCACGCGCGACTTGCACGATGGACGCATCGAGCAAGTCTGCGTTCTATCGGACAGTGAAAGAACGGAGAGCGAGAGCGAAGAGCTGAGGCAGCTCTTCATGGGAAGTACCACTGAGAGTGTCTGCACTCTCAGTGCGAAGACGAAGCGAGAGCGCTTCGAGGAACAAGGTTGGGACTCGTTAAAGTCGAGTCCGTATTACGAATTGTTGAGGGAGTACAAAGACGTACTCCCGGAAGAGATTCCTGCGGAGCTTCCGCAGGATAAGGGTATTCAGCACGAGATTGATCTCGTGCCGGGCACGAAGTCCTGTGTCACGCGGCAGTGGCCACTGCCGCAGGAGCAAGTAAAAGCAATCGACGACTTCTTCGAATGTCGTCGTAAAGCAGGACAAGTGCGGGAATCGAAGTCCCCGCACAGTGCTCCGACGTCTGTGTCAAAACGCCACAAGGCGGATGGCGCATCGTCCATGCCTACAACAAGCTGAACGATGCGACGGTATCGGCCCAGACACCGATACCGAAAAGATGTTATCATCGATTCGATGGCCGGGAGCACCGTTTACAGTGCTCTCGACTTGCGAGATGGATTTTATCAAATCCTAATGCGTGAGAGCGATATCCCTCTCACGGCAGTGAGCACGCCAAGCGGCATGCTCTGGGAATGGCTAGTAATGCCACAGGGGCTTAAGAACGCCCCTGCGACTTTCAACAGGTGCGTAACGCACTTATTGCGCTCGGTGCGCGACTTCGCACCGAGCTACTTCGACGATGTGTTCATCCACAGCCGGGCTGTGGACGGGAAAACCGACGTAGAGATGCACAGGGTGCATCTCCGGAAGCTGCTTGAGCTTATGCGAAAGCATAAGCTCTGCGCGAACCTGAAGAAGTGCATCTTCGGGGCGAGCGAGATACCCGTCCTCGGGTGTCTCGTAGGAAAGAATGGTGTTCGCCCTGACCCAGAAAAGGTCAGAGTGATCAATGAATGGCCAACGCCTTCAAATGTTAAGGAACGGAGACAGTTCCTTGGCTTGGCCACGTACTTGTGCAAGTACGTGGAGGATTATGCGGGCAAGATCCGCCCGCTGTCACAGCTTCTTAAGAAGGAAGCTGTGTGGAATTGGAGAACCGATTGCCAAAAGGCATTCGATGCAGTCAAGCGGGGCTTGACTGAGGCGCCGATCTTGGCAGTGGCTGACCAAGATCGCCCATTTCACGTAGTATGTGACGCATCCGATTTCGCGATCGGATGCGCGTTGATGCAGCACGATCACGAGGGCCGTGCTCGTGTCGTCTACTACCAATCGCGTCAGCTGAAGCCAGCTGAGTGCAACAATCCGGTACACGACAAGGAACTCCTTGCCATGAAATACGCACTCGCAAAGTTCCGAGTGTATTTGCTTGGAAGTAGACCGTTTGTGGTCTACATCGACCATGCATCACTGCGCACTGCAGTGAAGTCACCACACATATCACAAAGAATGGCGAGATGGCTCTCATTCTTTGCGGAGTATAACTTCCGGGTCGAATACAAACCCGGAAGATTGAATGTAGTGGCCGACGCGTTATCACGTCGGCCGGACTATGCAGAAGCTGTTGACGTCAATGCCATTGACGTCATGCGATCGAGCAAACCCACATCATCTCTGTTGGATGATGTGAAGGCCGCGTACGCGCACGACGCGGACGCGAAGCTCTTGCTGGCCTATGGCACAGCGCCTTCTGACAAGGCTCGTCAGAAGTTGTCCAAACACCTTCGTGCGCGTGCACACCGCTATTGAGTGCACGATGGAATACGGCTTTATAATGCAGTCGACGACAACGCGGACCGCGTTGTCGTGCCAAATGACCATGGCCTGCGACTCAGGATCATGTACGAGTATCATGATGCACCGACTGCGGGACATCTCGGACGTGAGAAGACTTAGGTCCTTCTCACGCGCGACTTCTACTGGCACCACCAGTATAAGTAGGTGCGCCAGTACCTCCGTGCTTGCGAGGTATGCCAACGCGTAAAGCCTGCGCCATTCGCGCAGGCTCCGTTACAATCACTACCGACTCCGTCGGAGTGTTGGAAGTCCATGTCTTTGGACTTCATCTTTGGTCTTCCCCCGGATAGCGGAGGGAATACCAGTGTTGTGGTCTTCGTCGACCGCTTCAGCAAGATGGTACATCTTGCTGCGGTGCCAGCAGAGGTGACCGCGAAGCAGACGGCCCGTCTGCTCGTCGACATGGTGTTCAAACACCATGGCATGCCGACCGACATCGTGTCGGACAGAGACCCGCGCTTCACAGCGCATCTGTGGCAAGAAGTGTTTACACTTCTTGGGGCCAGCTTTCCATGTCGACTGCGGATCATCCGCAGACGGACGGTCAAACCGAGCGCGTGAATCGCGTGCTCGTCGATATGTTGAAGAGCTACGCTCACTCGTTCCAATACTGGAGCGAGTGCTTATCGATGGCAGAGTTTGCCATCAACAACTCAGTGCATGCCTCGACCGGGCATACACCGTTCTACGTGAATGCCATGCGGCATCCACGCCTACCGAGTTTACTCGGAGTGATGGCTCCCACTTTAAGCGGGGGAGGATCTACGACTGCAATACAGCAGCCGCAGAAAAACGCTGACACTTGCACAGTGTCAGCTGCAACAATGGACAAACCACATGAGTCTGCACAGGGCGCAGACACCGCAAAGAACCACGCAGAGGCAGGGCCTCTAGCGGAGAGCGAGCTGAATGACTTCAGCTCGGATGCAATCAGTTTTATCACCAAAAGACAAGCCGTAATTCGGTTTGTCCAAGACACAATAGCAGCTTCTGTTGATCAACAGAAGCTGAACGCAGACAATGCGGGCAGAGGCAACACAAATGAATTTAAAGTTGGTTCATTAGTTTTGTTAGCTACACAAAACCTGCCTAGACATGCAGTTTCGGATTTCGGAGCAAGCAAGCTTGCTCCGCGCTTCATCGGGCCATTCACTGTGTTGGCACGGCACGACAACGCATACACGCTAGACATACCGTCTAGCATGCGCCTCCATCCGACCTTTTACGTCGGACGGCTGAAGCCATACCTGCAGCACGAGCCATCTAGCTCGGCTGACCCGACGCCTTGGCAGGAGCCGAGGCGGAGGCGGAGGACTTGGCCTCGGCGACGAGCAGCCTCTCCTCGAGCGGTCTGCGAGACCGCCGCGACTTGGGCCTTCTGGTTCGCCAGCTCCTGTTTCAGGGCGGCGAACTCAGCGCCCTGCAGACGCTCCACGGCGGTCACCCGGTCGTGGAGAGGCGCATACTGATCAGCCCGGGGCTGATCATACCCGGGGCGTGTTCCCACCCCCGCCACCGCCGATCCGTGACGCCCGCGGCTCAACCCGCTGGATTGTTGACCATAATATCCCGAATACGAACCCTCAAGGGGCTCGTTTTCGTATTCGTTGGAGAGGATTTCCTCCCCATCGAGATACATGGGAGCCTCGAACGTCTTGCTGGAGGACGTTCCGGAAATGGTGAGAGCGTACGAGGAGCAGTACGCGCTGGTACAGCAGAAGTAATACGAGCGCTGCGATCATCGCTAGCGCCCGAACCCTCACGTGCTAAGAACTTAGCACGGAGATCTTTGAGACTCTCGGGCACACGGAACGACGTGTACCCGTTCAGGTCGCGGTCGCTCAAGCGGACCGCGCCTGGGAAGCACTTCGTGCACTGAAAGCCCTCGGGCACAGCGCACGGCACATTTGCCTCCTAAGCAGCACATGAAGTTGCTCCAGTTTTCCACGCTTCGAGTACGTCTCGAAGCGATCACGCGCTTGCTTAATCCGATCACGGTAAGCACTCCGCTTTTTGTCGAAGTTCTCAACAAAGGCGTTCCAGCTTTGACAAAGTGCCTGTCATTCGGGCACTTTGCTGCGAGAAGAGGTCTTCTTTGAAGCAAACCATCGGAGCTCATGAAAGAGTCCGATGTAGTAATCGCGTCTTTGATGCGTTTCCGCATCAAAGTGCAGCTCAGCAGCCACAGCGTCATCTTTGATGGCGCTGCATACGTACAGCGGCACCTCATTCGGAGGTACCGAGTTCCCATACCGGTCCGAGATCTCGGACGCGGACGGCATCCACGGATCGCGCGCTGCAGGCGCAGCGCGCGGAGAGCCTTGAGCTTTAACATCACGCGCTGCAGCAGCAGCGCGCGGAGTACTGAGAGCCCCAGCTGAAGCGAGTGGGGTATCACTCTCAGTACGCGAACGCTTCGAACTCGAAGCGTCCGATTCGTCCCCTTCACGCGGGCGAACGTTCTTGGCGTGAGGGTCGAGCGATTCGCTCGACACTGAGTCTTTACGCTTTGAGGGCGAGTCCTCCTCGCCCTCCATGTCTTCATCGTCGTCGTCGAAGTCGACGAAGTCGCCATACTTCGCCTTTTGGCGCTCGAAGTAGTCATCGATGGAGAGATGACTCTCCACCGACGTTGAAGTCTTCTTCTCTTGAGGCGCGCTCATCGTTGAATGAGCGCGGATTTCTTCTCCAAACGCGGAGAATTAACGAATGGTTAATTCCGAAGATTGACGTGCGGAGACCCCGCGCGTCTAACCTTAAGGGGGGGATGGTGTAACGGGGTTACACGCACAAGTGACTACAAGCCACTTGTGATTTTAACAGATTAGATATCTGTTAAAAGTTTTAGATACTTCCTCACCTTGGTGTAAGTCACACCAATGGATGCATTGAAGTGGACCACCACAATGAGTGGTCCACACATACCCAAAAATCCTATTGGTAGAAAGCAGCATATTTCTACCAATTAGAGACGTGCATATTAGCGGAGCTCTGACAGCCAGCCGCTGCCAATCCCTTTCATAGATGATAAACAGTTTTAGCAGATTTAGGAGGAAGATCAATTTACAAGCAATACAGTTCTCATTTTACCTAATCTAAGTCACTTGGAGTATTATCTAAAGTTAAATTATATTTGTGTATTCAAATATAATTAACTCAAGTAATTACTAAAGTACTTACGCTTCCTCATACACGTTGCGCAACGTGTAAGCAAAAGTAGTGAGTCAAGTTAGACCCACTACAAAGTGGGTACACAAGCGATGGCTACATTGCCGGTCTGGGAGCTGCGGTAGTTGTTCTTTGAAATTGGCGGTTGCCGTTTGGAAGGTCGCCCCGTTGTGGCTTTCCGGCCCCTGGTGGCAGGCACACAAGATTAGGCCTGACCAGTCGCCTTTGGATATGGGCCAACGGGAGCCACAGGATCTTGGCGTCATCCGGATTACACCTGATTTGTACCCAGAGTAATCAATGTAATCAGGTGATGACAGACCAAGTCCGCCCAATCCCGGCCACAAGATCCTGGCGTAATCAGGATATCACTGATTTGCACCCAGGTGTAATCAGTTTAATCAAGTGATGACTGACCCAGACAGGCCAATGGAAGGGCGCCAAGGCAGCGACGCGCATTCACCGGCGCCGCCAAGCGAGTAGCTTAGTGGGTGTCTCACCCTTGTTCAAGGTGTACCCAGGAGATGTTTGCACCCTTACTTGATAGGCCCTTTGTATGTGCATGTGCATGATAATAATCAGAGTTTGTTTTGCCCCGAAGACCGCAAGCTGCGGAGTTCGTGTTGCGCCAACGGGCGTGTTGCTTCACAGGGACCAAGTCCCTGCCCCCAGCGGCGCGCAAGGTCAAGTGGAGTCGCTACGAGTGTTCTACGGTCAAGCTCAACTGACTCCAAATAAATTCAAGTTCAACAAGCAAGCCCTTTCGTGTTTCGGCCCGGTTTGCCTTCGTTGTTGTATCTCCACACGCGGGACATTGGTTTTGCTGGTTTTTCTTGCTGATTGGCTGGTTTCCTGGTGGTGCTTTATATTTTCGGGCGGAAGGCGCTTCGCTCTGAGGTTTCGGCAGAGCAACACCTGGGATAGTGGTTTCTGGGGTTGCTAGTGGTATCCGTGTGGCGCGAATAGTCTGGGATAGTGGTGCCCAGCTTCGCTGTGTCGCCAACATCAAGCCGTGGTGGGCGGAAGTCCCAGGGTGCAGAGCGAGAACCCTGGATCAAGGCAGGCTCAGACCGAGCCAACTCTCGGGGCCACTCTGGTCTGAGGGGTGAGTGAAGACCGTTGTGCGGCTCTCAGTCGGAGCCGCCGGAGGAAATGTCGTGACTGGAAACGACTCGAAGCCGGAGTCGCTGAGCAAGGAGGAGGCTGTTAAGGCCCAGAGTCCAAGGGCCTGAGAAGAGAAGTGAACTAAGTGTGTGTAGAGTGAACGTGTTTATATTCCAGAAAACGGGGCACAGCGGACTCAGCACGTGCGTACAAGGGCCTTCCAAGCAAGGAGCAAGCTTCGTCTGGGGGCATCTGGGAACTGTCGAGTTCGGAGGCAGCTAGTGTGGCCGACGAAAGTCTGGGCCCATAGCGTAGCCTTAGGAAGAACCAAGTCAATGGATTGCAAGAGTGAGGAACACACGCCTCACCCAGCTTGGGATCTGAGATCTATTCTCAGATTCTGAGTTGAGTGGTCTGAGATCGAGGTCTAGCGGCGAGGCTATTCCCTGATTTTGGAGCCCGCACCGCCACAGCTGGTGCGCGTGCCCGGATCAGGAAAATATTTTGGTGACGGACGTGTGCAAGTCATGTTGACTGCTCCCGACTCGAAAGTTTCTAAGACAAGTGGTGAGACGCCTGAGTCTTCGCTTCGGTGAAGTCTCAGAGTTGCTGGTTTGCCGGTTGACGTGATGCCGGAAAATGCTGGGACGCCCAGGTCCAAGAAGTCGGACAGCAGCGACAAACCCACGAGTGTCCAACCCTGTTAGGTGTTCCATCACAGGATCGAGCACAGCTGTAGCGTAGCAATATTTATTTTCTGATGAAAGTTTTGTTGCTGCTTCTGTTGCTACGTCTGTTGCTTCCGTCGCGCCGCACAGCCCTTCGTGTCGGGTCAAACCATCATGTGTCCAGCATTCATCAGCAAGTCTTATCGAAGCTTGGACCTCCTGCGATGCTTCTACACCTTCTCGGAATTTTGTTTCAAGCGCCGACATTACAATCGGGTGACGAAGTCACAAAAAGCAACATAATTAGCACCGCATTCAGCAACCTATTGAGCAGCACAACTACATCATTGCAAACAACATAAATATAAGCCGCGATAAAGCACCAGGTGCTTGTCTTGGTACATTTGAAGCTCGTCGGTGAAGTCGCCCCAGTTGGCAAAGTGTTTCTTGGGGAGACTTGACTCCAAGTTGGTAAGGCTTTGTGCGCTTTGGTCATCAGCTGGTGTTCCTCTCGTGGTTTCGCTATGCGACGCTCCAGATTACGCGCTAGCAAGGTGATCACATCGAGGCCAGGCTCACCATCAATACTCGCTGGGTCCTTCGACCTGTAGCGCGCTTGCGTGGGAGGGCTAGTCCCCGGAGAGGCTGTCGGCGAACACCTCTCTTCTTTGGGTTTGCAATTGGCGTATTGGGTGCCCGATCGCCACGAGAGGGTGGAGCAGCTGATCCGACTTCGACTCGCTCTCGAGCCGCACACACATACGCGGGTAGGGTCCTCACGTTATGTATTCGTTCCAACACAGCAACAACACAAAATTAATCTGCAACATTATAAACACAACATAACAAGGAACATAGTAAGCAACACCCCACATACAACATACCTGGCCTTTTTAGTCGCGATTTTCCGTCTTCATCGCATCGTCATCCCCGCAGCCGCTACCTCCAACGTCTCCGCTCTGACCTGGTGTCATCCTCCACGTCCTCGTCCCTGAACAGGTCGTCGCTGTCCGCATCCGCGTCGGCCTCGGCGTCG
The DNA here is from genome assembly GCF_018691715.1 of Phytophthora cinnamomi. Taxonomy (NCBI): domain Eukaryota; phylum Oomycota; class Peronosporomycetes; order Peronosporales; family Peronosporaceae; genus Phytophthora; species Phytophthora cinnamomi. The sequence goes on along the minus strand of NW_027150977.1, from coordinate 1,009,827 downwards.
GCGTTGCCGGACATGACGCTGCCGGGCTTGAATCCGTCGTCGTTCGCCATCATGGCCTTTGCCTCCTCCTCGTCCGTCGCCGCATCCTATTCATCGTCCGCGCCAGCCTTGGCGCAGCCGGCTTGGGGCCATCCTTCTCCTCCTCGTCGTCCACCTCCTCCTCGTCCACCTCCTCCTCGTCCACCTCCTCCTTCTCCTTGACCAGGTCGTCCATGGTGTCGTCGTCGCTGTCCTCGCCGCCGCCAATGGCCTCGTCCTCGTCGCCACCGCCGTCCTTGACGTAGTCCTTATCGTCCGCGTAGGCCTTTGTCAGGTCTTGGGGTGCTTGGACTTAGTCGACCGCCTTGCGAGGTCGTAACCCGCCACGACGCCCTAAAACACAGCTCGTTAGTGCATACTCAGGACCCCAGTACGACGTACCCACACCATATCTTTCTCTCCACGGTCCCGCTGCCCTACTCGCCACTGCCCTTTTAACTTTGTGCGAGCCCCTCCACTGCTTACCTCCTCTTACTGCTGACAGCTAGTCGTCGCCCTCGCCCCGCACTAAAAGTTCGCAGCCTGTATCTTCGGCACAACGCAATGTATTGTAGTCTTAACTTGCTGCGGCCCTGCAACAAATCGCAACTGAGGGTCGAGCTGCCAGTCCGCAGCTCGGTGCCCCCTCTTACCTATCGCTACCCTACGCATTGGGCGCCTCGTTAACCTACTTGGACCTCTCCCTCTTCGCGCCTCATCACCATTCTCGCGGCCTCCTGGCCTCGCGTCGTAGATCTTGCGTCTCCTCTCCTTCCCGCATACTCGTCGTCCGTCTTCCTGGCGATCTTCTACAGACTCTCCTCTTCAACCTGGTTCACGCTGTGGTGGCGGTAACCGTCTCGTTCGCCATGGTCACCGTCTGCTGCTTGCCGTACACCTCCTGTAGTGGGTCTAACTTGACTCACTACTTTAGCTTACACGTTGCGCAACGTGTAGGAGGAAGCGTAAGTACTTAGTAATTACTTAGGTTAATTATATTTGAATACACAAATATAAGTTAAGTAAGCAAGGATTCCACGTGACTTAGATTAGGTAAAATGAGAACTGTATTGTTTGTAAATTGATCTTCCTCTAAAATCTGCTAAAAACTGTTTATCATCTATGAAAGGGATTGACAGCGGCTGGCTGTCAGAGCCCCGCTAATATGCATGTCTCTGATTGGTAGAAAGATGCTGCTTTCTACCAATAGGATCTTTGGGTATGTGTGGACCACTCATTGTGGTGGTCCACTTCAATGTATCCATTGGTGTGTCTTACACCAAGGTGAGGAAGTATCCAAAACTTTTAACAGATAGCCTATCTGTTAAATTCACAAGTGGCTGCAAGCCACTTGTGCGTGTAACCCCGTTACACCATCCCCCCTTAAGGTTAGACGCGCGGGGTCTCCGCACGTCAATCTTCGCAATTGACCATTCGTCAATTCTCCGCGTTTGGAGAAGACATCAGCGCTCATTCAACGATGAGCGCGCCTCAAGAGAAGTCCACAAAGTCGGTGGGGAGTCATCTCTCCATCGACGACTACTTCGAACGCCAGAAGGCGAAGTATGGCGACTTCGTCGACTTCGACGACGACGATGAAGACATGGAGGGCGAGGAGGACTCGCCCTCAAAGCGTAAAGACTCAGTGTCGAGCGAATCGCTCGACCCTCACGCCAAGAACGTTCGCCCGCGTGAAGGGGACGAATCGGACGCTTCGAGTTCGAAGCGTTCGCGTACTGAGAGTGATACCCCACTCGCTTCAGCTGGGGCTCTCAGTACTCCGCGCGCTGCTGCTGCAGCGCGTGATGTTAAAGCTCAAGGCTCTCCGCGCGCTGCGCCTGCAGCGCGCGATCCGTGGATGCCGTCCGCGTCCGAGATCTCGGACCGGTATGGGAACTCGGTACCTCCGAATGAGGTGCCGCTGTACGTATGCAGCGCCATCAAAGATGACGCTGTGGCTGCTGAGCTGCACTTTGATGCGGAAACGCATCAAAGACGCGATTACTACATCGGACTCTTTCATGAGCTCCGATGGTTTGAAAGCAAGAAGACCTCTTCTCGCAGCAAAGTGCCCGAATGACAGGCACTTTGTCAAAGCTGGAACGCCTTTGTTGAGAACTTCGACAAAAAGCGGAGTGCTTACCGTGATCGGATTAAGCAAGCGCGTGATCGCTTCGAGACGTACTCGAAGCGTGGAAAACTGGAGCAACTTCATGTGCTGCTTAGGAGGCAAATGTGCCGTGCGCTGTGCCCGAGGGCTTTCAGTGCACGAAGTGCTTCCCAGGCGCGGTCCGCTTGAGCGACCGCGACCTGAACGGGTACACGTCGTTCCGTGTGCCCGAGAGTCTCAAAGAGCTCCGTGCTAAGTTCTTAGCACGTGAGGGTTCGGGCGCTAGCGATGATCGCAGCGCTCGTATTACTTCTGCTGTACCAGCGCGTACTGCTCCTCGTACGCTCTCACCATTTCCGGAACGTCCTCCAGCAAGACGTTGCGCGGCTCCCATGTATCTTGATGGGGAGGAAATCCTCTCCAACGAATACGAAAACGAGCCCCTTGAGGGTTCGTATTCGGGATACTATGGTCAACAATCCGCTCAACAATCCAGCGGGTTGAGCCGCGGGCGTCACGGATCGGCGGTGGCGGGGGTGGGAACACGCCCCGAGTATGATCAGCCCCGGGCTGATCAGTATGCGCCTCTCCACGACCGGGTGACCGCCGTGGAGCGTCTGCAGGGCGCTGAGTTCGCCGCCCTGAAACAGGAGCTGGCGAACCAGAAGGCCCAAGTCGCGGCGGTCTCGCAGACCGCCTCGAATATCCAGGTCGAGTTGGGGACCCAGATGAAGGAGTTACTCCAGCGCGTCCGCGCGCTGGAGGAGAGGCTGCTCATCGCCGAGGCCAAGTCCTCCGCTCCTGCCTCGGCTCCTGCCAAGGCGTCGGGTCAGCCGAGCTAGATGGCTCGTGCTGCAGGTATGGCTTCAGCCGTCCGACGTAAAAGGTCGGATGGAGGCGCATGCTAGACGGTATGTCTAGCGTGTATGCGTTGCCGTGCCGTGCCAACACAGTGAATGGCCCGATGAAGCGCGGAGCAAGCTTGCTTGCTCCGAAATCCGAAACTGCATGTCTAGGCAGGTTTTGTGTAGCTAACAAATCTAATGAACCAACTTTAAATTCATTTGTGTTGCCTCTGCCCGCATTGTCTGCGTTCAGCTTCTGTTGATCAACAGAAGCTGCTATTGTGTCTTGGACAAACCGAATTACGGCTTGTCTTTTGGTGATAAAACTGATTGCATCCGAGCTGAAGTCATTCAGCTCGCTCTCCGCTAGAGGCCCTGCCTCTGCGTGGTTCTTTGCGGTGTCGGCGCCCTGCGTAGACCCGTGGTCTTTGTCATTGTTGTTGGAGGAGTCTGCGCCCTGCGCAGACTCATTCGTTTTGTTAGTTCTTGCAGCTGACACTGTGCAAGTGTCAGCGGTTTTCTGCGGCTGCTGTATTGCAGTCGTAGATCCTCCCCCGCTTAAAGTGGGAGCCATCACTCCGAGTAAACTCGGTAGACGTGGATGTCGCATGGCATTCACGTAGAACGGTGTATGCCCGGTTGAGGCATGCACTGAGTTATTGATGGCAAACTCTGCCATCGATAAGCACTCGCTCCAGTATTGGAACGAGTGAGCGTAGCTCTTCAACATATCGACGAGCACTCGATTCACGCGCTCGGTTTGGCCGTCCGTCTGCGGATGATCCGCAGTCGACATGGAAAGCTGGCCCCCAAGAAGTGTAAACACTTCTTGCCACAGATGCGCTGTGAAGCGCGGGTCTCTGTCCGACACGATGTCGGTCGGCATGCCATGGTGTTTGAACACCATGTCGACGAGCAGACGGGCCGTCTGCTTCGCGGTCACCTCTGCTGGCACCGCAGCAAGATGTACCATCTTGCTGAAGCGGTCGACGAAGACCACAACACTGGTATTCCCTCCGCTATCCGGGGGAAGACCAAAGATGAAGTCCAAAGACATGGACTTCCAACACTCCGACGGAGTCGGTAGTGATTGTAACGGAGCCTGCGCGAATGGCGCAGGATTTACGCGTTGGCATACCTCGCAAGCACGGAGGTACTGGCGCACCTACTTATACTGGTGGTGCCAGTAGAAGTCGCGCGTGAGAAGGACCTAAGTCTTCTCACGTCCGAGATGTCCCGCAGTCGGTGCATCATGATACTCGTACATGATCCTGAGTCGCAGGTCATGGTCATTTGGCACGACAACGCGATCCGCGTTGTCGTCGACTGCATTGTAAAGCTGTAGTCCGTCGTGCACACGAAAGCGGTGTACACGCGCTCGAAGGTGCTTGGGCAACTTCTGACGGGACTTGTCAGAAGGCGCTGTGCCATAGGCCAGCAAGAGCTTCGCGTCCGCGTCGTGCGCGTCCGCGGCCTTCACATCGTCCAACAGAGATGATGTGGGTTTGCTCGATCGCATGGCGTCAATGGCATTGACGTCAGCAGCTTCTGCGTAGTCCGGCCGACGTGATAACGCGTCGGCCACTACATTCAATCTTCCGGGTTTGTATTCGACCCGGAAGTTATACTCCGCAAAGAATGCGAGCCATCTCGTCATTCTTTGTGAAATGTGTGGTGACTTCACTGCAGTGCGCAGTGATGCATGGTCGGTGTAGACCACAAATGGTCTACTCACAAGCAAATACACTCGGAACTTTGCGAGTGCGTACTTCATGGCAAGGAGTTCCTTGTCATGCACCGGATAGTTGCGCTCAGCTGGCTTCAGCTGACGCGGTTGGTAGTAGACGACACGAGCACGGCCCTCGTGATCGTGCTGCATCAACGCGCATCCGATCGCGAAATCGGATGCGTCACATACTACGTGAAATGGGCGATCTTGGTCAGCCACTGCCAAGATCGGCGCCTCAGGCAAGCCCTGCTTGACTGCATCGAATGCCTTTTGGCAATCGGTTCTCCAATTCCACACAGCTTCCTTCTTAAGAAGCTGTGACAGCGGGCGGATCTTGCCCGCATAATCCTCCACGTACTTGCACAAGTACGTGGCCAAGCCAAGGAACTGTCTCCGTTCCTTAACATTTGAAGGCGTTGGCCATTCATTGATCACTCTGACCTTTTCTGGGTCAGGGCGAACACCATTCTTTCCTACGAGACACCCGAGGACGGGTATCTCGCTCGCCCCGAAGATGCACTTCTTCAGGTTCGCGTAGAGCTTATGCTTTCGCATAAGCTCAAGCAGCTTCCGGAGATGCACCCTGTGCATCTCTACGTCGGTCTTCCCGTCCACAGCCCGGCTGTGGATGAACACATCGTCGAAGTAGATCGGTGCGAAGTCGCGCACCGAGCGCAATAAGTGCGTTACGCACCTGTTGAAAGTCGCAGGGGCGTTCTTAAGCCCCTGTGGCATTACTAGCCATTCCCAGAGCATGCCGCTTGGCGTGCTCACTGCCGTGAGAGGGATATCGCTCTCACGCATTAGGATTTGATAAAATCCATCTCGCAAGTCGAGAGCACTGTAAACGGTGCTCCCGGCCATCGAATCGATGATAACATCTTTTCGGTATCGGTGTCTGCGCCGATACCGTCGCATCGTTCAGCTTGTTGTAGGCATGAACGATGCGCCATCCGCCCTGTGGCTTTTTGACACAGAACGTCGGAGCATTGTGCGGGGACTTTGATTCCCGCACTTGTCCTGCTTTACGACGACATTCGAAGAAGTCGTCGATTGCTTTTACTTGCTCCCGCGGCAGTGGCCACTGCCGCGTGACACAGGACTTCGTGCCCGGCACGAGATCAATCTCGTGCTGAATACCCTTATCCTGCGGAAGCTCCGCAGGAATCTCTTCCGGGAGTACGTCTTTGTACTCCCTCAGCAATTCGTAATAGGGACTCGACTTTAACGAGTCCCAACCTTGTTCCTCGAAGCGCTCTCGCTTCGTCTTGGCACTGAGAGTGTCTTCACTCTCAGTGGTACTTCCCATGAAGAGCTGCCTCAGCTCTTCGCTCTCGCTCTCCGTTCTTTCGCTGTTCGAAAGAACGCAGACCTGCTCGATGCGTCCATCGTGCAAGTCGCGTGTGAAGCGCTTCCAGCTCATGGCTGGAAGCGAAGTCAACTCCGACGCCGTCGTCGGAGGACTAGCGAGTTCTATGTCACGATACTGGAATCCAGTATCGGTGCGCGTCAAGACGTTCAGCGTCTCGACGCCCGGCGTCACCGCCTCAGTGTGTCCAGCAGACGGTTCTTGTTGCGTCTCGGTCCCGAACCGAGACTTGCGCAGCGTTTTCCACTTGCGCCGTCTTCTTGTTGTGCGGAGCCCGGCTCCGCACAGTTGTTCTTCTGGTCCAGGCCCGGCCGTGGTCAGTTGTTCGCCGGCGGACCCTGTCAGCGGGAGCGCGGTATCAAGCCCGGCTTGACCGCATTTTCCTTCGTGCAGCCCGGCTGCACGGTAATGTGTCGTTTCGCCGGCAGACCCTGTCTGCGGGCGCGCGATATCAAGCCCGGCTTGATCGCATGGCGCTTCGTCGTGCAGCCCGGCTGCACGACAGCATGCAAATTGCGTCAGTGTGGTACGTTTGCAACCGTCCGCACTGTTTGCAGCGTCACCTCCCGGAGTTGACACGCCTTCGTCACCTCGACGCCATTCATTGGCGGAGCCCCTCTTGACCGAGTGTGCGTCGGCTCCCGGAGCCGACGCGTCGTTGTCGACCTGACCTCTTCGGGTCAGAGGCTGTCCCTTACACGCTTGAACGTGGGTGTTGGTTCCCGGAACCAACATATCTTTTTCTTCTAACGTCGGCAGCATTGACGACGTGGGTCTCACTTGTGCGCGCCCTCGCGCACTTCTTGGGCACTCCGGGACAGCAGGATTAAGCGCTGTCTCGACTGGTGAGCCGCGGTAACAGGGCCATCGCTCTCTGTTCCGCAGTCGCGACCGAAGCGCACGAGCGTGCGCTTCTTCCAGTCTATCACCGGATTATGCCGTGCAAGCCACGGCATGCCCATTACTACGTCGAACTTATCGTCCAGGTCCAGGACGATAAAGTGTTCGACAAACACTCGTTGTTTGTACGAGAAGCGCACGTTCACGACGCGCTTCTCGGTCTTCACGATGGCACCTGTTGCCAGTCGTACCTCCAGAAGACTTCGAGGTGTATCTACCTCCTCGAAGTCAAGTCTCAACAGAGCTTCGTAGTCGAACAAAGTTGTTCGACGCGCCTGCATCTACCAAAGCTTGAAGAGAGTCACTCGCTCTCTTCGAGTAAACCTTCAAGATGACTAGGTTCGGCCTGTCATCTTGTTTCTGCAGTGAGAGCTGGTCTCACTGGGGCTGCAGTCTCAGTGTCGCGTGCCCGATGTCGGCACGCGCGACTGCATTACCAGTAGGGCGCCCCGCGCCTACTGGATGTTCGCGTTTTTTGTTGGTCGGCGGCGATGCCTAGCATCGCCACGACGGCCACCTCCAGGGGGCATGGGAGCTGTGCACTCCCGTGCAAAGTGACCGATCCTTCCGCAACGGAAGCATCGCACGATACCTCCCTGCTGCTGGTAATCAGTAGTTGTTGCGTTCGAGAGGTCCATTGGCTCCGGACCTCCCGTCCTCGCTACCGGGCGCGGTTGCGGCTTCGGCGCAATTTGATGGAGTTTAGCCCGCCGCAGGCTAAACGCTTCTTGCATTGCGAAAGTAATCGCAGCTTCGAGAGTACCCGAGTACTCGGAAGAGATAGGTCTACACAGGCCCATCTCTAAGCCCTTCATGAACGTGACGACCTTGGTCGCCCCGTCAATCGGGTTAAAAGTGCCTGCCACTCGGGCACTTTGCTGCGAGATGATGTCTTCTTGCTTAGGATCGGAGAGTCGGCGTCCATACGCCCAACTCCTTGCGCGTCCGCCAAGGCAGGACATGGCGAACGCGACCTTCGACAGCGGGTCGACGATGCGTCGAGCCGCTTTGGCTGTGTCCAGCTCGACAAGCCATCGGAGGAGAGGCTCACCCTCTCTTCCCACGTAATTGCTTACGCTCAACTTTAATGGTTGAGCACGCGGTGTCGTCACTGACGACGCCGTCACTGAGGAAGCAGCGTCACGCTGCTCCTTCATGATAAATCCCAGAGCAACACCATGTTGCTCCGTCGGCGATAGCGTACGCAGCATCGTAGCTATCGCCGCTTCTCCAATGACTGTTGACAGTCGTTGGAGGGCTTCCCACTCTGGGTCAGACAGGTGGGAGCAGTCAGCGCCTGCAACATGCGTTGCAGGCGTATTGGAGCTCTCCATGGGCACCTCCGTGCTCATGTGGTTCTCCGCTCCGCGTTCGTACACCGCGTACGAACGTCAAGCAGTCGGTCGTTGGACGGACTACAAAGTGCTACCAGGTGTAGTGGGTGTAACTTGACTCACTACTTTAGCTTACACGTTGCGCAACATGTATGAGGAAGCGTAAGTACTTATTAATTACTTAGGTTAATTATATTTGAATACACAAATATAAGTTAAGTAAGAAAGGATTCCAAGTGACTTAGATTAGGTAAAATGAGAACTGTACTGTTTGTAAATTGATCTTCCTCTAAAATCTGCTAAAAACTGTTTATCATCTATGAAAGGGTTGACAGCGGCTGGCTGTCAGAGCCCCGCTAATATGCATGACTCTGATTGGTAGAAATATGCTGCTTTCTACCAATAGGATCTTTAGTATGTGTGGACCACTCATTGTGGTGGTCCACTTCAATGTATCCATTGGTGTGTCTTACACCAAGGTGAGGAAGTATCCAAAACTTTTAACAGATAACCTATCTGTTAAATTCACAAGTGGCTTGCAGCCACTTGTGCGTGTAACCCCGTTAGAAGGCCCGGCCGTGGATAGTTGTTCGCCGGCGGACCCTGTCCGCGGGAGCGCGGTATCAAGCCCGGCTTGACCGCATTTTCCTTCGTGCAGCCCGGCTGCACGGTAATGTGTCGTTTCGCCGGCAGACCCTGTCTGCGGGCGCGCGATATCAAGCCCGGCTTGATCGCATGGCGCTTCGTCGTGCAGCCCGGCTGCACGACAGCATGCAAATTGCGTCAGTGTGGTACGTTTGCAACCGTCCGCACTGTTTGCAGCGTCACCTCCCGGAGTTGACACGCCTTCGTCACCTCGACGCCATTCATTGGCGGAGCCCCTCTTGACCGAGTGTGCGTCGGCTCCCGGAGCCGACGCGTCGTTGTCGACCTGACCTCTTCGGGTCAGAGGCTGTCCCTTACACGCTTGAACGTGGGTGTTGGTTCCCGGAACCAACATATCTTTTTCTTCTAACGTCGGCAGCATTGACGACGTGGGTCTCACTTGTGCGCGCCCTCGCGCACTTCTTGGGCACTCCGGGACAGCAGGATTAAGCGCTGTCTCGACTGGTGAGCCGCGGTAACAGGGCCATCGCTCTCTGTTCCGCAGTCGCGACCGAAGCGCACGAGCGTGCGCTTCTTCCAGTCTATCACCGGATTATGCCGTGCAAGCCACGGCATGCCCATTACTACGTCGAACTTATCGTCCAGGTCCAGGACGATAAAGTGTTCGACAAACACTCGTTGTTTGTACGAGAAGCGCACGTTCACGACGCGCTTCTCGGTCTTCACGATGGCACCTGTTGCCAGTCGTACCTCCAGAAGACTTCGAGGTGTATCTACCTCCTCGAAGTCAAGTCTCAACAGGCTTCGTAGTCGAACAAAGTTGTTCGACGCGCCTGAATCTACCAAAGCTCGAAGAGAGTCACTCGCTCTCTTCGAGTAAACCTTCAAGATGACTAGGTTCGGCCTGTCATCTTGTTTCTTGCAGTGAGAGCTGGTCTCACTGGGGGCTGCAGTCCTCAGTGTCGCGTGCCCGATGTCGGCACGCGCGACTGCATTACCAGTAGGGCGCCCCGCGCCTACTGGATGTTCGCGTTTTTTGTTGGTCGGCGGCGATGCCTAGCATCGCCACGACGGCCACCTCCAGGGGGCATGGGAGCTGTGCACTCCCGTGCAAAGTGACCGATCCTTCCGCAACGGAAGCATCGCACGATACCTCCCTGCTGCTGGTAATCAGTAGTTGTTGCGTTCGAGAGGTCCATTGGCTCCGGACCTCCCGTCCTCGCTACCGGGCGCGGTTGCGGCTTCGGCGCAATTTGATGGAGTTTAGCCCGCCGCAGGCTAAACGCTTCTTGCATTGCGAAAGTAATCGCAGCTTCGAGAGTACCCGAGTACTCTCGGAAGAGATAGGTCTACACAGGCCCATCTCTAAGCCCCTTCATGAACGTGACGACCTTGGTCGCCCCGTCAATCGGGTTAAAAGTGCCTGCCACTCGGGCACTTTGCTGCGAGATGATGTCTTCTTGCTTAGGATCGGAGAGTCGGCGTCCATACGCCCAACTCCTTGCGCGTCCGCCAAGGCAGGACATGGCGAACGCGACCTTCGACAGCGGGTCGACGATGCGTCGAGCCGCTTTGGCTGTGTCCAGCTCGACAAGCCATCGGAGGAGAGGCTCACCCTCTCTTCCCACGTAATTGCTTACGCTCAACTTTAATGGTTGAGCACGCGGTGTCGTCACTGACGACGCCGTCACTGAGGAAGCAGCGTCACGCTGCTCCTTCATGATAAATCCCAGAGCAACACCATGTTGCTCCGTCGGCGATAGCGTACGCAGCATCGTAGCTATCGCCGCTTCTCCAATGACTGTTGACAGTCGTTGGAGGGCTTCCCACTCTGGGTCAGACAGGTGGGAGCAGTCAGCGCCTGCAATATGCGTTGCAGGCGTGTTGGGGCTCTCCGTGGGCACCTCCGTGCTCATGTGGTTCTCCGCTCCGCGTTCGTACACCGCGTACGAACGTCAAGCAGTCGGTCGTTGGACGGACTACAAAGTGCTACCAGGTGTAGTGGGTGTAACTTGACTCACTACTTTAGCTTACACGTTGCGCAACATGTATGAGGAAGCGTAAGTACTTATTAATTACTTAGGTTAATTATATTTGAATACACAAATATAAGTTAAGTAAGAAAGGATTCCAAGTGACTTAGATTAGGTAAAATGAGAACTGTACTGTTTGTAAATTGATCTTCCTCTAAAATCTGCTAAAAACTGTTTATCATCTATGAAAGGGTTGACAGCGGCTGGCTGTCAGAGCCCCGCTAATATGCATGACTCTGATTGGTAGAAATATGCTGCTTTCTACCAATAGGATCTTTGGGTATGTGTGGACCACTCATTGTGGTGGTCCACTTCAATGTATCCATTGGTGTGTCTTACACCAAGGTGAGGAAGTATCCAAAACTTTTAACAGATAACCTATCTGTTAAATTCACAAGTGGCTTGCAGCCACTTGTGCGTGTAACCCCGTTAGAAGGCCCGGCCGTGGATAGTTGTTCGCCGGCGGACCCTGTCCGCGGGAGCGCGGTATCAAGCCCGGCTTGACCGCATTTTCCTTCGTGCAGCCCGGCTGCACGGTAATGTGTCGTTTCGCCGGCAGACCTTGTCTGCGGGCGCGCTATATCAAGCCCGGCTTGATCGCATGGCGCTTCGTCGTGCAGCCCGGCTGCACGACAGCATGCAAATTGCGTCAGTGTGGTACGTTTGCAACCGTCCGCACTGTTTGCAGCGTCACCTCCCGGAGTTGACACGCCTTCGTCACCTCGACGCCATTCATTGGCGGAGCCCCTCTTGACCGAGTGTGCGTCGGCTCCCGGAGCCGACGCGTCGTTGTCGACCTGACCTCTTCGGGCCAGGGACTGTCCCTTACACGCTTGAACGTGGGTGTTGGTTCCCGGAACCACCACATCTTTTTCTTCCGACGTCGGCAGCATTGCCGACGTTGGTCTCGCTTGTGTGCGCCCTCGCACACTTCTTGGGCGCTCCGGGACAGCAGCGTTAAGCGCTGTCTCGACTGGTGAGCCGCGCGCACCTGTTGGTGCGTGCGCTGCGGTAACAGGGTCATCGCTCTCTGTTCGTCGCGTTGCACTCTACGTATCTCCAGGTTCCAATGAGACAAATTCAGGCCCCACTTGACCGTTCGACCGTCAGCTGACTGCGACGTGAGTAGCCACTTCAGCACAGAGTACCGAGTGTACACGATTATCTTGGGACTGGACACAACCAGAGTGTGAAATAATTCCAGGACTCTCAGGATGGCAATCACTTCCTTTTCAACGACGTGATACCTCAGTTCGGCATCGTTCAGGACACGGCCCGTGAATCGGACGGGATGCACGATCCCCTCGTATTCCTGGCCTAGCACCACAGAAGCCGCCCACTGGTTTGCGTGCGGAATGATCACAAACGGCTTGGAACGGTCAGGATGCCTGAGCAGCGGAGTCGAGACGATCTTGTGTTTCAGGATTTCGAACGCTTCCTTGGCTCTGGACAAGTCTCGCCCGGATTTCACTTGTTCTTCCGTCAACTCATACAGGACGGCAGCGGTTACGGGGAGGTCTTCGATGAACTTATTGTAATAGTTCAGACTTCCCAGGAAGCTCTGCACTCCCTTGAGTGTCGACGGGAAAGGTAAATCCTGGACTCCCTTGGCAATCTTGGGTGTCGCCCGAATTCCTTCGGCACTAATTTCGTGCGAAAAGTACGGGATAGACAATTTTCCAAATTCGCTCTTAGGAAGGCTCACAGAGATATTCCAGTAGCGTAAGCGGAAGAGCAGGGCGTTCAAATCCAGGCACAACTGCTCCCAGGTGGGCGCACCGTGGGCAATGTCGTCGATATACGAGCTTCGACCAAGTACTGGACCCATTTGGGGTGGTGCCGGGATATTACGCTGAAACACCGTCATCTCGTCCGTCAGAACTGGAAGGTCAAGCGTCGTTTCGGCTGAAATCCTGGGTTCACCTGAGATCAATCCCAGGAAATCCAGGATATCTTGGTCGACTTTTGCGTCCTCTTCCGGCGAGAGTCTTACAAAGCCCCACAAGCAGTTGTTGAGTACTGCCTGGTAGATTAGGGGTGCATTCTTCAAGCCGAACGGCATTCGAACCCACTGGTAGTGGCCCAAAGGACAGATGAACGCAGATATTAACTTAGCTCGCTCTGTCATTCTGACGGCCCAAAATCCACTCGCCATATTCAAACTCATAAACCACATTGCGGACTCAAATCCAATCAGGAGGTCGTCGATGAGCGGCAATGGGTAATGGGACAGCTTGATGAATCCGTTGACCACCCGATAATCGATACACATCCGGATGTCAACGCCATTTTTCTTCAGGACTATGACAATCGGAGAAGCCCAGGCCGACGTCGATATTTTGATCAGCCCAGTCTGCAGGAGTTTCTTCAGAAGTTCAAACACCTTCATCAAGAGGTGAGGTGCAATAGACCTTGGGCGCTGGGCAACAGGTTTAGCGTCACCAACATCCAGGTCGCAGACCACACCCCTGCCCGGCGCGGGTGCCGTGTTGCCGTCACCCAGGAAGATTTTCCGATGATACTCCAGGATTCGTCTCAATTGTGCGTCCATTTCTGGCGTTGTTTTCCTATGAACTCCGACGTCAGCCTCCTTGATCATGCACTCGGGTGCTAGATCCTGCAACTCAGGGAGCATAACCAATTGGTCTCGCAGCTGCGAGAGCAGCTCACTGCCTTCACACATGTACACCGCGGGTTCATAGTCGAGATCCTTGGTGGTAGCCCTCAGGCAACGGTCGTACTCCTGCTTCAACTTCCCGAGCGGGGTCCCTGGCATGCCAGAGATCGGGATATCCCAGTATTCATCTAGAGACTGCAGCGAATCGTCGTCATCGTCGGGTACATCCAGGATTCACTAGACACACCGGGATCCGGGCCGGTGGATTCAGGGTCGCCTTCTTTACCAGTTGTCACCACAATGCCTTCTCCAGCGGTCTCCGCCTCACTTGTCCTTGCTTCGGCTTCTTGTGGAGTGACAACAGTTTCACGGGCACCTCCATCCGTCTGAGTCGCAGCATCCTGAGCAAAGCGCACGCGCCGAAGAATTGGCCTTGGAAGCACCGCAGCAAACATGGCTCTGTCAGAGCCGCCTTCAGGTCGAGGTAGAATTCTGAGCGACCACTGATACGCTGGCGTCTGAGTGCACCGCGGTTCTGGCGTGGAGTCCTGGAGCTCGGCGAGTCGTTGCATACGCATCTTGGCTTCAGGGGACGGTATATTCTCTAAGATAGATACTTGCCAATCCCGATAGGCTGAAGACCCTGGACGCACAAATCGACCTGCTCTTGGGAAGAACCCGTATTTCACAATTCTAGCGACAGGGGTTCGCGTGTCAATCCAGACGTTCTTATCCGAAATGTTCACCACTCGTACAGCCACTGGCCAGGATTTCGCTGCATAGATGATTTACGTAACCCAGCGATCTCCTCGTCCAGCCCACACCAGCTCACGCTGGGGATAGGTCTGGCCATACTGAATTCGAACCACCGCATCTTCTCCTGGTCGGAGATACAGACTGCGCTGGGGGTTCACCGGCAAGCCAACACCTGTGCGGTCTCCAGGCGACCATCCACACATGACAATTGTCTCTTCATCTGGCAGTGTCACAAGACCTTCGCGAACGCTAATCCTCAAACCAGCTGCAAACATGAAACTCATACCCAGAAGTACATCGATCGCTTCGCCGATATTTGCAACCCAGACATTCAGGATATACACCACCCTCGGACCGAGGGTGATCTTTACCTCAGCGCTTGCACCAATGTATGTCGGGACGCCTCCCATTCCGGAAACCTTGGTTCGTTTGTGCGACTTGAGTTTGAGTCCCAACTTACGCGCTAAGTCGAAACTCACAATATTCACAGTCGCACCGGTATCCAGGAGGACTTTCGCCCGACAGTCATTTACTGCATCGTGCACCATCGCAACATCACGTTTCTTTGGATCAGGATTGTGGTCTTCCCCTCTCCAAGATTCAGCTTGTACTCCACAATTTCATCAGAGTTAGCTGCATCAGGGTGCGATCCATCAGGTAGCGGGAATTCTGAACACGTAGTTGAATCCTAAATCAAAGTGGCCATGCATTGTTGGTTATCTTGGGTCCTTGCTCTCAGCTCCGGGCCTACGTACACTAGAACACATAACGCTGGGGCCTTCTTCTGCCCGGCGCGTACTGGGTCCCCACCCAGCGGGCTTATTGGTTTAACGGCCTCCCAGAATTTGCTTCGCCATCGAGGAGTTTATCCAGGATTTGGCTCGGCATGTCCTTCAGTGCACCTTGGCGGGCGAGTTTCTTCACAGCTTCTAGCGTCTTCCAGTCTTCACACGTTTTTCCGAGATGTAATTTGCCACAGTGCCCACACGGTTGGGCACGACACATGTGTGTCGGATGGCCCACGTCCAAGCATCGGTCACACTTCATGTCCTTCCAGCAGCTGTCTTCTGGATGTCCCCACTTCCCACATTTCTCGCAGTACTTGTCCCAATTCGGGTTGTCGCGGCGCGGCGAGCGGTAACCAGAATTCGCCCCAGGTACCTGGGCAGGTGGATGCCAACCCATGTTATCCATCACACGATAGACTTCATTCGCCACAGACTGCGTCCATTCAGCACTGCTCACACCTGGAGCGTTTCCATTCCCAGAGGAGACAACGTCATCCCCCCGAGTTCCGCGGGTCGATTCTGTATTCACGTTGGCATCCCGGGACGAAATCCTGAGATCGGCATTGTTATCTTGGAAGTGTCCGCGTTCCTCAAAGTCCTCGCTCACATCAGAGTCAGAGTCATCGACCCTGGTCTCAAAGGCACGTCCTGGGCGCTTTGACCTGAAGCGTCCTTGCGGGATGTTGTCAGCTCTGAAGTCCCGTGTCCTGGATGTAGGTGCATCCTGGTCACTCCGACTCCAAACATCTTCGTCCTGCTCCAAGGCGTACTCCAAGTCGGCGATACCCCTGAATCTCTGGCCTTGCAACGACGTCTTGAGTCGCGTGTCCCTGAGTTTCGTGATGGATCTTCGGATATGTTTCTCCAGGCGCTTCGATGACTTGCGGAAATCGATTTCAGCCTTGCCAGCCGCAGAATTCAACCGGTAAAAGAAATCCAAGGCGTTCTCAGAGTTCTTCATCTCCATCGTGGAATAACGTTCGGAGTATGGCGAGCGCGCCTTGCAGAACAATGCCGCCGACAATTCCTTCCAGTCACGCCGAGTGTGCTTCGACAACTGATTGAACCAGTCGCGCGCAGCTCCCGAGAGTTTCAACTTGAGTCCCTGAATCCGCATCTTGGTGGACCATCCTCCTTGCGCAGCCATATTCGAGAAGCGCTCCCACCAGTGTACGCGTTCTATGAGTGAGGCCTTGGTATCGAACTCACTCAGAGTGTTCGAGTTGATGTATGGTCGGAACGTCAGGAGTGTAGTGCCCCCCTTGGTCGTAGCTGCTGTCGTCAAGTTCACACCGGGGGCCTCATTCGAGCTGTCATCGGAACTGTCAGAAGCCGAGTCGTCGTCGCTGGATTCGGAGCTTGGGTCCGAGTCTGAAGGCGGGTCGGAATCGTGGCGGTTCTTCTTCTTGAACGTCTGCCTCCTGGCCGGCGAGCGTTTAGAGTCCTCGCCTCGGTCCTGCTGAACACCGGAGTCCGTTGTCCTCCCGGATGCAGATGTCTTCGCCACAGTCATAGACACTGGCTTAACCTCCGTCGTCACCTTGGCCTCCGTCGCGCCATGCTCCTGCTTCACGTGCGTCGCGCGGCGCGAAGTGTCGGTGGACTGCACGACGATCGCTCGCAGTTGAGTGAGCGGCGGCGAATTCGGAGGTGTTCTTCAAGCCAGCTGTCACATGTCTCTTACGTGCGACACTTGCGTCATCACTGATTACACCACTGGATACTGGACTCACAGTTGCAAATTCAGGGTCCTGAATTCCACCAATACTGGCTCGAGTTGCCAAATCAGGGGCGGCCGTTGCACGAAACACTTGAACTTGGGACAATGTTGCACGAAGGTCGCGCAACTGTCCGGCGTGGAACCCTTGCACATTCTGAGCAGTTTCCCGCTCACGGTCTCGTTCGGCCTCGACATCCTGGACTTTCTTCTCCAGGGCAGACACTTGTTCCTCCCAGGTCGCGTGAATCTCCGAGGCCCAGCGTGCGCGTTCTGCGTCGGCTTCGGCCTCGCGCTTCTGCCAGCGCTCCTCGTAGGCGGCGTCCAGGCGCGCAGCTTCGGCTGAATTCCAGGCCGAACCCTGGGTGCGCGTTGCATCCTGGGTTTGGCGGACCTCTAAACTCTGCGAGCGCCGTTCGGCTTCACCTCGAGCGATCTCCGCTTGGACCAATCGGTCAGTGAGCTCTTGGATCTGGTGCCGCGCTTCCAAGTCGCGCTGCTCCCTCAGGCGTTCACGCTCCAAGGCATCCAGACGCTCCCGGGCCAGAAACTCGCGCTGCTCCTGCTCCATGCGGGCCTGCCACTCTTGCTGTTGTCGCAAGACATTCAGCTCGATTTGGGCAGGCCCAGACCTCGCGGACACGGTAGAAACTGATCCAAGACGCCTGGATTCACCCGAGCGACTGGAGGCGGCCGACATCCTGGATTTCGCCGAGCGTCGAGCGCGCACCTCGCTCTTAGAGCTTTGGTGTTGACTCCGCTCATCGCCGCTGCCGTCGCCAGTGTCGACGGGCTCGGAAGAAGCTGGAATCCTGGATGCGTCGCGCTTCGGAATCCTGGCGTCGGCGTCAGAGTGCACGGATGGCGCCATCTCGACGTCATCTTGGTCGACCGGCACAAGCCGCGGAGGGATGAATGTCCGGGTGACTTGGAATCCAAGATCACCAGCGATCGCGACACCGCCAGAATTCTGGGCAACCAGCGCCAAGGCTCCGACCCTTTGACCAAGCGACATCATCGACGAGGATGAAGAGCTGCCGCGAGACACTTGCGCGCCTGAGGCGGTGCTTTCGTCTGAAGCTCGCGATGTGCCGAGGTTGGAATCCTGACGCGAGGTACCAGCCGAAGACTTGTACGCCGGCAGTGAAGACAGCGATGACGTGGACAACGCGGACGGCGTCGTCGGGACTTGCGGCTGAGGTGGTCCAAGCTGAGTGCGCTTGGACTGCGGCTCGCTGTCACTCGACCCTCGCGGGCTCCGTGAAATCCTGAGTCCAGTCACCCTGAACTTCAGGACAAACTGTCGCCCGAGTAGGTCCGCGTCGTAATCCGTCATCAATAAATCGCCGTCTTCATCCCACGTGTGGTAATCCAGTCTTGGCGGTCCTCCTGGCGCAGGTTGATCTTCAGGCGCAGCGTTCACCTTGGGAGGCACTCCGGCCACCACAAGTCTCCATTCGACAAGCTCCGCCGTGCGGAAATTCTGGATCTCCTCCATGACAGAGCGCACCATGCCGTCTGGAATCCTGGACGCACGTGTCGTGGACCATTCCGGAATCAAGTTGACGAACTCGAATCCTGCCTCAAAGAACAGAGTCTGGAGAATGGCGACACACTCGCGTGGCGTCATGACGTTCAGAGGATTCGGAGTAGCCGTGAAATCCTGGGCCCCACCAACGCCCCACCGGGCGAGGTGAAATTCAGAGATCCAGGCATCATCCTGACTCGTCAGAGCTGACCGCCACTTGAGGTAGTCGCCGGTCCCGTAGGCCGCAGCGAAATACGCATTAGCGTCCGGTTTTGGAGTTGGCCACTCGTAGTCGACACTTGAGGGCGTCACCTTTCCAGGTTCCGCGTCTTCCCAGCGTCGGACCTCGCGTCGCGCGTACATTACCGTACGCTCTCCATCCAGCACCGGTGCTCCCGATTCTGGAGCAGCCTCAGCAGCATCCTGGACGTTGCCTTCCGGTGTCGTCCTTGGCGCAGCTCGTGAACTTGGGGCCGGAATCGTGGGTTCAGGTGGTGCGGACCCAGAATTCACAAGTGAATCCTGGGTTTTCGCCTCCTCCTTCACACGCACGGGCTCCGACTTCACTTCCACCACAGACTCGTCCGAAGATGAAGACTCAGAAACCAAGTCCGTCACCTCCGGGGGCTCAACCGCATTGGCGCCTCCCTCAGACGCCTGAGCACCACCCTCGCGGACGTGCTCCTCCGCGACGTCAGGATTCGCCTCCGACGAGCCTTGAACCTTGGACGAAGCTTGGTCATCCTGGGTCAGCGGCTCGTTAGCCGGCTGATTTTGAATCGAAGACGCCTCGACGTCCCCTCCTTGCGCTGCGCCGCTCTCACGAGCAGCCTTCCTCGCCTTCCGAGCATCGCGGACGACTGTTTCCAGGTCCTTGTGCTCCTCAGGACCCAAACCTTGAACACGACGTGACTGACGCGCCGCACTACCGCGTCCCCCGTCATCACGTCCAGCCTTCTTCACCCCTCGTCCTCCAGGCATCTTCGACACTTGAAGTTGACGGGCACTCAGCAGATCTTCAACACTTGAACTCGGTGAAATCCTCGACAATCGAATCCGGGCACGCGCACCAGCTGAGGCGAGGCCGATGAAACCTTGATCGCCCAGGGGGGTTGTGTATAGCGTAGCCCAGGAAAATACTGGGAGTCAACAGAAGAAGAATAAAACCCAGAGTGCCGCAAAGCAAACCCTGAATTTCACCCTCCCTTGTTTGGCGTGAGTACCTTGCGTAATCCCTGTCGGCTCGTTTGTCTTCGACGGAACGGCACTTCACCGGAGTTGTAAATGTAGCCTTTGAAGAAGCGCTGAGGTGCACGTCTAATCCAGAACGCGTCCTCAATGCTGAAGGCAACCCAGAATTTCAGATCACCCGAACACAGAATATCACGAATTCAGGATCCAGGATTTCACTTCGACTCTGGGTGAAGCTTGGAACTCAGAAGGCACCTTACCCAAGTGCTCTCTTAGTCCGATAACCAACAAATACAGAGTATACAACACTACAACTAGCCGTCATTTATTCTTTTGGACCCTCGGACGGTGGGTCACTCACACTAGGCTCACTCGAGTCTGAAATCCAGGCACCTAACTCGCCTGAATACTCGCCAATACGCGCACCACCCTCAATTAAGAGGGAAAAATACAATCACTATCAGTTAGCCTTCCCGTCACACGCAGCAGTCAATACAATATCCTGGAGGCGACTACTTAGCACTCCAGAACACAATCGGGAACATGAAATGGGCTACCACGAGCACAGCAAGTGACCCAACTAGGATGTGAAATAGATGGATCACCCCAGGAAGCACAAGGCGTCTCTGGTCACCACCTAACTGGACTCAGAGTAGGTGGAGCTCACACAGACGACTCGTCCTTGTAGTCGATGTGCCCTTAATGTCCCGCGGTAGTAGTCTCGGGTCCTCCGGATTTCCGTCGGCAGGATTGGCCGAAGTCACTTGCGCGTTACAGGGAAAATTGTCTTGGTTACCGACTACACTATCACTTCTCTCTTCTGCACTCTTCTTCGGGCAAATGTCTTCGGTTCATTATGCTTCGGGTCGAATATCTTGGCTTCAGTATACCTTGGGTTCAGAGGTCCTGACTAGTGACGACTTGGTCGTCGCACCTCGTCGTGGGTTAACAAATGACTTGGTTTCACCATGCAGCGAGTCCGTTGTCTTGGTTACAGTATAGTGTGAGCACTCTTCTTCTTCTCTTCGAAAAGTCGAGTCGACAGGTCTTAGTGGATTCTCGATTGTTCTTCAAGCCACACATCACTTGATTGGAAACTGGCCTCAAACTGGCTCCAAACTTTCTTCGCATTCACACTCAGGATTCTACTTGGTATCTTGGGTGATTCTTGGAATCTTGGCGTAACTTGGTGAATCTTGGATGTCGGCTTGGGAGATACTTGGTTTCAGTATAGGGCGTCTGGATTCACGGCCTAATCCCAGGATTCCATCTTGAAATCCTGGGGCACTTGTCTTCACACAAGTGAATCTTGGGTTTCCGTGATGCACTCTGGGTGCAAACTCTTCTTCATCACAGACTATCGTGTATCTCCACAAACATCAACTTGTACGGCTTCCAGCGCGTGTGATCATGGTGGTGGTAGTGGGTGTTTCTTGGTACTTAATCCATCTTGTCGCTCTGGACCACAGCAAGACGAGGTGTACTCTGGGATACGTTCTCCAGAGACACTTTCCGCCAGCTTTTAGGCACTCGTCGTAAGGAAAGTCCGGTGGCTGGACTGAATGCACTAGTTGAATCCTGGGTTTGCACGCCCAGGATTTTGCACTTCCAGCCGGTTGGGCCCATCTGCGGTCAGGCGCGGGATTCCTTCCACAAGAACACGCCCCATACCTGTCGCCACTCATGTCACACGGGTACGGCCGCGCCGCATCCTCTCTCTCCACCAATCACAACTCAATATAGACTCCAAGTCAAACCAGTGACGGTTCGTCGTCAGCGAAAATCTGGGGCTGCTATGTGTCATCTCCGATCGAGCCAACTCCAGCCGCCAATGCATCAATTTTACCGCTCAATGCTTCAAAGTTTTCTTTCAGCACCGCTGCTGGCTGATGTACGACCGATTCCAGAGGATGAAGTTCAGGTGTCACCATTGAAGATGTTGTTGTTGTCACTTCCTTCCGACACGAAGCATACTCCACTGAGCTGAACAGGGGATGTTTCCACAAGCGATGGTTCGGATACTTTTCTTGTAAGCTAACAGAGTCCTGCAGAAAAATAACCCGCATATGTCTGAGCATCTTGAGAAAAGCACCATCGGCAATTTCAGTTTTGTCAGTGGCTGCAATTAACCCCTCTGACTTTTCGACATCAGGAAACACAAGGCGTTGTAGCTCATTGCTGGGAACGACGCATGCACGGTGCAGCCGATACGAACCACATTTCGTAGGGAACCCCGCCAAAGATCGCATTGCCTTTTTAGGCAACGACGTCAAGTCGTAGCCCTCCATGCGAGTTGCGTTCCATCTGCCAAGGCGGCGAATCTGCTCTTCACTTGCCCCGTAAGTCTCGGCTAGCTTTGCCCCCGACCCACGATTTGCATGCGTCCAAACAGTCGAATCGATACCACAGGCGTCAAAGGCTCGTTTAATTCGATTCAGTTGTGTGTTGTACGGCATATCTTTAGTTGTGTTAGATCCATTAATTAGACGAATGTCATACCATTTTTTCCAACACGACACATCTGGAAAGGGCTCCAAATCGATCTGCCACCTGCAAAAAAGATGACACGCCACAGCATTACGAGGGCATATCAATTCCGTTTTGCATCGCATTGCTGCACCATACTCGATCCTGCCGTGCTGATTCGTCTTGCCACGATTGATTAGAATAACTAGAGGTGTGCACAATGGAGGCCCTTCGTCCGGTAGCTCCAAACTTAACATGTCAGGTAGCTCGATAAACCGTCGCGTTTCTCCTCTCGCTAGCAACGAATGGCCAAGAAAAAAAATCTGCTCCGTCGCGAAGGGCATCTCCATCATTGTCCGACATCCAAAAGTCACGTAATTGATTAATATCCTCCACGTTGTAGCAGTCCAAAATGGTTCCCAGACCCGATCTACATCTGCGTGCGCTTTGCTTTGGCATATGCTTCAATACTCGCTATGCCCAGTGGCAACCCTTGACCATTTTCTCCTTTCTTCCGCTTATTCCCACGAGGAATAATATATGTTTTGAGGAAGGTCACTAGCTTGCCTTCGTAAACCAAACAACCATCATCATAGTTTTTCATTACACACCATTGCTTGAACTCAGCTTGCTTAGGTGCATACTGCTTCGTTGTGTTTGACGGGCGCGACGCTGCATGCTCCAGCACAATGTCAGAAACAACATTCGTAATTTCCTGCGCGTTGGACACCGAGACTCGAGTATGAGAATCCATGAGGTTGACTTGCTTGTTGCGGTGGTTGGCGTCGAGCGAAAGTGGAAGGGGGGGAGTGGGAAGGGGGGGGATTTTGTTTGGTAGGTGCGACTATCATTTGAACATGACACCGATGCAAATACAGAGGGTATTTTGCGCGCCTACGCTCAAATCCCCCACAGATCATTGGCCCGGTCGCTGGACGCGGTCCGCCTCGTCGGGAGATACCGAGATGTGTCCTCGCATGCTAGCGGGTTCATATTCGCACCAATTCAATACCGTGTCTGTGCATTACCACACCGAGCAAGCAGGATTCCCCCTCATACCACGCTCAGAACCCGCGCCTCTACGTGTTGATCTCGCTCCCGATCAAACCAGTGCATGCTCGAGTCGATGCACTTGGATAAGATCGAAGGGTAGCAAGCGTAAGCGCGTTACAGTTGGCATGGGAGTGCTCAAGTGCAGGAGTTCGTGAAAAGCGTGATATTCAAACAGTTACATTGCCTCTCTTGAGCGATTGATTTGCCCATAGATTATCCCGAATTAACTAGTCTTTTGTAGGTTAATAGGTCCCTCGTGCGATTTGGCATGGTCTCGGGAGGATCTATACTTTATGACCAAAGATGCGATATTTGCCGAGGTGCCGACCAACTCCCTAGATGATCTATTGTATTGTCTCTCCAATACAAATTTTCACAGTAAATAACTTTTTTATGAGAAAAACCGCTTTTCTTCCAGTAAGGTATTGTTGTTACAGGTAAATATCAATGTTTCTTTTTTTACGGAAAGAACTTTTTACGATGACCAGCTGTAAAAAATGCTATGTTCACTGTAAAAAGTGATCTGTTCATCACAACGACCAGATATGTAGCTCGCTCAGGCTGGCCCAAGCCTAGTCGGTAGTTCGCAAGCTCTAAATTTACTGCCAGTGTCTTAGGCTACCATTCCCGAATTCACCATGCGCTCGCCCAGCACCTTCACGACCAAGCAAGTTTCTCCTACTTCTTCACCCCGCTCCTCGACGAGCAAGACGAACCTACTGAGCATTTCCGCTGCCAGTGCGGTGTAGTTCGAAAGCAAGATGTTAAAACCGGTTATTCCAACCACTTCAGCCACTTGATGAAACAGCACCCCGACTACGTCACGACGCTGAAGAGCAGTGGCTTCAACTCAGGGACGCTTGTGACGTTTATCGATCAGAAGAGCCAGACCGTGTACTGCTGGCTCGACTTCACCACCGAGTGCAACCTGTCGTTTTCGTTCTGTGAGAACCCTATTGCCGACAAGTACACGAAGATGAAACGGATCTGCACCGAAACGCTGCTGAAGTACGCTGTTTTGGTAACCAAGGAGGTCAAGAATGCCATCAGCGTGTTGATCCCTCGCCAATTGGTATCATAATTAACGGGTGAACTTTCATTCGGAGCATTACGTTGCTGTGTTTGCCGTGTCTGAACACGACCAACACTCCGAGAAGGTGCTCCTGGCACTGGCACCAATTGTCGATGGTGATGCCGATGACCAGACGGCTGATAGCCAT
Source organism: Phytophthora cinnamomi (assembly GCF_018691715.1). Taxonomy (NCBI): domain Eukaryota; phylum Oomycota; class Peronosporomycetes; order Peronosporales; family Peronosporaceae; genus Phytophthora; species Phytophthora cinnamomi. Next base: position 985,547 of record NW_027150977.1, on the reverse strand, counting down.
GTCGCTTTTCTCGCGGGCATTCTACCTTTCTTTCAACGAGACATCACCAGCATTGTGTACCTGGTGGGTGACAACTGCTCGGTCAACTCGAGGCTCACGGATTTGCTGCAAGTGCCATTTATTGGTTATGCTAGCCATCGACTTAATCTGGCGGTCAATTTGTTTCTTGACGACTACGAGCCCCAACTGGAGCACATACAACAACTTATGCGGAAGCTGCGAGGAATGAACAAGGCAAATCGACTCCGGTAATGTACCTTTTGTTCTATTTTTGTGCCATTTCAAAATTGGGATTCCGATTAAGCGCCTTTTTAACGTGGTTTTTAATGTGCTTTATATTTTGTGTAATAAGGAAAATGCACAAAGTGCAAGGTCAAATGAGCTTAGCATGTACCGTACACCTTTCTAATCATACACCCTGACATGCAAAAATATCTCCCAGGTTTGGTATACAATTAATGGCCTGTGATACTTAATAGGTTCGGTTCGCGGTACAGGTGTAAATTCAGGAACTGGGGATGAGCGAAAAAAAGCAGGCCACACACCATACGTACTGGTAGTTTGCCAGTGGTAGTAACGCTTTATCTCACGATGAAACGGGTCTAATCCCCCACAGTGTGCTAGTGGAGAAGTTGTCGCCAAACACCACGGCCAAAGTGCAACCGATGGATCCAGACATTATCCATTGTATTGTAGTAGGGTGGCCTGACACTGGTCGGCAGGGCGTGGCTCACTGCCGGTGAGCGACGGCTACGTCGAGACCGACGTGACGTAGTCGGTCGTGTGGAACTCCAAGGACAGTCGGTGACGGAGGTGTAACGGGGTTACACGCACAAGTGGCTGCAAGCCACTTGTGAATTTAACAGATAGGTTATCTGTTAAACGTTTTGGATACTTCCTCACATTGGTGTAAGACACACCGATGGATACATTGAAGTGGACCACCACAGTGAGTGGTCCACACATACCCAAAAGATCCTATTGGTAGAAAGCAGCATCTTTCTACCAATCAGAGTCATGCATATTAGCGGGGCTCTGACAGCCAGCCGCTGCCAACCCCTTTCATAGATGATAAACAGTTTTTAGCTGATTTCGGAGGAAGATCAATTTACAAACAGTACAGTTCTCATTTTACCTAATCTAAGTCACTTGGAATCCTTTCTTACTTAACTTATATTTGTGTATTCAAATATAATTAACCTAAGTAATTACTAAGTACTTACGCTTCCTCATACATGTTGCGCAACGTGTAAGCTAAAGTAGTGAGTCAAGTTACACCCACTACACCTGGTAGCACTTTGTAGTCCGTCCAACGACCGACTGCTTGACGTTCGTACGCGGTGTACGAACGCGGAGCGGAGAACCACATGAGCACGGAGGTGCCCATGGAGAGCTCCAATACGCCTGCAACGCATGTTGCAGGCGCTGACTGCTCCCACCTGTCTGACCCAGAGTGGGAAGCCCTCCAACGACTGTCAACAGTCATTGGAGAAGCGGCGATAGCTACGATGCTGCGTACGCTATCGCCGACGGAGCAGCGTGATGCTGCTTCCTCAGTGACGGCGTCGTCAGTGACGACACCGCGTGCTCAACCATTAAAGTTGAGCGTAAGCAATTACGTGGGAAGAGAGGGCGAGCCTCTTCTCCGATGGCTTGTCGAGCTGGACACAGCCATAGCGGCTCGACGCATCGTCGACCCGCTGTCGAAGGTCGCGTTCGCCATGTCCTGTCTTGGCGGACGCGCAAGGCGTTGGGCGTATGGACGCCGACTCTCCGATCCTACGTGCTTCAGCACGTACGAAGTGTTCAAAGAGGAGCTCAAACGCTTGTTTGAGCCCCCGCAAAACGAGTTCCGGTCGAGGGCGGAGTTCCTCGACCTTCAGCAGGGTAAGCATGACGTCCATGCTTACGCGCAGCGCGCACGATACTTGGTCTCAAATATCGTGACTAACTCGATTATCGAGGCGACTAAGGTCGTCACGTTAATGAAGGGGCTTAGAGATGGGCCCGTGAAGACCTATCTCTTCCGAGAGTACCGGAGTACTCTCGAAGCTGCAATCACTCTTGCCATGCAAGAAGAGTTTAGCCTGCGGCGGGCTAAACTCCATCAAATTGCGCCGAGGCCGCAACCGCGCCCGGTAGCGAGGACGGGAGGTCCGGAGCCAATGGACCTCTCGAACGCAACAACTGCTGGTTACCAGCAGCAGGGAGGTAACGTGCGATGCTTCCGTTGCGGAAGGATCGGTCACTTTGCACGGGAGTGCACAGCTCCCATGCCCCCTGGAGGTGGCCGTCGTGGCGATGCTAGGCATCGCCGCGGACCAACAAAAAACGCGAACATCCAGTAGGCGCGGGGCGCCCTACTGGTAATGCAGTCGCGCGTGCCGACATCGGGCACGCGACACTGAGGACTGCAGCCCCCAGTGAGACCAGCTCTCACTGCAAGAAACAAGATGACAGGCCGGACCTAGTCATCTTGAAGGTTTACTCGAAGAGAGCGAGTGACTCTCTTCGAGCTTTGGTAGATTCAGGCGCGTCGAACAACTTTGTTCGAGTACGAAGCCTGTCGAGACTTGACTTCGAGGAGGTAGATACACCTCGAAGTCTTCTGGGGGTACGACTGGCAACAGGTGCCATCGTGAAGACCGAGAAGCGCGTCGTGAACGTGCGCTTCTCGTACAAACAACGAGTGTTTGTCGAACGCTTTATCATCCTGGACCTGGACGATAAGCTCGACGTAGTAATGGGCATGCCGTGGCTTGCACGGCATCATCCGGTGATAGACTGGAAGAAGCGCACGCTCGTGCGCTTCGGACGCGACAGCGGAACAGAGAGCGATGGCCCTGTTACCGAGCAAGTAAAAGCGATCGACGACTTCTTTGAAAGTCGTCGTAAAGCAGGACAAGTGCGGGAATCAAAGTCCCCGCACAGTGCTCCGACGTTCTGTGTCAAAAAGCCACAGAGCGGATGGCGCATCGTTCATGCCTACAACAAGCTGAACGATGCGACGGTACCGGCGCAGACACCGATACCGCGAAAAGATGTTATCATCGATTCGATGGCCGGGAGCACCGTTTACAGTGCTCTTGACTTGCGAGATGGATTTTATCAAATCCTAATGCGTGAGAGCGACATCCCTCTCACGGCAGTGAGCACGCCAAGCGGCATGCTCTGGGAATGGCTAGTAATGCCACAGGGGCTTAAGAATGCCCCTGCGACCTTCAACAGGTGCGTGACGCACTTGTTGCGCTCGGTGCGCGACTTCGCACCGAGCTACTTCGATGATGTGTTCATCCACAGCCGGGCTGTGGACGGGAAGACCGATGTAGAGATGCACAGGGTGCATCTCCGGAAGCTACTTGAGCTTATGCGAAAGCATAAGCTCTACGCGAACCTGAAGAAGTGCATCTTCGGGGCGAGCGAGATACCCGTCCTCGGGTGTCTCGTAGGAAAGAATGGTGTTTGCCCTGACCCGGAAAAGGTCAGAGTGATCAATGAATGGCCAACGCCTTCAAGTGTCAAGGAACTGAGGCAGTTCCTTGGCTTGGCCACGTACTTGTGCAAGTACGTGGAGGATTATGCGGGCAAGATCCGCCCGCTGTCACAACTTCTTAAGAAAGAAGCTGTGTGGAATTGGACACCCGATTGCCAAAAGGCATTCGATACAGTCAAGCGGGGCTTGACTGAGGCGCCGATCTTGGCAGTGGCTGACCAAGATCGCCCATTTCACGTAGTATGTGACGCATTCGATTTCGCGATCGAATGCGCGTTGATGCAGCACGATCACGAGGGCCGTGATCGTGTCGTCTACTACCAATCGCGTCAGCTGAAGCCAGCTGAGCGCAACTATCCGGTGCATGACAAGGAACTCCTTGCCATGAAGTACGCACTCGCAAAGTTCCGAGTGTATTTGCTTGTGAGTAGACCATTTGTGGTCTACACCGACCATGCTTCACTGCGTACCGCAGTGAAGTCGCCACACATATCACAAAGAATGGCGAGATGGCTCGCATTCTTTGCGGAGTATAACTTCCGGGTCGAATACAAACCCGGAAGATTGAATATAGTGGCCGACGCGTTATCACGTCGGCCGGACTACGCAGAAGCTGCTGACGTCAATGCCATTGACGCCATGCGATCGAGCAAACCCACATCGTCTCTGTTGGACGATGTGAAGGCCGCGGACGCGCACGACGCGGACGCGAAGCTCTTGCTGGCCTATGGCACAGCGCCTTCTGACAAGTCCCGTCAGAAGTTGCCCAAGCACCTTCGAGCGTGTGCACACCGCTTTCGTGTGCACGACGGACTACTGCTTTACAATGCAGTCGACGACAACGCGGATCGCGTTGTCGTGCCAAATGACCATGACCTGCGACTCAGGATCATGTACGAGTATCATGATGCCCCGACTGCGGGACATCTCGGACGTGAGAATACTTACGTCGTTCTCACGCGCGACTTCTACTGGCACCACCAGTATAAGTGGGTGCGCAAGTACATCCGTGCTTGCGAGGTATGCCAACGCGTAAAGCCTGCGCCATTCGCGCAGGCTCCACTGCAATCACTACCGACTCCGTCGGAGTGTTGGAAGTCCATGTCTTTGGACTTCATCTTTGGTCTTCCCCCGGACAGCGGAGGGAATACCAGTGTTGTGGTCTTCGTCGACCGCTTCAGCAAGATGGTACATCTTGCTGCGGTGCCGGCAGAAGTGACCGCGAAGCAGACGGCCCGTCTGTTCGTCGACATGGCGTTCAAACACCAAGGCATGCCGTCCGACATCATGTCGGACAGAGACCCGCGCTTCACAGCGCACCTGTGGCAAGAAGTGTTTACACTTCTTGGGAGCCAGCTTTCAATGTCGACTGCGGATCATCCGCAGACGGACGGCCAAACCGAGCGCGTGAATCGCGTGCTCGTCGATATGTTGAAGAGCTACGCTCACTCGTTCTAATACTGGAGCGAGTGCTTATCGATGGCAGAGTTTGCCATCAACAACTCAGTGCATGCCTCGACTGGGCATACACCGTTCTACGTGAATGCCATGCGGCATCCACGCCTACCGAGTTTACTCGGAGTGATGGCTCCCACTTTAAGTGGGGAGAAGGATCTACGACTGCAATACAGCAGCCGCAGAAAACCGCTGACATTTGCACAGTGTCAGCTGCAACAATGGGCAAACCACATGAGTCTGCGCAGGGCGCAGACTCCCCCAACAACAAGGCCAACGACCACGGGTCTACGCAGGGCGCAGACACCGCGAAGAACCACGCAGAGGCCGGGCCTCTAGCGGAGAGCGAGCTGAATGACTTCAGCTCGGATGCAATCAGTTTCATCACCAAAAGACAAGCCGTAATTCGGTTTGTCCAAGACGCAATAGCAGCTTCTGTTGATCAACAGAAGCTGAACGCAGACAATGCGGGCAGAGGCAACACAAATGAATTTAAAGTTGGTTCATTAGTTTTGTTAGCTACACAAAACCTGCCTAGACATGCAGTTTCGGATTTCGGAGCAAGCAAGCTTGCTCCGCGCTTCATCGGGCCGTTCACTGTGTTGGCACGGCACGGCAACGCATACACGCTAGACATACCGTCTAGCATGCGCCTCCATCCGACCTTTTACGTCGGACGGCTGAAGCCATACCTGCAGCACGAGCCATCTAGCTCGGCTGACCCGAAGCCTCGGCAGGAGCCGAGGCAGAAGCGGAGGACTTGGCCTCGGCGACGAGCAACCTCTCCTCGAGCGCGCGGACGCGCTGGAGTAACCCCTTCATCTGGGTCCCCAACTCGACCTGGATATTCGAGGCGGTCTGCGAGACCGCCGCGACTTGGGCCTTCTGGTTCGCCAGCTCCTGTTTCAGGGCGGCGAACTCAGCGCCCTGCAGACGCTCCACGGCGGTCACCCGGTCGTGGAGAGGCGCATACTGATCAGCCCGGGGCTGATCATACCCGGGGCGTGTTCCCACCCCCGCCACCGCCGATCCGTGACGCCCGCGGCTCAACCCGCTGGATTGTTGAGCGGATTGTTGACCATAATATCCCGAATACGAACCCTCAAGGGGCTCGTTTTCGTATTCGTTGGAGAGGATTTCCTCCCCATCGAGATACATGGGAGCCGCGCAACGTCTTGCTGGAGGACGTTCCGGAAATGGTGAGAGCGTACGAGGAGCAGTACGCGCTGGTGCAGCAGAAGTAATACGAGCGCTGCGATCATCGCTAGCGCCCGAACCCTCACGTGCTAAGAACTTAGCACGGAGCTCTTTGAGACTCTCGGGCACACGGAACGACGTGTACCCGTTCAGGTCGCGGTCGCTCAAGCGGACCGCGCCTGGGAAGCACTTCGTGCACTGAAAGCGCTCGGGCACAGCGCACGGCACATTTGCCTCCTCAGCAGCACATGAAGTTGCTCCAGTTTTCCACGCTTCGAGTACGTCTCGAAGCGATCACGCGCCTGCTTAATCCGATCACGGTAAGCACTCGGCCTCTTGTTGAAGTTTTCAACAAAGGCGTTCCAGCTTTGACAAAGTGCCTGCCATTCGGGCACTTTGTTGCGAGAAGAGGTCTTCTTGCTTTGAAACCATCGGAGCTCATGAAAGAGTCCGATGTAGTAATCGCGCCTTTGATGCGTTTCCGCATCAAAGTGCAGCTCGGCAGCCACAGCGTCATCTTTGATGGCGCTGCATACGTACAGCGGTACCTCATTCGGAGGTACCGAGTTCCCATACCGGTCCGAGATCTCGGACGCGGACGGCATCCACGGATCACGCGCTGCAGTTGTAGTGCGCGGAGAACTGAGAGTCCCAGTGGAAGCGAGTGGGGTATCACTCTCAGTTCGCGAACGCTTCGAACTCGAAGCGTCCGATTCATCCCCTTCACGCGGGCGAACGTTCTTGGCGTGAGGGTCGAGCGATTCGCTCGACACTGAGTCTTTACGCTTTGAGGGCGAGTCCTCCTCGCCCTCCATGTCTTCATCGTCGTCGTCGAAGTCGACGAAGTCGCCATACTTCGCCTTCTGGCGTTCGAAGTAGTCGTCGATGGAGAGATGACTCCCCACCGACTTTGTGGACTTCTTCTGAGGCGCGCTCATCGTTGAATGAGCGCGGATTTCTTCTCCAAACGCGGAGAATTGACGAATGGTCAATTGCGAAGATTGACGTGCGGAGACCCCGCGCGTCTAACCTTAAGGTGGGGATGGTGTAACGGGGTTACACGCACAAGTGGCTTGCAGCCACTTGTGAATTTAACAGATAGGTTATCTGTTAAAAGTTTTGGATACTTCCTCACCTTGGTGTAAGACACACCAATGGATACATTGAAGTGGACCACCACAATGAGTGGTCCACACATACCCAAAGATCCTATTGGTAGAAAGCAGCATATTTCTACCAATCAGAGTCATGCATATTAGCGGGGCTCTGACAGCCAGCCGCTGCCAACCCCTTTCATAGATGATAAACAGTTTTTAGCAGATTTAGGAGGAAGATCAATTTACAAACAATTACAGTTCTCATTTTACCTAATCTAAGTCACTTGGAGTCTTATCTGATTTAAATTATATTTGTGTATTCAAATATAATTAATCTAAGTAATTACTAAGTACTTACGCTTCCTCATACACGTTGCGCAACGTGTAAGCTAAAGTAGTGAGTCAAGTTAGACCTACTACAGGCCTGGACCAGAAGAACAACTGTGCGGAGCCGGGCTCCGCACAACAAGAAGACAGCGCAAGCGGAGAACGCTGCGCAAGTCTCGGTCCGGGACCGAGACGCAACAAGAGCAGTCTGCTGGGCAGACTGCGGCGGTGACGCCGAATGTCAAGACGCTAAGCGTCTTGACGCGCACCGATACTGGATTCCAGTATCGTGACATGGAACTCGCTAGTCCTCCGACGACGGCGTCGGAGTTGACTTCGCTTCCAGCCATGAGCTGGAAGCGCTTCACGCGACTTGCACGATGGACGCATCGAGCAAGTCTGCGTTCTTCGGACAGCGAAAGAACGGCGAGCGAGCGAAGAGCTGAGGCAGCTCTTCATGGAGTACCACTGAGAGTGAAAACACTCTCAGTGCGAAGACGAAGCGAGAGCGCTTCGAGGAACAAGGTTGGGACTCGCTGAAGTCGAGTCCCTATTACGAGCTGTTGAGGGAGTACAAAGACGTACTCCCGGAAGAGATTTCCTGCGGAGCTTCCGCAGGATAAGGGCATTCAGCACGTGATTGATCTCGTGCCGGGCACGAAGTACTGTGTCACGCGGCAGTGGCCACTGCCGCGAGAGCAAGTAAAGCGATCGACGACTTCTTTGAAAGTCGTCGTAAAGCAGGACAAGTGCGGGAATCAAAGTCCCGCACAGTGCTCCGACGTTCTGTGTCAAAAGCCACAGAGCGGATGGCGCATCGTTCATGCCTACAACAAGCTGAACGATGCGACGGTACCGGCGCAGAACACCGATACCGCGAAAAGATGTTATCATCGATTCGATGGCCGGGAGCACCGTTTACAGTGCTCTTGACTTGCGAGATGGATTTTATCAAATCCTAATGCGTGAGAGCGACATCCTCTCACGGCAGTGAGCACGCCAAGCGGCATGCTCTGGGAATGGCTAGTAATGCCACAGGGGCTTAAGAATGCCCTGCGACCTTCAACAGGTGCGTGACGCACTTGTTGCGCTCGGTGCGCGACTTCGCCGAGCTACTCGATGATGTGTTCATCCACAGCCGGGCTGTGGACGGGAAGACCGACGTAGAGATGCACAGGGTGCATCTCCGGCAGCTACTTGAGCTTATGCGAAAGCATAAGCTCTACGCGAACCTGAAGAAGTGCATCTTCGGGGCGAGCGAGATACCCGTCCTCGGGTGTCTCGTAGGAAAGAATGGTGTTCGCCCTGACCCGGAAAAGGTCAGAGTGATCAACGAATGGCCAACGCCTTCAAGTGTCAAGGAACTGAGGCAGTTCCTTGGCTTGGCCACGTACTTGTGCAAGTACGTGGAGGATTATGCGGGCAAGATCCGCCCGCTGTCACAACTTCTTAAGAAAGAAGCTGTGTGGAATTGGACACCCGATTGCCAAAAGGCATTCGATACAGTCAAGCGGGGCTTGACTGAGGCGCCGATCTTGGCAGTGGCTGACCAAGATCGCCCATTTCACGTAGTATGTGACGCATTCGATTTCGCGATCGAATGCGCGTTGATGCAGCACGATCACGAGGGCCGTGATCGTGTCGTCTACTACCAATCGCGTCAGCTGAAGCCAGCTGAGCGCAACTATCCGGTGCATGACAAGGAACTCCTTGCCATGAAGTACGCACTCGCAAAGTTCCGAGTGTATTTGCTTGTGAGTAGACCATTTGTGGTCTACACCGACCATGCATCACTGCGTACCGCAGTGAAGTCGCCACACATATCACAAAGAATGGCGAGATGGCTCGCATTCTTTGCGGAGTATAACTTCCGGGTCGAATACAAACCCGGAAGATTGAATATAGTGGCCGACGCGTTATCACGTCGGCCGGACTACGCAGAAGCTGCTGACGTCAATGCCATTGACGCCATGCGATCGAGCAAACCCACATCGTCTCTGTTGGACGATGTGAAGGCCGCGGACGCGCACGACGCGGACGCGAAGCTCTTGCTGGCCTATGGCACAGCGCCTTCTGACAAGTCCCGTCAGAAGTTGCCCAAGCACCTTCGAGCGCGTGCACACCGCTTTCGTGTGCACGACGGACTACTGCTTTACAATGCAGTCGACGACAACGCGGATCGCGTTGTCGTGCCAAATGACCATGACCTGCGACTCAGGATCATGTACGAGTATCATGATGCCCCGACTGCGGGACATCTCGGACGTGAGAATACTTACGTCCTTCTCACGCGCGACTTCTACTGGCACCACCAGTATAAGTGGGTGCGCAAGTACATCCGTGCTTGCGAGGTATGCCAACGCGTAAAGCCTGCGCCATTCGCGCAGGCTCCACTGCAATCACTACCGACTCCGTCGGAGTGTTGGAAGTCCATGTCTTTGGACTTCATCTTTGGTCTTCCCCCGGACAGCGGAGGGAATACCAGTGTTGTGGTCTTCGTCGACCGCTTCAGCAAGATGGTACATCTTGCTGCGGTGCCGGCAGAAGTGACCGCGAAGCAGACGGCCCGTCTGTTCGTCGACATGGCGTTCAAACACCAAGGCATGCCGTCCGACATCATGTCGGACAGAGACCCGCGCTTCACAGCGCACCTGTGGCAAGAAGTGTTTACACTTCTTGGGAGCCAGCTTTCAATGTCGACTGCGGATCATCCGCAGACGGACGGCCAAACCGAGCGCGTGAATCGCGTGCTCGTCGATATGTTGAAGAGCTACGCTCACTCGTTCTAATACTGGAGCGAGTGCTTATCGATGGCAGAGTTTGCCATCAACAACTCAGTGCATGCCTCGACTGGGCATACACCGTTCTACGTGAATGCCATGCGGCATCCACGCCTACCGAGTTTACTCGGAGTGATGGCTCCCACTTTAAGTGGGGAAGGATCTACGACTGCAATACAGCAGCCGCAGAAAACCGCTGACATTTGCACAGTGTCAGCTGCAACAATGGGCAAACCACATGAGTCTGTGCAGGGCGCAGACTCCCCCAACAACAAGGCCAACGACCACGGGTCTACGCAGGGCGCAGACACCGCGAAGAACCACGCAGAGGCCGGGCCTCTAGCGGAGAGCGAGCTGAATGACTTCAGCTCGGATGCAATCAGTTTCATCACCAAAAGACAAGCCGTAATTCGGTTTGTCCAAGACGCAATAGCAGCTTCTGTTGATCAACAGAAGCTGAACGCAGACAATGCGGGCAGAGGCAACACAAATGAATTTAAAGTTGGTTCATTAGTTTTGTTAGCTACACAAAACCTGCCTAGACATGCAGTTTCGGATTTCGGAGCAAGCTTGCTTGCTCCGCGCTTCATCGGGCCATTCACTGTGTTGGCACGGCACGGCAACGCATACACGCTAGACATACCGTCTAGCATGCGCCTCCATCCGACCTTTTACGTCGGACGGCTGAAGCCATACCTGTAGCACGAGCCATCTAGCTCGGCTGACCCGAAGCCTCGGCAGGAGCCGAGGCAGGAGCGGAGGAGTTGGCCTCGGCGATGAGCAGCCTCTCCTCCAGCGCGCGGACGCGCTGGAGTAACCCCTTCATCTGGGTCCCCAACTCGACCTGGATATTCGAGGCGGTCTGCGAGACCGCCGCGACTTGGGCCTTCTGGTTCGCCAGCTCCTGTTTCAGGGCGGCGAACTCAGCGCCCTGCAGACGCTCCACGGCGGTCACCCGGTCGTGGAGAGGCGCATACTGATCAGCCCGGGGCTGATCATACCCGGGGCGTGTTCCCACCCCCGCCACCGCCGATCCGTGACGCCCGCGGCTCAACCCGCTGGATTGTTGAGCGGATTGTTGACCATAATATCCCGAATACGAACCCTCAAGGCTCGTTTTCGTATTCGTTGGAGAGGATTTCCTCCCATCGAGATACATGGGAGCCGCGCAACGTCTTGCTGGAGGACGTTCCGGAAATGGTGAGAGCGTACGAGGAGCAGTACGCGCTGGTGCAGCAGAAGTAATACGAGCGCTGCGATCATCGCTAGCGCCCGAACCCTCACGTGCTAAGAACTTAGCACGGAGCTCTTTGAGACTCTCGGGCACACGGAACGACGTGTACCCGTTCAGGTCGCGGTCGCTCAAGCGGACCGCGCTCAGAAGCACTTCGTGCACTGAAAGCCCTCGGGCACAGCGCACGGCACATTTGCCTCCTCAGCAGCACATGAAGTTGCTCCAGTTTTCCACGCTTCGAGTACGTCTCGAAGCGATCACGCGCCTGCTTAATCCGATCACGGTAAGCACTCGGCCTCTTGTTGAAGTTTTCAACAAAGGCGTTCCAGCTTTGACAAAGTGCCTGCCATTCGGGCACTTTGTTGCGAGAAGAGGTCTTTGCTTTGAAACCATCGGAGCTCATGAAAGAGTCCGATGTAGTATCGCGCCTTTGATGCGTTTCCGCATCAAAGTGCAGCTCGGCAGCCACAGCGTCATCTTTGATGGCGCTGCATACGTACAGCGGTACCTCATTCGGAGGTACCGAGTTCCCAAACCGGTCCGCGATCTCGGACGCGGACGGCATCCATGGATCGCGCGCTGCAGGCGCAGCGCGCGGAGTACTGAGAGCCCCAGCTGAAGCGAGTGGGGTATCACTCTCAGTACGCGAACGCTTCGAACTCGAAGCGTCCGATTCGTCCCCTTCACGCGGGCGAACGTTCTTGGCGTGAGGGTCGAGCGATTCGCTCGACACTGAGTCTTTACGCTTTGAGGGCGAGTCCTCCTCGCCCTCCATGTCTTCATCGTCGTCGTCGAAGTCGACGAAGTCGCCATACTTCGCCTTCTGGCGTTCGAAGTAGTCGTCGATGGAGAGATGACTCCCCACCGACTTTGTGGACTTCTCTTGAGGCGCGCTCATCGTTGAATGAGCGCGGATTTCTTCTCCAAACGCGGAGAATTGACGAATGGTCAATTGCGAAGATTGACGTGCGGAGACCCCGCGCGTCTAACCTTAAGGGGGGGATGGTGTAACGGGGTTACACGCACAAGTGGCTTGCAGCCACTTGTGAATTTAACAGATAGGTTATCTGTTAAAAGTTTTGGATACTTCCTCACCTTGGTGTAAGACACACCAATGGATACATTGAAGTGGACCACCACAATGAGTGGTCCACACATACCCAAAGATCCTATTGGTAGAAAGCAGCATCTTTCTACCAATCAGAGTCATGCATATTAGCGGGGCTCTGACAGCCAGCCGCTGCCAACCCCTTTCATAGATGATAAACAGTTTTTAGCAGATTTAGGAGGAAGATCAATTTACAAACAATAGAGTTCTCATTTTACCTAATCTAAGTCACTTGGAATCCTTTCTTACTTAACTTATATTTGTGTATTCAAATATAATTAACCTAAGTAATTACTAAGTACTTACGCTTCCTCCTACACGTTGCGCAACTTGTAAGCTAAAGTAGTGAGTCAAGTTAGACCCACTACATCACGGACCGGTATGGGAACTCGGTACCTCCGAATGAGGTACCGCTGTACGTATGCAGCGCCATCAAAGATGACGCTGTGGCTGCCGAGCTGCACTTTGATGCGGAAACGCATCAAAGGCGCGATTACTACATCGGACTCTTTCATGAGCTCCGATGGTTTCAAAGCAAGAAGACCTCTTCTCGCAGCAAAGTGCCCGAATGGCAGGCACTTTGTCAAAGCTGGAACGCCTTTGTTGAAAACTTCAACAAGAGGCCGAGTGCTTACCGTGATCGGATTAAGCAGGCGCGTGATCGCTTCGAGACGTACTCGAAGCGTGGAAAACTGGAGCAACTTCATGTGCTGCGGAGGAGGCTAACGAGCCGTGCGCTGTGCCCGAGGGCTTTCAGTGCACGAAGTGCTTCCCAGGCGCGGTCCGCTTGAGCGACCGCGACCTGAACGGGTACACGTCGTTCCGTGTGCCCGAGAGTCTCAAAGAGCTCCGTGCTAAGTTCTTAGCACGTGAGGGTTCGGGCGCTAGCGATGATCGCAGCGCTCGTATTACTTCTGCTGCACCAGCGCGTACTGCTCCTCGTACGCCCTCACCATTTCCGGAACGTCCTCCAGCAAGACGTTGCGCGGCTCCCATATATCTTGATGGGGAGGAAATCCTCTCCAACGAATACGAAAACGAGCCCCTTGAGGGTTCGTTTTCGGGATACTATGGTCAACAATCCGCTCAACAATCCAGCGGGTTGAGCCGCGGGCGTCACGGATCGGCGGTGGCGGGGGTGGGAACACGCCCCGGGTATGATCAGCCCCGGGCTGATCAGTATGCGCCTCTCCACGACCGGGTGACCGCCGTGGAGCGTCTGCAGGGCGCTGAGTTCGCCGCCCTGAAACAGGAGCTGGCGAACCAGAAGGCCCAAGTCGCGGCGGTCTCGCAGACCGCCTCGAATATCCAGGTCGAGTTGGGGACCCAGATGAAGGGGTTACTCCAGCGCGTCCGCGCGCTCGAGGAGAGGTTGCTCGTCGCCGAGGCCAAGTCCTCCGCTTCTGCCTCGGCTCCTGCCGAGGCTTCGGGTCAGCCGAGCTAGATGGCTCGTGCTGCAGGTATGGCTTCAGCCGTCCGACGTAAAAGGTCGGATGGAGGCGCATGCTAGACGGTATGTCTAGCGTGTATGCGTTGCCGTGCCGTGCCAACACAGTGAATGGCCCGATGAAGCGCGGAGCAAGCAAGCTTGCTCCGAAATCCGAAACTGCATGTCTAGGCAGGTTTTGTGTAGCTAACAAAACTAATGAACCAACTTTAAATTCATTTGTGTTGCCTCTGCCCACATTGTTTGCGTTCAGCTTCTGTTGATCAACAGAAGCTGCTATTGCGTCTGGACAAACCGAATTACGGCTTGTCTTTGGTGATGAAACTGATTGCATCCGAGCTGAAGTCATTCAGCTCTGCTCTCCGCTAGAGGCCCGGCCTCTGCGTGGTTCTTCGCGGTGTCTGCGCCCTGCGCAGACCCGTGGTCGTTGGCCTGAAAGAGTTGGGGAGTCTGCGCCCTGCACAGACTCATGTGGTTTGCCCATTGTTGCAGCTGACACTGTGCAAATGTCAGCGGTTTCTGCGGCTGCTGTATTGCAGTCGTAGATCCTCCCCACTTAAAGTGGAGCCATCACCCGAGTAAACTCGGTAGGCGTGGATGCCGCATGGCATTCACGTAGAACGGTGTATGCCCAGTCGAGGCATGCACTGAGTTGTTGATGGCAAACTCTGCCATCGATAAGCACTCGCTCCAGTATTAGAACGAGTGAGCGTAGCTCTTCAACATATCGACGAGCACGCGATTCACGCGCTCGGTTTGGCCGTCCGTCTGCGGATGATCCGCAGTCGACATTGAAAGTTGGCTCCCAAGAAGTGTAAACACTTCTTACACAGGTGCGCTGTGAAGCGTGGGTCTCTGTCCGACATGATGTCGGACGGCATGCCTTGGTGTTTGAACGCCATGTCGACGAACAGACGGGCCGTCTGCTTCGCGGTCACTTGCTGGCACCGCAGCAAGATGTACCATCTTGCTGAAGCGGTCGACGAAGACCACAACACTGGTATTCCTCCGCTGTCCGGGGAAGACCAAAGATGAAGTCCAAAGACATGGACTTCAACACTGACGGAGTCGGTAGACAGTGGAGCCTGCGCGAATGGCGCAGGCTTTACGCGTTGGCATACCTCGCAAGCACGGATGTACTTGCGCACCCACTTATACTGGTGGTGCCAGTAGAAGTCGCGCGTGAGAAGGACGTAAGTATTCTCACGTCCGAGATGTCCCGCAGTCGGGGCATCATGATACTCGTACATGATCCTGAGTCGCAGGTCATGGTCATTTGGCACGACAACGCAGTCCGCGTTGTCGTCGACTGCATTATAAAGAAGCAGTCCGTCGTGCACCCGATATCGGTGTGCACGCGCTCGAAGGTGCTTGGGCAACTTCTGACGGGACTTGTCAGAAGGCGCTGTGCCATAGGCCAGCAAGAGCTTCGCGTCCGCGTCGTGCGCGTCATGGCCTCACATCGTCCAACAGAGACGATGTGGGTTTGCTCGATCGCATGGCGTCAATGGCATTGACGTCAGCAGCTTCTGCGTAGTCCGGCCGACGTGATAACGCGTCGGCCACTATATTCAATCTTCCGGGTTTGTATTCGACCCGGAAGTTATACTCCGCAAAGAATGCGAGCCATCTCGCCATTCTTTGTGAAATGTGTGGCGACTTCACTGCGGTACGCAGTGAAGCATGGTCGGTGTAGACCACAAATGGTCTACTCACAAGCAAATACACTCGGAACTTTGCGAGTGCGTACTTCATGGCAAGGAGTTCCTTGTCATGCACCGGATAGTTGCGCTCAGCTGGCTTCAGCTGACGCGATTGGTAGACGACACGATCACGGCCCTCGTGATCGTGCTGCATCAACGCGCATTCGATCGCGAAATCGAATGCGTCACATACTACGTGAAATGGGCGATCTTGGTCAGCCACTGCCAAGATCGGCGCCTCAGTCAAGCCCCGCTTGACTGTATCGAATGCCTTTGGCAATCGGGTGTCCAATTCCACACAGCTTCTTTCTTAAGAAGTTGTGACAGCGGGCGGATCTTGCCCGCATAATCCTCCACGTACTTGCACAAGTACGGCTGCCAAGGAACTGCCTCAGTTCCTTGACACTTGAAGGCGTTGGCCATTCATTGATCACTCTGACCTTTCCGGGTCAGGGCGAACACCATTCTTTCCTACGAGACACCCGAGGATTTGCATCTGCCTGCCCCGAAGATGCACTTCTTCAGGTTCGCGTAGAGCTTATGCTTTCGCATAAGCTCTGCGAAGCCGGAGATGCACCCTGTGCATCTCTACGTCGGTCTTCCCGTCCACAGCCCGGCTGTGGATGAACACATCATCGAAGTAGCTCGGTGCGAAGTCGCGCACCGAGCGCAACAAGCGCGTCACGCACCTGTTGAAAGTCGCAGGGCATCTTGGTTTATTCCCCTGTGGCATTAGCCATTGAGCATCGTTGGCGTGCTCACTGCCGTGAGAGGGACGTCGCTCTCACGCATTAGGATTTGATAAAATCCATCTCGCAAGTCGAGAGCACTGTAAACGGTGTTCCCGGCCATCGAATCGATGATAACATCTTTCGTATCGGTGTTGCGCGTACCGTCGCATCGTTCAGCTTGTTGTAGGCATGAACGATGCGCCATCCTGTGGCTTCTTGACACAGAACGTCGGAGCACTGTGCGGGACTTTGATTCCCGCACTTACGACGACTTTCAAAGAAGTCGTCGATCGCTTATTGCTCTCGCGGCAGTGGCCACTGCCGCGTGACACAGTACTTTCGTGCCCGGCACGAGATCAATCTCGTGCTGAATGCCCTTATCCTGCGGAAGCTCCGTATCTCTCCGGGAGTACGTCTTTGTACTCCCTCAACAATTGTAATAGGGACTCGACTTCAGCGAGTCCCAACCTTGTTCCTCGAAGCGCTCTCGCTTCGTCTTCGCACTGAGAGTGTCTTCACTCAGTGGTACTTCCCATGAAGAGCTGCCTCAGCTCTTCGCTCGCTCGCCGTTCTTTCGCTGTCCGAAAGAACGCAGACTTGTTCGATGCGTCCATCGTGCAAGTCGCGTGAAGCGCTTCCAGCTCATGGCTGGAAGCGAAGTCAACTCCGACGCCGTCGTCGGAGGACTAGCGAGTTCCATGTCACGATACTGGAATCCAGTATTGGTGCGCGTCAAGACGCTTAGCGTCTTGACATTCGGCGTCACGCCGCAGTCTGCCCAGCAGACTGTTTTGTTGCGTCTCGGTCCCGGACTGACTGCGCAGCGTTTCTGCTTGCGCCGTCTTGCTGTGCGGAGCCCGGATCCGCACAGTTGTTCTTCTGTCCAGGCCCGGCCGTGGACAGTCGTTCGCTGGCGGACCCTGTCCGCGGGCGCGCGGTATCAAGCCCGGCTTGACCGTATTTTCCTTCGTGCAGCCCGGCTGCACGGTAAGGTGTCTTCGCCGGCAGACCCTGTCTGCGGGCGCGCGATATCAAGCCCGGCTTGATCGATACTTCGTCGTGCAGCCCGGCTGCACGACAGCATGCAATTGCGTCAGTGCGGTACGTTTGCAACCGTCCGCACTGTTTGCAGCGTCAACTCCCGGAGTTGACACGCCTTCGTCACCTCGACGCCATTCATTGGCGGAGCCCTCATGATTGAGGGTGCGTCGGCTCCCGGAGCCGACGCGTCGTTGTCGACCTGACCGCTTCGGGTCAGGGACTGTCCCTTACACGCTTGGACGTGGGTGTTGGTTCCCGGAACCAACATATCTTTTTCCTAACGTCGGCAGCATTGACGACGTGGGTCTCGCTTGTGCGCCTCGCGCACTTCTTGGGCACTCCGGGACAGCAGCATTAAGCGCTGTCTCGACTGGTGAGCCGCGGTAACAGGGCCATCGCTCTCTGTTCCGCTGTTGCGTCCGAAGCGCACGAGCGTGCGCTTCTTCCAGTCTATCACCGGATTATGCCGTGCAAGCCACGGCATGCCCATTACTACGTCGAGCTTATCGTCCAGGTCCAGGACGATAAAGTGTTAGACAAACACTCGTTGTCTATACGAGAAGCGCACGTTCACGACGCGCTTCTCGGTCTTCACGATGGCACCTGTTGCCAGTCGTACCTCCAGAAGACTTCGAGGTGTATCTACCTCCTCGAAGTCAAGTCTCGACAGGCTTCGTAGTCGAACAAAGTTGTTCGACGCGCCTGAATCTACCAAAGCTCGAAGAGAGTCACTGCTCTTCGAGTAAACCTTCAAGATGACTAGGTCCGGCCTGTCATCTTGTTTCTTGCAGTGAGAGCTGGTCTCACTGGGGCTGCAGTCTCAGTGTCGCGTGCCCGATGTCGGCACGCGCGACTGCATTACCAGTAGGCGCCCCGCGCCTACTGGATGTTCGCGTTTTTGTTATCCGCGGCGATGCCTAGCATCGCCACGACGGCCACCTCCAGGGGCATGGAGCTGTGCACTCCGTGCAAGTGACCGATCCTTCCGCAACGGAAGCATCGCACGTTACTCCCTGCTGCTGGTAACCAGCAGTTGTTGCGTTCGAGAGGTCCATTGGCTCCGACCTCCCGTCCGCGCTACCGGGCGCGGTTGCGGCCTCGGCGCAATTTGATGGAGTTTAGCCCGCCGCAGGCTAAACGCTTCTTGCATGGCAAGGGTGATTGCAGCTTCGAGAGTACTCCGGTACTCTCGGAAGAGATAGGTCTTCACGGGCCCATCTCTAAGTCCTTTCACGAACGTGACGACCTTGGTCGCCTCGTCAATCGGGTTAGTCACGATATTTGATACCAAATATCGTGCGCTGCGCGTAAGCATGGACGTCATGCTTACCCTGCTGAAGGTCGAGGAACTCCGCCCTCGACCGGAACTCGTTTGCGGGGGCTCAAACGCTTGTTTGAGCTCCTCTTGAACACTTCGTACGTGTTGAAGCACGTAGGATCGGAGAGTCGGCGTCCATACGCCCAACTCCTTGCGCGTCCGCCAAGGCAGGACATGGCGAACGCGACCTTCGACAGCGGGTCGACGATGCGTCGAGCCGCTATGGCTGTGTCCAGCTCGACAAGCCATCGGAGGAGAGGCTCGCCCTCTCTTCCCACGTAATTGCTTACGCTCAACTTTAATGGTTGAGCACGCGGTGTCGTCACTGACGACGCCGTCACTGAGGAAGCAGCGTCACGCTGCTCCTTCATGATGAACCCCAGAGCAACACCATGTTGCTCCGTCGGCTATAGCGTACGCAACATCATAGCTATCGCCGCTTCTCCAATGACTGTTGACAGTCGTTGGAGGGCCTCCCACTCTGGGTCAGACAGGTGGGGGCAGTCAGCGCGTGCAACATGCGTTGCCGGCGTGTTGGAGCTCTCCATGGGCACCTCCGTGCTCATGTGGTTCTCGGCTCCGCGTTCGTACACCGCGTACGAACGTCAAGCAGTCGGTCGTTGGACGGACTACAAAGTGCTACCAGGTGTAGTGGGTCTAACTTGACTCACTACTTTAGCTTACACGTTGCGCAACGTGTATGAGGAAGCGTAAGTACTTAGTAATTACTTAGGTTAATTATATTTGAATACACAAATATAAGTTAAGTAAGAAAGGATTCCAAGTGACTTAGATTAGGTAAAATGAGAACTCTATTGTTTGTAAATTGATCTTCCTCTAAAATCTGCTAAAACTGTTTATCATCTATGAAAGGGGTTGACAGCGGCTGGCTGTCAGAGCCCCGCTAATATGCATGACTCTGATTGGTAGAAAGATGCTGCTTTCTACCAATAGGATCTTTGGGTATGTGTGGACCACTCATTGTGGTGGTCCACTTCAATGTATCCATTGGTGTGTCTTACACCAAGGTGAGGAAGTATCCAAAACTTTTAACAGATAACCTATCTGTTAAATTCACAAGTGGCTGCAAGCCACTTGTGCGTGTAACCCCGTTACACCATCCCCCCTTAAGGTTAGACGCGCGGGATCTCCGCACGTCAATCTTCGCAATTGACCATTCGTCAATTCTCCGCGTTTGGAGAAGACATCAGCGCACATTCAACGATGAGCGCGCCTCAAGAGAAGTCCACAAAGTCGGTGGGGAGTCATCTCTCCATCGACGACTACTTCGAACGCCAGAAGGCGAAGTATGGCGACTTCGTCGACTTCGACGACGACGACGAAGACATGGAGGGCGAGGAGGACTCGCCCTCAAAGCGTAAAGACTCAGTGTCGAGCGAATCGCTCGACCCTCACGCCAAGAACGTTCGCCCGCGTGAAGGGGACGAATCGGACGCTTCGAGTTCGAAGCGTTCGCGAACTGAGAGCAATACCCCATGGGGCTCTCGGCTCTCCGCGCGCTGCGCCTGCAGCGCGCGATCCGTGAATGCCGTCCGCGTTCGAGATCACGTGTAATGGGGTTACACGCACAAGTGGCTTGCAGCCACTTGTGAATTTAACAGATAGGTTATCTGTTAAAAGTTTTGGGTACTTCCTCACCTTGGTGTAAGACACACCAATGGATACATTGAAGTGGACCACCACAATGAGTGGTCCACACATACCCAAAGATCCTATTGGTAGAAAGCAGCATCTTTCTACCAATCAGAGTCATGCATATTAGCGGGGCTCTGACAGCCAGCCGCTGTCAACCCCTTTCATAGATGATAAACAGTTTTAGCAGATTTAGGAGGAAGATCAATTTACAAACAATAGAGTTCTCATTTTACCTAATCTAAGTCACTTGGAATCCTTTCTTACTTAACTTATATTTGTGTATTCAAATATAATTAACCTAAGTAATTACTAAGTACTTACGCTTCCTCATACACGTTGCGCAACGTGTAAGCTAAAGTAGTGAGTCAAGTTAGACCCACTACATGTCCAGTCACCAGCGTACCGGTCGAGATCATTTACTGGGGTTCGTCAGTGTGCAGGCAGCACTGGACACACTTACACTGGTATTTTGACTTTGTCTTGTATGTGGGCATGGAAAAGTCTACGTAAATCGGCAGAACACACAGCTACACGCTGAAAAACCGTGATTTGCTGGAAGATCGATTTAATCACGATATGCTTGCTGTCTCGAGAAAGATGTGTCTCCTCAGAGAACCACCACCTATTCGCGCAGTTAGGGGTATTTCACCATCTACCAGGTGCAACGTGTTCGCCCCACACGCTTGGGGTTGGTCGTGACTGTGCTGATGCAGTCCGAAGTCCGTCAGGCCGACGATGTCACAACGTATGACACCGCGCCGGTGCGTGCCCGACTGGCAGCGACACCTATTTTATTTACAACACAAAGTCGAGGTAGCTAGGCTACCAACCGAGTTACCAACTAACCTCAATACATGTCCGCCCGACACAAACAACTTGAGTTCCGCCCTGGTCGCCTCCCTAGCCACTCGGGCGTACGCCCACGCGCGCCTGCCCTAATCGTTGCAGCCATCGAAAGACTTGGAAGCCGAGTGCTTCCTGGACGTCCCTCCGGAGTCGTCCACGCCGTACAGTCGTCCACCGAGCCGTCGCTGGTTACACGCCCCGTTCTACTCGCCGTTTCGTCCCTAGCACTCGTTCCGGGAGCGCGTCGTTCCGTTGGTCGGCCTGCTCGTCAGCCGTCTCGTCCTCAACCACTCGCCCGGCTTGCTCGTTAGCCAGCGGATTCCAAACTGCTCGCCCGGCTTGCTCGTTAGCCGGCGGATTCCACAATGCTCCCCGGCTTGCTCGTTAGCCGGCGGATTCCACAATGCTCGCTCTGCTGCCGTCTGGCACGGAAAAGATCTCACTTCGACTCGTCGGGCACGAAGTCCTACGCTCGCGATCCTGTCGTGCGGTAGCTCGTGCAGCAAATCCTGTCGCACACGAAGTCCATTGGGTTCACGTACTACACTGACGGCTACTTCAACACCGTCACCCGTCGCCTCATTCGCACCTAACGTCTCACTCGTTGCCATGACGCTGGCCTCCTTACACGACTTCCTCATCACCCGGGTCTTCCACGACCCGGTCGTCTCGGTAGAGTCGCTCATACTCGGCCACAGACGTCCATCGTGTTCGTGCGCGTCCTTCCTCAAGCCATAACTCCTTGTCATTTGTCGTCCATCGGATCGGGTCGCTATAGGGGCACAGCTCGTACTCCAGTACGTACTGCCCTGCTCCGTTGCGCCTTCGCCGTCTTCGTCGTTCCACCACGAGTCCACGCGTGATGTCGTGTCCAGCAGTGTCGTCCACTGCCGCTCGCGGTCGCTTCGTTCTTCCAGCACTCGCTGTTCGCTCAGCAGTCACCGTCGCTGCCAAAACAGGCGCTGTTGTCGCCGATTCATCCCGTGCTGGCTGTTTATCTTCATATTCAAGCTGTTCGTCAATGTCGAGCGCCACTTGCGCTAGTAGAGGTTCAGGGTAGTGGTAGCTAATAAGAAATGAAACGTGAGCTATCAGCGTCTCCACTTTCCCCGTGCCGTCCTCTCTCGTCAGCACAAAGTTGTCGTAACCAGCGGGTTCCACAATGCGTAGTGGTCCCATCCACTGATGTACAAATTTAGTGGCGTTCTTGCCACGCGGCGGGTTGTGCATCCAAACCAAGTCGCCTGGCCGAAACTCCCGTCTGTTCCTAACCTTGCGATTGTAGTATCGCGCTTGGCATTCTTGCTCACGTCTCCGAGCTTGTTCTGCGCATTCATGACTTCGCTCCATCGCCTTCAGCATGTTGGCGTGATAAGCAGGCAGCTCACCCGCCTCGGTCACTTCCGCACGTCGTAGTAGTTCGTTTGGCGCTCGTAGGCGTCTACCCATCTTGAGTTCGTTTGGGCTCAAAGACACCGTAGAGTGCTTAGCAGAATTGTAAGAATAAACCGCGAATTTCACCCACAAGTTCCAATCTGTCTGGCGTTCGTCTTGCATGAAAGTCGCGACACAGTCCTTCCAAGAGCGGTGAAATCGTTCAACTAGTCCGACAAGTTGAGGTCGGTAGGGCACCGGGTTCACTTGGTGCGCCTGTAGTAGATCTACGAGCTTTTCAATAACTTTGCCAGTCATTTCAGGTGCTCCGTCGGTCAGTAGCTCGCGAAATACCCCAAATCGTAATACAACTTCTTGCATCAGGAATGTTGCAACACTTTCTGCCGTATGTTGCGTCACGCAACACGCTACAGCATATCTAGTCACGTACTCAACAGCTGCAATTACATATCTGTCTCCACCTTCTGCCACTGGAAAGGGGCCGGCAACGTCAAGTGCCCACCTGTCTCCAACTGCGCCACCTCGTAAACTACGTAAAGGCGGAATCACTTCACGTGGCTTCGCTTTCCTGGAACCACATTCTTGACATCCGCGCACCCAACGCCTTACTTCGCGGTATAGCCCTGGCCACCAGTACAGCTGGGCTACCCGTCCGTATGTGTGAGGGCCACGCAGGTGTCCGCTCCACACGCTGCCGTGCATCTCCTTAAATACCGTCGACCACAATGTTGGTGGCACCATCCGTTCGTCGTCTCGATGGTCACAAGGCCGTACTTGCTCTCAGCCTTCATGCTTCCGTACTTGCCAGCCGCCAGTAGTCGCTTCACAAACTTGCTGCGTTGCTGCGCCGTCGCGATTTCGTCGTCGCTCAGCTGGAGCGTGTAATCGTCCACAGGGGCGGTGTCATCGTTACCGTCCATGCCGTCCACATCGTTCGTCACCGCCACGGCGTCGTTCACCACACTCGCTGTCGTCGGGACCTTTTTCGTCTTCACGGTCGTCGCGTTCGTCGTGCTCTTCTTGGCCGTGCCCTTGGTCGTGGGCTTCGCCTTCGTTGCAGGCGTCGTCGTTGCCTCTACAAGCGTCGTCGCAGTCGCCGGAGCTCTCGCACCCGATTTCGCTCGCGCTGTCGTCTTCGGTGCTCGTTGTTCGTCGGCTTGCGCTTCTTCCACGGGTCGAGCAGAGACTTCACCACGTCGTGGTGCTGGCGTCGTCATTTTCACGTGCGTTTGCGTTGTTGGCGCACGTCGTCTGCCTCCGCGTACCGCATCACTTCGTCGAGCTGAAGTTGTCACTGCTCGTCGTTCGTCGTCTCGTGCCACATCGGCTCGTTTTGCAGGGGCTCCGTCGTCACACGGAGTTGGTGCTCTCGTTAATGGCACGGTACCCAGCGTCGTTCGGGTTTCCGTCCCCACCATCGTCGTGATCATCGCTCTGGGATCCACCGTTGTTATCGCTTCTCGTACGCCTTCCAGTGCATCCGTGCTCACTGTCCGTGTCGTAGTCGTCGTAGCTGTTGGTGGTTCAGTGATCGGCGCCGTGTCATTGACGTCGTTCGCCTCATTCACGTCGTTCGTGTCGTTCACGTCGTCCGTGTTCGGCACCGTCGTCGCCCAGTGCACGTGCCTCTGTGCTTGCTCGCGAATGCGGGCACTGCGTCTCGTTGCAGGCGCATTCGTCACTGTCGTTTCGGGTAGCATCGTCACTGCCATGGCACTGCCTCCGCTGGTCGCCAGCGCGTCCGTCGCTGCGGGGCTTTCGTTCGTGCCGCGTGCTACTGCATCGTTCATAGTTGGTGTGTCTGGCTCGTCGTCACCAGCACTCGCCGTCTCGTCATTTGGCGTTGCCAAGCTCACGTCATCGTGGTACTTCGTTAGGTGGCTCGTCGGCACTGCGTCGTTCGTCTTACGCGCCGCGGCGTCCATCATGTCCACATCGTCGTCCTCGTGCACCGCGTCGTTCACGATGTCTGCAATGTTCATCGTGGCGGGCACCGTGTTCGTTGTACCGCCCTGCTTCCTGCTCACGCTGGTCGTCACGTCCAAGCGTTGCGCTGCCGTTGCGCTGCTCGTGGCGTCATCAAGGGCTGTGTCGTCGTTCCTTGTTGTGCGCACGTCGATCACTGCGCGGGTCGCTTCACTCAACATCGAGTCTGTCATGGCACCGGTCACCGCCGTGGCGCCTTCAATGGCCGTCGCCGTGGCGCTGAGCACAGTCGTCGCGCCATCCGTCGTGACCGTCTTCGTCGTGCTGTCCGTTGTTACTGTCGCCGCTGTAGTCTCGCCCGTCGGGACATGCACTGATGTCGGTGCTGGCGAGCCGGCCGTCACTGCCGTACTCGTACCGTCAGTCGCTGCGGCGCTCTCGGCTGTTGTCGCCTCCTTCGCCGAATCACGTGCTCACGAACCAGTTATCGCTGCTGTGTTCGTACTTGCCTCACAACGTCCTTTTGCCGCACTCGGTTTCATCTGTCGTCGTCGTTGTCGTCCCACCGCTGCTCGTACAGCCGCAGGCGCCCTGTATAAGGCGTCTGCGACTACATTGGTTGCGCCAGGTCGGTACGCGACCTGAAACTCGTACTCTTATAGTACTAATGACCAGCGATGCAATCTCCCGGCCAAGTTCGGTCGAGTCATCAACCACTTGCGTGCCGCATGGTCCGTAATGATCGTGAACGCTCTGCCGTGCAGGTACGGGCGGAACATCTTTACGGACCAGACCACCGCGAGGCACTCCAGCTCGGTGATCGAGTAATTCGACTCAGCTTTGCTATTTACCTTACTGCCGTATGCAATCGGCTGCCAACCATGTCCTTGGTCTTGCATGAGGCAGGCGCCCAACCCAACCTTGCTAGCGTCTGTCACTAAGCGGAACGGTAGTTCAAAATCAGGGTAGAGTAGCAAAGGTCGTGTAGTGAGCAGCATCTTAACTCGTTCAAATGCAAACTCTTGCGCTTCACTCCACTGCCACTCCATGTCTTTCTTCAGTAGTCGCGTAAGAGGTTCTACTATCGATCCAAAACCAGTTATGAACTTACGATAATAGCCCGCGAGGTGAACAAATCTCTTCACTTCCGTCGCATCCGTAGGTCGCGGGAACTCCCGTACGGATTTAACTAGTCGCTCGGCGGGTTGCACTCCCCGATCACTCAGATGATGCCCTAGGTACTCCATTGAAGTAGTAGCGAACGTGCATTTCTTGAGCTTGAGACTTAGGCCAGCCGATCTTAATCTCTCTAGTACATCTGCTAACTCCAATACATGTCGTTCAATACCTCCTTTCGTGAAGATAATAATGTCATCTAGGTACACAAGACACGTCATCCATGTCAATCCACGCAACACTCCATTCATAAGTCGCTGAAAGGTTGCCGGGGCGTTGGTAAGGCCAAACGGCATCCGCTTGAATCGATATAGGCCACGCTTGGTCATGAAGGCCGTCTTATCTCGATCTTCCTCAGCTACGCGGATCTGCCAGTACCCAGATCGTAGGTCTAGCGTAGTAAACAGACATGCTCCACCCAGAGATTCTAACGTTTCGTCTATCCGTGGCAGCGGATAGACGTCCTTGCGTGTGATGCTATTAAGGGCTCTATAGTCAACACAAAATCGCACGGATCCATCCTTCTTGCGAACAAGCACCGCGGGGAAGCCCCAAGCGCCTTCTCCATGTTCAATTACACCCGCCGAAAGCATAGAATCCACATTAGAGTCCACTACGGCGTCCTCTGTCTGTGCTTGTCGTCGCCGTCGCATCATGATTGGTGCAGCGCTCCCCGTATCAATATGGTGCTCTACATTGAGCGTAGTGGCGGGAGGGCACTCTTTCTGCGCGTTAGATAGGTCTCGATAGGCTCGTAATGACTTCAATACAAGTGCTCGTGAATCAGGTTCCTTCGTACCAATGTCAACATCGTGTTCGTCCTCCAGGGGCGTGAGGGTGTCACCTAGTTCGTCTAACCAAGTCTGTACACGCTCCATTTCCAATTCTCCGTGCGTCTGTAAAATCTCAACGTCTCGATTTACGGGTATCCATACACCTAGTTCACGCCTGCTTGGCAATTTGACACGACCGCCATATGTGTTGATTGCGGGAATTAGAGCCTTCCCGTCCTTGACCTTTGTCACTGCTGACGCGAGCAGCACTGCTTCACGATTCACGGTGGGTAGGAAAGTACCTTCCTCTCCATCTGGTGCAGCAATTGTTACTTCCACTGGTTGCACGGTTCGTCGGTGCAAATTCGTCGCGCGGACCAGTCTCACGGCCGTCGCTGCCGAGTCGTCGTCGTTGTCCGCCATCCTGAACGGAATAATGATCTCACGGCCACGCTCGTCGTAGCGCACCTCGCCGCGATCGAAATCCATAGTCGCCCTATGCTTCTCCAGAAAATCAACGCCTACCAAAAATTCATTCGTGCAGCCGTCGATGATGCACGCGTCGAGCACCACCTTCTGGCCGTACACGTTCACCATGTTGAACGTCCATACGCCCAGCACGTCCAACAAAAATCCGCCGATACCCTCCACGTAGGCCACCGGGGCGTTAACCCGTCGTCGTTCTCCGCGAGCCATCCACTCGGTGCCTGCTATCGAATAGCGCGCCCCACTGTCAATCTTCACGCACTGTTGCACACCGTTCACTAGCATGACGGCGGTGGGCAGCCCGTCGCTGGCTCCACACCGTCGTTGCTGTCCGTGGTCTCGTCCGTCATGGTGCTACCACGCTGCACCAAGTTCACGCGGACCCGTTCGTCCTTACGTACGTCGTCCTTGGCAGCACGTTGCCGCCGTCGTTCTTCCAGTTCGCCCCGCGCGTCGTCGGCTTGCTGTCGTCGTCGCCGTACTTGTTCAACTTCGAGTCCGGCGACCACACGTGCGACATCGTCTTCGACATGCGGGTCTCCATCTACTGTCTTGCGCGCACGCTGACGCTTCGTCTCACGCTTGGAGCGCTTGATGGTCATGCGCACCATCGCCACGCTGCCCAGTTTCGTCACCACCTCGTCGTTAAGCTCCATGCCGAGCTCCAACGTCGAGGACTCCATGGTCGTCACGTCGTCCTTCGTCGCCATCGCACCGACCGCCGTGTCGCCTTCCTCAGACAGCGCCACGCCGTTCACGTGCACAAGGGCTATCTTCGTTGTCGTCGCGGCGCTCGTCGTGACCGCCGTAGTCTCCGTCGTCTTGCACCCCGGCGTGTCGTCACCGCCTTGGTCGTCGTCATCCTCATCCACCTTGTGCACGTAGCGCAGCGTTGCCATGGCCGGCCGCACCGTGCTAATGTACCGTTCCGCTCGTTCGCCGTCGCGGACAGCGAGCTCCTCGTTCAAATGAGCGGCGACAGCTCGTCGTATTGCTGCCACGCTCCCGTCATTCGACTTCACTTGCATGTCGTCCATCTTCTCGCCTTCGTCATCGACCACCGTCGCCGGCACCGTCGACGCATCCTTCTCGCACGCCGTATCACCGTTCGTTGCCACCATCGCCGGTCGCCAGGGAGTCCGTCGTATCACCGAGCGTCGTAATCCCCCTACGCCGCTCGATCGTCGTTTTCCTGCAGCTTCTGCTCCTTGCTACGCTTGGCGAGGTACTCGTCATTGCGGGCGCGTGCTTCGTCGTCGGGGCACTCACGCGCGATGTGACCTGGTTGGTTGCACACCTAACACCTATTTTCATTGAATCGTCTGATCATTGACTTCGCCTCGGCCGCTGGGCGTGGAGCCTCGATGCCCTTGACTTGGCGTGTCGCTGCCATCGGTCGTCGTGCTGTAGTTCTTGCCTTCTTGGCGGGAGGTGGGGTCGGCGCAACTCCCGTGTCGTCGTCCTCAGTCTCCTGCTCGTCGTCGTCCTCGACGGCCATTGCCATGTTCACCTTCGCGTTCTTGTCGGTCTTGGTAACTATCGTTCGCTTGGTCGCCGTCGGTTCAGGTGCTGGCGCCGTCCGCTTCCATGCGAGCGGCGCCCACATGTGCGCGTTCCACGCTCTGCCCTTCTGCGCCTCCCACAGGCCGGTGTACTTGTTGTACACGCCGCGCGAATTCGTGAAGAACGCGAGCTTGGCTTCCTCTGCCACCTCTGCGCTGCCTACGCCCGGAATGATGGCCATGTTCCCGGTCGTTCCGCTAGCGGGTACAACGTAGGAGTCGGGTGCAGTCACGAAAGCCTGTCCAATGTTTTCCATGCCCTGCGCCACGTTGTCGATGGGGTCATTGATCTCGGTAGCTTTGTCGACAGCTTCTTCTAAGGTTCTCGGCTTCGGCCGCTGCTTCACCAGGAGTCTGGTCATCCTATCCAGGCTGCGGTAAAATTGCGCTAACAGCATACGTTCTTTGATCCGGTTGTTGCCACACAGGTCACGCAATGCGGCAGCGAAGTCAGCATACGTTTCTCCAGGCATTGTAACGGGGTTACACGTACAAGTGGCTGCAAGCCACTTGTGAATTTAACAGATAGGTTATCTGTTAAACGTTTTGGATACTTCCTCACATTGGTGTAACACACACCGATGGATACATTGAAGTGGACCACCACAGTGAGTGGTCCACACATACCCAAAAGATCCTATTGGTAGAAAGCAGCATCTTTCTACCAATCAGAGACATGCATATTAGCGGGGCTCTGACAGCCAGCCGCTGCCAACCCTTTCATAGATGATAAACAGTTTTAGCAGCTTTTAGAGGAAGATCAATTTACAAACAATAGAGTTCTCATTTTACCTAATCAAAGTCACTTGGAATCCTTTCTTACTTAACTTATATTTGTGTATTCAAATATAATTAACCTAAGTAATTACTAAGTACTTACGCTTCCTCATACACGTTGCGCAACGTGTAAGCTAAAGTAGTGAGTCAAGTTAGACCCACTACACCTGGTAGCACTTTGTAGTCCGTCCAACGACCGACTGCTTGACGTTCGTACGCGGTGTACGAACGCGGAGCGGAGAACCACATGAGCACGGAGGTGCCCATGGAGAGCTCCAATACGCCTGCAACGCATGTTGCAGGCGCTGACTGCTCCCACCTGTCTGACCCAGAGTGGGAAGCCCTCCAACGACTGTCAACAGTCATTGGAGAAGCGGCGATAGCTACGATGCTGCGTACGCTATCGCCGACGGAGCAACATGGTGTTGCTCTGGGATTTATCATGAAGGAGCAGCGTGACGCTGCTTCCTCAGTGACGGCGTCGTCAGTGACGACACCGCGTGCTCAACCATTAAAGTTGAGCGTAAGCAATTACGTGGGAAGAGAGGGTGAGCCTCTCCTCCGATGGCTTGTCGAGCTGGACACAGCCATAGCGGCTCGACGCATCGTCGACCCGCTGTCGAAGGTCGCGTTCGCCATGTCCTGCCTTGGCGGACGCGCAAGGAGTTGGGCGTATGGACGCCGACTCTCCGATCCTACGTGCTTCAACACGTACGAAGTGTTCAAAGAGGAGCTCAAACAAGCGTTTGAGCCCCCGCAAAACGAGTTCCGGTCGAGGGCGGAGTTCCTCGACCTTCAGCAGGGTAAGCATGATGTCCATGCTTACGCGCAGCACGCACGATATTTGGTATCAAATATCGTGACTAACCCGATTGACGAGGCGACCAAGGTCGTCACGTTCATGAAGGGGCTTAGAGATGGGCCTGTGAAGACCTATCTCTTCCGAGAGTACCGGAGTACTCTCGAAGCTGCAATCACCCTTGCCATGCAAGAAGCGTTTAGCCTGCGGCGGGCTAAACTCCATCAAATTGCGCCGAGGCCGCAACCGCGCCCGGTAGCGCGGACGGGAGGTCCGGAGCCAATGGACCTCTCGAACGCAACAACTGCTGGTTACCAGCAGCAGGGAGGTAACGTGCGATGCTTCCGTTGCGGAAGGATCGGTCACTTTGCACGGGAGTGCACAGCTCCCATGCCCCCTGGAGGTGGCCGTCGTGGCGATGCTAGGCATCGCCGCGGACCAACAAAAAACGCGAACATCCAGTAGGCGCGGGGCGCCCTACTGGTAATGCAGTCGCGCGTGCCGACATCGGGCACGCGACACTGAGGACTGCAGCCCCAGTGAGACCAGCTCACTGCAGAAACAAGATGACAGGCCAAACCTAGTCATCTTGAGGTTTACTCGAAGAGAGCGAGTGACTCTCTTCGAGCATTGGTAGACTCAGGCGCGTCGAACAACTTTGTTCGACTACGAAGCCTGTTGAGACTTGACTTCGAGGAGGTAGATACACCTCGAAGTCTTCTGGAGGTACGACTGGCAACAGGTGCCATCGTGAAGACCGAGAAGCGCGTCGTGAACGTGCGCTTCTCGTACAAACAACGAGTGTTTGTCTAACACTTTATCGTCCTGGACCTGGACGATAAGTTCGACGTGGTAATGGGCATGCCGTGGCTTGCACGGCATGATCCGGTGATAGACTGGAAGAAGCGCACGCTCGTGCGCTTCGGACGCAACAGCGGAACAGAGAGCGATGGCCCTGTTACCGCGGCTCACCAGTCGAGACAGCGCTTTATGCTGCTGTCCCGGAGTGCCCAAGAAGTGCGCGAGGGCGCGCACAAGTGAGACCCACGTCGTCAATGCTGCCGACGTTAGAAGAAAAAGATATGTTGGTTCCGGGAACCAACACCCACGTTCAAGCGTGTAAGGGACAGTCCCTGACCCGAAGCGGTCAGGTCGACAACGACGCGTCGGCTCCGGGAGCCGACGCACCCTCAGTCATGAGGGGCTCCGCCAATGAATGGCGTCGAGGTGACGAAGGCGTGTCAACTCCGGGAGTTGACGCTGCAAACAGTGCGGACGGTTGCAAACGTACCGCACTGACGCAATTTGCATGCTGTCGTGCAGCCGGGCTGCACGACGAAGCGCCATGCGATCAAGCCGGGCTTGATATCGCGCGCCCGCAGACAGGGTCTGCCGGCGAAGGGACACCTTACCGTGCAGCCGGGCTGCACGAAGGAAAATGCGGTCAAGCCGGGCTTGATATCATGCGCCCGCGGACAGGGTCCGCCGGCGAACGACTGTCCACGGCCGGGCCTGGACAAGAAGAACAACTGTGCGGAGCCGGGCTCCGCACAACAAGAAGACGGCGCAAGCGGAAAACGCTGCGCAAGTCTCGGTCCGGGACCGAGACGCAACAAGAGCAGTCTGCTGGGCAGACTGCGGCGGTGACGCCGAATGTCAAGACGCTAAGCGTCTTGACGCGCACCGATACTGGATTCCAGTATCGTGACATGGAACTCGCTAGTCCTCCGACGACGGCGTCGGAGTTGACTTCGCTTCCAGCCATGAGCTGGAAGCGCTTCACGCGCGACTTGCACGATGGACGCATCGAATAAGTCTGCGTTCTTTCGGACAGCGAAAGAACGGCGAGCGAGAGCGAAGAGCTGAGGCAGCTCTTCATGGGAAGTACCACTGAGAGTGAAGACACTCTCAGTGCGAAGACGAAGCGAGAGCGCTTCGAGGAATAAGGTTGGGACTCGCTGAAGTCGAGTCCCTATTACAATTGTTGAGGGAGTACAAAGACGTACTCCCGGAAGAGATTCTGCGGAGCTTCCGCAGGATAAGGGCATTCAGCACGAGATTGATCTCGTGCCGGGCACGAAGTACTGTGTCACGCGGCAGTGGCCACTGCCGCGAGAGCAAGTGAAAGCGATCGACGACTTCTTTGAAAGTCGTCGTAAAGCAGGACAAGTGCGGGAATCAAAGTCCCCGCACAGTGCTCCGACGTTCTGTGTCAAGAAGCCACAGGGCGGATGGCGCATCGTTCATGCCTACAACAAGCTAAACGATGCGACGGTACCGGCGCAGACGCCGATACCACGAAAAGATGTTATCATCGATTCGATGGCCGGGAGCACCGTTTACAGTGCTCTCGACTTGCGAGATGGATTTTATCAAATCCTAATGCGTGAGAGCGATATCCCTCTCACGGCAGTGAGCACGCCAAGCGGCATGCTCTGGGAATGGCTAGTAATGCCACAGGGGCTTAAGAATGCCCCTGCGACTTTCAACAGGTGCGTGACGCACTTGTTGCGCTCGGTGCGCGACTTCGCACCGAGCTACTTCGATGATGTATTCATCCACAGCCGGGCTGTGGATGGGAAGACCGACGTAGAGATGCACAAGGTGCATCTCCGAAAGCTACTTGAGCTTATGCGAAAGCATAAGCTCTACGCGAACCTGAAGAAGTGTATCTTCGGGGCGAGCGAGATACCCGTCCTCGGGTGTCTCGTAGGAAAGAATGGTGTTTGCCCTGACCCGGAAAAGGTCAGAGTGATTAATGAATGGCCAACGCCTTCAAGTGTCAAGGAACTGAGGCAGTTCCTTGGCTTGGCCACGTACTTGTGCAAGTACGTGGAGGACTATGCGGGCAAGATCCGCCCGCTGTCACAACTTCTTAAGAAAGAAGCTGTGTGGAATTGGACACCCGATTGCCAAAAGGCATTCGATACAGTCAAGCGGGGCTTGACTGAGGCGCCGATCTTGGCAGTGGCTGACCAAGATCGCCCATTTCACGTAGTGTGTGACGCATCCGATTTCGCGATCGGATGCGCGTTGATGCAGCACGATCACGAGGGCCGTGATCGTGTCGTCTACTACCAATCGCGTCAGCTGAAGCCAGCTGAGCGCAACTATCCGGTGCATGACAAGGAACTCCTTGCCATGAAGTATGCACTCGCAAAGTTCCGAGTGTACTTGCTTGGGAGTAAACCATTTGTGGTCTACACCGACCATGCTTCACTGCGCACCGCAGTGAAGTCGCCACACATTTCACAAAGAATGGCGAGATGGCTCTCATTCTTTGCGGAGTATAACTTCCGGGTCGAATACAAACCCGGAAGATTGAATATAGTGGCCGACGCGTTATCACGTCGGCCGGACTATGCAGAAGCTGTTGACGTCAATGCCATTGACGCCATACGATCGAGCAAACCCACATCATCTCTGTTGGATGATGTGAAGGCCGCGTACGCGCAAGACGCGGACGCGAAACTCTTGCTGGCCTATGGCACAGCGCCTTCTGACAAGTCCCGTCAGAAGCTGCCCAAGCACCTTCGAGCGCGTGCACACCGCTTTCGTGTGCACGAAGGACTGCTACTTTACAACGCAGTCGACGACAACGCGGATCGCGTTGTCGTGCCAAATGACCGTGACCTGCGGCTCAGGATCGTGTACGAGTATCATGATGCCCCGACTGCGGGACATCTCGGACGTGAGAAGACTTACGTCCTTCTCACGCGCGACTTCTACTGGCACCACCAGTATAAGTGGGTGCGCAAGTACATCCGTGCTTGCGAGGTATGCCAACGCGTAAAGCCTGCGCCATTCGCGCAGGCTCCACTGCAATCACTACCGACTCCGTCGGAGTGTTGGAAGTCCATGTCTTTGGACTTCATCTTTGGTCTTCCCCCGGACAGCGGAGGGAACACCGGTGTTGTGGTCTTTGTAGACCGTTTCAGCAAGATGGTACATCTTGCTGCGGTGCCAGCAGAGGTGACCGCGAAGCAGACGGCCCGTCTGCTCGTCGACATGGTGTTCAAACACCATGGCATGCCGTCCGACATCGTGTCGGACAGAGACCCGCGCTTCACAGCGCACCTGTGGCAAGAAGTGTTTACACTTCTTGGGAGCCAGCTTTCCATGTCGACTGCGGATCATCCGCAGACGGACGGCCAAACCGAGCGCGTGAATCGCGTGCTCGTCGATATGTTGAAGAGCTACGCTCACTCGTTCCACTACTGGAGCGAGTGCTTACCGATGGCAGAGTTTGCCATCAATAACTCAGTGCATGCCTCGACAGGGCATACACCGTTCTACGTGAATGCCATGCGGCATCCACGTCTACCGAGTTTACTCGGAGTGATGGCTCCCACTTTAAGTGGGGGAGGATCTACGACTGCAATACAGCAGCCGCAGAAAACCGCTGACACTTGCACAGTGTCAGCTGCAACAATGGACAAACCACATGAGTCTGCGCAGGGCGCAGACTCCCCAACGACATGGCCAACGACCACGGGTCTGCGCAGGGCGCAGACACCGCAAGAACCACGCAGAGGCCGGGCCTCTAGCGGAGAGCGAGCTGAATGACTTCAGCTCGGATGCAATCAGTTTCATCACCAAAAGACAAGCCGTGATTCGGTTTGTCCAAGACACAATAGCAGCTTCTGTTGATCAACAGAAGCTGAACGCAGACAATGCGGGCAGAGGCAACACAAATGAATTTAAAGTTGGTTCATTAGTTTTGTTAGCTACACAAAACCTGCCTAGACATGCAGTTTCGGATTTCGGAGCAAGCAAGCTTGCACCGCGCTTCATCGGGCCGTTCACTGTGTTGGCACGGCACGGCAACGCATACACGCTAGACATACCGTCTAGCATGCGCCTCCATCCGACCTTTACGTCGGACGGCTGAAGCCATACCTGCAGCACGAGCCATCTAGCTCGGCTGACCCGAAGCCTCGGCAGGAGCCGAGGCAGAAGCGGAGGACTTGGCCTCGGCGACGAGCAACCTCTCCTCCAGCGCGCGGACGCGCTGGAGCAACCCCTTCATCTGGGTCCCCAGCTCGACCTGGATATTCGAGGCGGTCTGCGAGACCGCCGCGACTTGGGCCTTCTGGTTCGCCAGCTCCTGCTTCAGGGCGGCGAACTCAGCGCCCTGCAGACGCTCCACGACGGCCACCCGGTCGTGGAGAGGCGCATACTGATCAGCCCGGGGCTGATCATACCCGGGGCGTGTTCCCACCCCCGCCACCGCCGATCCGTGACGCCCGCGGCTCAACCCGCTGGATTGTTGAGCGGATTGTTGACCATAGTATCCCGAAACGAACCCTCAAGGGGCTCGTTTTCGTATTCGTTGGAGAGGATTTCCTCCCCATCAAGATATATGGGAGCCGCGGAACGTCTTGCTGGAGGACGTTCCGGAAATGGTGAGGGCGTACGAGGAGCAGTACGCGCTGGTGCAGCAGAAGTAATACGAGCGCTGCGATCATCGCTAGCGCCCGAACCCTCACGTGCTAAGAACTTAGCACGGAGCTCTTTGAGACTCTCGGGCACACGGAACGACGTGTACCCGTTCAGGTCGCGGTCGCTCAAGCGGACCGCGCCTGGAAAGCACTTCGTGCACTGAAAGCCCTCGGGCACAGCGCACGGCACATTTGCCTCCTCAGCAGCAACATGAAGTTGCTCCAGCTTTCCACGCTTCGAGTACGTCTCGAAGCGATCACGCGCTTGCTTAATCCGATCACGGTAAGCACTCGGCCTCTTGTTGAAGTTCTCAACAAAGGCGTTCCAGCTTTGACAAAGTGCCTGCCATTCGGGCACTTTGCTGCGAGAAGAGGTCTTCTTGCTTTGAAACCATCGGAGCTCATGAAAGAGTCCGATGTAGTATCGCGCCTTTGATGCGTTTCCGCATCAAAGTGCAGCTCGGCAGCCACAGCGTCATCTTTGATGGCGCTGCATACGTACAGCGGCACCTCATTCGGAGGTACCGAGTTCCCAAACCGGTCCGCGATCTCGGACGCGGACGGCATCCATGGATCGCGCGCTGCAGGCGCAGCGCGCGGAGAGCCTTGAGCTTTAACATCACGCGCTGCAGCAGCAGCGCGCGGAGTACTGAGAGCCCCAGCTGAAGCGAGTGGGGTATCACTCTCAGTACGCGAACGCTTCGAACTCGAAGCGTCCGATTCGTCCCCTTCACGCGGGCGAACGTTCTTGGCGTGAGGGTCGAGCGATTCGCTCGACACTGAGTCTTTACGCTTTGAGGGCGAGTCCTCCTCGCCCTCCATGTCTTCATCGTCGTCGTCGAAGTCGACGACGTCACCGTACTTCGCCTTCTGGCGTTCGAAGTAGTCGTCGATGGAGAAATGACTCCCCATCGACTTTGCGGACTTCTTCTGAGGCGCGCTCATCGTTGAATGAGCGCGGATTTCTTCTCCAAACGCGGAGAATTGACGAATGGTCAATTCCAAAGATTGACGTGCGGGGACCCCGCGCGTCTAACCTTAAGGGGGGGATGGTGTAACGGGGTTACACGTACAAGTGGCTGCAAGCCACTTGTGAATTTAACAGATAGGTTATCTGTTAAACGTTTTGAATACTTCCTCACATTGGTGTAAGACACACCGATGGATACATTGAAGTGGACCACCACAGTGAGTGGTCCACACATACCCAAAAGATCCTATTGGTAGAAAGCAGCATCTTTCTACCAATCAGAGACATGCATATTAGCGGGGCTCTGACAGCCAGCCGCTGCCAACCCTTTCATAGATGATAAACAGTTTTAGCAGATTTTAGAGGAAGATCAATTTACAAACAATAGAGTTCTCATTTTACCTAATCAAAGTCACTTGGAATCCTTTCTTACTTAACTTATATTTGTGTATTCAAATATAATTAACCTAAGTAATTACTAAGTACTTACGCTTCCTCATACACGTTGCGCAACGTGTAAGCTAAAGTAGTGAGTCAAGTTAGACCCACTACAGGCATCATTCGTCGTTGCGTAACACGCCACTCGGCCATGGACTTGTCTGGCCGCTCTCCGTACCGCCGGAGCAGCGAGGACTTCAACCGCGTCCACGTCCTCTCGTTGTCACGTAGCTTGCGATCCAGCTGGACCCACCAGCGAGCCGCACTGTCTTGTAGCTTGTTTCCTAAAATGTAATACAGCTCTTCATTCGCCCAGTCACCTCGTCCTGACAGTCTTGCTCCTTCCAGGGCGAGATCCACTCGGGCGATCCACGTCGTCACGGAGGTCTGAGGCGTGGGCAGGAACGTCGGCAGATCCAAGTCGCGGATGGTTCGTCGTCGGTTGCGCTGGAAGTCGCGGTCGCCAGGCA
The DNA here is from genome assembly GCF_018691715.1 of Phytophthora cinnamomi. Taxonomy (NCBI): domain Eukaryota; phylum Oomycota; class Peronosporomycetes; order Peronosporales; family Peronosporaceae; genus Phytophthora; species Phytophthora cinnamomi. The sequence continues at coordinate 947,901 of NW_027150977.1, read as the reverse complement.
TCGTCACGGGTTGCCGTCGTCCACGTCGCCCACCATCATCATTGCCAGCGCTGGAGTCGTCATCGCTGTCGGAGCTGCTCGAGGAATCATCGTCGTTGCTGCTTGCATCTCCGTCGTCGCCGTCATCTCGTGGCTGATACGCCACTCGCCGTTCCGTGGCTGCCGGCGGCGTTCGCCGCGACATCCCCGTCGTTGGTGTACTTCGTGAAGCTGGAGGGCTCGTCGTACTCGTGGGCTGCTGTGGCGGCTCCGGTGTCGCCGTCGCCCTTGTCGTCGTGGTCATCGTCGTTGGTGCGCGACCGTCCGTGCCGGTAGAGGGTCGTGTCGTGGCTGTTGTCGCCGTACTCAGCTGGTCCAGCCTCGCGTCGATCCTCGCCACCGTCGCCACCATCTGCTGCAGGGCCACCGTCAAGGCCGCTACTGGAGCCATCGCGACTCCTCCGTCGTTGTCGTTGCCGTCGGTTGCTTGATCCCGTGGTTCACCCGAAGCGTCACCAGCGTCGTGATATCCGCGCGCGTTTCCCGGGTTATTCTCGTCAGTGGGGTCGTTGTCCTTCATCTCATCGTCCTCGGCCGCGTCTCCACGTACGTCAGCTGTCTCGTTTTCTTCATCTCTTCCGGCTGGTACGGGTACCGTCTTCGTTCGCGTCTGAGTCCCAGTCACGCTTCTTGCCGTCTGCGCGACCACCGCAACTCTCGTTCGAGCCATTGCAGCGTCCGCGGTCGTCTTCGTGAGTCGTGGGCTTCGTCTAACTCGCTCGTTAGGACGCCCCTGTGTGTCCACCATGCAACGTGTTCGCCCCACACGCTTGGGGTTGGTCGTGACTGTGCTGATGCAGTCCGAAGTCCGTCAGGCCGACGATGTCACAACGTATGACACCGCGCCGGTGCGTGCCCGACTGGCAGCGACACCTATTTTATTTACAACACAAAGTCGAGGTAGCTAGGCTACCAACCGAGTTACCAACTAACCTCAATACACGTCCGCCCGACACAAACTACTTGAGTTCCGCCCTGGTCGCCTCCCTAGCCACTCGGGCGTACGCCCACGCGCGCCTGCCCTAATCGTTGCAGCCATCGAAAGACTTGGAAGCCGAGTGCTTCCTGGACGTCCCTCCGGAGTCGTCCACGCCGTACAGTCGTCCACCGAGCCGTCGCTGGTTACACGCCCCGTTCTACTCGCTGTTTCGTCCCTAGCACTCGTTCCGGGAGCGCGTCGTTCCGTTGGTCGGCCTGCTCGTCAGCCGTCTCGTCCTCAACCACTCGCCCGACTTGCTCGTTAGCCAGCGGATTCCAAACTGCTCGCCCGGCTTGCTCGTTAGCCGGCGGATTCCACAATGCTCCCCGGCTTGCTCGTTAGCCGGCGGATTCCACAATGCTCGCTCTGCTGCCGTCTGGCACGGAAAAGATCTCACTTCGACTCGTCGGGCACGAAGTCCTACGCTCGCGATCCTGTCGTGCGGTAGCTCGTGCAGCAAATCCTGTCGCACACGAAGTCCATTGGGTTCACGTACTACACTGACGGCTACTTCAACACCGTCACCCGTCGCCTCATTCGCACCTAACGTCTCACTCGTTGCCATGACGCTGGCCTCCTTACACAGGTATTCCGCTGGGTTTACTGTGAAAACCAGTGATTTTGTCACTCCATATAGCTCTGTAAATCAGGGCTCTGAGCAAAAACGATACGTGGTAATTTGTACTGAATAGGAAGGTAATGTGGGTACTAATCTGAGTAAGTTTGTTTAAATAGGAGTTGGGAACTGGGCTCTAAAGCCATCTTGTCAGAACAGAGTGGTGAGGGAGAGAGACAGCGGAGACACGATGTCCGCGTCCTCGACACGGACGCTGGTTCTGCTCGTCCTGTTGATTCCTCCTATTTTGAATTATAACTTGGATAGTGTTTGCATAGCCGCTTGCTCGGTGGATTTATTTGTGCGGACTTCCTCGGAATGCCGATTTTTCAGCCTATTTAGAGACTAAATCGATTCCGACTCTAAAATAGCTTGACGCGATGCTGCACAAGACCGATTATAATTAGGGGTATCCAATTCTAAATTAGGGATGGGTCGAAATAAATAAGGGTTCCCGTCTCTAAATAAGGTACTAAATCAGCCGATTTACTATCCGATTAGACATTTTGAGTGCTTTTCACAATATACCCGGTCCCAGTAAAAGACCCAGTCTTTGACCAGAATATGCCGAACATGGAAAGCATTCTAATGATTTTTTTCGGAGGGCCTGGTCACTGACCAGCATGAGCGAGGTGCTTGGCGGCGGCGCGCGATCACCCATCTCCACCAAGGGCCACCAAGAGCTTCTACGCGCAGGACGTCGGCAAGTTCTGTCGCTCCAGCGGCACGTGCGGTGACAAGGTGCGCAAGGTGACCGACCATTAAGAATGTCGATGAGCGTCGTGACCGTGAACAAGAACTAAGAAGACCAGGCCATGCTCGACAACGCCAAGATCAAGGACATGTGGGTGGATGCGTGCGCTTCGTCGCAGGTGTGAGCCCAAGCGACTGGGCACCGACCAGTGCGACCTGTATCGCCGAACCTGAAGGATGCTGAATGGTGGCTATCTGGGCGCTGCACACTCGGGATTTACGGCGGCGCAGGACACAGCAGCGTGGAGGCGTTCGTGAAGTTGACGTGCGACTGGCACGTCAACGAGATGCCCTCACGAGGGTATCGTGGTGCACAAGCCGGAGCAGATGAGTCGGTCGCGCAGGATGAAGAGCGGCTTGACGTTCGGCTCCAAGGTAAGAGTGGTGTCGAGAGATCGCGCGTACTGCAACCGAGGTGGCGGGGTTCGTTTCGTTTGAAAGGAGCCATTGGAGGGTCCTGAAGCTTGTTGAACGGCGTGTCTCCGAATCGTGGCTCTCAATATAATGGGCTGCACCAATACATGCACCGTTTCCTCTTTTCTAGCTTGGCAATCACAACTACTTTAGGACTTCCAATACACTTGCTTAGTTCTTCACTGTTCCCATTAGCCTAGATTTGGTCGATATCCTGTATGTAGAGAAGTTGTCGGAATGTCGGAACGGTTATATGGTACAGCACGTTTGAGTGTGGAGGTTGAGTAGGGTGTTCATATTAGCATCTTATTGTTTGTACACTGGGTGAACGCGGTCCATCGTCTGCGTCTTGTTGCTGGGTGGAGGAGCGCTCGCTCGTTAGTTCGCCGGATGCCGGCGACGGGGAATATTTGTTCGTTCAAAACGGGTGCGTCGCAAGCGTTAGCTGCGTTGAGGTAGTCCTCTCGTTCGGCGACGATGGTGGGAAGGGGGCCTCTGCGTCGGAGAGGGAGAAGCTGTAGCCAGAGGCGTCGTCGCCCGCTTCGAGAAAGCTTCGGCGTGCGTACGGGTCGTAGGACAGCGAAGACGAGCGAGGTCTCATGTCCATGGGAGGTGACGGCTGCGCTTTCATGTACATGAAGTTGCCCGACTCGTCCGAGCCGTGCCCGGACGGCGAGTTGGTTGGGAGCTCGTTGGTGTTCGACAGCGGACGGAAGCCGAAGAAGCTGTATCGGCGCTCCTTCTGCTGCTCAGCTTCCTGCTGTACTCGTCTCCGACGCATGACCGCAAAACCAAACACGGCAAGGGAGACGACGGCAGCACAGCCCAGCGTTAAACCAAGTATGAGGCCAACGTGGGAGCTGGAACTATCGTCCGTGGATGCCGACTTCGAAGACGCCGTGACAGTCATGCGCATGAACGACGCTACGTCGAACCTGAGGTCGTCTCCGTTTGGTACCACGACATGTGCCATCAGCGCGTACGTTCCTTCGTTTCCAATACTGATCTTCGTGGAGAACAGGGCCTCGCCGCTTCTATCAGAGAAGTTCATGGCCGCCGCAGAATACGCCAACGTCTTGTTTTCAGAGAATGGCGAGCACCTCGTGTCGTCGCAGTAATATATGTTCACCTGCGGCAGGTTGACGTACTGGCCAGTGGAATCGTCGTAGACTGTCGTCATGTTCACCACTACTCCGTCCGTGCCGGTAAACGCGGGCTGCTTCGCAACGGTCCAGCTCACCAGAGCACCGGCATCCACCGTAAACGTCGTCGTGGAGACAGTCATATTCACCGTGTACGGACAGTTAGTGCCGTTCCCCGAGTACGCAACACTAGTAGCATCAACATTCTCGTCCTCGGCAGCTGCAACGACAACCCAGCAATACGACTCACTGCCGTCGTTCGCGTACGTCTCAATCTCCACCTGCTCCGCTACGTTCTCCTCGGTCGCGAACATCTCGAAGTATTTGATGAAGTCATACCTCTGCGAGTCCGCATCGTTCCCGGCAAGCGTCACCTGAGCAAATCCAGAGTACCAACCAGTCGAAGGAATGATTATGCCACTGGCATTGAATGTCGCTGTGCCTGCCGACGAAAAATTCGCTGAGAAGTCTGCGGACGACACATCCACGGCGCCTGAGTACTCCGTGCACGCCTTGCTTCTTTCACAGAGCTTCACAACCGAGCTCACAATGGTGTAGTACCCGCTCTCGTTGGTACTGTCGTCGTCCAGTACAAAGACTGCTTTCAGCGGAGTCGGCAATTGAATATCCTTGGACGCATTGCGCGTTAGCGTGGCTGTCCACGCGATGTCGACCGGCTGCTGCGCCTGCACCACATTTACTGCCTCGACATCGAGCTCAACCTCGGAGCTGGAGCTGCTCGCCAGAAGCACGTTCGCGTCCAGCGAGGCTTCCAGAGAGTTCTGCGCCGTCACTCGGCAGTAGGTTTCGTCGCTGTCATAGTCCCTGTAAGAATCAAAATCCAATGTCAGATATCACTCGTAGTAGACCGCTATCACAGCATCAGAGCCAGCACTCACACAGCCTCCACTTGGACGTCCTTCACGACGATATCCGCGAACGTCTGGAAGTAGTACAGCAGCGTTGCGTTGGCGGCGTTGCCGAGAATGGCGACGGCCGCCACCGTGTAGTTCCCCTCCTTCGCGTAGGACAGCTCGTCCAGCGACTCGAAGTAGGTCGCGTCCGAGCTGGAGAAGTTGCCCAACTGCGCGGTCGTGAACGTGTCGACACCCAGGATACTGGGAGTGCACTGCAGCCGCGACGTGCAGGTGCGCACGTACGTGGAGAGGATCTGCACGGGCTCGCCGGCGTGGTCGGTACTGAGCGTGGTCATGGTGTCAGGCGGCACGGGCACGTCCATGGCATTGGGTGAGTCGGTGTCGAGCTGCACGGCCCAGAGCAGTGGCACGCTCTGGTTGGGCGCGTAGGACGCGGCCACGAGCGGGAACGTCACGTCCACGGCGCAGGCCGCGCCGCTGTAGGCGGCCATTGCCGTCATGAGCGACGCGGAGCCGTCGATCTCCCAGCAACTGGTCTCGTCCGCGGCCGCCGGCAGCAGCAATAGCAATAGCAGCGCTGGCCCCGTCATTGCGGCGAGGAAGCCCATGGCCAGCGTCGAGCCGAACGAGAAGTGGCTCGGGATCAGCTTTTCGTCTGTGAGATCGGACCTGTCTGCTTCAACTGGTCACAAAACTGGTCGACAGCATGTGGGAACTCGGCTAAGTGCGATATGAGTCCAACTGGGCGTGCAAAGACATGCCTGTTGTCGCAAAAGTGGGTGCGATGGAGCGCCTCTACCGGGTCAAATGACTGGGACTTTGTATAAGCGTATCCTTCGGCGCGAGAGAACGGCCATTCCTGTCTCGAGCAAAAAGCGGGCTCCGCTGTCACACCGGCGCTTCGCTGGCAGTCGATCTCCAGACGCTTGCTTGCAAAGCGGCTCGGCGAGCAACATGCAGCGGCGATCGAAGCCTTCGAAGCAGCGAAGCAGAAGCGTCATGGCTTCGACGTCGGTGTGTCTCTTCAAGTGTGTCGTCGACTCGACTCGACACTGCGTCGAGTCGAGGTCGGTCGGTGGTCGCGTTCAATTGACTGGCGAAACCGTCGCCCTGTCAAGGACAGCTTCGGCTGTGTCGCCGCCATGGCATTACACTCGGAAGCATCTGGTGCTGCTCAGAGCACCGAAGGCGGAGCCGCCGTCACAGCGTGAAGACCTCCGCCACACCTGCTCGCACTTAGCCGGAAGCGAACAGTGCGCCAACTTCATTCTATGTTTTGGTGGAGTGGCATACGACATAGCGGCGAACTGGCGTTCTTGGACATTCAGACACTTCCAATCGCTCATTCGCTCGGGGGCACCGCAAGGCGCCAGACCCGCGCCCCGCAGTCGCCCGCAGTGCCGCCGCTGCATTTCGTTCGCGCCAAGTAGGAGGCACAGCAGTCGCAGTTAAAAGAGCTCGAGAGCTGGTAGCGTCCGACCACCATGTACGTACTTGTCCAGTCGACTACCGCAAACGGCGACTGTCGCTGGAGTCAGCACTAACGACGTCCACGCAATGCAGGGTGACGTACAAGATGGACGGCAGTACGACGTACTGCTACTACATCTCGGAGAAGTACTCGCAGAAGCAGCCCGTGGAGGACGACGTGCTGGTGCAGGACTCGGGCCACGCGTGCCCCATCACGATCCGCGTCGACATCGCCGACGAGCTCCAGAAGAACGCGCTGATCCCGCTGCGCTACACCGCCACGCTGGACACGACGTCGGCCGACGCCAGCTTCGAGTTCCCCGACCCGATCGTGCGCGTGGCTGTACCTGACTACCTTTTGGGCAACACCAACGCGTCCGCCGAGTCCTCGGGCAGCACCAACGAGACCACGTACGACGTGGCTGTGGCCAACGTCGTCATGTGCGACTGGCGCTCGTGCAACCTCTTCACCACCGCCGCCGAGAGCTCCACGTACTACTCGTCCAGCAACAACCCGAATGATTTCTCCGACAAGGTCGCCGTGTTCGGCTCGCAGGAGCTCGTGATCCCGAAGGACGGAAAGTACACGGGCTACGTGCACCTCGTGGTTAACATCGCAGGCAACTCGCGCGCCGATTTCGTGACCTTCTTCCCCGTGCAGATTGGTGACGTCGCTGGCACCACCCCTAGCTCCATTACCACTGATGGCACGACCACGTACTGCTGGACTTCCAAGGATGTGTCGGTGTTTGATCCCAGTGTCTCAGGCGACCTTACTATTCGAACGGGAGAGTACTGCCCCGGTGCAATGTCCATGTCGCTCTCGTCGACGAATGTGTACATTGGTGATACGATCGATATTTCTTGGATGCTCGATATGTCTGACTCGACCACGGATGACTCGACCTTGATTGCCGAGGTGTCCACTACGGATGCAATCCTGGACCCGCGTACCGATATTTACTCGGTTGTCCCAGTGTCGGTCTTTAGCGGTTGCCAGCGAAACGTGGATGGGGCAAACTGCTCCACTTACACGGGTGACGAATCGTCGACATTTGCCATCGCGGAATTTGATGACACGAACCTCACGAGCGACGCCGTCAGCTACACCACGAATTATACGTTTACTGCGTCGGGACAGTATACGATGTTTGGCCGTGTTGCTATGGTGACCGTGGATGGTGACCGCATCGATATGGCCATTTACTCGAGCGTAACAGTTTCGGTGCAGGGAGGCAGCAGTGGCAGCTATCTGTTCCTGTACATTGGTATTGCAATTGGCGCTGTGATTCTGCTTGCTGGTATGCTCTTCTGCTACATGAAGAAGCGCCGCAACGAAGTGAACACGAAGGATATCCCCTTCCGCCAACCAGTCAGTGGGCTGGAGCGTTCAAGCGACTACACTATGGCGTCGTCGAACTTCCTGTCGCACAAGACACCTGCACAGCTGCAGGGACTCGATATGAGCGGTGACTACAGTGCTGGCAACACCGCTCCATCCTACCTCGCCGTTGACGCCGCGGATAGCGGCGTATTTGACAAAACGATTCGCGCGGAACCTGGCCAAGTCGCTGAATCGTTGGAAAGCAGTGAATCGCTGTCACTGAACCCGTTCGATCGCGCTAGTTTCGCGGGTTTGAGCGATGATGTTGCAAGCTCACGGCCTTCCGAAATGACCAAGTTCTCGTTCCAGTCTGGATACGACGATGACTCGGAGTGGGAGTATGATACGCGGCAGCTTCGAGGCGGCAGTGATTTCAGCGATTTCTCGTCGGACCCTGGCACTAGCCTGCCTGCTTCTAGCACCTTTGAAATGGGGCGTGGTATGCCTATTCTGGAGGAGGACGACCTGGCCGACCACAGCTTCAGCAACGACCATCACCCGTCTAGCTCTACCAACGACCCGCGTAGCACGACCAGTTCTGGTTGGACTGTACAGGAAACTATGCAGTGAGCGTACTGCGAGATTTACAGGTAGCTTCGTGGGTTCGCCGCTGTAAGGATGACATCGCTTTGTTCCGCAAAGCACGGGGGCGAATGGAGTGTTCCGAGTTTTTATTACTTCAAGTATTATCAAGCACAAGGACGATTTTGTAGGGATGCTAGCTTCGAGGGATTGAAGAGTGTAGTGCGTTGCGTAGCGTGCGGAAGGGGGCAGCCTGGGGTGGGGGCCAAGTTAGAAACATCCCGGGCAGCCTTCCTTGCTCTCATGAGTTCGCCGAAGCATTTTAGAGATCATCAAGTCTAAATAGTATGTGCGTCTAGCAATTTCATCCAGCTTCATGTATGTATTTCGCAGGCGTCAAGCCTCGCTGCTATCAACTTCACTTCCTTCTAACTGCCTGCACCCGCACTAAACTAGACAGCGATGGGTGCGTGGTCATCAGACCCGTGCATCGCCGGAGGACTCAGCTCGTCGTCAGCCTCTTCAATGGCGCCGTAAGCTTCAGGTTGAATAGACAGCAATACCGCTCGATCGGTGGCCGATGTTGACGACGGCGCAGCGTATTGAGACGGGCGTTCGTTTGACGAGTATGACGAAGACACCGATCCGTGCCGTGTGCGGCCTCGATTGGCAGTCTCCGTGTCCACAGAAAGCAGCGACGACAGCGACGCCATGCGATCCTGCTCCTTGAACGAGTCCACATGCCCCACCGAGTGAAAGTGCGCTTGTAGAATCACCTTGAGCTCATCCTGGATGCACAAGATGCGAGCTTCCAGGTCCACATCGTTCGCGTCGCGGCCAAATGGGCACTCAATGGAGGACGCCACGTTGTCCAGCGCGAAGAGCAGCACCGCCGCAACCCCCACGTACAGCGGGGTCATGAATCCAAACATCGGCGCCAACGTCGCCCCCATCAGCAGCAAATAGCCGAAGACGCACGCGTGCAGGCACTGCGCCAGGTTGAAGGCGATGGGCACGTTGCACAGGTTGAAGATGCGCGAGTACATCTGGGGCAGCGTGGACACGATCTTGTTGAGCTCCATGGCCTGCTCCACGGTCACGTAGCTCTTCCTCCTGGCGCGGTTGATGGTGCGGCGCAGCCAGAGCTCGACGATGGCGGCGCGCATCTTGTTGGCCGAGCCCACGACGTTGCGCTCGCGGTTCCACGTGTGCTCGCCGAGCGTGAGCACTTCCGTGCTCGAGAACTCGTCCGCCTCCTTCTGCGTGAGCAGCGCGCGCAGCTCCAGCGGCGCGTCACTCTCGTTGCAGTCGTGGAACACAAGCGTCACGTACAGCAGGATGTAGCGCTTGACGTCGCGAATGAACTGGCACTTGTTGCGGATCTGCGCGCGGTCGCCCACGCCCTTGCGCGAGAAGTGCACGAAGGCGCAGGCGGTGGCCGTGAGCGTTCGCGCTGCGTCGGCCAAGGCGCTGACGTCGTTCACGCCACGCTGCCACTGACGCAGCGCCATGAACACGCGCAGCCCCACGAGCACAGCCAGGAAGGCCGACGCGCAGAGCAACAGCGGCTCCAGCGCCTGCGTGGGCAGCAGCGCCGGCTTCTCGCGCTGCAGCGCCACCAGCGCGGCCGCCAGCGCCGCCACCAGCGCCGCACGACACAGCGTAGACGGCGCAGCGATGGCCGAGCCGTGCGAGTGCAGCAGTAGCCGCCAGAGGATGTGGTTGCTGTAGTAGATCATGGCCAGCGGGCGACTTATGGGGACCTGGTGCTTCGGCGACTGGATAATTTGGCTCACCGAGTACTGTGGAGGGTATACAAAGACCAAGATATTTGCTTAAGGGCGGTCGCCACATACAAAGACCAAGACGTTGTGCTTTTGAAGGGCGGACCGAAATGATTGTGCTCGGGAGGACTCAGGACCTGCGAAACAGCGTAATCATGACGGGACGCAGTTTCCGCATTCTCTTCAAGGAGCGCCATGCGCAGGTGCCAGCAGTGCCGGCGCTCGCTGGAGAGCGAGCTGCTCAGCGCGCCAGGTGGGGCCTCTCGCTGCGTGATAGGTACACCATCCTCTTCTCCTTGTGCTGAGCTTCACGTCCGTGTGCTGCTGTCCAGTGCTGGGCGAGTCGTACGTGCTGCTGCCCACCGCCAGCGCCTCGCAGAGCATGCTGCTGCTGCAGAAGCTGCCCACGAGCGCCGCGCCGCCCGAGATGGACGAGGCCGGCGCCTTCGGGGAGGACCTGTACGCCAGCGCACGCTACAACCTGTCGCTGCAGCAGCAGCAGCAAGAGGAGCAGAGGCGGCAGCAGGCGCAGCGGCGGCAGAAGCTGCAGCAGCGCCAGCGTCGTCAGCAGCAGCGGATGAAGGACAGCTTCACGGCGGCCGGGAGGCAATTGGAGGCGCACGTGGGGCGCGCCAGCCACGACGAGGACAACGCAGAGCTGGAGGACAGCATGGTGGCCGTGCCCACGTACGCCGACGTGAGCCACCACGTCCAGCTGCTCACGACGCAGCAAGCCCATTGGTATGACTGCTCAGGGGGGGAATTTGGGTCTTTGGGTCTCTGATTTGGTGCTTTTTTGCAGTTCTGGGCTGCCGGTGACGACGCCGGTGTGCAAGGAGTGCATGGACGGCATGGTCACGCTGATCGACGGGTGAGATGTCGACGCTGTCGGAAGATTGGGTGTAATTTTTGGCTGTTGTTGCTCAAATTTGGTGGCGGGTGGGTGGAATTTGTTATTTTGTTTGCAGACAAGCGGAGCGGGCGAGGTACGAGAAGCGGTGCTTCGCTGGGTTCCTGCACAATACGACGAGCTCGGTGGTCCACAGCGAAGATGTGGAGCAGATCGACGACAAGATCCGATTTGTACGTGCAATGGTATTTGTTCGCGAAGGTCTTTGTGGCTGACGTGACGGACATGTGTTTGCAAGTATGAAAACGAGCTGAACGCGCTGGAGGAGAGTTTAAAGCTGATGGAGAGCGAGCGAGAAGTCATTGCCCAACAACAAGAAGCGGTGAATGAGGAGGAAAAAGCTCTTATTTACGAAGAGGCTGGGTTGTGGGAGCAATTCAACGGGCTGCAATTGCAGGAAGCCGTGTTTCAAGAGGTCCGGGATGCAGGCACTGCGCAGATTGACGCCATGGAGCGCAAAGTAGCTTCAGCCAAACACTTGAATATCCTGACTGACATGTTCGTCATCGGCTACGACGGCGCGTTTGGCACGATTAACCAGTTCCGCATGGGCCAGTCCGCTTCGTTTGCTGTCGAATGGAACGAGATCAATGCTGCCTTCGGCGAATGCGCGCTGTTGCTGCAGACGTTGGCCAGCATGGTTGGACTGGAGTTTTCAGAGTACGTCAAGCCTCAACTCGATGACGTTCAATGTGTGTTGTAGCTAATATGTTGCCGGCTTGGGTGCGTTAGTTTCAAGATCGTGCCGCTGGGCAGCTTCTCCAAGGTGATTCGAACTAGCAACCTCCGCATGGAGTACTGTCTGTAAGTTGTGTCATTGTGGAGACTACGATACACAGTGGATTAATATTGCTTGCGGGGTATGGGTACTTTCTGCCGTGTAGGCACGGATCGGATCAGCAAAACTTTGCTGAATCACACTTCAACTTGGGTTTGGGTGCCTGGATCACATGTTTGGGACAGTTGATGACATTTGTTCGGGCTCGAGACCCGTCCATTCGACTACCTTATAAGGTTGCGAAGCACTCGATTGGAGGGTATTCCATTCTCTTCCTGAAGAACAAGCCCAAGGAGTGGACCAAAGCTCTCAAGTACGCGTTAACCAACTTGAAGTGGCTGCTTACGTGGGTCACTGCCCGTGGATACAGCATTTCTGCGCCAAACATGACGGCTTCTGTGGCTGCCCCTGTCCCCAGCAAAGCCGCGCTCGCTTTTGCTGCTAACCCTCCTGTGATGCGCACCAGCGGATCGAAGCAGAGTGTTGTGATCATGGAGCATTTCTCGTAAAGTTGTATTTTAGACCAAAATGAATATGTACATGTGGCAGAAGGGAGTTCATGCGTCTAACATCTGCCTGTTTTCTTCGTCTTCAGCTACGCTACAATTACCAGAGCGGTAAGATGCGCTGGGCCAGCCCCCTTCTCCTCGTTCTTCCGTGTGGTTGTCTTGTAAATATGTGGAGGTACGGCGTCGCTCTCTAGACCTTCGAGTAATCGCCTAAATAGTCTCGCAGTGCGGCGCGCACAGCTCATTCCGTGGGGTTGTTGATCTCGACAGCCTGCCGTTTCGACTGCGGAGAAGCAGCATCTTGCTGCTCAGGTTGCGTGACCTCTTTGGCTTCCTCGGTGCTAACCGCAATGGTGGATACACTTGACAGCGGCCGCTTCTTGCCGAGTTTCGCGCTCAGGTCAACACTAAGGCTTCCGGGTTCAGCTTTCTTCTCGGTCTCCTTCTCAGTCTTCTTATCCGCCGCCTTCTCTGCCGTCTCCTCCGCCTTCTTCTTTTCCGTTTTCTTCTCCGTTTTCTCCGTTTTCTTCTCATCTTCGGGCTCCTCGTCACTATTGTGGGCTTCAGAGAAGAAGTGCAGCAGCAGCTTGGCGTCTTCAGGCTTCGTTTTTGGCATGGGAGCCAGCAGAGCCTGTTGCGACGAGTTCGTGTTCGGTAGGATCTTGCGGCCACGAACAGATACAGCGAGAGAAGAGGGGAGTTGAGCAGACGGCATAAGCTGGGTACCCGGTCCAACCCCACCGGCACTAAGCGACTCGAGGAAGCGGGCTTCCACGACTGCCAGCTCCTCCCGCGCGCGACGAATGGCCTGGCGGTTGGCGGGTGTGTTCTCCATCGCGCGGAAAATCTGCTTGCCGATGGAGCTGTTGCCCTTGAGCTTCTTGGTTACGCGCATGGCCTCGCAGTTGAGGCGCTTTGCGAGATACCAGCGCAGCGAGGTGCCGTCCTCGACATCCAACAGTCCGCGCTTGAAGTAGTGGATGATCATGTTTGTGAACGCCTCCTCCTCTGGAGTCCATTTGCCGCTGCGAAGACCCGGAGAGCACTTGGACTTGGTCGATCGCTTCTTGGGGGTGGCGGCCGCTGCAGCCGGCAGTCCGACTCGAGACACCGAGGTGAGCACCGCCGCGGCGTTATTTGTCGCGCTGTTGATACTTTGGGAATGCCGGGCCGCGTCCAGGTTGGTTGCTGTCGGCTGCTGGAAGGCGGGCTGCATGTTTAGCACGTTGTACTGATGTCCAAAGGTGGATGGCTCCTGCGGGTTGGTGCTGCCGGTGTGGGCCAGGCTCGCGATGGCATGTGCGACGGACGCTCCTGTAGACATGGTGGTGCTTGTCGATGTGGTGCTGGGAGTGGCGCTGGAGCTGTTGGTGCCGGTGCTGCTGCTGCTGCTGTTGCTGCTGCTGCTGGTGCCGCTGCCAGTAGCGCCGTTCACGACGCTCTGGCTGCTATTGACCATGGACAACATCGTCTCGGACGAAATGGTGCTCTTGTTGCTCTTCTAGCAGGCTGGTGGATGGGGGGAAGTTGAAGCTCGAGGTGGGCGCTGCAACTCCCGTCTTCGAGGTCGGCCTGGCTTCAACTGGGTAGACAGGAGGGAGGGAACGCGATCCAGAGAGCCTCTTGTCGCGCTTGAAGCGAGCAGTCCCGGGGTGCTCGGAGTCTGAATTGAAGTTGGTGGCTCCTAGAGATTCGACAGTGAAGTGGCGAGGCCGGAGGCTTCAAGTACATCGACAGAGAAGAGAGTCAGCCGAGCCGGACAAACACACGTCCGCCATTCAAACGCGCAGGGCTTTGAGTATGCAGAAAAGGAGCGCGCGCGCTTCCTGCTGCTTTGCCCGCCAACACCACAGCCTGTGGGCGAGGACGCACCTTTTCACTCGCGCTTTGTATGCTCCTCGCTCGCCGCTCGATTGGCTCAACAGGTCCTGCAGCACCAAACCCGCACAAATCGCAGCGCCGCCATCAATCAGGTGGTCGTGGGTAGGAGAGCAAAAACCACTTAGACACGGTCTCCACTAAGACACGGTCTCCAGGTGGCTGGCCACGCAGCTATCCGTGGCTGAATAGCTGCAGGTTGTAGCTGCCACGAAGGAGGAGACCGAAGTCTTTGGGACGGCTGCCCACTTCAACTTACCAGTCGCCCAGGCAGTTGACAGCAACGGATAACGCTGTCTCCAGGAGGGAGAAGCCAAAGTGACGCCTGCGTGACTGATCTGCTGCTGCTGCTAGTTTGCTGCTGCTGCTAATGCTGCCGAGGAAGGTCTTATCTCGCTTGGCGTGCTTCGACTTGGATAGTGGAGGCCCTTTCTTCTTCTGGTTCTGGCCCAAGGACAGCGCTGTACCCTTTCGCCAAGCGCGTCTGATTGGCCGAAAAGTGGCAACTTCAACTTGGTGGAGAAACTGTGGCCGTCGTCAGGGCTCCCACCCCGCAGCGCCAAAGCTGGCCCACGGCAGGAAAAGCGTCCAGAAGGACGGCGACACAGCGGAGGGGGTGTTTATTTGCGGCGCGCTGGGGCTTCCTTGACTCAAGCCGCTAATTTTGAGCGCGCAGCACCTGGTGGTAGCGCTGATTTGCGAGCCGAGCCCACTTCAAGCTGCGACTTGGAGTTTGTATGCCGCCAACGATTGGCGGCGACAACGCCGCGATATTTTACACATCATCCTGGCCCGACCTAACCCGCCGCGACGTCGGCCGTCCTGTCAAGGGGCCAGCGCAAACCATGGAGATGCCTTGCTTGCTGCGACAGCAGAGACCTCGCAGTCAATACAGGCTCTGTAGGTAGGTAGGCTCGACTTGTTACATATATGACCTTCGCTGCCTCGCCCTTGATTTTAGCGCCAAAAACAGCGCGAGGACGATGGGACGAAGATCGTGTCACACCTTGAAGTTGCCTAGTTGAAGCGGCATGGCTCGCGGCCGCGATTTGCCCAGGCCGCGCTCACAGAGCTACTACTGTACACTTGCTCTGCCAGCGCGGCGAGTGCGGCGCCCAGCTACTACAGAGCACTGCAAGACCAGCATTGGAGATCAGCGGGGTGGATCCCTTGGTGTGTTGCGCATGCACTGGGTCTGTCGTGCCCACTCCACTTAAACTTAGCCGCCCGTTACGCGCGTGAACTGTAGCTATCTTCAACGCTGCTGTTCATCATGGGACAAAACGCCGTTCGGCCAGCAGGCATTTGGCACCGTGGCTCTCGACTTGCATCGACACCGGACGATGCCCGATTGACGCACGCTCGACGCCGCCAAGGCTTGGCCCTAGCGGCGACTTCCGCGTTAGCTCACTTCCGGCACCGCGCTCCTGCCCGCAACTGTGTCGGCCGCGTGGTGCGGCCAGCGAGTTTCACCATGTGCGAAGGGGGAACGTAAATCCGCGCTGACTCGATGCAGACGAGTGAGATGAGGTCCAGACGGTTGCTGCATACGAAAAAAGTCGGACCATGTAGTGGGGAATCCCCACTCAGCGGGCACTGGGGATCAACGACCGACGCCTCCTGCTCGCAACACGGTTGCGTACAGACCTTGTCGAGACCTTGGCGCGGTGCAAGTCAAGCGTAGCCGCGTACAGACACAAGTGTGATAAGGTCAGGGGGGGGGGGGGCAACAACACGCAATGGTCAAGCGAACAATGCCTCTACGGGCGCGTTGGTATCAGTCCGCTGCAAAGTAATGTTAGATTGCGATCGCGCCGCCATGTTCCACCGCGCGGCCTGTCCGCTGGCGCTCGAGTGCACGAGCGATGCTATCGCCTAGCAAAGCACACCGCTCTGAACCTGTGAGTAGCTCTTTATTTCACCCGTCCACGCTCGCTGGAGCTTTTAGGCGTTTTGTAGAAGGTTGCTTTGAAGTTGAAGTGGTTGCAACCTTTCAAGATCCACTCAACCAATCGCTGATTTTACAGCCGCCATTTCAGCGAATCAAAGGCGCCACGCGCGACTCGTGCTGGTAGAACGAGCAACACGTTGTTCTACGCTTTGAAAGCCGTCTCTCTCCGTGGAAGACGCCTCGCAACGTGCTAGTAGCAAGAAAATCAATGCTGCCGACGCTCCGTACTCCTTCAGTCGCTCACAACTCAATTGCTCGCGTCTCGTGCATCTGGTGGTCTGAACCACAGCGCAGCTCCAGCGTTTCAAGGCCCCGCCCACCAACTCAAAAGTTATCTGATCTCAGTAGCAAAACGACCTGCAGCCCGTCACTACTTCAGCTAACATCGATCCGCTCGCCACCATGCCGTCTCAAGGTGGCAGCGGGTCCTTCGCTTCCAACTCCTCGGTTGTCCATACCGTCTCACCGACGCCCAGTCCGGCGGAAGCGGCCCAACTCGAGGCCTTGATGGCGTATCTGTTGTCTCGATTCCACACGCTGCAGCTCTTTTTGCTGCTCGGCTACGGCATCATGTGCCTGCTCTGCGTCACCCTCGTGATCTACTTGCGGCACAACCGGTACACGGCACTTCGAGGAGATGCCACTGCTGCTCGAAAGATCATCTTGCCAGCATACGAACCACTGCTGTGGGTGCTCGGCTGCACGACTGGGGTCTACACCACCTTCTTTTGCTCCGCTTTGGCGACAAAGCTCTACACGTACGACATCTCCAAGCTCGCCACCGAGGCGTTCTACTCCGGCCGTCAGTTTGTCTTCCTCAGCGTGATTGTCTTTTATGCTGCAGAAGAGCGTGTCAGGACCAGCTCTTCGACGCACACTGATGATCACATTGGTGCTCTCAACGTACACTATTCCGCTCGTTTGGGCCATCACGACCTACTACCAAGCGACCGACCTGTACGCGCCGCTAACGGCTGCGCGATCTCTGATGTTGCTGCTCTATTCGTACGTCTTGATTCGTCCACCGGCTCGAGCCAGCAAGCGTACACTGCGCGAGTTCTGCGTGTTCGCGTACATTTACTACGCACTACTGTTCGCGTACAACGAGTGCTTCCGACGCGGCCACTTGGAGACGGGATTCTACCTCACGTACTCGAACCTGCTTTGTGGCTCGCTCTGTCCGCTGGTTATCTGGCGCGTGCTGCGCGCTGACACAGAGCATTGGAGAGGTATGGGTCAACGTGCTGTAGCACTGCAGCGATTGTTTTGCCAGACGCGCGGCATGCCTGAGCGGGTATCGTCAAAGGGTCTCCACATCCTGATCGAAATGCATCGCAAGTTCATCATCGACTTCGCCTACCTGGAACTACAGCAACGCATCGGCGTCGGAGCTAGTGCTGTCGTTTTCAAAGGACTGCTACGATCTTCAACGGACGTAGCAGTCAAAGTCTACACCCCGACCGATTTCACGGAAGACACCGTTGCTGCATTCTCGCAGGAAGCCGCACTTTGCGGCGCGCTTCACCACCCGAACATCGTCGCCTTCCACGGTATGTGTGTGTGCCCGCCCACCATTTGCCTGGTCAATGAGCTATGCGTCGGAAGCCTGGAGGACGTGACCTGTGCGGCGGCAAGGCGGCGATCAAGAGGGAGTGAGCACGATCACAATCGGCAGCAGCTTCTGATCAATGTTGCTTACATGCTAGACGCAGCGCGAGCTGTGGCGTACTTGCACAGCTTCCGCCCGCCGTTCTTGCATCGCGACATAAAGCCTACCAACTTCCTGGTGGACGCGAACAGCACAGTCAAGCTCACAGACTTCGGTGAATCTCGATCACTTCCTCGCGCGCAGGTGGTGAGCAATGGACTAAGCACTAATACTGCTACTACTCGTCGGGGTAGTCTTGGGGGATACGCAAGTGATAAAACGTCGACGGTGGCTATGCTAGCCAGCGACGATGCGACAGCTAAGGCTCCAGCTGAGCGTGCCAGCATTGAGATCGCCGTTGTTGGAGCTGCCAACCTCCAGCAACTGCGGGGATCGACGGTATCTACTGGAGTGGATGGCGTGAAAACCAGCGCCAAGGATGGCAATCGAAGTAGTATTGATGCGAACGCTGTGCGTATGACGGTTAAGGGCACGGTAGACTACATGGCTCCGGAGGTTATCAATGGACGGGCTGGCCTTGCAGCGTACGGCGAGGCTGCAGATGTCTATTCACTGGGCATCACGATGTGGGACGTGCTCAATCCCGGTCAGGAGAAGTTCCCAGGCACAGGTAGCAACCATTTCCGCGTCTTCGACCTCGTCCTGGAGGGCCAGCGCCCCGACTTGGATGTTCGACTGCACCCCAGCATTCGCGCGATCATTGAGAGCTCTTGGCAGCATGATGCGCGCTTACGTCCGTCGGCACACAGCGTGGTGAGCACCCTGGAAAGCATTCAAGAGGAGCTCAGCGCCGCGTTCGCACTGGAACTGGCGGACGAGCTGGAGGATGCGATGCGATTAGCCAAGCCGATTGACGCCTCGAGTGCTCCGTTGGTGGCTCCGCAAGGATTCTCTGGTGAAGACGCCATCGCGCACATGTGCCAATTTCAATACGTGGGCAACTCGAGCGAAGCAGTACGTCTGGGGAATGCCCTCATGGACTCCGGCTTGCTCCACCACAGCAAACACGCGCGTCCGTTTGAGGAATCCGACGAAGTCTACTTCTTCGACGATGACAACATCAACTTGTGCCAACCGCTAGTGGTTGGTGCCTACACGCAGGACCACAAAGGCACGGCTGAAATGGAGAGCGCAACCGTGATCAGCTCGTCTACACGCCCATCGCGACGCGCCTCACATCGATCCGGTTCCACCAACCCTTTCACCAGCTCAGCTCGTGTGCGTAGCGACAGCTCTCAGTCGCAATCCGATCAAACGCTTCTCGAGAACGGAGTTTGCGCTTGCCGTAAGCTGGGACAGCGCCTCAAACTACCCAAGACGTCCAAAACTCGCCACAGATTCCGCCGAAGAGGGAAGGGCAAGGGAAAACCATCGCCTGCCATGGTAGCAAGCGACGCCGCGGAGCAACTCCAAACGAGACTTCTTCTCGAGTCTCCAAACGATGCCAGTGAATTTGAAGGCTTTGACGCGAGCCCAACAACGGCGTAGTTCTGCTTACCACTTTCGTTTGTCTTTCCATAAGCATGCAGTACTTATACTGAACATTTTTTTCTTTGGGACTTCAGTAAAGTACTCAATGCAGTATTCTCGATTCCTTGTTGCTGCTTGTAGCGAATTATCAGCAGGAGCTACTATGCCTACATTAGATACATTAGACAGTGGTTTCCGCATGCGATTCCAACTCCTCCTCGGCAAAACGACTCAACTGAACGATTGCATCACACAGGCCAAGCCGCTTCGACGGATCGAACGCACACAGCTCGCATACAAACTCCCACTGTTCATCGCTCACGAAGGCCTTCGGTCGGGATATGAAAATGCGATGATTCAAGTTGTATATCACCGATTGGTCTGGTAGGTGCGACCCCCACGGCACATTCCTACTCACAGCTTCCACAACGCACATGCCAAACGAATACAAGTCCGATTCGAACGTCGGAGCGGAGCTCTCGCTTCGGAGTAACTCCGGCGCCTTCCATCGTACGGCACCCGTCGAGGTGTTCGGCTTCGACTCCATCAAAGCGAAGCTGAACCCGAAATCCGTCAACTTCGCCGTCTTCTCCTCCGTCACGAGGATCTGGTTGCACTTGAGGTCGCCGTGCACGATCTTCTTACCATGGAGAAACTGTAGTCCCAAGGCTGCTCCGTGAAGCAATCGCCACGTCAAAGCTTGGTCAACATGCTTGCTTTTATTCAAGAAATCGACGAGGTTCCCGTTCTTGGCCTCTTCACACACGAAGAAGCACGGTTGACTCACGTGGCACGCACCAAACAGCCTCACAACGTTCGGGTGTTGCGCTCTGAACCAGAGGCGGGCTTCGCGCTTGAACGCACGCATCTCGTCCTCAGTCACGGCGTTGACGCACTTGACCACCACCTTCTCTCTGTACCAAGTACCATGATACACCTTGCCAAAGGATCCAAGCGCGAAATGTTGTTCCTCTCGCTGCACCTCGTACTCGGCGAGAAACCAGTCCGGAACGGCCTGCACGGACGCGCCTGACAGGCGAATGATGCTCTGCTTCACAGATCTCAGCATGGTTTTCGAGTCGGCAGTGTAGCTGTCTCTCTTGCGCGTAGTCTCACTACCGAGCAACACCAGTGCATCTTCTTGCGACTTCTGACTCGGCAACGAGTCTAGTATCCTCATCGGGTTGGTTTTCCACAGCCGAACGAGGGATGCCTCCACTTCTTGCGTGTCGCGATCCCAGGACTCCATCCACTTTGAGAGGTTGTTGTCCCCTTCGGAGACTTCGGCTACTACGGCGTCAAGACGTTCATGAAATTCTTTCAACAGACTAATCACCATTCGGGTGCTCACGAGTCGCTCGAACGGGTTTCTCTGCTTGTACTTCACTAGGAAGTGGTGGAAACGAGCCCGAATCGAGGCGAGGTCCGCTTGGGCATTGGGAGGTACGATTTCCGGTTGTTCGTTGGCTTGAATTTGCATCCGCTGCAGCCTCTCGAGAACATTTTCGCACATCGTACAGGCCTCTTCCATTTGGCCGCACATTGTGAGCAGGTCTGTAAACTGCATCGTGACATCGTCAGGTGACTGCGGCGCGATGACAGGCTCTTGTCTGTTTTGATGAAGTTCTTGGTTGGACGCTGGTGAGGCGACACGAACGGCATCAAATCCATGG
Source organism: Phytophthora cinnamomi (assembly GCF_018691715.1). Lineage (NCBI taxonomy): Eukaryota > Oomycota > Peronosporomycetes > Peronosporales > Peronosporaceae > Phytophthora > Phytophthora cinnamomi. The sequence goes on along the minus strand of NW_027150977.1, from coordinate 927,082 downwards.
TGGACACGGGGGCCTGCGGTACGGTCCGACAAAAGTGCGACGATTTCACTGTGGTTATTGTTTTGAGCCATCTTCAGTGCGGTGTCACCTTCATAGTTTGTCGCGTTGGCGTTGGCGTTCTTGGCCAGCAGTAAGCGCACGATGGCGGTGAAGCCGCCTTGGGCCGCCCACATTAGTGGTGTTTGACCATCGTCCATGGATAACTCGGTGTTCGCACCATGATCGAGCAAAAATTTAACAATATCGGTATATCCCTTCCACGTGGCTAACAGTAAGGCTGTGGCTCCATCCCTTGCTTGCGAATTCACGCTGTCACAGTTCCCTAGTAGTAACTTCACAACACTTAGATCACCCCAGAGAGCTGCAGCCATGACCGGGGTAAAGCTCGAATAGTCTGGGTCGGTCACTGATGCGCCACAGTCGATCAACGCACTAGCTATCTCTGTTTTCCCAAAAGTACACGCCAGAAGTAGTGAAGTTTGGCCGTTGGTATTCTGGGCGTGAACGTCCGCTCCTGAGCCTAGAAGCAGACGAAGACTATCGATATCCCCGAATCGAGCTGCGAACATGAGTGCAGTGTGATTGTCCGGTTTCGCTAGAGTGGTGTCTGCTTTATTCTCTAGCAAGAGAGAAACGGCCTCCGGCTTACACCATGCGGCAGCAAGAAGTAGCGCTGTATCGCCATTCGCAGCTTGCCTGTTGATATCCACGCCTCGTTCAAGCAGCAAGCGCATACTCTCTGTTTGGCTTCGCTTGGCTGCGACCATTAGGGGGACTTCACCAATATCATCCGCCAGCTCAGCTGCTGCCCCAGCATCAAGTAGCAGCTTCATCACACCTACGTGACCCTGCTCCGCCGCGATGGCCAGAGCAGATTGGCCTCGCTTGCTCTGAAAATTTACATCCACTCCTCGAGCTAGAAGAAGATGCACACCTTCCACATTTCCAACCTTTGCAGCTTTCATCAGGGCTGTCCAGCCATCCTCGTCCTTGTATTCCACATCTTTCCCAGCGATCAATGCGGCCTGAAGCTCTTTCACGTTCCCGGTAGCGGCAGCTCTCACCAAGTCCATCGCGTTTTCCAAGGTGAAATTTCAAGTGGCGTTACGCCATCCCAGCGATGGGTGCATGAAGGAGGAAGCTCCTCCTGACGCTTCTGACCTAAATGATTCTCTTCCGAACAGAAAGCATAAAATCTAGGTGTGCTCGAAGTACATGGAAACGCAAGAGTACCGTTAACAGAGGTGCCAGTGAGAGAGGGCAGGTACAATATGACACAGATCCAAGCGTAGCAGATCTCAACTTTCCTGATCGCTCGCACTTGAAAACCCGGCAAGCATCCGACATGGAGGAGACTTTCAATACAGGACCTGAGGTGATGCAGACGGACATCAAGCTCGCGTTGGTTCAACCCACTGAGTGGAGAGGTGTCAGTGGCACTGACACCTCTCGAACCCTGCAAAGGTACCTGGAATCGATGAAATGCCAACTGAGAGAGATCGCCCTTGCTGCTGAACCCCTGACCAACATACGCGATGAGATCGAAGAGAAGGTTGAGAAGACGCACGATCTCTTACGGGAGATCCTGCTTCGAGTCGAACAGCACCGCGTGTCGGTCTTGGTCACGGGGACCATGAACGCCGGCAAAAGTTCGTTAATCAACGCTCTCTTGGGTGCCATGTTGTGCCCGATCGGAGACCAAGCCACGACGGCGGGTATGCTTACGATTGAGCGGAGCTCCAGCGACCACTTCGAGTTGCTGCTCGAACCAAGCGACTCCCAGCAGGACGCCCTCGAGCTTTCAGAGCAACGAACGATCCTGAAAACCAAGTCCGCTGCTGTGGTGAGCTCCAAGTTACGAGAGCTGAACGCAGCCGCTCGTGGGGGCGACAACCAAGCGCCTGACGCAGAGTGCGAGTTGAGACTTCGAGTGCCAGAGCTTGTCATGGCCCACTCCAGCAACACCGCTCTTGAGATTGTCGACTCTCCTGGCTCCAATGAGGCTCTATCGCCTCATCTTAACGAGAAGTGGGCGGTGGCCATCGCGCACAGCGATATCGTGATTGTGGTGGTCGCCTACTCGCAGCTCGAGACCAAGGACGTCGCGGCCTTCTGGACGAGGTACGCTCGGGAACTACCGAGCCAGGCGTCATCGCGCAACCTCCTTGTGTTTGTCAACAAGTACGACCAGGCGGACTCAAGTCACGCCTTCACCGAAGAAGACGAGGAAATTGACCACATTCGACGCCGGTGTGTGCAATGCGTGGAAGATGCCACTGAAGGTAAGGTGAATTTACTTGTCGACCAAGTATTCCTCGGGTCAGCGCGAGACGCTTTGCTGTCCCAGATCGCGACGGGCATTAACGACGAACATCCAGACGAAGACTTTCAGCAGGAGTATAGTGAAGTTAGCGCATTGGCGAGTCGTGTTTTCGGAAGGCGACGAGAACCTCCGCCGGCTTCCGCGGGCGCGTTGAAGGACCTGGTGAACTGGTGCGACGTCCGCAACGATAGCAGAATCGACGCGTTTGTTTCTTGTTTCGGAGCCAAGGCCCGTTCTGCGGAGGTCACGCACGTGTACAAACTTATCGCTGCTGTTGATGCAGCTGTCTTGGAGATACGATCAGCGTATACTAGTCGTGGTGGTTACTTTCAACAGGAGATAACGAAACGGGGAGCCGAAGAGAAAGAACTGTGCTTGATGGAGAAGAAGGTCGAGGATTACTTCACTTCAGACATCGAGCCTGAAGATACCGTCGCTGAAGATGAAAGCCGACGATTACTTGCGGAGTGGATTTCAGAGACCAACGATGCGATAATGGATGCATTAGACTCGCAGTCGAGTCAAGTGCCTCTCTCGCTCAGCGTGACGGACGAGGAGCTGCTAATTCACGCACTTGAACGTTTCGAGCAGTCTGCACGAGAAGCGGTACGATTAAGCGCAGAAAGCTACAAACCTAGCATCGCCGGAATGACAGAGGCGCGGTGGTTAGGCGTTCGAGCGTGTGACGATGACGTCCAGCGTTTACTTGCGGGGATAAGAGGATCATTATCCGAGGAGGTGGTCGGATCGTCCCATGCAGTGAGGGTCCCCACAATTGACGCGACGCTGGAGCAGTTGAGCGATTGGATGCTATACGCCGTCCGCGTGGACGTCGAAGACGCTACAGCACAACTAATGCTCACTGCACGTACAGAATCTGATCCTGGTGCCGTGTACAGATCGGAAATCGATTTCGCTCGCCCGGTCAATAGACGACGACTCCATGGGGACTTCTACCACGACAGTGACAGCGGGCATATCAAGCTGGGGCCTGCGGCAAACCCTTTCACGGCAACATTCCAAGTCGACGAACGCTTTGAGAGCCACCCCTTCGTGCTAGAGCTGAGCCACCTCGCTAGTGACGGCGGTCCATCGTCTCGAGCTCCCGTGACGGTTCTCCTCAATGACCACGTGATCCGCGAGAACTTTTGCCCCCGCGCTGAAAACGGAAGCGAGAATGACCATATCGGCCTCTGGGACTACGCGTTTAATAGTTGGCATCTCGATCCGTTGATTGTGCAGCGCGGTGAGAACCGAGTGCAGATTCGCTACTGTGAGGGAGGCACCACGTTCTACTGGCTTCGCAGTATCTGCTTACATTGTGAAGTGCCACCTACTTCAACCACCGTGATTGATACTAGAACCATCAAGGACTTCGTGCAAACATCCATTCTTTCGCGCCTTCAAGAAGGTTTGGATTCAGGAGATGGTGTTTTGACCCGAGCGCAGCACGAGTTATCGTCGCCACGCTCAGTGCTCCAAGCGATTCGGAGTCACTATAATCGCGTGTTCGTCGCACTCAAGGAAGTCAAAGTTCAAGATCAGGTAAAATTTGAGTACCAGCAGCGAGCACGGTTGCAACCGTACTGTCGTACTGCGAGGGAGCTGGCCTCGAGTTGCCAGACCCTCGCCAATGAGGTTGGTACCGCGACACCACCAGCTGAGGCCTAAATGCTTCTATGTCCACGGTTTAGTTTTTTGATATCAAAGCTGTCAGTACAGCAGGGTCAATCTGATGCCAACTTGCACCGACTCACCGACAGCTATCCACCCGAATACATACTTTGTCCGTTTGACTGAAAAATGTTGGGTTTGCAACAAATACTTAAAATTCATTCCTCAGCTCTTACTCCTATAATCGACAGTTGGTTCCTAATTCGATTCCGATTCCTCCGCGGCAAAATGACTCAACTGACCGATTGCATCATTCAGACCAAGCCGCTTCGACGGATCGAACGCACACAGCTCGCATACAAACTCCCATTGCTCATCGCTCACGAAGGCCTTCGGTCGGGATATGAAAATGCCATGGGTCAAGTTGTATATCACCGATTGGTCTGGTAGGTGCGACCCCCACGGCACATTCCACTCACAGCTTCCACAACGCACATGCCGAACGAATACACGTCCGATTGGTACACCACCAGCTGAGGCCTAAATGCTTCTGACTTCAAGTAATTGCAGATTGTCATTTTGTCCGCTGAGCGAGTGCAGGGCTGTTTTCTTTTCCACCTTAGTCAAGTGCGTGCCGGCCTTACAGTCCAGCAGTACTGAACAGCAGCCAGGCCCCTCTGCACACAGAATGTCCCCGTTCGATGCCTGCGTATTTTAATGATAATAAAATATCCGCTCATCTGAAAATGAGACTGATTTTTAACTTGACGGATAACGCCGAATTGTGTACCGCATACTATTGAATTGAACGCTTATAAATTCAAGAGAGATACACGAATAGGAGAGGATACACTATCGAAACTTAAATTCTGAATTGAGAGCTAAAAGATAATTTCGTCCAGATTTTCGAGTAGTTCGTCCGCGGAGTCTTCACCTTCGGGGTTCTTGTTGCGAGCGAGCATAGACGTCGTGGCGTCTGGATCAGTTCTCAAACCACGGAGAAAGCCCTGGTGCTGTTGCAGAGCGACTCATAATGTCATCGGGTACGGGGTTACAAGCTGTTTTTAAACACTAAAATGGAGATTGCCACCCCTAAAAGGCAAAAAATTAAGAACAAACTCATGTGCTTTTCTCGAATTTTAGGATAAAGTACCGAAAATAATACAAAAATATTCTGAAATCAAGTTTGTCCTAAGCTTTATAGTAACGTAGTACTTTGCTGAAGCTAGTGGAGGTATTCAAATTGGCGTATTTTGTATACTCAACAATTTCTATCAGATTTGAGAGGAGGTATCCAATTCAGGAAGGGTACGCTATTTGGTGCTATCCGTTAGATACGCGGCACACGAAAATCTCGCGAGAATGGTGGGGGAACGACGATCCGCTGGATTGCTGCTACAGGCTGCTGAGAGCGGGGAGCTGGAGGTCGTTCAAGCTGAGTTGGATGGTGGAGCGAATGTGAATTTTCAAGATGAAAATGGCTGGACTGCGTTGATGAAGGGGTCAGTCAGCGGACATGGAGAAGTAGTTCAATGTCTTTTGGAGCAAGGGGCAATCATAGACAAACGCAATAACAAAGGAGACACGGCGTTGGCACTGGCAGCGAGTCATCGTAACGTTACTGTACTGAAGAAACTGGTCGAAAGTGGGGCAGAGATTAATCTGGCTAACGAACTTCGTGAGGTTCCACTAATGGCTGCTGCGCTGGAGAACCATGCAGATGCCGTACGATACTTACTGGAGTATGGAGCACATGTCAACATGCAGGAGAGCAACGGTAACACTGCTCTACTGTTGGCCTCGTGGAAGGGACAAGTAGAAGCTATTCGTGTCTTGCTGAAAAAAAACGCAGATGTTAATATCTCTAGGCCGGACAGGAAAACTCCGCTGATGTTTGCAGCTCAAAGTGGACTTGTTGATGGGATGCAGTTGCTTCTGGACCACGGTGCCGATATTCACGGGACCGATTCTAATGGATATACGTCGTTGATGTGGGCGGCATTTGGGGGCAACGAGGAGATGGTGAGTGCCCTAATCGCCCGTGGAGCCAAACTGGAAGCGAGGAATATAAAAGGAAGAACGGCGTTGAGTGTTGCCGCTTCAAATGGAAGTCTACGAGCTGCTGACACTTTAATTCAATGCGGAGAACATGTTAACACCACCGATTTTTATGGCGTTACCCCCCTCATGGTGGCTGCTCTGCATGAGAAGGCCGATATGGTCCGATTCCTACTGGAACAAGGCGCAGCCGTCAACTTGCAAGCCCACGACGGGGAGACGACACTCTTGTTGGCGGCGTGGAGAGGCCATACTGAAATTGTGAATATGTTACTGGACCACGGAGCAAATACCGAGTTATCCAAGGACGATGGACAAACACCACTATTGTGGGCGGCCCAAGGCGGCTTCACCGACATCGTGCGCTTACTGCTGGCCAAGAACGCCAACGCCAATGCGACAAACTATGAAGGTGACACCGCACTGAAGATGGCTCAAAACAATAACCACAGTGAAATCGTCGCACTTTTGTCGGACCGTACCGCAGGCCCCCGTGTCCACCATGGATTTGATGCCGTTCGTGTCGCCTCACCAGCGTCCAACCAAGAACTTCATCAAAGCAGACAAGAGCCTGCCATCGCGCCGCAGTCACCTGACGATGTCATCATGCAGTTCACAGACCTGCTCACAATGTGCGGCCAAATGGAAGAAACCTGTATGATGTGCGAAAATGTTCTCGAGAGGCTACAGCGGATGCAAATTCAAGCCAACGAACAACCGGAAATCGTACCTCCCAATGCTCACGCGGACCTCGCCTCGATTCGGGCTCGTTTCCACCACTTCCTAGTGAAGTACAAGCAGAGAAACCCGTTCGAGCGACTCGTGAGCACCCGAATGGTGATTAGTCTGTTGAAAGAATTTCATGAACGTCTTGACACCGTAGTAGCCGAAGTCTCCGAAGGGGACAACAACCTCTCAAAGTGGATGGAGTCCTGGGATCGCGACACGCAAGAAGTGGAGGCATCCCTCGTTCGGCTGTGGAAAACCAACCCGATGAGGATACTAGACTCGTTGTCCAGTCAGAAGTCGCAAGAAGATGCACTGGTGTTGCTCGGTAGTGAGACTACGCGCAAGAAAGACAGCTACACTGCCGACTCGAAAACCATGCTGAGATCTGTGAAGCAGAGCATCATTCGCCTGTCAGGTGCGTCCGTGCAGGCCGTTCCGGACTGGTTTCTCGCCGAGTACGAGGCGCAGCGAGAGGAACAACATTTCGCGCTTGGATCCTTTGGCAAGGTGTATCATGGTACTTGGTACAGAGAGAAGGTGGTGGTCAAGTGCGTCAATGCCGTGACTGAGGACGAGATGCGTGCGTTCAAGCGCGAAGCCCGCCTCTGGTTCAGAGCGCAACACCCGAACGTCGTGAGGCTGTTTGGTGCGTGCCACGTGAGTCAACCGTGCTTCTTCGTGTGCGAAGAGGCCAAGAACGGGAACCTCGTCGATTTCTTGAATAAAAGCAAGCATGTTGGCCGAGCCTTGACGTGGAGATTGCTTCACGGAGCAGCCTTGGGACTACAGTTTCTCCATGGTAAGAAGATCGTGCACGGCGACCTCAAGTGCAACCAGATCCTCGTGACGGAGGAGAAGACGGCGAAGTTGACGGATTTCGGGTTCAGCTTCGCTTTGATGGAGTCGAAGCCGAGCACCTCGACCGGAGCCGTACGATGGAAGGCGCCGGAGTTACTCCGAAGCGAGAGCTGCGCTCCGACGTTTGAATCGGACGTGTATTCGTTCGGCATGTGCGTTGTGGAAGCTGTGAGTGGGAATGTGCCGTGGGGGTCGCACCTACCAGACCAATCGGTGATATACAACTTGAATCATGGCATTTTCATATCCCGACCGAAGGCCTTCGTGAGCGATGAGCAATGGGAGTTTGTATGCGAGCTGTGTGCGTTCGATCCGTCGAAGCGGCTTGGTCTGAATGATGCAATCGGTCAGTTGAGTCATTTTGCCGCGGAGGAATCGGAATCGAATTAGGAACCAACTGTCGATTATAGGAGTAAGAGCTGAGGAATGAATTTTAAGTATTTGTTGCAAACCCAACATTTTTCAGTCAAACGGACAAAGTATGTATTCGGGTGGATAGCTGTCGGTGAGTCGGTGCAAGTTGGCATCAGATTGACCCTGCTGTACTGACAGCTTTGATATCAAAAAAACTAAACCGTGGACATAGAAGCATTTAGGCCTCAGCTGGTGGTGTCGCGGCACCAACCTCATTGGCGAGGGTCTGGCAACTCGAGGCCAGCTCCTCGCAGTACGACAGTACGGTTGCAACCGCTCGCTGCTGGTACTCAAATTTTACCTGATCTTGAACTTTGACTTCCTTGAGTGCGACGAACACGCGATTATAGTGACTCCGAATCGCTTGGAGCACTGAGCGTGGCGACGATAACTCGTGCTGCGCTCGGGTCAAAACACCATCTCCTGAATCCAAACCTTCTTGAAGGCGCGAAAGAATGGATGTTTGCACGAAGTCCTTGATGGTTCTAGTATCAATCACGGTGGTTGAAGTAGGTGGCACTTCACAATGTAAGCAGATACTGCGAAGCCAGTAGAACGTGGTGCCTCCCTCACAGTAGCGAATCTGCACTCGGTTTTCACCGCGCTGCACAATCAACGAATCGAGATGCCAACTATTAAACGCGTAGTCCCAGAGGCCGATATGGTCATTCTCGCTTCCGTTTTCAGCGCGGGGGCAAAAGTTCTCGCGGATCACGTGGTCATTGAGGAGAACCGTCACGGGAGCTCGAGACGATGGACCGCCGTCACTAGCGAGGTGGCTCAGCTCTAGCACGAAGGGGTGGCTCTCAAAGCGTTCGTCGACTTGGAATGTTGCCGTGAAAGGGTTCGCCGCAGGCCCCAGCTTGATATGCCCGCTGTCACTGTCGTGGTAGAAGTCCCCATGGAGTCGTCGTCTATTGACCGGGCGAGCGAAATCGATTTCCGACCTGTACACAGCACCAGGATCGGATTCTGTACGTGCAGTGAGCATTAGTTGTGCTGTAGCGTCTTCGACGTCCACGCGGACGGCGTATAGCATCCAATCGCTCAACTGCTCCAGCGTCGCGTCGATTGTGGGGACCCTCACTGCATGGGACGATCCGACCACCTCCTCGGATAATGATCCTCTTATCCCCGCAAGTAAACGCTGGACGTCATCGTCACACGCTCGAACGCCTAACCACCGCGCCTCTGTCATTCCGGCGATGCTAGGTTTGTAGCTTTCTGCGCTTAATCGTACCGCTTCTCGTGCAGACTGCTCGAAACGTTCAAGTGTGTGAATTAGCAACTCCTCGTCCGTCACGCTGAGCGAGAGAGGCATTTGACTCGGCTGCGAGTCTAACGCATCCATTATCGCATCGTTGGTCTCTGAAATCCACTCCGCAAGTAATCGTCGGCTTTCATCTTCAGCGACGGTATCTTCAGGCTCGATGTCTGAAGTGAAGTAATTCTCGACCGTCTTCTCCATCAAACACAGCTCTTTCTCTTCGGCTCCCCGCTTCGTTATCTCCTGTTGAAAGTAACCACCACGACTAGTATACGCTGATCGTATCTCCAAGACAGCTGCATCAACAGCAGCGATAAGTTTGTACACGTGCGTGACCTCCGCAGAACGGGCCTTGGCTCCGAAACAAGAAACAAACGCGTCGATTCTGCTATCGTTGCGGACGTCGCACCAGTTCACCAGGTCCTTCAACGCGCCCGCGGAAGCCGGCGGAGGTTCTCGTCGCCTTCCGAAAACACGACTCGCCAATGCGCTAACTTCACTATACTCCTGCTGAAAGTCTTCGTTTGGATTTTCATCGTTAATGCCCGTCGCGATCTGGGACAGCAAAGCGTCTCGCGCTGACCCGAGGAATACTTGGTCGACAAGTAAATTCACCTTACCTTCAGTGGCATCTTCCACGCATTGCACACACCGGCGTCGAATGTGGTCAATTTCCTCGTCTTCTTCGGTGAAGGCGTGACTTGAGTCCGCCTGGTCGTACTTGTTGACAAACACAAGGAGGTTGCGCGATGACGCCTGGCTCGGTAGTTCCCGAGCGTACCTCGTCCAGAAGGCCGCGACGTCCTTGGTCTCGAGCTGCGAGTAGGCGACCACCACAATCACGATATCGCTGTGCGCGATGGCCACCGCCCACTTCTCGTTAAGATGAGGCGATAGAGCCTCGTTGGAGCCGGGAGAGTCGACAATCTCAAGAGCGGTGTTGCTGGAGTGGGCCATGACAAGCTCTGGCACTCGAAGTCTCAACTCGCACTCTGCGTCAGGCGCTTGGTTGTCGCCCCACGAGCGGCTGCGTTCAGCTCTCGTAACTTGGAGCTCACCACAGCAGCGGACTTGGTTTTCAGGATCGTTCGTTGCTCTGAAAGCTCGAGGGCGTCCTGCTGGAGTCGCTTGGTTCGAGCAGCAACTCGAAGTGGTCGCTGGAGCTCCGCTCAATCGTAAGCATACCCGCCGTCGTGGCTTGGTCTCCGATCGGGCACAACATGGCACCCAAGAGTGCGTTGATTAGCGAACTTTGCCAGCGTTCATGGTCCCCGTGACCAAGACCGACACGCGGTGCTGCTCGACTCGAAGCAGGATCTCCCGTAAGAGATCGTGCGTCTTCTCAACCTTCTCTTCGATCTCATCGCGTATGTTGGTCGGGGGTTCGGCAGCAGGGCGATCTCTCTCAGTTGGCATTTCATCGATTCCAGGTACCTTTGCAGGGTTCGAGAGGTGTCAGTGCCACTGACACCTCTCGACTCAGTGGGTTGAACCAACGCGAGCTTGATGTCCGTCTGCACCACCTCAGGTCCTGTATTGAAAGTCTCCTCCATGTCGGATGCTTGCCGGGTTTTCAAGTGCGAGCTCTACACTTGGGCCTGCATGGCGGATAGAGCTCCCCAGCGATGGGTACAGGTCTCGTGCATGAACTTCCTTTCGACTCTTCTGACCAGCCAGGAGTTTCTTCGAACAGAAAATGAGCTTGGAATGGAGTCAGAAGTGTATCATTAGTAGTGGCGCTGGACAAGAACTCACTCACTTTGCAAAAGAATCTCACTGAGTGATCATGGACGTGCTGAGTGCCGCAACTACCGGGGACTTGAAAAATGTTAAGGCGACAGTGAACGCAGGGGCGGATTTGGGATTCCGAGACGACGTCGGCGGGATGACCTTAACAAAAGCAGCTCAGGCCGGAAATATGGAGCTGGTACGCCTCTTTCTTGATCGAGGGTCCGACATTAACGCCGTAGACGAGAACGGGTGGACTGCCCTAATGGAGGCGTCGTGTCACAACCACCTGGACATTGTTCGACTCCTTCTCGATCATGGCGCGGCAGTCGATGCGCAGGGAACTTACCAAAACACGGCGCTACTACAGGCCACCACGAACGACCACGTTGATGTTATTCGCGTTTTACTGGACTACGGCGCTGATGTAAGTCTTTGTCGCCACTCCGATGGAAACACAGTGCTAATGGCAGCAGCTCACAACGGAGATAACGACATGGTCAACCTGTTCGTGGAGAAAGGAGGAGATATCCACGCCAAAAACATTGACGGATGGACGCCGCTCATTTGGGCGGCATTCGGTGACAATGGGCTCACGATAGGTCTCTTGCTACGACTTGGAGCCAACCTCCGTGATCATAGTGTACATGGGGTATCTGCGCTTAGTGTTGCGGCAGCGAATGGGAGCATCGTTGCTGCACAAGCTCTGATCGAACTCGGTATACCCCCCGATATAAGGTGTTTCTCTGGTGTTACGCCGCTCATGGCAGCAGCGCTACACGGACAACTAGCTATGGTGCACCTCCTTCTGGATAAAGGTGCGGATGTGAACCTGCAGGCCCAAGATGGAGACACAGCCTTGCTGCTAGCAGTTTGGAAGGGTCATAGAGCAGTGGTAGAAGTTCTGCTCACTCACAATGCCAACACAGAAATGGCTAAGGACGACGGACAAACACCGTTGATGTGGGCAGCGCAAATGGGGTTTACAGATATTGTACGCTTGCTGCTGGAAAAGAACACCACCGTCAATGCGACAAACTGCGAAGGCGACACCGCGCTGAAACTGGCCCAAGACAACAACCATTGCGCTGTGGTCGCACTGTTGTCTGCCGGTCGTGGAGGTACTTCTACCAAGGTTTTTTCAAGCATAAACGACCATAGCTATCCCGAAGAAGGACGCATTTTAAAGAGTGGCTCTGACTCTCGATCCGATTCGTACCCCCGACAGCAAAATTACCGCGTCAGCCATGTAGTCAGTGCCCCCAACTCGACCTCCAACCAAGAATCCCAGGAAGGCCAAGCTATCGCTTCACACTCTTCAAATTATGTCATGATACAGTTCACAGACCTGTTCACAATGTGCGGCCAAATGGAAGAAACCTGTACGATGTGCGAAAATGTTCTCGAGAGGCTGCAGCGGATGCAAATCCAAGCCAACGAACAACCAGAAATCGTACCTCCCAATGCTCAAGCGGACCTCGCCTCGATTCGGGCTCGTTTCCACCACTTCCTAGTGAAGCACAAGCAGAGAAACCCGTTCGAGCGACTCGTGAGCACCCGAATGGTGATTAGTCTGTTGAAAGAATTTCATGAACGTCTTGACGCCGTAGTAGCCGAAGTCTCCGAAGGGGACAACAACCTCTCAAAGTGGATGGAGTCCTGGGATCGCGACACGCAAGAAGTGGAGGCATCCCTCGTTCGGCTGTGGAAAACCAACCCGATGAGGATACTAGACTCGTTGCCGAGTCAGAAGTCGCAAGAAGATGCACTGGTGTTGCTCGGTAGTGAGACTACGCGCAAGAGAGACAGCTACACTGCCGACTCGAAAACCATGCTGAGATCTGTGAAGCAGAGCATCATTCGCCTGTCAGGCGCGTCCGTGCAAACCGTTCCGGACTGGTTTCTCGCCGAGTACGAGGTGCAGCGAGAGGAACAACATTTCGCGCTTGGATCCTTTGGCAAGGTGTATCATGGTACTTGGTACCGGGAAAAGGTGGTGGTCAAGTGCGTCAACGCCGTGACTGAGGACGAGATGCGTGCGTTCAAGCGCGAAGCCCGGCTCTGGTTCAGAGCGCAACACCCGAACATCGTGAGACTGTTTGGTGCGTGCCACGTGAGTCAACCGTGTTTCTTCGTGTGCGAAGAGTCTAAGAACGGGAACCTCGTCGATTTCTTGAATAAAAGCAAGCATGTTGACCAAGCTTTGACGTGGCGATTGCTTCACGGAGCAGCCTTGGGACTACAGTTTCTCCATGGTAAGAAGATCGTGCACGGCGACCTCAAGTGCAACCAGATCCTCGTGACGGAGGAGAAGACGGCGAAGCTGACGGATTTCGGGTTCAGCTTCGCTTTGATGGAGTCGAAGCCGAGCACCTCGACTGGAGCCGTACGATGGAAGGCGCCGGAGTTACTCCGAAGCGAGAGCTCCGCTCCGACGTTCGAATCGGACTTGTATTCGTTCGGCATGTGCGTTGTGGAAGCTGTGAGTGGGAATGTGCCGTGGGGGTCGCACCTACCAGACCAATCGGTGATATACAACTTGACCCATGGCATTTTCATATCCCGACCGAAGGCCTTCGTGAGCGATGAGCAATGGGAGTTTGTGGGTGAGCTGTGTGCGTTCGAGCCGTCCGAACGAGCGGACATGCCGACTGTTATCGAGACGCTGGAAAAATTCGCGAATTACGAAGCGAATATATCGACCTAATCGGAAAAGTGCCCTCGCGTAGCGCAATATGCCACAAAGGCATAACAAATACATGCAGTTGACGGGTCCCCCACTCCTATCTGCTCACGTTCCGTCTTAAAAGCTACTGATGCATGTATTCCTCGTTTTCGTACGTAAAAGCACCGCTACACTACTTCTCGACCCAGAATTCCAGAGATACCATCCCTGTCACGTCTGACCACATCATGCCCAAGCTCAGTACCCGGCCTCCGGTATCGAGAAGACGTACCGGAACAGCGTCAACGAGGTATCCAAATTGCTCAACTTGCGGCACCCCAACGCCTACCGCGTCTACAATTTGAGCGAGAGGAGCTACGACTACAGCAAATTTGAAGGTCGGGTGGCCGAATTTGCACGTGAAAAGTATCCGGGTCCAAGGTGTGCTGGATTTTGACGCTGCACCGAGAGGAGGATGCACACCATTCTTGCAGTTGCTGACAGCACCCTCGCAACATCATCACACGGAATTGTTCTACACTAGCTCGCCTGAGCTTGAAACGTACGAGGCAGACCCAGATGGGTCGTTCGTCTTCGAGGTGCGTTTGCTGGTGAGGCACGTGATTTGATGCCGAGGACTGACGCGTTTGTTGTGGTTCAGGTAATGTGGTGGTACAAGGTGATGTGTTGGTGAAGTGCTTCCACTCCAAGAAAGCAACGCTGTCGGGCAAGCACATGGTCCCGATGTTCCACTTCACTTTCAATACCGACTTCTTCCACGATAGGGTAAGTGTCACGAGACTTGGCTGAGCAAGTGACGTGTGCGCTAACAGCGATGTCATCTACTGTACGTCTCGTGTAGAGCAACTTGCTCAGGTTGCCAAAAGCCGAAGTGGATGAGGCTACAGGTAACCAAAGGTTCCCCGAAAGTTTCGAGGTTCTCTGCGAACTTGAAATTCTAGAAATGAACGGGGACCCAGAACTACCATCGGGGAGCACTAGTATGGGAGATATCCATATATCTGAAACGCCTAATGAACACAACGCCTACAAATCACAGTGCTTGAAGGAAACAGCCCCTTCAATGCAAGTTTGGCTTCTGTACAAGCAAGATGGGTTTTTCACTAGTTGGAAAACATGGTGGTTTGTGGCACGGTAGGGGGAAATCCTGTACTACCGAGGGAGGTTGGATGCTGCACCACCTCTAGAAAAAGTTGATGTACGAGGTGCAAGTGTGGAAGTTTCTGGTATCAGCGAGCCGAAGCGGGGGCAGCATTTTTTTGAGGTAGTCCTTCCAAGGCCCGATCAGCGAACTTTTGTTTTTGGTACCAAGACCGAAGAGTAGCTAGTTGCCTGGATTAATGGAGTGAGAGCTCAGTCCGTATATGGCAGGGCTGACACGACGTCGACAGAGCGGTCTTCTTTGCCTCGCAACGATACAATTGCTATGAGCATTTTTGGTCATCACCACCAGCGTCAGCCACACAAAGCACTCCAGCTGAATCTGCGATTGTCTCGAGCGACAAACTTTCAACAGAAGCGCAAATGTACGCATACTCGGCGGACGAGCAGTGGGAAGTTGCGAGGCTTCAGCAATTCATGTGCGAGACACGTAGTGCGAGCACAATCACTGAAAATGACACTGAATACGATATGAATTCAAAGGCATCGACTTTGCATGGGCTGAACAAATCTCCTCACGGAACACTCATGCGCCAGCTCCACTTCTACATTGTTCGCCATTATATGGCTGATGCCGAACAATTGTGAACAGAACTTGTGCTTGTAAAGTTCCCGCTGCTTGTTGATGCGATGGTCTACAATCCACATGACTTTATTCTGCTAATTGCTGGTGTGAATAATTTCAGTCCCTGATGCGGTGAAGACGCACATCGAGCAAAAGGGGGCTTCGGATTGCCAAAATTCAAAGGAAAATTCTACGTCTTCCAGAGGGAGAAACTACAAAGTACTTAATACAGGTTCTGACTCTGAAAACAATCCCTATCGCGACGAAAATTACGACCCATCTAACCAACCATCAAGCCGACAGGACATAAGCTCAACTACCAGCTCGATCTCAACCGAGGCCCGCGACGCTGTTGTAGTTCACTTTGAAGTCCTACTGACAATGTGTGAGGAAAATGCAGGAGACTTTCGAAATGAACAAGTGCGTTCTGGAGCGATTCGCCAAAATACAGCAGCAGATTGACGATGAGAAAGCTAAAAGGCTGAGTGAGTTTCGAGCACTCCGAAATCGTTTCCAAGCCTTCCTCACGAAATACAAGCAAGGTGCAGCGTTTGAACGACTTGTGAGCGCCCGGACGGTAGTTGATCTGCTGAGAGAGTTCCATGTATTACTCGATTCAATTGAAGCAGAAGTGTCTGGTGGGTCAATAAGTCCGATTAACCAGTTGGATGGAAATTTGGAACAAGAGCGCCAAGAGGTAGAGAAAAAGTTAGTACGCCTATGGGAGGCCAACGCCATGAACATCCTCGATGCGTTGCCAGACCAGACGTCACAAGAAAACGCATTACTGTTACTCAGTTGCGAGACTACCAGCAGTCGGAATTCTTCCAGTGCTCAATCAACGGAACTACTACGGTCCATTGCCCAGTTTCTCGTTCGAATGTCAGGAGCTGCCGCCCCCGTTGTCCCAGGGTGGTTTATCCCAGACCATGAGGTGCAAAGGGAACGATCCCATTTTGCACGCGGTTCGTTTGGCAAAGTGTACCGCGGGAGGTGGCAAATCAAAAAAGTGGTGATCAAGTGCGTGCATGTAGTATCCGCTAACGACGAGCGAGATTTCTCGAGAGAGGCTCGGGTTTGGCTCCGGGCTCAGCACCCGAACGTTGTACGATTCTTCGGCGCATGCCATTTAACGCGGCCGTGTTTCTTTGTGTGTGAAGAAGCTACGAACGGCAATTTGGTTGACTTTTTGAGCAAAAATAAGGAAAATCGGGGGGCATTCGTGTGGCGCTTGCTGCATGGTGCAACATTGGGTTTGCAATTTCTACACCAGAACAGGATCGTCCACGGCGATCTTAAGTGCAACCAGATCCTGGTGAGCGAAGATTTGACTGCAAAATTGACGGATTTCGCGATGAGTTTCGTGTCAATGGAGTCGAGACCTGCCACTACGAGTGGAGCTGTCCGATGGAAGGCCCCGGAACTACTGATGAACAATAGGAATGCACCAACATTTGCGTCGGATTTGTACTCGTTAGGAATGTGCGTCGTGGAAGCTGTAAGCGGTAGGGTACCTTGGCAAGTTCATCTTCCTGACGTTGCAGTGGTTTATCAGTTGACGCATGGGGAACTGCCATCTCGACCGAAAGAGTTCAAGAACGACGAGCACTGGGAGTTCGTGCGCAAGCTCTGCTCCTTTGAGCCATCCAAACGGTTGGATCTAGCCGCTGCTGTAGAACAGCTTGAGATTTTTGCTAACGTAGAAAGGATTCAGGCAGAGAATGGAAGTATCGGATGCGGTGACACCCACGGCAACCGCCATTCAATAACTACTGTAGTATGATGTGCCTGGTGATAGTTCTCCTGTACCCTTGAGCAGCAAATTCAACATCAAGATCGATGAAGTGTTGAATGATGAGGATGACTATTAGGCGCTTTCAAATACTGTAGTTATGATGCCCCAATCCTTGTAGCTTTAGGCATTATTAACAACTAAAAAATGCACTGCCTATTTGTGCATTGTGTTGTATGTGCGGGGATTGTTGCCTGTCGATATCAAACCTGTGAAAATGTCGATACCTTTGCTGTCTGGGAAAACAAAACTCTAGCGAGAAATCCGATTCTGCGCCTTATTCAGGCTGCAGTAGTGTCGCTCGTGTTCGGCACGGTCCTTCTCACGGAGTTCCTCACCACAGCCATTTCCACACACCACAAACCGCATGGGGCATGAACGCTGGTGGTTCTTGAGCGTATTACAAACAAACACTTCTCCACAGCCAAGAGGGCACCAAATTGGTCGGAAGGTGCATTCCCACATCTCGTGCCGTTCCTTTTCGTGAGCTAGCAGCAACTTCACAAAGCACTGGTATTTGCACGTCACCTGACGCATTCTGCATTCCTCTTTCCGGTGGTGAGCTATTTGCGCGTGAGATAGATTTGTCTGGCCGCACAGTCCACACACTGTCAACCGATTGGGGCATTGACTGTTCTCGTGCGTTATACGGTCTTCCTCTAGAAGTGTTTGCTGGCACTGCACACAACTCACTGTGCGTTTGCGACATTCCTGCGCTGCGTGCATATCCAAAGTGTGCAGTGGCACTCGGCGACCACAGCCTAACCGGCAAAGCACCAGTCGTCGAGGACAAGTTGTTGAAATGTGTTCATCCATTTGCAAGACAGGAACATTATTTCGTCCACACCGGTTTGGACAGATCAACTGACGCAAATCGCATTCATCTTGCTCGTGAATTGCTTGGGTGTTTGCTATGACGGTTTCCTTGCAACCCCATTTGCATGCAACGCGACGAAGTAAACAGACGGTAGTCTCGTGGTGAGGACGATTCTTTAGCAGAAGATCATTGAGCGCACATCCATTTCGACAACGCACGCTGCGGTGAGGGCAATCTCCTGTCACGTGAGCCTTTACCTCTTGCCACCGAAGCTGGAAAACTTCGGGAGTGGTGCCTTCATCCTCTTCTGTTTCTGCTATCAAACACTGCAATGGACAGGGGACAATCCGCATAGGACACTGCGTTTTTGCATGCAACAGGTTCCGCTGGTAGGTCATACTCTCGCCACAATCGCACACCACCATTCGGAACTCGCAGTCATTTTGGAGATGCTGTGCACGATACTGAAAAAGGTACCGATCAGTACACTTATGGTTTGTGCAGCTGACAAGCCGAAGCGCGCAAGAATGCTCAAGGTGGTCTTTTAACTCCTCCGCCCATAACTTTTCGATGTCGCAGCCATTTGGGCATGACACATGACGCTTTGGGCACTGATGTAACTCGTGGGTTTCTAAAGGGTTGGTGTCTCTGATAACCTTTGCTTGCTTTAGCAGGTGATCCTCGAATTGAGTCATGAAACCACATCCCCACTTGCACACACCATACAAGCCTGATATCGTGCTAATTACATGCCCACGCTTACCACCCATCGCTGCTGCTAGCATACTCGCAATTTTCACGAAACCACGGTTTTGTGCATAGTCCAATGCTGTTTTACCTTTTAAGTCGTGCAGGTACACATCCACTTCTGGGTAAGCCAAAAGGAACCGCACGAATTCCTCTTTCCCATTGCCTGCAGCTACCATGAGCGCGGTACGGCCGTTTAAGCGTGCCACCAGATTCGGATTCGCATCGCGCTCGATCAACACCTGAGCGCACTTCAGCGTGCCATAAAATGCGGCAGTCCCCAACGCTGTAATACCCTTGGAACTCTCATAATTGACCAACGGTCGATTCATTACGCGGTCCAGCAAATATTCAACCACCAACACTTCTTTGCCATCTTCATTCTCTACGTAGACTTCTTCGACACAAGCTGCCATCAGCGCAGATAAACCGCCACCACTCGTTTCGAAGTCTGCAAATGCCCCGTCATCCAGTAGACGCGATACCTCGATGAAATCTTGAGATATAATCGCTGCCTGTAAAGCCGCGTGCTTTTCTTTAAGCTCAGCATTCTTTCGCAGGACACTTCGTCTTATCGCCAACTCTTTTTGCCATTGATGACTCACAGCTTCCATCCTTGATAGAGCATCATTCACAAACTCAGCGGTGGATGCGTAATATGTAACATCAGGAGATTCCCACCCCGTCGTTGCCTTGAACAAGCGACTGTCATAATATTTCAGGGCACAATGGAGCGTATCTGCCACTGTCATCGGTCTGCTGTAGTCGATCTCATCCGAATTTCCTTGATCAGTTCGGGTCTTTTTTCTGCTCCGATGCCAGCGGCTGAAGCTTCCACTTACCTTTTCGCTTTACCATATCCTGGCCTTCCGGTGAGATGGGAGCTAGATCCTCAAGAAGAGCACCGGGATACACTCGCTCGGGTAACACGTACGTCTTTTGCCACAATTTCGCATCTTCCGATAGCAGAATTGCTGCGATTTCTGGATACCCGTTGATAACAGCCTCGTGAAGAGCTACTCGATGGGTTTGGCGGAAGTGTACGAGTTTACGACGGTAGTGCCCAACAATAAATGAATGCGCCACGTTGCGAACTAGTGCATCTGTGACCGCGTCGGAGCGAAGTTTAACACCACCAGCACTCATTTCTTGCATGCGCCGCTCCCGTTCAAATTTCTTCCTAAACTGGTAATCGCGCACGAGCACCTGGATGAACGAGGCACACAGGGTTTGTTCCTCGAATTGATGGCCGCTACAAGCACCATGGGACATCAGCATGTGAACTATCGCCTCATTACCTACAGCGCAGGCAAATGTCAGCGGAGTGTGTCCACTCAACGCCGCATAATTCAGCAATTTGTATGTGTTCAGACGTTTCTTGGCCACCTCGAGTTCCTTTACAGCTGCATCAGTCTGAACGCGAACGGCTTCGACTTCTTCTTGGCGTGCTGGAAGAGATCGAGCTTCCACTTGGGCCTCAAAATTGGCATGCTGCTGTTTTCGCGAGCTAGGGTAAGAGCTGCTTCAAGTTGGCGTTTCGCTCCACCAGAACTTGACGCTCGGACCGAGCCTTGTACTCGATCTCGACCCCTTGCACCCACGTAGCCAAAATCCCCACGATGTTACCACGAAGTGCCTCTGCTGGAGGAATTCGACTATTCAAACTACGCTCACTTCCTTCGCTGTTAGTGAGGAATTCCGCTCGACTCTCCTTAAACGCCGCTGAGCACGCAGCGAAGGCGGGTGTTTTCAGACATTCCCGGCGGACTTTAGCCATGACATCGGGGGATATGGTTTGCTGTCGATATCCGCGTAGTCGGCGTAAGAGACTACAATCCATGAGCAGAGCCTGAGCTGTCTTCCACCATTCCACATCAGTGTACTCTGTCGCGTTTCGTCTTCCACGGGGAACTACCCCGCATAGCAACGAGAGCTTTCACAACAACGAGAGGTCTCCGAAGGAACATGGGCGTTTAGTAGCAATGCGATATCTTGTGCAGTGATTTCGCGGATCATAGCTAGCATGTCCACTTCAAGTACGTGCGAGTCGATGTCGGACGCTTCCTCGGCCTTTTCCACATTCTGTAAGCGACGGCAGCTATCATCAACTTGCGAAGATAAATGAACTGTTTCGACACGCTTCGCCTCCGTCTCTGCAATGCATTCATTGAACACGTGGATAGCGTCTTCCAATTCAGCGCGCACCGCCTCTGCCTGTTTCTCTTTCTCATTGACCAAATCCTCAAGAGCCTCCATGGGGTTTGCGACGGGAAGCGCGTGGCTTGCCGTTTTAGCAGAATACTTGAAACACTGGATCAAGTGATCGTAGTTGGAGCACGCGATGGCGATAAAAAGCTCACGCTGAGCGCGCTCAAGCTCCGCCTGTTCTTCAAGCAATTGGATGATCGCTTTCCATTTTGATTCAGTTGGAGGGTGTTTGTTAGCTGTCATCGTAGTCGCAGGATCCGACTCTGCGAATGCGTGAGCCATTTGAATGAGGTTTCTACCTTGTCGGTTAGTGTGAGAAACGTTAGCTCTGTTTTCGATCAATAGTTTTACCATGTCTGGATCTTGTGCAATGCAAGCTTCTGACAGTGGCGTTCTGCCCGAGATGTTTCAAGGTTCACATCAGCTCCGAACCGGAGCAAAAGTTGAATGAGATCCATATTACCGAGAGAAGAAGCCAAAACCAGCGGCGAAAACCCATTCGCGAATTCTTCATTCACCACGACAGAGGCATCGACGTTCTGCAACAAATACGTTGCGAGATCAAGATCTTGCGTCTTCAAAGCCCAGAGCAGTGCATTTTCACCGTGGACGGCACACCGAACAAGCTTGTTTCCTATGTGCCAGACCCGAATAGGACGAGCACACAACTTCCCGCCGACGCCACACGGAACTACCCGTTGACGACAGCGCTTCCAATGATCCTCATAGAGATACGCAAAAATCCACTCACGGCACCCTGTTGGGCACTCCATGGTACGCATCAAGCACTTGCACTTGAGATGCTCCTCCATTTCGCAGCACGGTACATGCAACCCGCATTGGTTTTCACAAAACAGCAACCGCTTAGAGCATTCATCCTTTTCGTGGGTATCGGAGTCGATATCCTTAAGTCGCACACCGCAACCTTTTCTGCAGCTTACAACTCGTTGAGGACAGAGGAGATTGTGGTGTTCTTGCAGCGAATCAAACTGCATTCGTTGCTTGCACTCGTTGCAATCCACAAGGCGCTTTGAGCAGCTGTACAGAAGATGATGAGCGATCTCGTTGTGGCGTAAGGTTTGTCCACAGCCAACTTCGCATTTACCATGTGTACGCAATGGACAATCATCTTTTTCGTGTTTATCACGCTCGCAAAACCAAATTTCCCCATCACAAATTCTGCACTTAATCGAGCGTTTGGGGCATTGAGTAGATTCGTGCTCGCTGGTGTCATCCCAACAAATTTTCTTAGAACATCCAAGTCTGCAACCTCGAGGACGTCGCTGACATTCTTTGTCGAGATGCGCTTCTAGCATTTTCACTGGGAGTGACGAGTGGCAATACTCGCAGAAGGCACACCGTAATACGCAGTGATTCGATTCGTGCTCCGCACGAAGCGAGAATGCCATAATTTCCCCACATCCCAGCCGGCATTTTCCATTGCGCATGTTGCAGCGCTTTGCCAGATGAAAATCAACGCTGTGCGCTGGAAGTCGCTGCCCACAGTTGAGAGGACATGGAACCAGTCGGTGACAGCACTCATCTTCGATATGAGCAGCAATTGCACTTGCCGTCAGAAGGCCACATCGGAAGAAGCGAGAGGCATCATGATCTTGTGGCAATACGACGTCGTACTCGCGCAGATCAAGCGACATCCAAACAGAGCGTCCATCTGGCAGTTCAAGTAAATGTTGCGCTTTGCTTTGGTCGAATGTTAGAATGCGGCAAATGCAGGAGGTACTCTTCTGCATTTCGAGCTGGTCGCACGTCCGCTGAAGGTTAGCGTAGAGAGTTTGGAGCCATTCTAGGAGGAACCCCATCGTCTCTCGTTTCCGAAAAACAGTCGGTACTGTTTTCAACTCCTCTTCACTCGATTCAGACTCAGTCCCGTGTTGCTGCGCACTATTCATCCTAGCAAGAAACATTTCGTACTTCAAAACGCGCTTCTTCATCACCTTCAGGCTGGTTTTTCTTTCCTCGATCCGTGCAATCTTCTCGTCCCCACTCAGCAAAGAACGTATGCATTCATTATCACTGTCGAATAGCCGGATGTGTTTACCACACAAATCGAGCGGGCAGTATGTCTTTCTTCTAGGACAGTTGCCAGCGTCTTGTAGTTCATGTACCATCACGAGGTGTTGAGGCAGCACCACAACATTTGCACCTGTGTTGCAGCAATGATTAGGACATGCCTTATATTCCAGCATGCATTGCCAGCGATAGTGTTCTTCTGCAAAGCAAGCCAATATCTGCTCGCTCAGCTCGCATCCATTACGACAAGGTACAAGTCGAAATGGGCATTCATCAGTTTCATGGTGATGGCGCGCGGAAGCCGTACCGGCAAGTCTTTCGTCACAGCCGTAGGGAGCCCACTTGCACGAGAGCTCCCGCAGCTCACACAGTGTAGACAAATGAAACTTCATATCTTCATACGTCACCAATATCCAGCACCCTCCGTTCACAGAGTTTTTTCCAGTGCAAGGAACCATTCGTTTCGGGCATTCTTGAATTCTGTGAGTCTTGGCGTAATTCGCAGTGAAAGTGGCTGGACACCCAAGGTCGCACATCACTAATCGTAAAGGGCATTCAGAACTCTCGTGATCATCCAGGTCGTCAAAGCGTACCACGGCTCCACACAAAAGTCGACATTGCATGTCACGTTTTCGACAGTGGTGATCGAGGTGGTGGTTGCGGTCTCGGAAAAGCATTTGCTCTTGGCATCCATACTCAAACTTTGTGCACGATACCCGACGCATTGGACAAACATGGGCGTCGTGCTGCTTTCGCTCTTCGAAAATGAACTCGGCATCGCAATTATCGCATTTGATTCGGCGTTTCGTGCAATGATGCTGTTCATGTGTCGGTAGCACATCCTTGGGGGCAATAAAGTTACAGCCATCGTGATGACACGTGGTAAGTTTCGTGCGCTTTGCGTGGGTATCAACATATAGTTTGTGATCTTCAGCCTCCTTGATAGCCTTTTGGACCTGTCGAAGAACTTGAATCTGAGGAGCCAACGCTTCATCACGATCTGAACACGGCTCGGCTTGGAGATCAGTGCAGATCAAATTTGCCTGCTCTACAGCATATTGTGCCAGGCTGAGGGCATCTCTACCGGTTTGGTCTCGCAACCGCATCTTCTTCAGAAAGATTTTGTGCCACTCCGTTTCAACGGCCTTAACTTCTTTAGCCCATTGGCCGCTTTTGTAAGACTTGTTCTTGTGTAGAGCTTGCAGCTTTGGGTCGACTTCACAGGAGAAAGTTTCGATTGGTTGTGCTGGAAAACACTGATCACGCGTGGCGATAAGAAGATGATGCACGATCTTGGCTTGCGAATTGCTAATCGCGTGCATTAACGCAGTCTTCCCATCCCTCGTCTTTTGATTTACATCAACTCCAAATCGTAGCAAGTGCAATACCACAGCCTCGTGACCACAATAAGACGCCCATGTCATTGCAGTATGGCGGAGTCTTGTTTCATAATGAAGATCGGCTCCCAACGCAAGCAACTCCTGCACGGCTGCAACGTAGCCGAAAGCTGCACACTTTGCCAACGGGGTCCAGCCTTCTCGCGTTTCAATATTGACGAAATATTGCGATCGGAATGGAATATCTGTCGGTGTGTCGATCATGACCTTCAAGTCATTGAGAGCGCGAACAAATTCGGTCGATGGTATCGTCGTCGCTTTGAGGAATCTGGTGAGCCCACCTTCGTCGAAGAACTGTGGTGCTATCAAGGTTTCAATGCGCTGAATGTACCCTTCGTGACGATTTAAAAGCTCTCGACACTCCACCACTCGTTCTTGGCGATTGGCGAAACTTTGAAATTGGATAGATTTTTCTCGCTGCCGATGCTCTAACCATTCGAGAACTTGCGTGTTACCTGTCAGCTTAGCCCAATCAAAGGCAGTTCTCCCTGACTGATCCGTCTTAAGCAGATTCGGCTCGAATGCAAGCAGACTCTCAACGATGTCGTTTTCATAACCGTTGCTATCGACATTGTTCGCTCGAGCGCTTAGAATTGGAACATCTTCGCCAATGTTGTTTGATAACAGAAGGGTATCCGACACACTTCCCTGCTTGGGGAGCGGCCTATGCGGTGCCACAGCTACAGCGATAGCTTTCATGAGCGGCGTGTACCCCTTTTTGTTGGAAGTGTCAATCGAGACTCCGCTAAATACGCAATCAAGCACCACAATACCAGCGTCAAAATATCTCGATTTTTCCAGGCTAGATGACATTGATGTCGTACCTCTTCATCAATATCTGCAGTGCATCCAGATTCTTAGCTGACACTGCAGCAAGAAGTGCAGTCTCCCCCGTCTTGGCTTCGTAATTGGCTGGTACGTCTCCATTTGTGACCATCCATAGAACCTGGCGAAAATCTCGTCTTCGTAAAGCCTCTTCGTATTGATGACACAGCTTTGAATCCACGATGCGTGTTGCATTATCCCCACTGTCTACACCAAGTTTACCTTTTTTCTTCCTCTTTTGTGGCTTGGCTCCACCGAGAGATGCATAAGGACTGGGGTCTTCGACATCTCGCTCGATAGCGATGTACTTTTTGGATTTGCCTCGTTGAGACTTCGAATACGGAGTCAGCAGTGGCGCCAACCTGGACATTTTATGAGTCTCACCCTCCTATACCTTCGTCTCCTATAGCAACTATCTGGATCACCTTTTGGCGTGAGCATTCGCTAATTCCGTTTTAGCTCGTGCGAACGCTCCAGTATTTTTAGGCAACCGACAACATTAGGCAGGTTGGGTTGGTTATCTTCAACCTCTTCCGAACCAATTCAGCACGCATTGACGTTGTCAGTTCATGCTGTGGCAATCCCTCTAAATTGCTCAAGCGCAGTTATTATCAAGGTTGTCATCCTTCGAGACCAGTCCGCGACGCGGGTGTTGGCGAAATGAGGCGTCGGTCTGGTCTCTCGCCTGCCCCGATCGAGTTTCTCCCCCGACGATTCTATCTGGTAGTGATTCGAGAGCGAACGAATTGCTCAATTCGCCGTTCGAAGGACTCAAGTCGTGATTCATCATTCAATTCAATGGCGACTGCAGATCGGCATCTCTTCCCAAGAACGCCAGGCATCCAATTCGTATCACTCCAGGATCAACTTTTACCCAGCACCCCAAGTTGCGGCGAGTTTTTGCTTGGAATCCCCCAGACAATTCGCTTCAACTCTTTTCTGACAGGCATCTTGAGGTCGACCGCCACATCTCCACTCGTCGAAGACTCCGCTACATTATGTGACGCTGCCAAAGTTGGCTCTGAAAAGGCGCATTATTTCTTCTTGCGAAGGCGGCATCTTCGAGAGGAAATTCAAGCTGTACACCTCATTTGCAGATGGCGCCTTTTGTACCTTAAGCTGCCTCCACACGAAGCATTGGCCCCGTTTGAACACCTGCCCTACCTTTTCTCGCCATATTTGTCTTCGTCAGATCCATTTGACCCGCCAAACCTTCTGGTGTCACTTGTAGGAATAGCCAGCGGTCTGGAGAAGGAGATCTTGGGTCGATATACTCGTACGAATGGAACAACAGAGCCCACTTGGGATTTGTTGGCTCACAGTGATGAAGAACCAAAACTCTGGACGATTTCTCAGCGGTTCCTTGTATACAACGGATCTTGTACTGGAGAAGCGGGCTCTGATGAAAGCCGAAAAAGTGCCGGGCTCAAACAGGACGAACAACCAGATGATCTGCGGGACACGTTATCAGTTTTCAAGCGACGAAAAGTTTCACTTGTGGTCAATATGAGCAAGCCAAACTGCGAGCCTAGTGTGTTTTCCACGGAAGGGTTGGAAACACTGGACATTGCGGCGACACCATCCGCGTCCACTTCCACACTATCTCATGGCGACAAACTCGCTCCAACGGATGAAGTTCTCGTAAGCAGATTTCTCGAGGCTTGCGAAGGCACCGAGGGCCTCATTGCAGTTAATGCCTCCAGCGAACTTGGCTGCGTGTCAGCAGCAACCTGTATCGGATGCTACTTGATGAAGCACTCAAATTTCACTTCGCAGGAGGCAATAGGCTGGCTCCGATTCTGTCTTCCCGTGAAAATTCCGTTAGCTTGGGAGCTGTTTCTTGGCCAAATGCAGTCTCAAATGTGGTTAGAAGGGGAGCGATTCCGGAGAGCTAGAGAAGGTGACGACATATCCGAGTCGCCTACCAGCGATGCGATGCATATCAACATCGGGAAAATCAGTCTTGGTCGAGTCTCGCTTCTAGGCACTCGAGATCGAGACAGACACCGCGCTGACCCCCACACAGCGAATATCCCCGTCACCACTTGTCTCTCCAGTCGCACGCAGGAACCTCACCAATCTCCAACGGCAGCAACGACCTCGGCCCAACTCAAACGACGTCCGCTCACGCAGGGCAGCGCCGGTAGTCGTCGGTATCACCGCAGCACTGACGGCACGAGCTTGCGTGCCGACTTTGCGCTCATGCACAAGTTCCTCCACCAAACTCCATCGACAAGTACGCGGTCACCAGCTACCTCCACCTCGAGCACAACTACAGCAGCAACTCCTCTCCACGCCGTTCCATCGCGTCCGAAAGCTTCTCGATCACCCGACGGCACCCCAGCAAACTGTACCGAAGCCCCGCGTACACCATAAAAAACATAAAAAATAAAAAAATAAAACACGAGATCAAGAAATGATCAACTTTGAAAAAAAAAACAATAGGATCACCTCTTCCTCACTTTTCCCTCTCTTCCTCACAACTTCTCAAAGTGGTTAAGCGGTGCCTCTGCGTACTTTGCAATTGTGTCCTGGGCGATCGCCATGACTTTGTCGTGCACCTGCTCGATGGTGCCCGTGGCGTCCACGACGTGCCACTTGGGCGTCGTGCGCTCCATGATGTCATGGAAGTTCTGGTACACCTTCTCCTGGAAGGCCGTGGTCTCGTACCGCTCCTGGCCGAAGTCGGCGCGCGTGGACGCCTGCGTGACCGGCACGTCCAGGAAAATGACGGCGTCGGGCTTGGGCAGGCCGATCTCGGGCGCCCAGCACCAGTCGAGCGACATGCCGCTCTTGGCGGCCGAGAAGGCCACGCCGCTGAACGAGTAGCGGTCCATGATGATGTGCTGGCCGCTGGCCAGCAGGCTCTCGATCTTGCCGGCGGCCTCCCAGCGGTTGGCCGAGAAGAGCAGGTGGATGGCGTGGTCGTCCATGGCCTCGGAGCTCGTCAGGTACGAGTGGATGCTCTGGCCGATGGCCGTGCTGCGGTCCGGGAAGTGCAGCAGCGCCGAGGGCTGCGACGGGGATGACGCATTCAACGCCTCATGCAGCAGCTTGGTCTGCGTCGTCTTGCCGCAGCGATCCACGCCCTCGAAGAGCAGGAAGATGCCGCGTCGAGTCATGCTTGGCCTGGTGGTGCAGTTTGGATTTGGTAAGATGGCGGGAGCGGATAGAGACTGACCAGGGGCTGAGGACGTCGAAAGACCAGTGGATGTATATGTATGTGCATTATCCTAGAGCTCCTTGTTGGCAATGAAAATCCTACTAACGTTCATGTAGTCTTCTTCACCCGATGTTCCACAATCTGTTTGGGCGTGGGCTGATAGCGCGCTGGAGCTTGTTCATGCTAGGCTAGGGCGCATACAGATCGGCAACGGGCAGCAATTTGTAACAGCGGTGATATTCTGCGACCTTGGGTGCTCGTTCAAGCATCCATCTTGCTCTCCAGCAAGGGAGGGGTGAGAGATTGAATCATGACAACGAACTAGGCGAGAGGGGCAAGACGTTTTCATAGTTTGCCAACGTACACAAACAAGAGGTGATAGCTTTGAGGCGTGTTTTGCTTTGCAACTTGCGTTGCTCACGCTTTCTTGGGACCCCTCACACGTCACCGCTCGCGGCAGCTTTAACCAGCGACGTGGCCGCCGCAGGTCTCGAGTTATTTCTAGTCGCGCTGAGACTATGTCATGCCTATCAATGTCACCGTGCTGTCAGGCTCCTCGGGGTATTTCTGCTTAGCTCCCACCGAAGAAACGGACAACCACTCCATCGCGTTTTCACCGGAATATGTTGGATCTGTGTATCGCGCTACAACAAGGTAGTCAATCGAAAATTGCGAATCAAGATCACCGCCTGCGATGAAGCGCTTTGGGGTAGCCGTGAATACCGACCGATTGCCATCTCCAAGCATTATCACATTTGCTCTCAACCAAGCAAGCCCTCCTTCCACTCCACACCCACCCAGCACCAACAACCATGACCAAGTTGACCATTATCCTCAGCTTCGCCGCCGCGGTCGCCGTGGCGCTCACCAGCTTCGACGGTGTCAACGCCGCTAGTCTCCGCACGGTCGATGCCGACAGTTTCCTGGGCAGCTTTGATGACAGCGCCGACGCTAGCGACAGCGGTTCAGGCGAACGCTTCTTGTTTGAGGTAGAGGGAAGCGAAAGCACCGACAGTGATGCCGATGACGAAGGCAGTGAGAGCCTCGATGGAAAACGTTTCCTCGTCGAAGTGGAAGACAGTGCCAGCGCCGACTCGGACACCGGTAGTGAAAGTGTCGACGGTGAGCGGTTCCTTGCCGAGGTCGAAGGCAGCGAGAGTACCGACTCGGACGAAGGCAGTGAGAGTGTCGATGGTGACCGCTTTCTTGCGGAGGTCGCGAGTAGCGAGAGTGCGGACTCGGACACCGGCAGCGAGAGTGTCGATGGTGAACGCTTCCTTGTCGAGGTCGAAGGCAGCGCGAGTGCGGACTCGGACGAAGGTAGTGAGAGTGTCGACAGGGACCGTTTTCTTGAGGAAGTTGAAAGTAGCAAGAGTGCTGACTCGGACGAAGGTAGTGAGAGTGTAGACGGCGAGCGCTTTCTAGTTGAAGTGGAAGGCAGCGACAGCGGCAGTGTCGAGGATGAGGGAAGCGCTAGTACTGAGGACGACCGTTTCTTGAAGGAGGTCGAGGGCAGCGAGAGCGCCGATGACAGCGAGAGCGGCAGCGCGTAAGTGGCGGTGATGACCGCAATGGGTCTCTGAGTAGGCAAAACTTCAGTTATGAACTACCACGATATGGTGGCAATAATATCAAATTCCAGTTGCAAAGCATCACGACTCTGACTATTTGCGTTATCCAAAATGTAGAGCCCCATACTTCAGAAATGTTCTTTAGGCGTGCACCGACAGCCTCAAAGTGAATCGTGAAGGAGCTATTACTCGTCTCGCTTGGTCAAGTCGGTAAGTGTACGTAGTTGCGTCTAGCATCAGGCTACTATTAATTTGCTAGATCAAGCAAGATGCAGGGATAACCTGCATCTTGAAGTGCAAGTCCCAACCACTTCTGAAGTGACTTCAACCACTTCAACCAAGACCACTCGATCGTGATCGGACCCAGCTGTTTTAAGCAGCACATTCACAGCGCGAAGTGACACCATCACCACCAGCAACGAGGAGCGTCAGCGCCGTCGGGCCATCCTGATGAGCCTGCAGCCAGCAGCCTGCAGCGCAAGTCTTGTTATTTAGCGCCGCCAACTCGATAGGACAGAGAAAACACACGTCACGGGCACTCCGAAGTCGCAGCCTAGCTGGTCTGCACTCGTATTGCTGGTGAGTCACCAGTGGTGACAAACCGAGCGCGACAAGCGAGCGGCGCGTGTCGCTTCGATGACGCGCTTCCTCCGGCTGTTGCCGTTGACACATGGCTACATGATTCATTGGGGCAGCTGTCGGCGACATGGTCCCGACGCGTCTTAGTAACGCGCGCAATATACCGTAGCGCCGCCCCGCACGCGGGCGTGTCAGCCTGGCAAGTTGAGCCCCAGCACCGGCACCATCGAAGGCGACAAAGACAGGGGAGAGCCGCAGCGTAGCGACCGCCGAAAGGTCCATCTTCGCTGAGCCGAGCCGAGCCAGACCAGCGCTGGGTGGTGATAACACCGGCGATGCCTTCCCTCCGCCACCGAGCCCGAGCACCGGTGCGCGTCGACGAAACTGCGTCAACGCGTGCGAGACCTCGCCAGGCGATTTGCAGTCAGGCTGCTGATCTTCCGGCGCTGGGGCGCTTCAACCACGCGCTTCGACGTCGTGTGGGCCACACAACCTCATTTCAGGCTAATTTTGGGCCAATCCGCTTGGGGCCATGATGCGTCGTCACCCGTCCGGATTGGGCTTCAAGCTCCGCACCTTCTCTACCCTCCCTTCCAAACCCCATATATCCCATATCCATTATCACAGTGCACACCAAATCCCAGTCTTCCTCACCAACAAACCTACCCACAAACTACGCCGCATCCGCCGCCCTCTCGACCTCTTCTCCATCGCCTCCCGCAGAGTATCTGCTCTCGCAGACCCGGCGTGGCGCTATGCACCCGCGAGCGACAGAGCCATCAGCTCCCAAGGCAGAAGCGTCTCCATTCCCCAACACTGCCCTCGAGCCGCACGCCTCTTCCTCCTCCTCCTCCTCCCGCCTCCATCGCCCCTCCCTCCCTCCTTCCTGACCTCCCGCATGCACCCGTCACTGAACCTCGAGGCCCTGTGGCCGTCGCCGCCTTAAGCGCGCGTTGCCGCGGCGCCGCAGCCGCAGCCCGCGCTCCGCCCTGGCGCGCGCCGTGTTCCCGCGCGTGATGGAGTTCAAGGTCATCAGCCGCGAGAGCGACAAGCACGAGTTCATGCCCGTGGTGTACCTCATGGACCGCTCGCCCGCCTGGCGCCGCCGCGTGCCGTCGCTCGTGGAGCGCGCGCTCGTGGAGGACTACATCACGCCGCTGGTGGCCGAGATCCCGGACGACGCCGACGCGCGCCAGCTGGCCACGGTGCGCCGCGAGATGGCGCTGCGAGCCAACCTCCTCGACCCGTTGCGGCCGTCGCTGGACGCCGCCAGCACCGACGAGACGGACTACAAGATGGGCGTGCTCGTGGACTTCGCCCCCACGCCGGGCAATCCCGGCAAGGCCGCGCTTAATAAGGTCGTGTTCCAGATCGCCACGGCACTGCGTGCCGCCAGCTACAGCCGCGCACTCGTGGTGCCCGTGGCCATGCACTACTGCTCGGCAGCCAGCTTCCTGGACGTGCGCCGCTACGCCGGGCTGCGCTACGGCGCGCCCGTGCTGCTGGAGGAGCGCGAGGTCGCCATCTTCGGGGAGGACCCGACCGAGTTCACGCAGCACTTCAGCGCACGCCTGCGAGCGGCGCTCACCATGCCCCCGCCGCCCTCCGTGGCGCAGATCGAGATGCTGCGCCTCACGCGCACGCTGCACGTGTACTGCGCCAAGGTGGTGCGCGACGACTGCTTCTCCCGGAGACAGCGCGCGTCCATGAACGAGGAGATCATGCAGATCCACTTCCGCACGTCCAACCATCCCGCCATGCACGAGCTGAAACGCAATATGGCGGCCTATTGCGCAACGCTCAAGCACTGGAAGCTGCGAGACGAGGACATCAACTCGGCCAGCGTGCTGCTCGCCGTCGAGGATGTGCCCAAGCACCCGCTGCACTTCGTGTGGCTGTTGGCCGCGGCGCTGCGCTTCACGTTCAAACTGCCCGGCCGGCTGTTCCTGGCCAGCGCCTGCGACCTCATTTACCGCTTCCCGCCGCGTAAATCGCACAACAGGACGCTTCCATTGGTCGCCGCGGCGGTCAAGGCCTCTCTGGGATGCCTTGCGCTTGGAGTGCTTGTGCGTGCAGTTCCTGCGAGCATTCTGGGATGGATTTTCGCCGCACTTGTGGCGATTGTGATGATTGTAGATGCGGCGACGGCGCACACTGCAGCGGCTGATGTGCAGCACCTCACCCAGCACTGGAAGAAGCTCCAGTTTTACGTGATGGATGCGGACGAGTTGACGCGTCTGAAGGAGACGCGAGCTGTGTTGGCTCGCAGTATTCATGACATCGTGGCACGCTATATGTGCACCGACCTCCCCCCTCCGGTTCTGCAGGACGCGTCCAAGTCAGCGGCTTCACCGACCTCTGTGCTGCTGGACAACGATGAGTACACGCTGAACGCGCACCACAAAATATTTATTAACGCGCCGCGCTCGTTCCCGCTGTCTTTCGCTGCGAAGATGAAGGACCCGGAGATCGCTCGTCGCGTCGTATACGCGCCGAAAATGCTGCGCGATGAAACCTGGCGTAACGTTTACGAGACGTTAGCACCTGTGCACCTGCGCTTCCGTGTGGTGCTGGCTGACAACAAGGGCGACAATTTGCCAATGGACGAGCTTATGGCTACGCCTTTCTTCGGTGCCGTGCTGTCCGCCTACATTTTGTACCAGACGCGCTGCGCTGAAGAAGAGAGCAGCACCTCTAGCTCCAGTGGAGATGATGCTCACTTGACGCAGGATGAAGTGCAGCAGGAGCATGCTCGTGTGTACGGCCAGACTGAGCAGAATGTGGACGAGCAAGCTCTCGGAGGCTATGGCTCCATCCAGGAGATTATTGACGCAGCACTGCAGATGGCGCAGGATGAAGAGGAATTGACGGAGTAAGACGAATGAATGTGTGTAATACAAACTTGACTGTTGAAATGATCATGTTGAAGTGGTCGCTTTCAGATTTTAGCTGTATCCTGCGAACAAGGGTGTGTGTGCTTCGTTAGCGCAGCGCGCGTAAGATTCATAGGCTGTAGGAAACAATCTGTACCTTGTGCCCTGGCCGACCCAGCAACTCCCCCTTCGTAGCCCACCGGTGCGGATCCATACAATCGTTGTGCATCTTGTCTAGAACTTTTCGTTGGCGCATCTGTTGACATCAGCAGCTTGTCGATAGTATCTCCGTTCCTACAGTTGAGGTTGAGATGTTAGTACCTATGCCAAATAACCTGTTCTTGTGCTTTGAGCTCGCTCACCTCGCAGTCGGAGAGTAGCTTCCGGCCTTCTGCAGCGGCAACTTGGGAACACCAAATATGTCGAGTTGTTCACGCAACTTGGCTTCCTCTGCTTCAAACATGCGGATACGGTGAAAGTTTCCGCGGGATACCTAGATCAAGAAGCATGTGAGAGCTGCGAAGTGAAGCTAAAAAAGAAAGTTGGCCCACGTTACCTGGCCTTTGTAGCTGCTGGAGTAGGCTGCAACATCCTGGAATGTACTGGACCCGCAGATGAATCCTTCATCGTTCGTGCCCAGATCGGATTTCCTGGCAGCCCGAGGAGGACTGCCCATGGAGTGAACGACAGCAACGGATGTATTGGTGGGCATTGGCACGTTGCGTGCCACTTGTGCAGCTTGGAACTCGCGTAACTTGCGTTGCATCAAGTCTCCCAGGCGATCCACGACACCCAAGTCGGTGCAACATTCATACATCAAGTTCATCTTCGAGTTCTACGAAGGAAAATGCAATTCCAGTGTAAGAATGCTGATCAAAACTACTTTTGGAAGTAATCTACGAACGTACAAGTCCGTAGACCTCCCGCTGAAGCTTGTCGTTCTGAGCTTTTAACTCTTCAATGGCGATTCTGCTCTCCATGGCCTGTTGATCGATATCCACATCATAAATATCGCATTTTACTGCACAAGTTAGTAGTACAGCTCACCTCACGCATCCATTGCCCCGTCGTGGGATCAAACTTCTTCCCATCGGGACCGTATTCGCCTCCTTGACCTCGTGGTGAGAACATCTTCCGCGGCGACAAGAATTTCAAAACAACTCATGAAAAGGAAATGCCAGCGTACCAGCTCGTCCTCCAGACATATATCACCACGCTAGCTCAAAATAGGCAAAGTCTCATACCGCATGGTCGTCAAATGGTGTGCCATGTTAGAGAAATGGCTCAGCATGAATATGCTCAAAGGCCTACAGTGGAGTAAGACCTCTATGACGCCGGCGAAGAGAGGTATGATTTTTAGCGAACTCGCGCTTCAGATCTGCTCGCGCTGCACAGCACGGTCGATCGTCACAGACTGGGAGTACGGGTTGTAGCGAGCCTGGAATGGCTTCTTCAAGTCCTCGCAGAAGCCACGCATCTTCTCCTTAGCATCAAGCTGCACACGTACGATGCAAACATAAATCAGCAACATACTTTTCTGAAATATGTCAACGTTAGCATTCCATACCAGGCTGTCAGCCACGTAGTAAACAGGCTGGTAGGTTGTGATAGGGTATTTTTGCTTGCAAGCCGAAAACGGGTCCCAAGGGCGGTATTCAGGCACTTCAGCACCTGCAGGGCGGTTGGTAGCACAGGCGTACTCCATCTCTCCAAAGCTCGAAAGCAGTCCAGCGCCGTAAGCCTACACAACAATTATTACGTTTAGTGTTAGTGATTCAATACCGCCGTCTGTAGTAGGAATACAGCACTACAAACCTTGTATTCACCACGCTGCTTGGTAAGGCCAAACTCCACAGAAAACCAGTAGCACTGTACCCGACATAGACACAAGAACATGCTTAGGTGATGTAACGTAAGTGTGACGATTGGAGAAGCAAACGTACTGTGGCAAGGCGCTCGATCTCTTCGTCAGACGCACCGAGAGAAGCCAAACCAACTTCGTGCGAAAAATCAGCGAAATCGGGGTCCTATTGGCACGAGAATTTGGCGGTTAGATTATGCATTTCATTCATGAACATGTAGCCACTTCCGCAGAAAAATGCACGTACCGCAAACATCGGAGCGTGGCCCATGAGTTCGTGGCAAATGTCAGGCTCCGGCGTGTAGAGCGGCATCGAGTGGTGGCGAATGTACTGGGTACACGTAGATCAATGCGGTTAGCAGAGATCAAATCAAATTGCACGGGTAGTGCCCATTCTTACCTGCGTCGAGAAGAAGACGCGGAAAGCAAGGCCGTTCAGAAAGTCACGCGACGACAGCAGACCTCCAACGGGACGCAGCGTGAAGCCAGTGCACTCCTTGAGGAAGTTGGAGATATCCTGCTGCTGCGGGATGTTGTCCTCAGCGTACCCGCAGTTGCTCTCAAGCAGCGGGATGATGTAGTTGAACTCGTCGCACGCGTGCTGCTTCCACATCTCCTTCATGCGCTTGTAGATGACTCCCCACGTTTTAATCTGATGCAAGCAGCAAGCGAATTGCATCACATTAGCTTACAGATCAACCACGCGTCACCGTAGTTCACAACTACAACGCACCTCGTCCTGCGTGTAGTCAAGACGCGGGATCGGATCTCCCTGACGATACTTCTGGGAGATCTCGGCGAACATGTTGCGGCGCTTGCGGTACACTTGGTCCTTAAAAGAGCACAACATCAACGTCAGCTCAACCGCTCCAGTGCCTGCATCAGCTGAGCGCTCCACGTACGTTGAAGCCCGGGTGGTCCGACTCCAGGTCTGTGCCAGCGTCCAGGATGTTGGCCACGGAGCGGTCGAGCTCCTTGATCTTGCGAGGGAACCACGGCACTAGCAGCAGACAAAATGTATCATTGAATAACGGTCAGTGCACCAAGAATCTCACACCCCTGAGCGTAGCAGCTCACCCTTCTTGTCGTGCAGCACCACGACGTCCAGGCAGTTCCGCTGGAGGTCGGCCATGAGCTCGTCCACGGCTGCGTCGCCGCGCTTGCCCTCGAAGTCGATGAAGAAGCTGTAGTTCATGTTGTGGCCCTTGGCGGGGCGCGACTCGATGCGCGTCATGTTCACGTCGTGCTTCCAGAAGAACTTGAGCGTCTCCTGCAGCGCGCCGGGGCCGTCCTCCACCTGCAGCATGATGGACGTCTTGTTGTCCTCGCGCAGCGAGCCGTACGAGCGCGTCGACTGCAGCCACGAGGCCACGAGCGGCGCACGCGCGTTGGCCGGGCGCACCTGGGACGGCAAAGAGGACAGTTTAGACAGGACAAGAGGGAGCGCCTTCATTAGAGGGTGGTGGGACGTACGCCGTGCGCGAGGAAGGAGGTGCGGGGGAGGCGGGCGAGCGAGCGCAGCATGGCGGCCAGGTGTCCGGTTGTTAAATGTGACGTTGGAAGGTGACGCTAGGGGCCTTGAAGTTCCACTTCTGATTGGACGCCGAGATCCGCGTCATAACATTGTAGGTTGGGATCTGAAATCGTACCTTTCATGGGGTATAGTGAAATCAAGTGTAATGATAGAGGGCAACGTGAGAAACAGCGTGTTTGACCGATTTGCTTCAACATCAAGAGCTCGATTGTATACTCCACACACGCATTGATAATATACATACATGCCTCCCACCGATAGGACGATAAGCTCAATGAGACGCAGGGTTTCAGTATCTCTGTCCATGTGCCGCCGAGCTTACCATGGTACACAGTATTCAAACTCTCCACCACCTATCTGGCATCTTCACGCTGGTAGCTGCAGGCTTTAGCCTAAAGCTGGGACTATCATAGCGTGGAAGTGGGACACTACGTTTTCTACACTTCTTTCGAACCGAGCAAT
The DNA here is from genome assembly GCF_018691715.1 of Phytophthora cinnamomi. Classification (NCBI taxonomy): domain Eukaryota; phylum Oomycota; class Peronosporomycetes; order Peronosporales; family Peronosporaceae; genus Phytophthora; species Phytophthora cinnamomi. The sequence continues at coordinate 889,819 of NW_027150977.1, read as the reverse complement.
ACCCGTACACGCAACCGTCTTCGTGGCATCCGAAGCTCTCGTTTCGACCACCTCGACTCTGTCCCAAATTTGCGTGTGCATGTCTGTGGTCCACATCACAATCGTACCCAGCCTTTTCGTACGCCAATTTTACGCGTACTTAACTAATCCGACTAATAAAACCGTGCTTTTAGAGGGAAATCTTTCTCCCGCTTTTCACTTTCGAGAATAAAGCAAGCACGCAACCGAAGGACGACGATGAAGCTCACGGTCAAGACGCTGCAGGGCGTCGCCTTCTCCCTGGACGCGGAGCTCACGGACGCGGTAAGCAGTTGCTCCACTCTTCTCCCCGCGCAGCGGCACGTCCGCACGCGCCTCTCTCGCCCCGCGGCGCGCTCCACAAACCGCAGCAAAAGATCGGCGCAAAACAACAAGAGAAACCCTCTGACCATCACTCTGTTGTTTGTCCTCGCCAGGTGTCGGCCGTGAAGCAGAAGATCGAGGGGCTGCAGAGCTTCCCCGCCGCCCAGCAGAAGCTCATCCACGCGGGCAAAGTGCTCAAGGACGACAGCACGCTGGCCGAGTACAACGTCAAGGAGAACGACTTCCTCGTCGTGATGGTCACCAAGCCCAAGGCGCCCAAGCCCGCTGCTGCTGCTGCCCCCGCTGCTGCTGCTCCGGCTTCTACTCCCGCTGCTGCGGCGCCTGCCCCTGCTGCTGCTGCTGCTGCCGCGCCGGCAGCGCCCAGCACGTCGTCGGCTTCTAGCAGCTCGTCGGCCACCGCCGCGGCCGTGTCGACCCCGTCCGCGGCCCCGGCCACGACTGCTGCCAGCTCCTCGGCCGGAGACGGCAGCGGCCTCGTGGCGGGCGAGCAGATGAGCGCCGCGGTGCAGCAGCTCGTGGACATGGGCTTCCCCGAGGACCAGGTGCGCAGCGCGCTGCGTGCTGCCTTCAACAACCCGGAGCGTGCCGTCGAGTACCTGATGAACGGCATCCCGGAGCAGGCTGCGGCGCCCGCGCAGACGGCTGCTCCGTCTGCTGAAGCTGGCGCTGGCGGCGACGACGCGGCCAACTCGCTCGAGGCGCTCCGCAACCACCCGCAGTTCGATGCGCTGCGTCAGCTGGTGCAGTCCAACCCGGCGGCCTTGCCAGCGGTGCTTCAGCAGATCGGCGCGCAGAGCCCCGAGCTGCTCCGTTTGATCCACCAGAATCAGGACCGTTTCGTGCAGATGCTGAACGAGCCTATTGGTACCCGTGACGCCGGAGCAGCTCCGAGTGGTGGAGCTGGCGGCGCGCCCTTTGACCTGGGCACGGGCGGCGGCGGCGCCATGCCCACCCCGCAGCAGATCCAGCAGTTGGTGGACTCGCTCACACCTGAGCAGCAGGCTCAGATGGCGGCACAAATGGGAATGACCCCCGAGCAGCTTCGTGGTCTCTCTCAGATGCTCAGCAACCTGCCTCCTGGAGCTATGGAGCAGATGATGGCATCTATGGGCGGTGAAGGCGGCCTCGGTGGACTTGGCGGAGGCGCCGGCGCTGGCGCTGGTGGCCACCGTATCATGCTGACCGAGGAGGAAGCGGCGGCGGTTGACCGACTTTGCGAGATGGGTTTCGAGCGCACCGACGTGATTCAGGCATACTTGGCATGCGACAAGAACGAGGCGTTGGCGGCCAACTTCCTTATGGATAGCGGAGACTTTGGCGGTGGCGCTGGAGGCGCAGGAGGCGACGACAACGATGACATTTACGGCTAAATATCATACACTTGAGCGAGCGAGCGCACCCAGGCTTGGCTGGCAAGACGCGCGACACTCCTCTTGCTTTGTAGTTCGTATGCCAAGCTTCTTGTGGTGATCAGAGTGCCGCCTTGTTCTCGCTGACAGAAATACCGATGGGGTTTTGACTGATGACGTGTTGTACAGTGCTGGATCGCTTTTGAAACTTGCGACCATTTTTGTAGGAGCATCCCAACTTGGGACCCAAGCGGCCTGATCCAGCGGCCTGTGAGAGCTGTCCTTGAAGTTCGCAACAGGTTATTGCCCCAGGCCAGAACAGACGACGACGAGGTCGTAAAAATACTTCGCTGTGTTCGGCGGTAGCTGCGTCCTGGTGACTCCGCCAAATTTGGTTTCGGTTTGGCCTGCCTCGACTTCCCACGCGTCGAGATAGCAGGGCGACGTGGCATCTCCCGACTTTCGGTGGTTCCTGCACCCGTTCTGCTCGCGGCTGTAGATCAACAACACAGCACAAACCATGGGTGAAGAAGTGGAAAAGCACGTGCTGCGCAAGTACGAGTTGCTGCAGAAGCTCGGCAAAGGCGTATGTACTTGGCAATGCGGTTTGATTGCCTTCTTGTCAAGAATAAGTATGTTGTTAACGCTCGAGGGGTGTGGGCTCGTGTGCAGGCGTACGGTATCGTGTGGAAGGCTATCGACAAGAACAATCGGCAGGTGGTGGCTCTGAAAAAGTGCTTTGATGCATTTCGGAACGCTACGGACGCGCAACGCACTTTTCGAGAGGTCATGTACCTGCAGGAACTAAACGGCCACAGCAACATCATTCGTCTGCTGAACGTGGTCAAGGCCGATAACGACCGTGACATATACCTCGTCTTCGACTTCATGGGTAAGTGATGCAAGGATTGTCATCGTCGAGACTTGGTCCTAACAGCGTGCTTCTCGGTAGAAACGGACTTGCATGCGGTCATACGAGCCAACATTTTGGAAGAGATCCACAAGAAGTATATCATCTACCAGTTGCTGAAGTCTCTCAAGTACATGCACACGGCGGAGCTGCTGCATCGCGATATCAAGCCGAGTAATCTCCTACTAAACTCGGACTGCCACACCAAGCTCTGCGACTTTGGGCTTTGCCGTTCCGTCGCTGAGATCAGCGGACCCAACCCCGTTCTCACTGACTACGTCGCTACGCGCTGGTACCGTGCACCCGAGATTCTGCTGGGCTCTACAAGGTACGCCAAGTCGGTGGATATGTGGGCAGTTGGTTGCATCGTGGCCGAAATGGCCACCGGTCGACCTGCGTTCCCCGGCACCTCCACCATGAACCAGCTCGAGCGTATTCTGGACGTCACCGGTCCACCATCACAAGACGACATCGAGAGTATCAAGTCGCCGTTCGCCAACACAATGCTCGAGAGTCTGCCGACACCCAAGCAGAAGTCGCTGGAGGAGCTGTTCCCGAAGGCGTCACCCGAAGCGCTCGACCTCATCAAGCAATGCTTCTGGGTACGTGAGCGATTGCAACCATCGACACTGCACCGACATCTATCTAACAGCTTTATTGTGTCTTTGTGTTCCTTAGTTCGATCCGTCCAAGCGGATCTCGGTTATAGACGCGTTGAAGCATCCGTACGTGGCCCAGTTCCACAACGAAAAGGACGAGCCCAGTGCCCCGGCACCTCTGCAGATTGTCGTCGACGACAATACCAAGTATTCCGCTGCCGACTACCGCGACCGTCTCTATCGCGAGATCATCAAGAAGAAAAAAGAAGTTCGGCGGAAAGCCGGCGAGCAAGAAGCAGCAGCATCGGGGCCGACTACCGCGCAGTAGACCAGGCGATACAGCCTGGAAGGCTATCCTATCGCCATTATTACCGCAAATTAGTCATTTTTCACAAAAAGGCATAAAAACACAAACTCCCGCATACTTTGTTCGAGTAAGTGCGAATTTAACGTTAAAAAAGCACCGATCGGTCGGGATAAGACGCCACTTTAGCATCGTCGAAATGGTGGCGATTCGTGGCGCGCTCGTGTCCGCCGTAGCGGGCGGCCTGGCGTCCGCGCAACGGCTGCACCCAACCAGCCAGCGCGCTCTGGAGCTGCAGACTCAGACGCAGCCAGAGCAGCAACAGGAGCAGGAGGAAGAGACAGCGGAGCGCGTCCTATCGACGGACGACGAGGGGGACCTGGTGTCAAACCTGCCAGGCTTGGACTCGACGATCCACGTGACGCAGCACGCAGGCCGAATCGCCCTGGGTGACAACGACAAAAACACGATTTTCTACTGGCATTTCCAGGCCGACAAGGACGCGGACAAAGTGCCACTCGTCATCTGGTACATGAAAATTTTCTAAGCAATTGACTTATTTTTGCGTTGGCGACTAACTTTATTTTTCTCTGCTTATTGTTATTTTTTATACCTAGGTTGAATGGGGGTCCTGGTTGTTCGAGCACGCAAGGGCTGTTCCTCGGCAATTCGCCGTTCAAGCTGAAGGACGACTCGACGATCGTCAAGAACGAGCACAGTTGGCACCAGTTCGCGAACCTTTTGTTCGTCGACCAACCGGTAGGCACGGGCATGTCGTACACGCGGGGGAACGACTATCGGGCCGATGAGAGCGCTATTGCGGATGATTTCCACGAGTTCTTGACCAAGTTCTTGCAGCGGCACACCGAGTACCTGTCGGATGGAGATGGCGGGTTGCAACACTCGCGGGAGGTGTACTTGTTCGGAGAATCGCATGCGGGTCGATGGATTCCAGAGTTCTCCGAGCGGATTTTGCAAAAGAATAGCGACCCAAATTATCAGATCAAGGTTGACTTGGGAGGTGTGGGCATTGGAAACGGGTGGGTGCACCCGCGGATCCAGTACGAGTACAGTGACTATGCCCACGGACTTGGTCTGCTGACGTTCGGCCAGGTGAGGTCGCTCAAGGCTTCTTACGCTACCTGCTTGGCTGATCTGGATGCTGGGACGTACTATTCGAAAGACTGCCTGGGCAATATGGACGCTATCACGGGTAGTGTCAAGACGGGCAACGGAGGGAACAGCCTTAACTTCTATGACGTACGGCAGTATGTGCATAGTGTCCAGGCGTATCCATCGGGTCAACAAAACATTTTCAAGTATATGAACAAGATGGAAGTGCGCAAAGCTTTGCATGGAAACGTGGACAAAAACTTCCGGTTTGACCTCTGCAGCAACGGAGTGTGGCGAGCACTGTCGAAGTTTGACGGCGTGAGCACACTGGACAAGGTGGAGTCACTTCTTCAAGGAGGCCTTCGAATGCTCTTCTACAATGGACAATGGGATATGATGTGCAATCACTATGGCACGGAGAAGTTGCTGCTGAACTTGAATTGGAATGGTTCTGATGAGTACCAGCAGGCCAACAAATACACGTGGCGTGTACAGGGCCGCCAGGAACCTGCAGGCTTTGCGCAACAGGGTGGTAATTTGACCTACGCGGTGGTTACTGGAGCGGGTCATATGGTCCCCTTGGATGTGCCTGATGTGGCTGCAGATATGCTGCACCGCTTCGTGAACAAGCTCGAATTCAACGACAAACAGCAAAGCGTCTTAAACACGCGTTTAAATTCGACTGATCTCGAGGTCTCGTTTTGTTACTCGCCATCGGATGTGTCTGGCACCGACGTCGCATACGCCGCACAAGATCAGACTGGTGGAAACAGCAACCACGTGCACATCGGGATCACGTGGCTGTGGGTGGCGCTGGTCATCGCTGCAGTAAGCAGCATTCTGGCTGTGTGCGTGACTCTTGCTTGCCTCCGCAACCGAAGATATGGGCGATCGGACCATGAAATGATTAACCAAGTGAGCGACGATGAAGATGTGGACCAGTTGGACGACGACGAGGAAGAGTATTCTGACGAGGAAGAGGTCGGGGAGAGCGCACTCGTGAATAGTGTGAGTCAGCGCACCCCAAGTCCTCGCTCTCGAGTGACCGAGGTCTAAATGGTCAATATTTGGTGTCTTTAGTCAACGTAGCTTGATGCGTCAAAAGAATGTGCTCTCACCGTAGAACAAACACTGATAGAGACTTGACGTACACTTGAGTTCGTGCGCGATCTATTTGGGAAGCCAACCACATAAAAGTAAAACTAGAATCGAGCAGTTGACGCGGACTCACACATATGATTCTCGCTCCTGATGAGCGCCGACAAACCTCTAATACTACCGATACCAACAAGCGCCCATTTCGGGCAGGCGCATCTCGCGCGCTTGCTCAAGTAGCCGTCTTATGGCATCGGGCCAAGGGCTCCAAACTTTCCAAATACTCTATCGATCGTGCTGAAGCTCTGGACAAATACTGCGAGCGCACATGTGGCCTTCGCTGTTGCTGGAACTTTTGGTCGAATGCATTCCTGCTAATGACCCTAAACGCGGGCCGAAGGGCAACATTGGAGCTTGTTTTCGTGTTACTATTATCGTTTTCTCCGTTGCGGCTGGAACTTTGTTTCAAGTCCGAGCAACAGCACCTGGTGTAGCACCAGAAAATAATTGTACTTGGGGTACGGTGCATGTTTGGAATCAGCAGTTGTATATTCCGGTTCCCGTTTTCTGTTGTGTTTGTTGGGCTTACGGCTGGGACAGGCGCTCACGTTGGAAACGCTATCGCTTATCTGCTGAGTGACATTGTTTGTTATCAGCTTTATATTTGCCACCCAAGGGGAACAACAATCGCATCACTTCTGCAGAAATGAATTCTTTAGTAACTATTCCGGCTCAATGTTTTTTGTTTGTCGCCCAGGGAGTGCTCGTGGCAGTCAACTTGACCCTTAGTTCGGTGTTTACGGCATGCTCATTCAAAGAACAGGTAGTGCTTCGTCTCTTTTTGCCTGTCATCAAACTCGGTTTAATGTTAAAGCACTTCGTAGCGCGACTCGTATCTGAGAATCCATTCCCGCCGTCGTGATATTTTCCGTCGATGTGTTCAACGGATTTTACTGTACAGCTCAATTTGTAACCAGGCCTCCAAATCCTGGTGGACCCGATGTTGATGATTGCATTGACTTTCTTCAATACGATGATGTCGGAAAAAATGGACGCGGATGTTGGCGGAGAAAGCGAGTGATTTCGCTGAGCGTCAGATTAACGCATTGCCCAAACCAAGGGAGAGTACATATCCACCGACAGAGTTGCTGGGACGGCTATCGGGAGCGCCATCCCTGGCGGAATACCGAGGATTCGACGTCCGTCCAACTGGATCACAGTTTTTGGAGCGACAATTGGAAGTGGAGCCAGCTGCACCAGTGGATTAGCTCGAGCATCGTACAACTTGTATTCGGCATTCGCAAAGTCGGGATCGAACTTCACACAGAGCACGCACTCAACTCCTGGCATCACAGCCCATATTGATATCGCCGTGTGGTTGAGTTGTCCTTGTGCCATGCCCCACGGCTGTGAGACGCCAATCTCAATTTTGATCGTCCGAAAATCATCAAATGTTGGAACGCCTGGAGGAAGCACGGATCCCGGTGTTGTTCGGCGTGGTCCATAACTGAGGTCTGGGCACCATCGTCGCCCCTGAGAATTCTTGGCGGCCATGTGGCCTTTGAGCCATCGACGAACATTTTGCTCGAAAAATGAAGTACCTCCGCTAAACTCAATAACATAACTTCCGTGCGGAGCGTCGGCAAACTCGATGATGTGGATCTCTCCAGCGTCAGCAAACCATTCAAGAAAATTGGGTCGAACGATGTGTCCGTCGCTGTCAACAAACGCGTTCCATTCATCTTCCGTCGCCTGGCACACACACAACGTGCCAGTCGCCGGTGGAGGCTGTTCCACTGCAACTTCGAGAGCAGCGTTGATGCGATCAATGCTGGAGAGAAGGTGAGTAGGAAGAGGAATCATGATCGCCGGTGCGACTGGTGCTACCACGGCTGTCGCAGCGACCACTGCTGTAACTACAGATCGAGGTGTAGCGATCGCGTCCGCTGCCTCCGCCGTCGATTTTCTTTGGACTGGAAAGGATCTCACCGCTGCCTGCGACGGAGCTCGGAAAATCAAAGCTTGGGACGAGGTGACGGAGAATTGCTTGATTTTCATTTTAAAACTAACAATGGTTTTGTACGCAGCTGCAAGCTTACTTCCGCATTTCACGGCACGATGAAGAAGTCCCTGCTGCAATATGGCTCGAACGCGAGCTGGGAGGTTCCGCACACACTTGTGAAGAGGTTATTGAGTATGTGAGCGACAACGGCTGACGACAGAAAGGAGATGTAATTGCAGTGTAAAATCGTATAGCCTAAAACCACTCCGCCTTTCGAAGTATTTTAGTTCAATTCGAGATACATCACCAACAGTTCTTCCGTGCCGTGCAGCTATAGAGTTTTTGCAGCGGAACCTGAAAGCATGTTGATGATGTGAAGATGTTCTGATTGTCGACTGTAAAGTTATGTTTAGACCTTCTTCGTAACGCTCATGAGGCTGTAACGCCATAAGTTGGCACCCGAACTGCTGACTAGGCATGGTTAGCTTGTTCTTGTTGTGACGGTCATTCAAAATAGTGCGACAGCATTTACTCTCACTGTGCGGAAATCAGAGACGACAAGAGAATGCTGCTCAACTCGATCGTGCCCAGCGTAGGAGACTCACACGTTCCTCCAGAGCCAAAACCCTTCTCGTCGCTGCTGTTGCATCGAATGATGTCGATTCGAACACGGGTGAAGATCTCCAAACTTGGACAATACTCTGCGAAGCGCGTGGAGGCCCTTGAAAAATATTGCCAGCACACTACCCCGTTGCGAGTGATTTTGGTTTGTATACTAATGCCGTGGCCTGCACTGATGCTGGAGCTTATCACTGAGTGGATTCCACTTCAGAACCCGTCAAGTGGCTGGAAGGCAAATTATGGAGCGTATATCCGACTTTTTATTGCAATTTCATCAGCTGCAGGCGCGGCGCTTTTCCAGATTCGCTCGACAATACCAAAACTCTCACCGTTAAAAATGGTTATAATAGCAGGCGGAAGTGGATGTTGCGCGACTGCAGTGACGGTGGTCGTAGCAAAATTTTGGGTGTTTCCCGTTCCATTTAGTTTCTTCATCTTTGGACCATGCGTCACGGTTACTTTTGTCGGATTATCCCTTTTTCTGCTGAGAAACTCGAGTCGTACAACAGAGGAGGTCCAAGGTTCCCTCCTTCGAAAGCTGTCTCTCATCATCGCTCAAGTACTTCTGGCGACTATCTACATCACATTCAATGTTGTGTTTGCGAGAAGTACATCTGCGGAGCGAGTTCCTCTCGTTCTGATTCTTCCAGTGATGAAAATTTCTCTGAAGCACTTACTGGCGCGGTTGGTCTTAGATACACCAGAATCCATACCTTCCGTCGTCGTCTTCACGGTTGACGTTTTCAACGGCTTGTATACTTCAACATGCATGCAAGCTTCAGGATCTTGGTACACTTCACTTTTGATGATATTGATAAACATCGTGTATACAGTTCTGTCTGCGTTGGACATCAATCGCACTGCTAAGAAATTCCAAGAGTTGGATCGAAGAACTAGCTCACTTGCACGGAAGGAACAAGCGTGGAATACCGTGGGGCCACAAGCAAATCCAAGAACTCGTTCATCCAGCATCATGATAAGCGCCAAATCGCAAAGCAGGACTCAGACAAACCATGAAGTCTCCGTTTTCCAGAATGCTAGAAGCTTGGAGTCTACGAAAGCGTCGATCACCGCCATGAAAACGCAGTTGTCGTCCTGCTTGTTGTTTCAAATGGAATATCGAACATTGGTGGGATACATTGAATCAGTTATTCCGCTACTATACGCGGTATATCTTTCAGTTCTAATCCGACTGCCGAGTGCCCAGTACTATCCTCATTCGCGTTCGCTGACGATCGAACAACTAAAAACTACGATAGCAAGCATTGCAGTGTACGCGGCAACAGAGATTTTATCTCTTGTTTGGCTCCACGTTATGGTGAAACGCAAGCTAGGCTTTTCGTTATTTTATCAATTGGCCTTTGTGTTGGAGACAGAAATGGAGCAGCTTCAAGGCCGATTATTTGTGTGGATTATTATTTTGTTACAAATTACCCTGGCTCACTTTGGTATGTATATTTCCCCCTTCAAAAATGCTGTGGTTTGAAGGCCTGATGTACGGTGTGGTGTGTGTGTTCCTGTATAGGTATGGATTTTACATTCCGCTTCGCGTGGCTTCACCCATAGTTCACCTATACTTGATATACAGCGAGGGTATTTTTGCGTTAAAATAAAGCAAGGAGACGTGCCGAGGTCAGTCCAGTATTGGAATTACTGGACATGTTGTTTGGTGGCCACAGCCTCCGTGCTCACGACCTTCTTGGCGATTTGATTGTTTTCACAAACGCCACGTCGCCGTACTTCGTGGTAGTCGATGTCATCAGCGACATTGCCACTTTACTCCTCCTTAGGTCTTCCACGAGCATTAGCCAGGCGAGGAGCAGCTGATGATCAAATAGTTTTTCTGAAAACTGGGATGGCGTCACCTTGTTGGGACCGTCTGCAGACTTGAGCGTCTGTTGTGTATTCCGATGCAGGGGTGATCGTAACGAAGACGCCATGTGCAGACGCGGACGCTACTCGTTATCGCATTTCGCTGGACCGCTAGGACAACAAAAACTAAAACTGCTTTCACTAGAAAGCTTTCTTCTTACGACCGCAGTCAATGTGACATCAACGACGCAGATGCCGGATATCGATATCAGTGCTTGAGCTGTATCCAGCATTACCATGACAAATGTCGTCGTGACGTTGTTCAAGCTCCAGATCCCTTCGCTTATACGTTATGACGTGGTGAAATATTGCTTGTGCTATCCTTTTTATATTGACTTTTATTTTTACCGGTACCATTTTGTCTACGCTCTTTTTGTTGTTGTTGGAAACTGGGATAGAGCAGCTGCAAGGGCGGTTGTCTGTGAGGATCGTCAGTTTACTGCAGTTTCCTTCAGAGCATGTCGCTGTTGATACGCCACGAAAAGATGGATTACACCGTCAAAGATTAACAACATATATGAGGGAAATGCAATGTAGTCCAAATATATGCATTCGACCCTGGCTGAAAATAGAAGTATTCATCATATTGTCTTATTCCGAGTAGTGAAGGTATGCCATCACGCGCCGTCGCCCCTGCACCTTCGTCGCAGCGATCTCTCCATGATTTTACTGCGCTTCCACGAACCTCTCGAAGTCTGAAGCACCTTAGCACTCTATGGGATTACATGAAGATTTCTGGACTTGGTGAATACTCTGCTGAGCGCGTGGACTCGCTAGATAAATACTGCGAGCAGACACGTTTTGCAAAAGTGATTTGGGTCGCTATATTGATGCCAGTACCTTCTCTTTTATTGAGCCTCTTGGTCGAATGTATTCCTCTTCAAGACCCAGCAGATGGGTGGAGAAGTAACTCGGGTGCCTACATAAGGCTTTGTAGCGTTGTTTCGTCCGGGGCGCTAGGGTCCACCATGTAACTTCGAACGGCGATCAAAATTTCAAACTTGGGAACAGTTGTAGTTGTACTCGGGACTGGATGTGGAACGGCTGCATTGATGATAATGATAGCTAGTCTTTGGGTGTTTCCGATCCCATTGTGCATCAGTATCTTGGCACTTCCTGCCGTGATTCTGTTCGTACTGCTTTTTCTACTGCTTGTCAAGCACCAAGCACCTCAAACAGTACAGATTTCAAGCAAAACTCTTAGGCAGCCGCTTTACCTTATCGCCGCTCAAGCGATTCTAGCGATAATTTACACCTTTTTCAGCGTCCGTTTTGCACGATGTTCACCTACACAAGGTTTTGCACTTCTACTACTTCTTCCGGTGATGAAAATCAAGCTAAAGCACCTAGTTGCCCGATTGATGTCCAGTAATCCAGGCTCAATCCCTGTTGTCGTTGTGTTCACCGTAGATGATTTCAATGGTTTATACAGCTCGATCTGTATACAAGTGTCTGGTTCATGGCTGAGTCTGCTTTTGATCATCGGGCTAAATGTCCTGCAAACCATGCTGTCTACGACAGAGATTAATTGTGCTGCGAAATATTTTTCCTTGCTGGACCGAAGGCGCCGGGTTACAATCGACGTGAATTCAGTCAACATGAACGGGGACGCATCTATTAATGGACCCCCGAGGCGCTCTTCAAGGCTACTGCAAAGTGACAACTCCTCGTTCCACGATTCTCATGACACTCAAGGAAATGTCACGAAGCTATCTGCAAAGCTATTGTTTCTGCTGGAGTATCAAGCTCTCGTCGGATATACTCAAGCCTCCATCCCGCTAATTTAGGCAACCTATCTGATCGCCCTCGTATATATGCCAAGTTCGAAGAACTACCCACAAAGTCGTTCTCTCCCTTCGGAACAACCACGAACAACTATTGGTAGCATCATAGCCTACTCAGCGACTCAGCTGCTATCTCTATCGTGGCTTCACTGGGTCGTGAAGCGCAAACTTGGGTTTTCTTTGCTGTACCAGCTCTCGTTTGTCCTAGCGACTGAAGTTGAGCAGCTCCAAGGCCGCCTGCTGGTATGGATCATTTTGCAGCTCTCTTTAGTGCATTTCGGTACGTCCACCTCGAACTCAGTCGCAAAGTCATGAAACCTACTCGCTAACTATGGTAATCTTTAGGCATGGACTTCAGCTTTAAGTTCAAGTGGCTTGAAAATCAAGCGCCCGACGTATGAGCGGTAGATCAAAACACCCCAATGGAAACAGCCAAATTTCGGAATGATGTTTGCCATCGAACCCCCAACCGGAAATACACCCAAATGCAACTCACAAGTCCTCCTTCGGCTCGCTTGGCTTCACCAGCGGGTCGATGATCTTGCGCCAGTCCTCAAGTTTCCAGGACGAGTCGGCGTCTTCGAACGGGACGCCGTTCAGCGTGTACTGCGGCGTGCCCGTGACCGTCCGCGTGCACGCATACTTCCACGCGATTCGCGTGTGCTGGTCGGCCTCGGTGCCCCCATAGCCCGTCATGCCCCGTTCCCACTGCTTGTCGGTCAGGTTGGGGAACGTCTGCATGGCCAGCTCCTTCAGCTCGTCCGTCACTTGCACCGCGCTCTTGTCCTTCGTGGCCTTGTTCCCGAACCGCTCCTGGTTTTGGTAGAGCGCCTCCAGCCACGGCGTGAAGTGGTCGTCACCCAGTGCCGACGTGACTGTGAACACGGACTCGGCCGCAACGAAGCCGTGCTGGTGGAAGGGCAGCGGGAACAGCACCGCCTTGACCCGCACCTGCTCGGACGCGTAGTGGTCGGCCAGAGCCTTGACCCCGTCGTAGGCCGCCTTGCTGAAGGGGCAGAGCAGATCGATGTACGTCTCCAGTTGCACCTTGGCCTCTCCGCTGCCGTGGCCGATAGTGAATCCAGGAGGTTCGCCCGGAATCGGCACCTGGGCCGCGCCCAAGTGCAGCAATAGCGCCGTAGCCAGCACGGCGAGCATCGACTTCGCCATCATAGATCTGGGATAACTAGTTAATGATTTTTTTGGTTGTCAAATGCAGAACTGATTCTGATTGGCTAGATCTCTCGTCCAATGGGGCGAGCTTTTCATCATGAGGAATCAGATCGGAATTCGCTCAAAGATGGCGCTCTCGACGTTCCTTGCGCGCTTCTTGTTGCTCTCCATGGCGCTGTATGCAGGTGTCGCTGCCCAGAGGATCCCCAGGAGGCCGCCTGGGTTCACGTTGGGAGGCGGCAGTGCTGACGCCGGCGTGCAGCTCGAGTCTTATATCGATTTGGTGAGATCTTATTCTTGCATACGGGATTTGGCGATGATTGGATACTGTTATTTTGATTGACGAGAACTGTATGTTTGGCTGTGTGGGGGCAGTTGTGTCCGGACAGCAAGTCCGCCTACCCGGGGCTGAAGAAGCTAGTGGAGCACTATGCGCCCAATGAGCTGCGCGTTCGCTTCGTGCTGTTCCCGCTGCCGTACCACCAGCACGCGTTCGCGACAGCGGAGGCGGCGTTCGCCATCACGACGACACTAGGAGACACAAGCTTCACCAAGTGGCTCGAGACCATTTACGCCAATCAGGACATGTGAGAGCTTCTGTCTGGTTACATGTGTCACATTTGAATTTTGATTTTTACTGACCTTCTATTTCATGAGTTTTTATTAAAGTTTCTGGAACAAGGCGACGAAGGACATGAGCCCGGTTCAAGTGGTGGGAACGCTCAAGAAGTTGGCTCAGAAGACTTTCCCGTCGCTGACAGACGAAGAATGGGACAAGCAGATGACGGGGTACGGAGGAACGGACGTGGATGACCACACGCGCGAGTCGTGGAAGTACACGTGCTCCAGAGGCATGTCGGGCACACCCATGTACACGCTGAACGGCGTACCTTTCGATGCCGACGCGGACTGGACTTTTGACCAATGGTTCAATGTCATTGACCCACTTGTGAAGGCGAACAAGCCTGCAGTTGACGTGCAAAGTGCGGCGCAGATGGCATGGAAAGATGTCGACTTGAGCGGAGTCCCTCGCGCTCAACCAGATCGTGACGTGATGCATCTGGTGCATTCTGGACAGTGGACTACGACTGCACAAGTGTGTGCAGGGATTGCCGGCGGAGCGAGAGCGTGCGAGTATGTTCCTGGTCGTGCGATGTGCTGCCAGGCGGATGAAGCTTGCATTCTCCGTGAAGGATGTGTGACACTGCAATGAATTTGAGAGATGGACGTTCACCATCACGGCTATCCCGATGAGTCCCATAATGGTAGTCGTAAATGCAATCTAGCACGGGACTCTAGCAAAACACCGTTTGTGCAAGTCCAAGTTGCATATTCCTGACGTTCTGAAAAATCCACCTTAACTAGCTTTGCAATTCCCCCGGCGTTACTCACATCATTGTATCCTGTGCAGCGACGCTCATAATAATGCTTGTCGCCCGGAGAACGGTGTACATAAGAATCTGTCACTGTGTTTTTGTACCACTTTGTCTATGCATTTCCTCGTGGGCGCTTTGTCTATTCATGTCCTCTTGCTGGACATATAACGAGCACAACCACCGTTGAGAAGGCATGCGGTCGAACAGCGCTGTGGTTCCTCATGATTCTTCTTCCGCTTGGAAAATCTACGAACAAATGCAACCACTCTGTGGGGTATATGCATATCTCTCGCCTTGACGCGCACTCAGCAGTGCGTGTGAAAGCTCTCGATAACTACTGCCGGCAATCGCCCAAAGTACGCTTGATTTTGGTGGTCACTCTAGCGCCGCGGCCTGCATTATTTCTCGAGCTGTTTGTAGACTGTATACCGCTTGAAGATCCAGCATCAGATTTGAGGGCCAAGTACGGACCGGTTTTAGATACGCTGTCTTCTGCCGCTGCGGGCTCGCTGTTTCAAGTTCGAGTAATTACGCCAGAACTTCCGTATCCAAGACTCGTCCTTATAACGCTTGGTATTAACATTGCATGCGGTTGGACGGTGGCACTAATACTTCTGACAAGTCTGTGGATCTTCCATTCACGATATATTACACAATAGTTTTGTGGTTTTAGCGGTATTTGCGGTACTTTTCGTGAGAAACGTGCTTCACCTGTTTTTTTTTTTTTTTTTCAGACGATGGAGGGATCGTTCCAGCAAAAACTGTATCTATGTAATCATTGCCGAAGTAAGGGTTGCCACGGTATTCATCGCCTTTAGCATGGGCTCCGCAAAGTGCACTCCTCACCAGCGTTTTGGGCTCCTTCTGGCTTTAACTTAACATTGATAACATTGGCCTCAAACATGTAGTCGCTCGGCTTGTACGAGGCAGTGACGAGCCGTGGTTGCTTTCACTGTCAATGTGTTTGACGGACTCTACAGCTCGATCTGTATACAGTATTCCGGCTCCTGGTTCGCCTCGCTAGTAATTGCAACGATGAATTTCGGCTTCACAGCTTTATTGACCTCGAGCATAATTCTAGCCGTTAATTGGTTTAATGTCATAGGCAGTTTGGATAAAACAACTAAGTGGGCTGCGGCATCCGCTGTTAGTACTTGCAGGCACTCAAGTCTCATGAAATGTGCGAAGCGTGTACTTAATCATCCTAGATCAGCTGTCAAGCGCTATTACTTAACCCTAGTAGTAATTCTTAGAATATTACTCCGGCGTTTTTTTTTCTAACGGTAATTTACCAACAAGAACGATTCTGGAACGTTCTTTCCAACCAGACGCTATTTCGTCGACAGCATCGCTAACCACCCTCTAGCGCGAAGGAGGCCTCCTCCACACCTGCGAGCACCACAGATAGCAACAAACCGCATTCAAGTAGTAGAGAATATGATATCACACAAAGTCGATTGATCCTGACACAAATATATTCTAATATAATCACAAGTACAATATATAGGCAACATTAGTCTGGAACATGAGCTTACAGGATATTATTAAAAAAAATCGACATGTAGTTAGCTTTTGCAAGTCTAATGATAATATGAGCATATTTCATTGTATCGCATACCATATTCTACCGGATCCCAAAAAAGATTCAAGACGAATCCAAGTTATTGTAAAGGATGTATTCAAGCAATACTGTAGATCTAAGGGTATATCATATTCTTTGCAATTATATCGCAACTTTGATGGGATTGGTCAAGTAGGAGGATTCAGGGCCCTTGAAGAGTGTTTTCAGACTAATATTGACGTGTACGGTTTTGATGATGATCTGAATGCACGCATCATTCGTAGGTCTGTACTCACGTTCAGTAGCACTCTAAATATTCTTACTTATAAAAATAGAGCATACTACATTGTTAATGTAGATATGTTGTGCGGTAGGTATTGCTGTCCTTTCGAAACATGTGGAAGAATCTCCAATAGCTGTGAAAAACTGCGAAATCACAAAAAAAATTGTAATACCTAGTTGCATATCGAAAATATATCAATGCCGTACCCAAAATAGTGTGGTAAGCAATGTATGCTACTTTTTCTTCCAAAGAAAATACCATTAGCTTAGAGCTCATTTAGAGCAGCTAACAACTTGGGCATCTTCTCATTAACAAAGTCATTCTTCTTTAGCCAATCGATGTATCCACAATCGAATGAATAGATCTGTTGGATAGTCTTCCCTTTGTGCTTTCCCCACGTCATTAGGAACGACCCGTCATCATTAGTGGATTTGCTCTTAATAAACTCAGCAATCGCAGGGTTCGAATCAATTAGAATCTTTTGATTCAGCAGCCAACGACAGTAGCCTGGATCAGAAGCATATACATCTTCAATAACCTTTCCTTTATGCTTACCAAACGTTAATGAACTCATGATTATTATCCAGTCTATCTATATAGATAGGCATCAGGAAATACTTGAAAAAATAATATTTAATTATGGGCATTCATGATCTTAGAAAAAGCAAATCAATCATTAGCATAACTATGAATAACTTCACAGATAGAGGAGTCTTACACTTACTCGTGTCCCAGGTTAGTATCGATATAAAAGTTAAGCAAATCGCTCGTGGGTCAGGTAAGACGCTCCTATTAGTCAAGACTAATGATGATAGAATTATGTTAAAGAAAGGCGATTATATAATCGTTCGATCCTACAAACGAGAACTTAGTTAGCAGAATATTCGATCACTTCACCTGTGAGTCTATTAAACGTCATCTCGTTCTCGAATCCAACAAGAACTAACATGTTGCAGCCTTGTGTCGAGGCGTTCGTCCCCATTACCTGGATACTCTGAGGAACATCCTTCTCGGTCAAACGTGACACATCGGCTACGAGGACACGGTTAGTCTACTGCCAGGTTTGGTAGTCAATAAGGCCGTTCGATAACTCCTTTGTTTGGTCACCATTGATCGAGCCGAGCTTAGAGAACTCATTAATGAAATCTTGGAAATCATAGTCATAACTGATATCAAACACTTGCTGACTACCAATACGTACATTGAAATTACGAATCGACGAACCAGGCTGGACGGTCCAAGGAGCGCTATCGAAGCAACTTTGGAATTGCTGAATGGTAGAGGCATTGAAGTTGCCTGAAGAGGTCTCTGCGAATGGAAGTAGAGCAACTACCTTAGCGTTTTTCAGGCTTGCCGACAGCTGTAGGTCAAACGCAGTATTTAGCTGAGTAGAAGATACACCAGTGCCAGCTCGCTGGTAAAACCACTGCGCGTAGTAGTCCATATATCTGATAGTCTTGTTAGGCTTACTGATGATAGCTTGGGGGTTCTCAAGATCAAGGAACGGAACATAGAGACGGGTAGTCGTGAATGGGAAGTATGTAGAATCAATAGTAGGCTCCAGGGAGTTTGTAATCGCACCCCATGCAACCGAGATTTGGCCTGCGGTCGTAGCATTAAACACACCTGAGTTCAGAGCAGAGCCAGCAGCAGATGCTACCATAATAGGACAGCTCTGACCCGAAACAAGTGTAGTTGATGATAGAGTCATTGACTTAGTCGCACCAAGTGTGATGACGGACGCACCCTGATTCACTCGGAAACGAAGCTTGATCTGGGGGTTAGCCATGAGGTCCAACTCCTTGAAAATCGGGTGAAGATCGACGAGTTTGATCTTAAGCATATAGTTCCACGTTCCTGCAACAGCACCTGCAGCAGTTGAACCAGGTACAAAAGCACCACGTCCAAACTGGTTAGCGATCGTATTAGCAGCACCCGATGCGATAGTAGCCCATCCGTTCGTGTTCTGACCACCAGCTACTGGAGGGTTGCTTAGAAGACGCTTGACGAATCCATCATTTACAGGGTACGAAGCAGCGCCGGTAGAAGACGTCCCAAGAGCTGGAGTAATATCCGCAGCAGTAGCGCTGTAGCCATCACCATAGAGACTACTGGCACCAGATGTGAATAACAACGAGCCCGAGCTATCAGGGAAAAGGAAATCTTCTGCACCATGCTTATTTACATAGTCGAGCGAAGTCTCCGCCTGAGCTCGTAGGTTGTTAGCAAATAATTTGTACTCACTCATGCTAATGACAGACTTACCATTGAGCTCGAGAGACATACCATCGATAATATTCCAAACACCACATTTAAGACCAACCGATAGACGGTTGGCTACAGATGCAAGTGTAGTACTTGCGTGGGTGTTCTTCATGCTAACTTTGTACGGGATTGCAACGTACGCATCGCGAAGGCATGCGAAACCCTCCGCCCCATTGAGCTGAGCAGTAGCATCGATTGTAATAACGCCATTCGCGTATGAACCCTGATTTAGATCGATCACATACGGAACGCGCTTGCGTGAACTGACCTTGACGGCCGGGTCGCTCTTCAGCGAAGACTGATATAGAAATTGATCGGCGAGTTGAGTTTCCGACATACTTGTTGAGAGCACTTATATAGCTCTCGATATAGGATCTACGAAAAATAATTAAATGAACTTAGTCAAACCAGTCTCCTCTGATCACGATTTAATATCTTTAGCGAAGCAGCTGGATATCCATCTTGATCACATCTATGAGTCGAATGAGATCAAATCGGCTCTCCCAAGGAAAGGATCATTTCTGATTCTACTACGCAAGCCAGACCAATCAATAGGTCATTGGGTCTGCGTTGTTGATGGAACGTATTTCGATAGTATGGGGGAAGGTCCTCCTATAAACTTGGGCTCAATGAGATACAACGAAATTCAAACTCAATCAGCTCATGGAGAATACTGTGGCATATGGTCGCTCCTCTATCTATATTGCAAGCAAAAAAATAGAATGGACATATTCAAGCGGTTTCATAATCTAAACATTGTTGTGCTGTAGTCGCCTTTGATGTTTTTGCGTTTTGAGATGTCTCGCCCTATCTGAATAGCGATATGATAACCCACATTCGCATGTGATTGTTGTTCTTTTCTTAGCTTTGATCCTTTCTCTATTAGCCTCATAAAAAGCATTGTCTCGTGCCCTAATGGTTTCCCTATTATCTTTTCTATATTGAGCTGCTGCCATATTTTTAATCTTAAGCGTGTTCATAATATTGACACACTTCAATTTTGATATCCATAGTTGTTCGTAAGCTTCAAGATGTTGTCGATCAATAACGTCATAAGTTTTGATTTCTATAAGTTTAAACTTATCAATACCATACTGTTTAAAGTATGGATAAATGCTGATTTCATAACCTCTACCCTTTACCCAATTATTATAAGCATTCTTATGCATTTGCCAACGCTTTCGTGGTTCATTCAGCGTTGATCCAACGTACTGAACATCAGATTCAAGATGGATGATGCGATAAATGTGGCCGATCATTGGTACAAATGTACTATTATATTATAATATATAGATATCTTCATTCAGGATTGAATTAAATTCACATTAATTTAATTCAGAGAATATACTACGATCATGTACCGCGAACTTATCATCTCAAGCGGAGTTCCCGCTCATAAACTACGCAAAGCTTTAAGACTGGCAAGCTATCACTCACAGCAGCTGAATTAGCAGGTTCAGGCGCTAAATTGCATTTGCATCCGGAATCACATGAGAAGGCACTAAAAGCCAAGAAGGCAGGTCGTGGCGTTCGTTTGCATATCACGAAGCACGAGATCAAGAAAGGCTATAAAAAAGCGCTTGGGTCTAGCGTCTGGAGTAAGATTTGGTCGGGAATCAAGTCTGGTTTCAAATTCGCCAAAGACTCAGGACTACTAAGTAAGGCTGCTGATGCTGCCATTCCACCTCTTGCTACCGCAGTTGGTGCTCCTGAAGCTTCTGTGCCTGTTAGAGCAGGTCTAAAGTCTCTTACCGGAATCGGTGTAGACAATTATGATAGTGATGAGGAAGGGGGTCGCGTTAGTTTCGCAGATGTCAAGTGACATGCGGGCAATGCCCTCCGATATGCTAAGACAAAGGGGATCATCACTGACGTCATCGATGAGGGCGAGCGTTTCCTACACTCTAAGGCAACCAAGCCTGAACATCACGAGCTCATCAGCAATGTCCGCAAGGGTATCAAGCATCGCTTTGGAGTAGGTCTAGCACCTAAGCGAAAAACCAAGTTTTCGAAGGGTTCCCCTGAAGCTAAGGCTCATATGGCTAAGCTTCGTTCTATGCGTAAAAAACAAGACCGGGGCTCTTTCACTATGTGATCGTACTAAGAAGAAAAAACTTATTTTTTTAGCTTCGTTTCTTACGCAGTAGAAGCATGATATTAACGCTGTTATCACGAAATTTCACTGGTTGATTGTTCTGGTTCCATATCGAGAGGGTAATACTCGCCCGAGGGCCGTCATGCGTCTGGCACCAAGTTTCATGCGATGGGAAGTACTGAATCTGCTGACCTATACCAGCATTTCCTTTATCAAAACAGGCCATCGTATCTCCCGAAATCACGAAGTCATTCCTGATAAGATCACACCGAACTATGTAGCTCGTAGAAGGGCTGATAGCTGGAATGGTATTGCTCAGAAGACTCGTAGAAGTCGTCTGAGATGCACTTGGATATGTTCCTGTTGTAAAGCCAAGAATCGAACCAAAATTGGCATTATTGATGATCAAACGCGGAACTCGTGTCGTCGTTGGGAGACCAGTTCCCGTTGTCGAATACAGACCCGTTGCTGGTCGCGTGTATCCTGTTGGAAGCGATGTGGGCGTAGCTGAGCAATCAAGCTGGCACGCATAATAGGTTGAATTCTCTTCGATCTGAATGTAGAAAACATTGTTTCCATTACTATCAATCAGATACGCTCCAGCTGCGACCAGCGCCGTTTGTATGTTTCGGTTGATATCGGAGTACAAGTAGTATCCGTCTTGGAGATTGACACTAATAGTAGAAGTGGTAGCAGCAGTAGGCACTTCAATCGCGAAACTGGTGTTAGCGAATTGCCCTGAATCAAATGTTGAACTCGGAGTTGTACAGTGAAATCGATTGAATCGAAGCCTCGACATCTTGGAAATTACAAGCTGAGCCTGGAAATTGATATCGCCAGGTATTATTCAAGCCGTTTTGGACTAAGTTAGTATTATCAATCTTGACGAAACTACTCATATTTGTTATATAATCTGACTAATAGTTTTCGCCAATTTTAATTGGCTGATCAAAATTATACCTGATTTGACCCTTTACAGAGTCTATGAACAGCATCTGGCCCTTTCCGCGCCCGACAGCTCGATTATAATAATGCAGAATGCCTTCCTCCGTGAGACCAGGAATGTTGAAATCGGTTATTAGTAGCTTTAGATCGCGACGAGAGTTAGCTCTCAGTATCGCTACATACTCAGTATTCAAACGAATCATCTTATCAGTACCAAACCAGCTGTGGCTCAGAAATATCGTACTCAACTTATGATGGCGACCTCTCGTGAAATAATGACTGAAAACGTTCTTCTGTAGACTCTTATCGTTTGAATAATCATCGATGATGACAAGTTCGGGTTTGCTGCCTGGAGTGTGTCTGATGGCATCGACTTGCGGAGGTGTCTCATGAAACGTGATGAATCCTTCCAATTTGTCCTTGAGATAGTCGTACAGCTCTTGATGAGGATTCCTCGCGATGATGTGAAGATGGCTGAAAACATGAGGTGAATGCTTTAGAATATGAAAAACCAGGTTGTTCTTGCCTGAGAACGATGGGCCAAGGATAACCATTCTAAATAGCTTTTTGATTCCAAGCTCTTTGATATCACCTACCGACTCAGCCTTGTATTTCTTAGGCAGAGAACCTCCATAGTCAGGAATAGAGCTCATGATTAAGAAAATCGTTCGACGTATATAAGAGAGGCTAAAAATGACAGGATTTAGTTATCCACCACCATTATTCATTTCTAATTGCTATAACCCAGCATTCTACCTCTCGCTTGATCAGACGGGATACTTAACATATGCATACGCCCAAACACTATATCTCGGTATTAATGATTACCGACTGAGCTACATTACGGGCATAACAGCTGGAACAGCAACTCCTGGAGTAGCTCTTGTCGTTGCCCCAGATGGATCACTCAGCGGATTAGGAGCACTAAGTTGCTCAAGTCTAACTGTTAACGGTGCAGCAGTATCATCGGCGCCAAGCTACGTAATCGGTATTACACCTGGCACTGCAGCTTTATCGAAATCACTGGTACTTGATGCATCGGGCAATATCACTGGTATCAATTCGCTATCATCTGTAAACCTTACGGGAACCATCCAAACCGCAGTCCAGCCTAATATCACGTCGTTAGGTACGCTAACCGGTCTTGCGGTGAGTGGAAACATTAGTGGTACTCTGAGTACATCATCTCAGCCTAATATTATGTCTCTTGGCACTCTAACTGGAATAAGTTGCTCTGGTAACATTAGCGGAACCTTAACAACTACTAGTCAGCCTAATATTACGGCTCTTGGTACTCTTACCTCACTTGGAATTTCTAAAAATATCACGATTGGAGGCACAGCTGCAGCATATTATCCGTCCTGGGGAATCAATGGTATCCAGCACAATTCAATATCAACGACCTATAACATCAATTCGTCAGGCACCTTCCCGAGCTCTGTAGTTACGAGCTATGCACAGCCTACTATTGGTGGTTTTTCATCAACAACCGTTACAAATGCTGTCACTGTATATATCGATAATAGCCCCGCTCCTGGTACTAGTATGACGATTACTAATTCATACAGCTTATGGATTAATGCTGGGAAAGTACTACTTGGAGATACAACAGCTTCGAGTAGCACCACTACTGGAGCTCTAGTTATTTCTGGTGGTCTTGGAATAAGCGGATCATTCAATTTATCGGGATCCATTGCTGGAGCAACCACTATTGCAGCATCTGGCATTGTAACCTTATCGAATACAACTTTTTCAACAAGTCCTAATTTTGGTTGTTTAGTAGCTAGCGGTGGTATTGGGGCTAGGAACCTCTTCGTCGGGCTTTCGACAACTCTAGCTTCTTGGACTATCCAAGGTCCTCAATTAGCCACGCTAGGGCAAACTTATACCAATTCAAGCACTGCTGCTTCTGGCACAGCTGCATCTGCTGTAATGAATAGTTTTGCTGCTTGCACCATCGCTGCAAGTAATACTGGCGTTACTGTTACTAGAGCAGCCAGCGTATATATAGCCGATGCTCCATCGGCCGGAACCAATGTCAGTCTAACCAACAAACATGCTCTCTGGATCAATTCGGGCAGTACTTATATGAGTGGAGCTATTGCCGCTACGAGTCAAGCTACAGGTACGCTCGTGGTCGGAGGCGGTGTTGGTGTTGGCGGCGATATTTGGTGTAATCTAACTCAAGCTGTATCAGGCGTAATAATCAACCCTACTCAAACGGCGACTCAATCCGCATTTGCTACGACTGTGTCCGATGGATTACAATGGCTAGATGGTAGTTTCACAATTGTTCAAGACTGGTATGGCAGCAACGCAACACCAGTACGAGGGGTTATCGAAATTAATAATGGTAGCAAGAGTACTTCAACCAATTCTTTGTATATAGGAACCTTTACAAACAATGATTTTAGATTAGGAACCAATGATCAAACTAATATTACTATTCAAGCAACTACTGGTAGGGTAGGTATTGGTAGTACTTCGCCTCTATATGGATTGTACGTGGGAATAACCGTTTCAACCACTATAGACGCTGGAGCAACTGGTGTAGCGTACTTCAAGCAATCTGGAGGTCTTGTCTCGACAGTTGGTCCTATAAGCTCTGTTCCAATAGCTATCGCTTGTGCTGGTTCAATGCTTAGCTCTACTGCTTATTATACATATAGTGATCGACGTCTAAAGCATTGTTTTGAACCGGTGGAGGACTCTGTGTGCGATGGTCTACTGAAAATTGAGCCTTGTATGTTTAAATACAAAAACGACTCGGAGGACACTCCTATGCACCTCGGATACTGTGCTCAGGAAATGCTGAAGGCAGGCCTCTACCATTGTATCAACTACGTTTCAAATCCAGATTTACACGTCGAGGATGAAACAATTGATCTGGAAGGTCTTCAGATGACTGTTGACTATGGCAAGGTCTCCTGTCTCCTTCATAAGCTGGTTTTGAGACAGCAGACTGAGTTGGAGATTCTCAAAGCGGATCGAGACGATGTATATGCACGTCTTGATGAGTTAATAGAGCTGACTAAGAGCCTTAAGGGAGAGACCAACGAAGTTGGTTGATCGAGCCCTTTCAGGGCTCTCTCCGCACTTGGCGGAGTCGCGAGGCGAGGGTGCCCGTATGAGAGACCAACGAAGTTGGTCGATCGAGCCCTTTCAGGGCTCTCTCCCCTGAGGGATCTTCTATCCTCTCCCCCACCATCGTGAAGTCGCTCGGGGCGGGGCGTTAGCCCGCGCCAAAAAAAAAAAGGTGCTTCAACGACTTCATAGTGCAAAGGTCTTGACCGATCGCTTCTTTTTTTTATAGGCCCATACGCCTGATCCGCTAGTATCACTGTGCTTCTCCCACTGTTCGCCAGAGGCATCCGTTTGTGTTGAGACAGTCTTTTTCGAGTATGGCTTAGAATCAGTCGCCCACACTGTCGGACGATTACGCGATGGAACCTCCTTAACGAGGAGATCCTTCATGATGGATTTAAGCTCAGCAAGATTTTGATCAGCATTTAGATTATAGAGCCCTCCGCTCTTGGAAATATTTCGTGGGTCGAGTACTAACATAGCTATAACCTTGTTAGGGTCGCAGACCTTGACTTCGTCTAAGCTCTGCTCTTATAGTAGTCGCGTGATAATCAATTTGAATTCAGAATCAGAAATCAATCGATTGCTGTACATATCCACACATACTACCTTGAGTTGCTTTAGAATCGATGGATTTGTATTGCCAAGCATCAGTTCTCCCTTGAGCTTATCGTATTCCATCCGAAGCGACTCGAGCGGGTCCTCAAGATGCTGATCAAAGTTGTATTGAAGATGGGTCATCTCAAGTATCTCGTTGAATAGCTTCTTATCATCAATAGATAGATGATCATACTTCTCCTGACTGATATCGTTTCTAAATACCAGATCCTTTATCATGGTCTGTAGAGAATCACTGATCTCACGCATCGGACCAACCTTTCTGCGATTTGGCTGAACGATGGTCAGCATCCTCTTGTCAAGATCTGGCAATCTGATAAATTTAGAGCCAAGCTTGCGATAAACATATGCTGATGGAGTCGCTTTGCCTTGAATGTCATTCAGGTTGTAAGTCCTACCTTTACGCTCAACACCTTCCAATGGCACGACACCTGCCCCTTGTAGTCCGCGACCTTTCAGCCCATTTGCCCGTTCAACCTTAGCAAGTGCTGAAGCTGACATTAACGTATCATTATCGCCCATTTGATCATTTTCTCGCTGCTGCTGAAGCTTGGATTGGTAAGCACGAAATTTAATTGAATATGCTGTTTTGGTAGCTTTTACCGCTGCCCTTAACGCTCTTACTGCGTCTTTATCAGCCTTTGATTCCGACTTCTTAGAATCGTGTATATTTTTCTCCAAGCGGCTTTGAGCTTCTCCATATTCTTGAAAAGCGGTTTTTGCGTCATGGTGTAGCTCTTGAAGGGTCTCATCGCCATAAGCTTCATATCCAAGTGGTGTTTTGATATCAGCAGCGTTGTTGAAGATGGCTTCTCGTAGCAACTTTAGATTATCATTGAGGTTTTTTTCTATATTTCGATTTCCGGTATCATCAACATATTTCCCACAGTCTTCTAGTTCAGTTAGTAAGGATTGGAATGCGTCCATCCATCGAGTATTTCTCATCAAATGCGACATTGCGTCACCTTTCACAGGCTTGTGCTGAGCGTTTCTAAAATATAGGGGTTTGTTATGAGTTGGCTCACCTAGGTAGTAAGTCGGGTGGATCTTCGAACCTTTATCCGAATTAACAATCGGACGTAATCTTACTATTATCTTCACTTTATTATCAGCAAGCTTCCTGTAATAATCCGTGAGCATGGTTTTAGCTTCAAGTTCTGGGATAGCAAGCTCTTTGTCCATGTATTCATCTTTACCGGTTTTAACACCGGGTCGTTCATCGATGAGATCATCTGCTAATTCATAAGGTTTAGCAAATTTCTCGTTAGCCATCTCAGTATTTGATACTAAGCTAAGTCCTTTCTCCTTGACAATGGTCAAGAATCGTTCGAGCGTAGCAGACCAATTTACATTTTTTTGCACAGCGGGGTGCTGCTTGTTAGAATCTATACCAAACACGAAGATCCTAAAATGGCTGTCAATCCATAGATATCCACCCAAATACACCTTACCATCTCTAAGAATAGGAGTTATGCGTTTTTGTAGGTTGTTAGCCTCTAACATAGCTTTATTCTCAATGATAAACCATGTCAGCTTGTATTTAGCTTCATCATCATCGAGTTTTGTCGAAGTCGATTTATTATAATATTTTAATGTAAGCCGTGGATCTTTTAGCGCTTTATCGAGATCTTCAATATCATCTTCGCCCCTTCTCTTTCTATCTGATCGCGGTTGGGGAGGCCGACGTTGTTGGCCGATCGAACGCTCTTCGAGCGTTCTCTTATCTTCACGCGCACGGCACCAAGTTCATCAATCGAATTGCTTTCACCATCGTTGAGAATATCTCGTATTTTAGCCTCGGTAGCGACCCAATCGATTAAGCCATAACTTTTAAATTTTTTGCCACTCTTTACCGATCGAAGAGATCCATTTTCCCGAATGACACGTTTTCTATCGTCTTTACCATCCTTCTTAACTGGGTTGATTCCAATGGTCGCCCAGTTTGGATTAGCTTTGTAGAATGCTTTAATCCAATTTCTTGATGCAACTTGATCTTCATGATCTCGAATGACCGCGGTTTCTGAGGTCTCGATCCATGCATCAGCGGTATCAGGTTTAACACCAGCCGGTCTATCCATCACATTTGGTTTAGCAACTGCTTCAGCATCAGCCATGTCTGGTCTGGCAGTAGTTTCAGCATCAACCATAATAGGCGCTTTCAGTGGATCAGTATTGATTCCAACCGATGATAACTCAGGTATTTTCTAGGAGGATTTTAGTGAGTCATCTTGATTTTCAGTTGCTACTGAAGGCTTTTTTAAATCACCATCTCCAGCTTGATCATTCGAGTCCTGAGTGGCCCGCTTGTCAAGTGAGATGGTTTTGCCTGCGTCCGATGCCCATGATGCTTTCGCGTACATCTGTAGAGCTGCATATTTCTGTCTGACACGGAGCTTCGTCCGCTCGAGTAGATCGATACGCTTTTGCTCGCGTTGAGCAAGGGATGTAAATGATGGAAACATGTCGAATGCTAGTAGATTGAAAATCGAAGGGTCGCAGACCTGAAATTGAAATCTCTAAGCTCTGCTCTATATGTGGCAACCGATATTATTTATAAAATCGCTTCTTATATTCGATAGTTTCAGGTACTTCGTCTGGCGTGTCCCAAAGTTGCATTGTGAACTTATGAACAATTGTGTTGCGCTTCTCGAGTAGCCTTATATAAGCTTCTTGACATTCATCGATTGGTAGCCCAAATATGTCCTCGACTTCGACTTTATAAACGGGATCGCAGCATAGGTAGCGGTATGGGCGTGTTGAGTCTAACTGCTGAAGTCGATACTTGATGTAGTCAAGGCGGTGGATATCACTGAGCATCGTATTCATTTTATTGAGTTTCTCAGCGTAGAAACGCATCCTCTGATGCATTTTCTTGAGTTCCTTCTTATACATTTGGATCTTGTAATCTTTCGAGTGTTGAGTACAGAATCCACAAGCGAGAGGCTCTCTTGAGCATGGTTTATTGGAAAGGGTGATCGCGATGCAAGGCATGTTGAACTTATGTATACATATAGTATAGTTAAGAAAATTATGGATATTGAGTATATTGACTACGATCCGCTGTCCGCTTACATATATGATAATAGCAAGGTCGTTGAAGAGGCTGAGGAGCTTAGTAAGCATAAGTCTAAGAAAAAAATAGATCAGAGGATTATTGAGATGCCTAAGCCAATGCCAGCATGCTTGCCTGATCTAGCTTCGATAATCTTGTGAAATAAGTTTGTTCCAATTTACTTCTTCGATTCTTATTGATCAATCTCAGATTGTCTTGGGGCTCCCACGAGTCAGGCTCGTTTCCTACCCATTTAATTAAATATTTGTACTTTCCATTCTTCCTTTTTTTATGATCCAAGATCTTTTCAGCTTCAAGAATATCACCTCTGTTGATTGTAGCATCAGTTGTCTGGAGCTGGACGAGTTTAAGATCGTTTGGCTGCTTGTAGAGAGTATGACCATTTTTTGATCGAATCTGAACCCGATAGCCATCAATTCCTACAATCGTATAGACAGCTTTACTCCATCGAGCCGCTTCCTTATCAAATGTTTGCTTCTTTAATCGATATAAGACGTTTGACCCTATTTCATATTCATTTTCAAGCTTTGTAGCTTCCGTTTGATTATGGATAAGGTCAGACTCCATTACCTTACCTTTAGCCTCGTTTGGAGTCATACCGATTGATCGATGGAACGTAGTATTGTAGTTGTCGATAACATCGTCAATAAGCTTGTGCGTTAGCCTTTTCGGAGACATTTTAGTTAGTCTCTGCTTGATAGTTCTGTTGAATCTCTCGATTTTACCCATAGTACCATGATCACCCGGTTCGTTATTGTAGTGATCAATGGTTTTTGACTTAAATAAGTCTTGAGCTTGCTTGTTCATGAATTCGCTGCCATTGTCCGTCGTGATAATATTAACCTTATGACTTCGAATGAATGCTTTGATGGCTACTAAAACTTTAGGCGCTGTCTTATTGGATAATAGCTTAGCATACCCAAGTCGAGAGTTAATGTTAACGGCTGTCAAAATTAAAAAAAAAAAAAAAACTGTAGCTTTCTCATATAGAGCTTGAGCACCTATGAAACCAGTTTTAGGATCATAATATAACTTCGATAATAGTTTGTCCATAATCGCCTTTATATACATAAGCTAATAAAAAAAAGTATGCTTTCCTCCCAGAAGCATATCTTAGATGTCAAACGGTGTGGTAGTTATACCATCCGGAAGTACTCGCCGCTTATCGTAGTAGTATGATAGGGCCGTTTTCGTTTGACTATAGGTGATGATCGATTTGGACTCCTTACTGATACGAAACCCCTTGTTAGTACCCTTTAGGGTGATGCGATCTCGAACTACCGTTTCGAATCCATTGGGGTTCAGCACATTTTCATTGCGACCACGTCCTTGCTGCACACCCTTAGCTGAAACCTTCACCTTATACTCAGCGTCCGGTAGATAGCAGATATAGTTCTTGGATGATAGTGATACCATAGCATCACCAGACCACTCATCCTTGAACAATCCGAGGGTTCGTCGATCAAATTTGGCAACATCTGAGTTGTAGTCGCGTGGAAACCAATCGTATTTGTGTTGCTTGAAGTGTTCGCGTAGGCTTGGTTTGATACACTGTTGGAATGGATTTTCACAGCTGAACGCAATGTAGGCTGAGTCAGTGTCCATTTCCTGGTATTGGAAATCTGAACGATCGAAGTAGAAGTCGATGCAGTCATAGTAGAACTGAAGCATGCGTAATTTGGCGAGCTGATAGATGGCAATCGACAAATGGATTGGGTTCTTGTTCTTGAGGCGGCGTTTCTTCATAGTAATCTCACATGCATCATTAAGCTCCTCAAGCCCATGGAATGTGAAGTGCTCGATTTTGTTCTTGATGGCTTTATCGTTAGACTCGTACTTGACCACCTTGTGCTTGCTCATATCCATACCAGATCGACCAAAAGCACTGTTTCCTACAAGCTTCATCATCTCAGCAATCATAGCCTTCGACTTATCAGCATCACCCTCTCGTCTGGCTTTGGATACAGCCTCCATAAATGGTTCAAACGCTTTGTGGGAGCTTGCCTTGATGAAGCTATATGTTTGAGTGATTTCCATACCATGAGATAGGTACCACTTGAGCAAAGGGGTGTATATTAATATTTTCTCACCAAAGTAGCTACCAATCAATTTGCGAGCGGGCTTAGCACGACTCTGCTTGCGCGACTCGTTATACTCATACATATGCTTGCCAATAATACTCTCGGAAGTGCAGTCAATCAGAATATTCTTGAAGATTGGAGTCATCTCACTGAAATACTGTTTCAAGTGCTCTGGGGTACGAATATCACACTCCAGGAATCCAAAGATTTTGTCTGATTTAATGTCATCAATGATACCATCATACGCGTCGATAGTAGTCAAACGTCCGCATGGCATTTCATTACCAAGAGCCCAAAGATATAGAGCATTGGCGTCATATCCAATAATCTTCTTACAAATCTTACTGCCTCGAATCTTCGTTTCGTTTCGCTTAGCATATCTGTTGAAAATGATCGAAGGTCCTCCAGCGATGTTCGCTTTCATCTTAGCGTAAATGTCCTTTTCCTCCCTATCAATCGAGAACACAAGTCTATCTGAGTTGAACTCGAGCAATTTTTTGTAGCGAAAGCCCTTGAACGACATGTTCTTTCTAGCGGTGTTGCATGAAACGCAGCTGATCAAGACATTTCCGTTGATATGACCAAGCTTGTTGTTGATTCTATCAGCAGAGGCAGTGTCGCTAGTTAAGGGAATATAGCATAGAGCGCAAAGGTACTTTTGTTGATTTAGCAAGGTATCAAGGTGCTCCAACGTCATACCAAATTCGCGTTTTGCAGTCGCATCCTGACTCTTGTAGCCACTCATTCGCTTTGCTGGGAATCTAAAAGCTTTGGCAGGCTTCTTGCTGGGATACTGGAGATTGTTGAAGCAAGTCTGGTACATAACTTTCTCCGATAACCCAGGTAGCGACACACCATCTGTGAACATATCCAGATCAAAACCTTTGAACAATTCACGCTGAGCTTTGATAGCCTTGATGAATGGGACTACATCGAGATTATTGTACCAAATGAGGAGATCCTTGATCGTAGTCATCCCATAGTGTTCCCAGACGAATTGGACGCGCTTGTAGTCGTCATCACTAATGCTCGTACCACGAAGCTTGCTATCAAAAGCTGATTTTCGAGGAATTGTACTCTCACTTAGTACACTAAATGATTTGATATACTCATACGGAAATAGCCCCTTACCGAGACCATAAACACATCTGATTTTATCATCGCATTTGCATCCGCCCAGATATGTTGTGAGGTATTTATCATAACTGGTACCAGCAGGTACGTAGTTGCTAACATCGAGCATTTTCATGTCCGATGTTGCGATACACATGTAGCTTGGGTTTTTGATTACAGATGTGATGTTGTCGGTACCGATGACAGCAAATAGATCCTTCTTGATTAAATTGATATCATAGCGACCACTATTGAAACCAAATACTGGTACTTGATCGAGCTGCTGCTTGATTTTCCTGTAATCACATTGTTGCTTCCCGAAACCGATACGACTGTGGAAATCGAAGAAGCTGGTGTACTTACCATCCTGAATCCAGCTATCCACATCCTTCGTCGTATAGGTTTTACCAAGAGAGACTCCAGGAATCTCCATACCCGTCAGACCATGAGCATCGATAATTTTTCTCAAGAGCGACTGATACTTAGCAACATTGTACTGTTGGATCTTCACCGACACCTCACCAATGTACTTGAACATATCCGCAAGCAATGCCTTTGGATCATCATTAACAAAGCAACGTACATCCTCGGTTAAACTATCCGCTACCGAAACCGATACGGGGATATGCTCGTTTGTGAAGACAGTATTCTCCCCGTGTTGGACTGCTGTCGGCTTTAAGATTGCTTCGAAGTCGTAAACCATGAAATGGTCGATGTATTGGTCAACATTCTTGATTGAGTACTTCGTAAGTAATGATCTGATAGCGTTCGGGGCTGGCTTGTAGATGGTTGGTTGAGCTGGGAAGCTTTCAATATTTACTCGCTCACATTGGTTCTTAGAGTGATCCTTAAGCTTGATGGAGCTAACAAATACCATCTCACACTTCGCGCATTGGTACTTGCTCTGGAGCATATCAATACTCTTGATGTAGAGGGCATGATTCTCGTATGATAGAACGTTCATAGCGTCGTAATCCTTGTCCGATCGACGAATGCATTCCACTTTACCAGTACCCTCATCCATCGAGAAAACGTTGATAGATAGTTTGAAGCATTCCTCTACTTCATCGAGCTGGAGGAGATCAATAGGCTTAAAGCTGCGAAATAGCCCCAGAGAGTATGTGATACTCTTGAAAGAGCAATAACGCTTGAAAGCTTCCTTTACATGTGCCTGAATTCTGCGAGGATCCTTCTTAGGGTCCTGCACCGAGTGCCAGGCAACGCAATGGAAGACGCATTTGTTGTTGGTCTTCGTGAAGTTGATTACGTGCTTGTTTTCACGAATAACTGCAGGGATGATCGCTTCACTATCTCCCAGAGCATGGTTGCGGTGGTAGATGTAAATCTTGAAGCCGGTAATCGCTTTGAGCTTGTATCCAGAACTGGGGTAGTTCAGCTTGTTTGCCAACTCCATCGATCGGATCTCAGAAATCATTTTCTTACGGATGTCAGATTTGCTGTTGATAGCAATAGGTGCGTCGAATACATACGTATTTCCAATATTTGGGTGGAAGTAGCGCGTTTCACTATCATCAGTTAGACTAACAAGGTCGTAGCCGAGGGCAATATTTACCTTGAAGGAACTCTTTTGACTGTCAAGAACGTTCTCCAGCTTCTCGTAGAACTCGCTAGGTTGAATCCCCTCATATAGGTGAGCTTCCATGTGGTTTCCGTTGTAGAAGCGGTACTTTGGGTCTGCCTTGAACTCAGGAGACATGTGCCTCTTGAGTTCGGCGACAGAGACATTGTACTGCTTCGCAACCAACTTCTGATTACTGGGGCGAGATAGGTTGCTGACGTACACCATCTTCCCCGTACGTCCACGAACCTTCACTCGATAACTACTACCCCATCGAATAGCTCGAATATTTAATCGTTTTAGTCCTTCAAGCTCGTATGCGAACATCGTTATATATCAGTGTCTATATTTTTCCGCGGGGCTGACTTTATAAAATTTGGATCTTGTATCAGGATCAATCGACTTTATATATCAGTCATGTCTATATCAGTATTGACTTTTTTATGTGAGAGAAAAAATAATTAATTAACTAAGTTCGGTTTTCTCAGTAAGTTCGCTTTGGTTAGGTTCGACCTTCGGCTTTCGTTTGCGTTCTCGAATATTCTCTCGATTCTTGTCGTCGTAGCCTTTTTGGTAAGCTAAGCGAGCTTCGCGCGTGCGCTCGTAATTGCGCTTCTGCGCTGCCTTAATGCGCTCTTTGTTAGCCTGGTATTGCTCAGGAGAATACGCCATGTTACTATATTACTAACTTTATAGTTGTCAGGATCAAAATAAAGTTGCGAGTCATTTGTTGCAATCTTTGCGTATCACTTTGAAAGTACCTATCTTTAGGTGCCACTTTTGATATTGAAAGTGCAGACTCTATTGTTGCAATCTTTGCGTATCACTTTGAAAGTACCTATCTTTAGGTGCCACTTTTGATATTGAAAGTGACTCGCTAGACAGCGAGTTTACTTCCGGGGACGAGTTGTAAGAGCATCATCTGAGCGAAAATTGATGCATTGCTTTTAATACATTTTCCATTTACTCCTAGCTATCGTAATCCTTTCTGTGGTGCTTGGAGGTGTGGAGGAGGCCTCCTTCGCACTAGAGGGTGGTTAGCGATGCTGTCGACGAAATAGCGTCTGGTTGGAAAGAACGTTCCAGAATCGTTCTTGTTGGTAAATTACCGTTAGAAAAAAAAACGCCGGAGTAATATTCTAAGAATTACTACTAACCCTTTCGTGGCTCAAGGATACATTTTTCGCCCTTTTAGGCGTTTTACACAAACAAGCTCGCAAAATGGCGCATCTTGCGTCCTGTTAGCTTAACCCTTTAGTGCCGATCCTCAGTACGGTTTCCGAGAGACCTGTTAGACAGCTAGATCCAAACTCTAATTGGTCAGCGCGAAAACTGTGGGGTAAGTTGATGTTGCCGCCTTCACTTACAGATATCAATAGACCTATACCACAGCCACTCGTGAGCAGATATGATCAGCACCTGTGCGCGGTATAAGGCTGACAGAGGTTTTCATTCTCCGACTGTCTGGTTCACGCCACAAAGCAGTGGGAGAGGACGTTACGGGCAATTGGGATGTCCAGCCCGACTGTGAGAGCGTTTGGAGCGACAACGAGCACTTCCATGATCTGGCAACAGGAGACGACCTGTCCGACGACGACGATCTGATGCACGACCTGCCTTTCGACTTGGGAGACCACAGAATGCCACTACCCCAGCCCGTTCCTCGATCGGCTACGGCGCTGACGTCAACGCAACCAACATCAGCAACACTGTCTGAAAACGATTACCTCATTGCGATTCAGGGGAAAAGTGGGTTGCACCTGTTAATGGAGACGACAGTCCGAAGTGCATTGAAAAAAAAAAGGACGGCGCCTTCGGCCTATTTGCGCTGTTTGTAACAGCATCGCTGCGAAAGAGCATACGTGGATGGACTTCGATTAAGCTTGAGAGTAGTGAAGTAAGTCTATGATTGACAGCGAGCTCAAGGTGCACATTGGACTCGAGACTGCAATGAGTCTGTGCCCCGATATGCTATCTCGGACTATTGGTCGTCTGATAGATTTCTAGGGCAGCCTGCTTTTATCGAGACGATGTCGCGCGATCGCTTCAAACGCATCCGAGGTGCACTTCATTTGCACCGCGCAACTTCAGTGACTTTTGCAACAGTGCGTGACCCCCTTTAGCGATGCCGATGGCTTCTGCAGCACTATCGGAAGCGCTTTGCAGAAATTGCAGTGACAGTTGGAACCAGCAGTCTCGATGAGATATCCGTCCGAACAAAAGCTCGCTCTCGCACTAGAACGTACATGTCTTCCAAGCTAGATAAACGCGGCATTCGGTTCTATGCTGTTGTTGGCTGGCCTACATTGCACATCCAATCCGTGTGGGATAATGGGCCTGGCAATACAACACGAAGCACACCAGCTGAGCGCTACGCCGAAGTGCTCCCGTCACTTCGATCGTCGCTATACAATACACTATCCCGACCAGAAATCGACATCGACCCGAAATCAGCGACAGCACTATGGCCGGCCACCGAAGCAAGGCGTTCAAACAGGCAATCGACCGTTCATTCTCCCTGACTGGAGGTAGACGAACACGCGAGTGAGCGCCTTGTGGAGCGCCTTGTGTCGACGTCGATTAGGGCTAATAGAGCCGTTGCTTCGCATTCTCGCCGCGCTCTCCTTCATTGTTGCCTCGCACGCCGCCCACGCGCACGGTACTTGACCGCACCACCCGTATAATTAGTCGCTGGAGGAGAGAGACATCTTCGTCCTGCAGACGGCAAATCGGAATGAAGCCGCAATTGATAGATAGAGGTATACTGACCACTTACACCGTGACCTGATTGGTTTGAAAGTTCAAATGTCGAAAGGTAATTGATTCTAGTACATATCCGTAAGTACCTCTACCATACGTGTCGTTGCTAAAGGGTTAAGAGCTATGGATTTTTTTTACTACTAATCATATTATTGCAGATAGATTTATTGGTTCATAAATAACGAAGACTTCGTAATTTAAGAATGTCACGTAGCGTGCATCACACGAGATGTTCGCGACACTGCTGGCAGCGCAATGTCGGTGCTACCAGAGCGAGCAGCTACACCACTGACAGAAATCCAATGCTGGACGATTCAGCTGTCATGGCTACCACAGCTTTGATCCCAACCCAACAGGTCATCGCTTGCCGTCGCGACCTCGCACTTGCGCTTGTTGTAGTGGGTCTAACTTGACTCACTACTTTTGCTTACACGTTGCGCTACGTGTAGGAGGAAGCGTAAGTACTTAGTAATTACTTAGGTTAATTATATTTGAATACACAAATATAATTTAAATCCGATAAGACTCCAAGTGACTTAGAATAGGTAAAATGATAACTGTATTGTTTGTAAATTGATCTTCCTCCTAAATCTGCTAAAACTGTTTATCATCTATGAAAGGGGTTGGCAGCAGCTGGCTGTCAGAGCCCCGCTAATATGCACGTCTCTGATTGGTAGAAAGATGCTGCTTTCTACCAATAGTATCTTTGGGTAGGTGTGGACCACTCATTGTGGTGACCCACTTCAATGTATCCACTGGTGTGACTTACACCAAAGTGAGGAAGTATCTAAAACTTTTAACAGATATCTTATCTGTTAAATTCACAAGTGGCTTGTAGCCACTTGTACGTGTAACCCCGTTACACCATCCCCCCCTTAAGGTTAGACGCGCGGGGTCTCCGCACGTCAATCTTCTGAATTGACCACTCGTCAATTCTCCGCGTTTGGAGAAGAAATCCGCGCTCATTCAACGATGAACGCGCCTCAAGAAAAGAAGAATCCGAAGTCGGTGGAGAATCATCTCTCCATCGATGACTACTTCGAGCGCCAGAAGGCGAAGTATGGCGACGTCGTTGACTTCGACGACGATGATGAGGACATGGAGGACGAGAAAGACTCGTCCTCAAAGCGCAGAGACTCAGTGTCGAGCGAATCGCTCGACCCCCACGCTAAGAACATTCGTTCGCGTGAAGGGGACGAATCGGACACTTCGAGCTCGAAGCTTTCGCGAACTGAGAGTGATACCCCATTCGCTTCCTCTGGGGCTCTCAGTACTCCGCGCGCTGCAGCTGCAGCGCGTGATTCTAAAGCGCTAGGTTCTCCGCGCGCTGCCGGCGCAGCGCGCGATCCGTGGATGCCGTCCGCGTCCGAGATCACCGACCGGTATGGGAACTCGGTACCTCCGAATGAGGTACCGCTGTACGTATGCAGCGCCATCAAAGATGATGCCGTGGCTGCCGAGCTGCACGTTGATGCGGAAACGCATCAAAGGCGCGATTATTGCATCGGACTCTTCCATGAGCTCCGATGGTTTCAAAGCAAGAAGACATCTTCTCGCAGCAAAGTGCCCGAGTGGCAGGCACTTTGTCAAAGTTGGAATGCCATTGTTGAAAACTTCAACAAGAAGCCGAGTGCTTACCGAGATCGGATTAAGCAAGCGCGTGATCGCTTCGAGACGTACTCGAAGTGTGGAAAGTTGGAGCAACTCCACGTTGCTGCGGAGGAGGCTAATGTGCCGTGCGCTGTGCCCGAGGGCTTTCAGTGCACGAAGTTCTTCCCAGGCGCGGTCCGCTTGAGCGACCGCGACCT
Organism: Phytophthora cinnamomi; assembly: GCF_018691715.1. Lineage (NCBI taxonomy): Eukaryota > Oomycota > Peronosporomycetes > Peronosporales > Peronosporaceae > Phytophthora > Phytophthora cinnamomi. The sequence continues at coordinate 851,993 of NW_027150977.1, read as the reverse complement.
GAACGGGTACACGTCATTCCGTGTGCCCGAAAGTCTCAAAGAGCTCCGTGCTAAGTTCTTAGCACGTGAGGGTTCGGGAGCTAGTGATGACCGCAGCGCTCGTGTTACTTCCGCTGCGCCAGCGCGTACTGCTCTTCGTACGCCCTCACCATTTCCGGAACGTCCTCCAGCAAGACGTTCCGCGGCTCCCATGTATCTTGATGGGAGGAAATCCTCTCCAACGAATACGAAAACGAGCCCCTCGAGGGTTCGTTTTCGGGATACTATGGTCAACAATCCAGCGGGTTGAGCCGCGGGCGTCACAGATCGGCGGTGGCGGGGGTGGGAGCACAGGTATGATCAGCCCCGGGCTGATAAGTACGCTCCTCTCCACGGCCGGGTGACCGCCGCGGAGCGTCTGCAGGGCGCTGAGTTCGCCGCCCTGAAGCAGGAGCTGGCGAACCAGAAGGCCCAGGTCGCGGCGGTCTCGCAGACCGCCTCGAATATCCAGGTCGAGTTGGGGACCCAGATGAAGGGGTTGCTCCAGCGCGCGGACGCGCTGGAGGAGAGGCTGCTCGTCGCCGAGGCCAAGGCTTCCGCTTCTGCCTCGGATCCTGCCGAGGCTTCGGGTCAGCCGAGATAGATGGCTCGTGCTGCAGGTATGGCTTCAGCCGTCCGACGTAAAAGGTCGGATGGAGGTGCATGCTAGACGATATGTCTAGTATGTAAGCGTTGCCGTGCCGTGCCAACACAGTGAACGGCCCGATGAAGCGCGGAGCAAGAAAGCTTGCTCCGAAATCCGAAACTGCATGTTTAGGCAGGTTTTGAGTAGCTAACAAAACCAATGAACTAACTTTGAATTCATTTGTGTTGCCTCTGCCCACATTGTCTGCGTTCAGCTTCTGTTGGTCAACAGAAGCTGCTATTGCATCTTGGACAAACCGAATCACGGCTTGTCTTTTGGTAAGGAAGTTGATTGCATCTGAGCTGAAGTCATTCAGCTCGCTCTCCGCTAGAGGCCCGGCCTCTGCGTGGTTCTTTGCGGTGTCTGCGCCCTGCGCAGACCCGTGGTCGTTGGCCTTGTTGTTGGGGGAGTCTGCGCCCTGCGCAGACTCATGTGGTTTGTCCATTGTTGCAGCTGACACTGTGCAAGTGTCAGCGGTTTTCTGCGGCTGCTGTATTGCAGTCGTAGATCCTCCCCCACTTAAAGTGGGAGCCACCACTCCGAGTAAACTCGGTAGACGTGGATGCCGCATGGCATTCACATAAAACGGTGTATGCCCGGTCGAGGCATGCACTGAGTTATTGATGGCAAACTCTGCCATCGATAAGCACTCGCTCCAGTATTGGAACGAGTGAGCGTAGTTCTTCAAAATGTCGACGAGCACGCGATTCACGCGCTCGGTTTGACCGTCCGTCTGCGGGTGATCCGCAGTCGACATTGAAAGCTGACTCCCAAGAAGTGTAAACACTTCTTGCCACAGGTGCGCTGTGAAGCGCGGGTCTGGCCGTCTGCTTCGCCGTCACCTCTGCCGCCACCGCAGCAAGATGGTGCATCTTGCTGAAGCGGTCGACGAAGACCACAACAGCGTTCTTCCCTCCGCTGTCGGAAGGCCAAAGATGAAGTCCAAAGACATGGGCTTCCGACACTCCGACGGAGTCGGTAGTGATTGCAATGGAGCCTACGCAAACGGCGCAGGCTTTACGCGTTGGCACACCTCGCAAGCGCGGACGTACTTGCGCACCCACTTGTACTGGTGGTGCCAGTAGAAGTCACGCGTGAGAAGAACGTATGTCTTCTCACGTCCTAGATGTCCCGCAGATGGGACATCGTGATACTCGTACATGATCCTGAGTCGCAGGTCATGGTCATTTGGCACGACAACGCGATCCGCGTTGTCGTCAACTGCATTGTAAAGCAGTAGTCCGTCGTGCACTCGAAAGCGGTGTGCACGCGCTGGGCAGCTTCTGACGGGACTTGTCAGAAGGCGCTGTGCCGTAGGCCAGCAAGAGTTTTGTGTCCGCGTCGTGCGCGTACGCGGCCTTCACATCGTCCAACAGAGACGATGTGGGTTTGTTCGATCGCGTGACGTCAATGGTATTGACGTCAGCAGCTTCTGCGTAGTCTGGCCGACGTGATAACGCGTCGGCCACTACATACAAGCTTCCGGGTTTGTATTCAACCCGGAAGTTATACTCCGCAAAGAATAAGAGCCATCTCGCCATTCTTTGTGAAATGTGTGGTGACTTCACTGCAGTGCGCAGTGATGCATGGTCGGTGTAGACTACAAACGGTCTACTTCCAAGCAAATACACTCGGAACTTTGCGAGTGCATACTTCATGGCAAGGAGTTCCTTGTCATGCACCGGATAGTTGCGCTCAGCTGGCTTCAGCTGACGCGATTGGTAGTAGACGACACGATCACGACCCTCGTGATCGTGCTGCATCAACGCGCATCCGATTGCAAAGTCGGATGCGTCACACACTACGTGAAATGGGCGATCTTGGTCAGCCACTGCCAAGATCGGTGCTTCAGTCAAGCCCCGCTTGACTGCATCGAATGCCTTTTGGCAATCGGTTGTCTAATTCCACACAGCTTCCTTCTTGAGAAGCTGTGACAGCGGACGGATCTTGCCCGCGTAATCCTCCACGTACTTGCACAAGTACGTGGCCAAGCCAAGAAACTGCCTCAGTTCCTTGACACTTGAAGGCGTTGGCCATTCATTAATCACTCTGACCTTTCCGGGTCAGGGCGAACGCCATATTTCCCTACGAGACACCCGAGGACGGGTATCTCGCTCGCCCCGAAGATACACTACTTCAGGTTCGCGTAGAGCTTATTCTTTCGCATAAGCTCAAGTAGCTTCCGGAGATGCACCCTGTGCATCTCTACGTCGGTCTTCCCGTCCACAGCCCGGCTGTGGATGAACACATCATCGAAGTAGCTCGGTGCGAAGTCGCGCACCGAGCGCAACAAGCGCGTCACGCACCTGTTGAAAGTCGCAGGGGCGTTCCTAAGCCCCTGTGGCATTACTAGCCACTCCCAGAGCATGCCGCTTGGCGTGCTCACTGCCGTGAGAGGGATATCGCTCTCACGCATTAGGATTTGATAAAATCCATCTCGCAAGTCGAGAGCACTGCAAACGGTGCTCCCGGCCATCGAATCGATTATGACATCTTTTCGTGGTATCGGCGTCTGTGCCGGTACCGTCGCATCGTTCAGCTTGTTGTAGGCATGAACGATGCCCCATCCGCCCTCTGGCTTTTTGACACAGAACGTCGGAGCACTGTGCGGGGACTTTGATTCCCGCACTTGTCTGTTTACGACGACTTTCAAAGAAGTCGTCGATCGCTTTTACTTGTTCTCGCAGCAGTGTCCACTGCCGCGTGACACAGTACTTTGTGCCCGGCACGAGATCAATCTCGTGCTGAATGCCCTTATCCTGCGGAAGCTCCGCAGGAATGTCTTCCGGGAGTACGTCTTTGTACTCCCTCAACAATTCGTAATAGGGACTCGACTTTAACGAGTCCCAACCTTGTTCCTCGAAGCGTTCTAGCTTCGTCTTCGCACTGAGAGTGTCTTCACTCTCAGTGGTACTTCCCATGAAGAGCTGTCTCAGCTCTTCGCTCTCGCTCTCCGTTCTTTCGCTGTCCAAAAGAACGCAGACTTGCTCGATGCGTCCATCGTGCAAGTCGCGCGTGAAGCGCTTCCAGCTCATGGCTGGAAGCGAGGACAACTCCGACGCCGTCGTCGGAGGCCTAGCGAGTTCCATCTCACGATACTGGAATCCAGTATCGGTGCGCGTCAAGACGCTTAGCGTCTCGACATCTGGCGTCACCGCCGCAGTCTGCCCAGCAGACTGCTCTTGTTGCGTCTCGGTCCCGGACCGAGACTTGCGCAGCGTTCTTCGCGTGCGCCGTCTTCTTATTGTACGGAGCCCGGCTCCGCACGGTGGTTCTTCTGGCCCAGGCCCGGCCATGGACAATTGTTCGCCTGCGGACCTTGTCCGCGGGCGCGCGGTATCAAGCCCGGCTTGACCGCATGGCGCTTCGTCGTGCAGCCCGGCTGCACGATAGCATGCAAATTGCGTCAGTGCGGTACGTTTGCAACCGCCCGCACTGTTTGCAGCGTCAACTCCCGGAGTTGACACGCCTCCGTCACCTCGACGCCAATCATTGGCGGAGCCCCTCATGAACGAGGGTGCGTTGGCTCCCGGAGCCGACGCGTCGTTGTCGACCTGACCGCTTCGGGTCAGGGACTGTCCCTGACACGCTTGAACGTGGGTGTTGGTTCCCGGAACCAACACATCTTTTTCTTCCGACGTCGGCAGCATTGCCGACGTTGGTCTCACTTGTGCGCGCCCTCGCGCACTTCTTGGGCACTCCGGGACAGCAGCATAAAGCGCTGTCTCGACTGGTGAGCCACGCGCACCTGCTGGTGCGCGCGCTGCGGTAACAGGGCCATCGCTCTCTGTTCCGCTGTCGCGTCCGAAGCGCACGAGCGTGCGCTTCTTCCAGTCTATCACCGGATCATGCCGTGCAAGCCACGGCATGCCCATTACCAAGTCGAACTTATCGTCCAGGTCCAGGACGATAAAGTGTTCGACAAACACTCGTTGTTTGTACGAGAAGCGCACGTTCACGACGCGCTTCTCGGTCTTCACGATGGCACCTGTTGCCAGTCGTACCTCCAGAAGACTTCGAGGTGTATCTACCTCCTCGAAGTCAAGTCTCGACAGGCTTCGTAGTCGAACAAAGTTGTTCGACGCGCCTGAGTCTACCAATGCTCGAAGAGAGTCACTCGCTCTCTTCGAGTAAACCTCAAGATGACTAGGTTTGGCCTGTCATCTTGTTTCTTGCAGTGAGATCTGGTCTCACTGGGGCTGCAGTCCTCAGTGTCGCGTGCCCGATGTCGGCACGCGCGACTGCATTACCAGTAGGGCGCCCCGCGCCTACTGGATGTTCGCGTTTTTTGTTGGTCCGCGGCGATGCCTAGCATCGCCACGACGGCTACCTCCAGGGGCATGGGAGCTGTGCACTCCCGTGCAAAGTGTCCGATCCTTCCGCAGCGGAAGCATCGTACGTTACCTCCCTGCTGCTGGTAACCAGCAGTTGTTGCGTTCGAGAGGTCCATTGGCTCCGGACCTCCCGTCCTCGCTACCGGGCGCGGTTGCGGCCTCGGTACGTTTACATGGAGTTTAGCCTGCCGCAGGCTAAACTCTTCTTGCATGGCAAGAGTGATTGCAGCTTCGAGAGTACTCGGGTACTCTCGGAAGAGATAGGTCTTCACAGGCCCATCTTTAAGCCCCTTCATGAACGTGACGACCTTGGTCGCCTCGTCAATTGGTTAGTCACGATATTTGATACCAAATATCGTGCGCGCTGCGCGTAAGCATGGACGTCATGCTTACCCTGCTGAAGGTCGAGGAACTCCGCCCTCGACCGGAACTCGTTTGCGGGGGCTCAAACGCTTGTTTGAGCTCCTCTTTGAATACTTCGTACGTGCTGAAGCACGTAGGATCGGAGAGTCGGCGTCCATACGCCCAACTCCTTGCGCGTCCGCCAAGGCAGGACATGGCGAACGCGACCTTCGACAGCGGGTCGACGATGCGTCGAGCCGCTATGGCTGTGTCGAGTTCGACAAGCCATCGGAGGAGAGGCTCGCCCTCTCTTCCCACATAATTGCTTACGCTCAACTTTAATGGTTGAGCACGCGGTGTCGTCCCTGACGACGCCGTCACTGAGGAAGCAGCATCACGCTGCTCCTTCATGATGAAGCCCAGAGCAACACCATGTTGCTCCGTCGGCGATAGCGTACGCAGCATTGTAGCTATCGCCGCTTCTCCAATGACTGTTGACAGTCGTTGGAGGGCCTCCCACTCTGGGTCAGACAGGTGGGGGCAGTCAGCGCGTGCAACATGCGTTGCAGGCGTGTTGGAGCTCTCCATGGGCACCTCCGTGCTCATGTGGTTCTCGGCTCCGCGTTCGTACGCCGCGTACGAACGTCAAGCAGTCGGTCGTTGGACGGACTACAAAGTGCTACCAGGTGTAGTGGGTCTAACTTGACTCACTACTTTTGCTTACACGTTGCGCAACGTGTATGAGGAAGCGTAAGTACTTAGTAATTACTTAGGTTAATTATATTTGAATACACAAATATAAGTTAAGTAAGAAAAGGATTCCAAGTGACTTAGATTAGGTAAAATGAGAACTGTATTGTTTGTAAATTGATCTTCCTCTAAAATCTGCTAAAAACTCTTTATCATCTATGAAAGGGGTTGGCAGCGGCTGGCTGTCAGAGCCCCGCTAATATGCATGTCTCTGATTGGTAGAAAGATGCTGCTTTCTACCAATAGGATCTTTTGGGTATGTGTGGACCACTCACTGTGGTGGTCCACCTCAATGTATCCATTGGTGTGTCTTACACCAAGGTGAGGAAGTATCCAAAACTTTTAACAGATAACCTATCTGTTAAATTCACAAGTGGCTTGCAGGCACTTGTGCGTGTAACCCCGTTACAACATTGCTGCTTCCCGAAACCGATACGACTGTGGAAATCGAAGAAGCTGGTGTACTTACCTTCCTGAATCCAGCTATCCACATCCTCCGTCGTATAGGTTTTACCAAGAGAGACTCCAGGAATCTCCATACCCGTCAGACCATGAGCATCGATAATTTTTCTCAAGAGCGGCTGATACTTAGCAACATTGTACTGTTGGATCTTCACCGACACCTCACCAATGTACTTGAACATATCCGCAAGCAATGCCTTTGGATCATCATTAACAAAGCAACGTACATCCTCGGTTAAACTATCCGCTACCGAAACCGATACGGGGATATGCTCGTTTGTGAAGAAAGTATTCTCCCCGTGTTGGACTGCTGTCGGCTTTAAGATTGCTTCGAAGTCGTAAACCATGAAATGGTCGATGTATTGGTCAACATTCTTGATTGAGTACTTCGTAAGTAATGATCTGATAGCGTTCGGGGCTGGCTTATAGATGGTTGGTTGAGCTGGGAAGCTTTCAATATTTACTCGCTCACATTGATTCTTAGAGTGGTCCTTAAGCTTGATGGAGCTGACAAATACCATCTCACACTTCGCGCATTGGTACTTGCTCTGGAGCATGTCAACATTCTTGATGTAGAGGCCATGATTCTCGTATGATAGAATATCCATAGCGTCGTAATCCTTGTCCGATCGACGAATGCATTCCACTTTACCAGTACCCTCATCCATCGAGAAAACGTTGATAGATAGTTTGAAGCATTCCTCTACTTCATCGAGCTGGAGGAGATCAATAGGCTTAAAGCTGCGAAATAGTCCCAGAGAGTATGTGATACTCTTGAAAGAGCAATAACGCTTGAAAGCTTCCTTTACATGTGCCTGAATTCTGCGAGGATCCTTCTTAGGGTCCTGCACCGAGTGCCAGGCAACGCAATGGAAGACGCACTTGTTGTTGGTCTTCGGGAAGTTGATTACGTGCTTGTTTTCACGAATAACTGCCGGGATGATCGCTTCACTATCTCCCAGAGCATGGTTGCGGTGGTAGATGTAAATCTTGAAGCCGGTAATCGCTTTGAGCTTGTATCCAGAACTGGGGTAGTTCAGCTTGTTTGCCAGCTCCATCGATCGGATCTCAGAAATTATTTTCTTACGGATGTCAGATTTGCTGTTGATAGCAATAGGTGCGTCGAATACATACGTATTTCCAATATTTGGGTGGAAGTAGCGCGTTTCACTATCATCAGTTAGACTAACAAGGTCGTAGCCGAGGGCAATATTTACCTTGAAGGAACTCTTTTGACTGTCAAGAACGTTCTCGAGCTTCTCGTAGAACTCGCTAGGCTGAATCCCCTCATATAGGTGAGCTTCCATGTGGTTTCCGTTGTAGAAGCGGTACTTTGGGTCCGCCTTGAACTCAGGAGACATTTGCTTCTTGAGCTCGGCGACAGAGACATTGTACTGCTTCGCAACCAACTTCTGATTACTGGGACGCGATAGGTTGCTAACATACACCATCTTACCCGTGCGTCCACGAACCTTCACTCGATAGCTACTACCCCATCGAATAGCTCGAATATTTAATCGTTTTAGTCCTTCAAGCTCGTATGCGAACATCGTTATATATCAGTGTCTATATTTTTCCGTGGGGCTGACTTTATAAAATTTGGATCTTGTATCAGGATCAATCGACTTTATATATCAGTCATGTCTATATCAGTATTGACTTTTTTATGTGAGAGAAAAAATAATTAATTAACTAAGTTCGGTTTTCTCAGTAAGTTCGTTTTGGTTAGGTTCGACCTTAGACTTTCGTTTGCGTTCTCGAATATTCTCTCGATTCTTGTCGTCGTAGCCTTTTTGATAAGCTAAGCGAGCTTCGCGCGTGCGCTCGTAATAGCGCTTCTGCGCTGCCTTAATGCGCTCTTTGTTAGCCTGGTATTGCTCAGGAGAATACGCCATGTTACTATATTACTAACTTTATATTTGTCAGGATCAAAATAAAGTTGCGAGTCATTTGTTGCAATCTTTGCGTATCACTTTGAAAGTACCTATCTTTAGGTACCACTTTTGATATTGAAAGTGACTCGCTAGACAGCGAGTTTACTTCCGGGGACGAGTTGTACGAGCATCATCTGAGCGAAAATTGATGCATTGCTTTTAATACATTTTCCATTTACTCCTAGCTATCGTAATCCTTTCTGTGGTGCTTGGAGGTGTGGAGGAGGCCTCGTTCGCACCAGAGGGTGGTTAGCGGTGCTGTCGACGAAATAGCGTCTGGTTGGAAAGAACGTTCCAGGATCGTTCTTGTTGGTAAATTACCGTTAGAAAAAAAAACGCCGGAGTAATATTCTAAGAATTACTACTCGTATGTAGTTCCCACTATAATCCGCTTGGTCACCATCCTCTTATGTCACCAACAAAGCGAGGGTAGTACGGTGGGAATACCATTTTGTCGTCGTAACCCAGTTCGCCACTAGTTTCAACAGCTCTCGAATCCACAGCAGACACTGGGTGCGACAACGGCAACTCGTAGATCCATTTCCCAGTACTGCTCCACCCAGGCGAGGTATAATGGGCTGTAAGTGGCAGCGACGTGGAGCTGCTGGTGCATTTTATTGCAACCCGCTGCTGCCGATCAACGCTGCGTACATTCATAGCGGAATCCGCGGAGAACTTCGACTTGGTTGACTTTCGCTTCACGGTGGCGGTAGACAAGAACTGTCTTCCGTGTGTTCTGCAGTAACCTTGCGCCTGGACGAATTTCTTGCAACCGGGAACTTTGCATCGGCAACCACCTCCGTGTGCGCTACAGAACCCAGCACACTGGCTAAGCTTGAGGCAACCGTCGAATGCACAGCGACGTCCGCCTCCATGTGCAACGCACAAACCTTTGGTTTGGGCGAACTTGTGGCAAAGCGGATAGGAGCAACGCCTGCCACCACCATGCGCCTTGCAGACGTTGCCTTGGAGGGCCAGTTTCCTGCACTCCGGCACGCTGCACAGGGCTGTCTTGTGGGTTCTTGACATGTTAGCGATGCGGTGGCGACTTGGTGTCTCTCAGGTTGGTACGGAAATGATAGCTGGTCGCGTGTACTATTAGGTAGAGGGCGAAAGCTACATAATCACAGTGCGAAACGTAATCCCAAAGCCTACCAATGCAGAATCCCCGGGTGACGCACACAGTACCGCATCGCCCCTGTCCTAAGCGAAGATTTGTCCTAAGCGAATTTTTATTTTAGCCAATGAAAACAATGCATTGACACCGCATGTCTGTAGTTAAAATTCCATGTTGACCAGCTAATTATAGGCTGCCACCAGCCATTCGGTCTCAGTGTTCAAAGTGCTATGGGTAGACCACGCACCACAGGAACCGGCAAAAAACCAAAGCGCTACACCCGCATTGCAGTCGACTATGCGCACAAGCGCCGTCTTCTCGAATTCCTGGCTGCTGGCTATTCTGTAAACGAAACTATTGCACTCTTCTACCCAAATTGCAGCAGGAAAACAGGTTTGTAGTGATGATGATTATTCCAGCAGCTCCCACGATGAGTTTTTCTAGATGCACAATACAACACATTACTTTGATGAGACTTAATTGCGAAGGTAACCAAGCGAGCTTGGACACGTAGCTCAATTGGGAAAGAGCGCCGCAATTTTATGCGGATGGACGCGGTTTCAATTCCCGCCGCGTCCATACTTTTTGATTGGTCCAAAATACCAATAATTATTATAACTTTTACTTTTTATCATTTAATTCTGAGACTTGGCAACAGATGTACCGTAAACTGCATACATTGCAGTTCGCTTAGGACAGGGGCGATGCGGTAACGGAATGAATTACGTTCCCGAAAGAGGATGTAGTTTGGAAACACTGATAAACTGAAGGTATCTAGAGCCACTGCATAATCGGTCGTTCCGTCGAATTCGGCGTAAAACGGAATACAGACGAGGGCGTGAATAAGGAACGCCTGATATATAACAACTTTCAAGTGGTATGAGCCAATTAGAGGGCATAAATTGCCATTGATGGGACAAAATACTTGATTTAGTTAATTATGTCACTAATCTGTGTCCGGTCCACGCGTGGCGCCAACAAGACTTGATGATGTCGGTGTCCAGCGCATTACACGCGTTGCTGCACCACGTGACTGCGTCCGATGTCTCGATTACAAAGGGGTCCAGCTCGCAGCACAGTCTCCAGACTGCCTCTTCGCCGCAGTCTTGCAGTACACGCCGCTTGATCCACGCGATCACACCTTGGTCGCTTGAGCGAGCTCTCGTTGTCCAGGATCATCTTGACGGACGATTTGCCCGGCGCCTTGTCCAGCGCAAACATCTCCCGAGCCCATTCTCCTAGCGTCGCGAGGCTCCACGTTGGCTCGCGGGTGCGCATTGCACAGAGGTCGAGCTGTTGCTGCTTGGTGAGGCGCATTCTCCGTGCTTGCCGCTCCATCTTGTTCGTGTCAAATTCGAATTTCCCGCCCAGATTCAAAACCCAGCTCTGCCAGCAGCTCAGCTGGCCAATGGCGATGTCAGTGCTTCAAGTTCTTCCCTCTAGAATTGCATAATATTAGGTTTTTAAGGTTATAGGATGACACCCGTTCCTTATTCACGCCCCTGTCTGTACTACTAGTAGTACATGTATTGTGGTTTGCAGATATTTTGTCGCTCGGATTTAGGGCTTAGATCGATCTCTGAGATAAAATAATTCGAAGACATAAACATGCGACATGGTAGTAAATCGACCTCCAGGTGTAGGTAAGTCGCACCACCTCTTCCTACTAAATATAACGGGCGCATCGTTGGTTCTCAGGACACCGAGGTAACGTCGCCGGCCACTGCTACTCCGATACGGCTCTGTTGGACGTGTTTGATGGCTCGTTAGCTTCGTTTGTGAGTGCACTAGCGGCTCCTGTATCGCTGGGCTTTCCGCTTGTCTGTCGCGAAAGCTGCACTCCGCCATGTAAGACCGCATGTCGATACTACGCTACCATTTTACTTTAGGAAAAGCGTTTCGTATGAACTGCTGTAGCTCCTCTAAATAAAATGTAGGGTGGGCTTTCACGTACTTTCGAACACGTCGTTCGGCCAACGCGACGAGCGATTAGTTCGACCTCCTTCGTCAACCACACCATCGGTCAAAAACAACTTGTACCAACGTTGCAGTGTTCGCACGTTAGGCCCAAATATATCGCTAACATCTGCATACATATTCCATACACATGCATAAGAGAAATGGCTCGCCAACGGTAGTCGAGAGAGTACATGCTGCACTTGTGCAAGGTGAAGGTTTTCGGAAACTGCGGTGCTTCGACAGATCAGCAGTGCGATCTGCCGACCACTCGTCAAGTGTCCAGATGTAAGTGTCCAATTGCATATTTTGTATATATACAGCGGCATTATAATCCGTACACAGCCATCGCGATTTAAAATAAATCGGCCCGAATTGCGTTTTTGGATCGGCAATTCGACCACAGATAGCGTAAATCGATATCGATATCGAGGCTGGCGATTATAACTTGGAGGATTTAATGGCCATCTGTTTTTATATCGGGCGCCAGATATTATAACTCGGGCAAAACACTAGGTGAAAACGACAAACGCATTGCAAAGCATAATACTTGTAAACCTAATGTGTGTGGGTGGGGGTGGGGGTGGAGCTCAGCATTAGCTTTTTGGCCGGAATTTTTCGACCGAAATGGTCACCATATTTTTATGGTCTGCGGACAACATTTTGCGAAATGGTTCAGCTGTTTGGGCAATTTACCTCTCGCTCGGTACGGACGTTGATGTAGCCCGCCACTCGTGTTCCTTTGATGATCAGCAATGAGCTGCCTGAGGTGGGAGACGCGAGGCGTGGCTTGTGCAGAGCCTGAGCAAGTCGCAACGGCTTCGGCCGCCTCGTGTGCCGCGCCGCCATCGAGAACCCAAGACCGAGGTGGTGGCCATCAATGACCTGTTCATGGAGCTGGAGTACATGGCGTATCTGTTCAAGTACGACTCGACGCACGGCAAGTTCGACGGCTCCGTGGAGACCAAGGTCGGCAAGATGGTGGTAAACGACCAGGTGATCCACGTGTTCGCGGCGCGCAATCCGTCGGAGATCCCGTGGGGCAAGGCAGGTGCCACGTACGTGTGCGAGTCGACGGGAGAGTTCACGACGGAGAAGGCCAGGAAGGCGGCTGCAAGAAGGTGGTGCGGTGATCTCTGTGCCGCCCAAGGACGCCACGCCCATATAGGTGATGGGCGTGAACCACGACGGCTCGGCGCCCGTGGTGTCGGACGGTTCGGGGCCCGTGGTGTGATGTAGTCGACACTTGGGCTCGTAAAGGGCAAAAAGAAAAGTGATATTGTATTAATAACTTAAAGTCCGTAGTCTCTTGTACCTAGACTAGTACTCACTCTCCTTGTTGAACACAATTGTTATTTGACGGGTCACCCGTAAACTTCGTCCCGTACGTCGTCCCGTAATCCGTCCCGTGTAATACGTACCACAACAAATATAAATTACGAAACCAGTAATATATAACGCTGTGCGTTACACGTGGTGTCGAACGCGTCGTGCACGACCAACTGCCTGGCACCGCTGGCCAAGGTGATCAAGACAAGTTCCGCATCGTGGAGGGTTTGATGACGACTGCACACGCGACGACGGCGACGCAGCTGCCCGTGGACGGCCCGGCGAAGGGCGACAAGGACTGGCGCGGCGCCCGTGGCTGCGGCCAGAACATCTTCCCGTCGACGACGGACGCCGCCAAGGTCGTGGGCAAGGTGCTGCCATGGCGAACGACACACTGACGGGCATGGCGTTCCGCGTGCCGACGCCCAACGTGTCGGTGGTGGACCTTAACATCGGAGCATAATTGACGGAGCTGTGAAAAATTACGCATAGAGGGGTGGCAAATATAAGAACGAAGGCGTAAAATACAAATATATAGTGTTAGCGGCATTCGTTTTTGTTGTCAAAATGTTGTCAGACACTTTTGAAAGAGTATTCTGAAAATCTAGGAAAATTAGAGGCAGTAACGGTTAGTAGGCATGGCAGTACGGGTCTGGGTTGCCTAAACAGGAAATGACTCAAAATTTTGCTACGCCTGGTATCTTAGAAGCACCGCCGCGTTTGTTTCAGGTCTAAAGCTGGCAATTGAGTCTAAAATAGCTATCTCGATCTATGTGCTTGCCTAAACATGCAATCAAGTATCGTACTGTAGAACGCATTCACATGGTGTTTAAACACTCTATCGCGTACGATTCGGTATTATACGTTACGGATTCGGCTGTGTGTGCGCGATACACAGTACTTCGAGTTAGTATACGTGACCTGAACTCTTAACGATACTCCTAGACACCTGATATATATAAAGAACGGAGTGAAGAATGTTTGGATCATTGTGACTATGAATGTTTAGTATGTCTACGGGTTTTGCCAATTCAAAAAGAAGTCTATTTACTTAATGGTATTAATGCCGACTACCAATCTTGGTGCTGTGACTAACCCACAAGTATAAGATCACCGATTCGATTCCCACGGAGCGCACATTTTTTGCTTGGCTTTGGCCGGGCCACCCAACTGGGGCCCACCATAGACCCACCGCCGCGTAGCGGCGGCGCTCGGCTAGTAAATCTATATGAGAGCTTGGGGAGTTGGTGACCAAACACTACTATAGCCGGTGTTCTCTGCATTGTATAGCTATGTACTCTCCAACTGTATTATGTTGCCACTTTAGCTATACACAGACCTCTCAAAATTAGGCAGAAATGCCTACCTACCTAATTTGACCTCAAATAGGCATTCTGATTAGGTAGTTCGATAAAAACGGGGATGCAGGTGGTAAATATTATTCAAGTGAATTGTCTTAGGTACGTGGACTCTTAGCGATGCGTTCAGCTAGATCGAGCAAACTGAAGTACTGCAGCGACTGGAGTTGGCCATCCATTGCATAGTTGGTTAGAGTTGTTCTCGGCGGGTTCTTGACTTGCTTCAAGGCGCTGAACTCCCTAAAAAAAGTAGCGTCTACCGGCTCGACCTTCACATCATCCAGCGCATACAGTAGGTAAAGCTACCAGGCAGCTCATCCGAACGACCTGCTCGCTCGCATGGTGGAGCTGGACCGCGTGGCCGAGTCCACGAACAACACGACTCAGCAGAACGGTATCTATCTCTCGCAGCATGTGCGGGCGAGGAGGAGGACGTAGGCAGTAGAATACCATCTACTAGTTATTAGCTGTAGCATGTCTGACTAAAGCGAAATACATGGACACTCCAATTGTTACATGTATCGCAGGCAGGATGTGCTTCTGCTCACGCAGGAACCAGCAGCGCTTTGCCGGCGGTACGGCGGGCCCAAACGACGCAGTGCAACGTCTTCAGCTGGCGCGATTTCGCGGCCAAACGCTTGACAGAATTTGCATCTTGCCACGGTAATTTCTCCATCAACAACACTTGAACCCAAAGACTGAAGGCCAAACTCAGCCTCATATTTGGGGATCCATTTTTGTCGCTGCTCCAGAGGGGTGGTTTTAGTTTGCACAAGGGCAGTGCTAAGAAGAAGAAGAATGAAGTTGATTAATTGGGAGGTAGAGTTGTCGTAGTGCTGGCTAAGTGAAAACTAAATTAAACCCAAGGCTGAGGTATCCACACACGCGTAATTGCGAGTTGAACGTCGTCACCAATTGGTTCAGGGAACCCCAGGCGGCGCAAAACTGTCCTGATGTCAGCACTATCAAGATTGAACGGTTGATCGGCGATAGAGATGCAGGTAGTGTAGCTGAAACGAGCAGCTCAAACGGGGAATGTTTGGGCTGATCGCACGCACACCGTGGAAATAGATATCGTTCTGGAGACACCATAGAACACAATAGCTGTGTAGATGCGCCATAAAATGCGAAGAACCTCACGAAGATGACGCCATTCGTCATGGACATATGGCGGTCGGACGGGAAGATCAACAGCCTCCACCCCAGGGAGCATCGAAAAGTGGGGCCCGTGGCTCCCATATCTTCCGCCATAACCGCTGGGCGGGTCACATTCGAAGAAGCAATGTGTAGCAGTCTCAATGGCCCGAAAGGGCAGTGTTTTCAGGCATATCGGGAATTAGGCATTTTGCAAAAATAGGATTATATATTATGCACTTTCCCTTCACACACTACCTAATTATGAGAGGCCTGGCTATACAGAGTCTAGATACAGTTGGAAATGATGATGATGATGATTTTACGTGTTCGCGCGAACACGTTCGCGCGAACACGTAAATCATCATCATCATCATTTCCAACTGTATCTCCATAAAATCACATCGACACATGTAAACCCACCCCAGACAAATTGCATACATACGCTGTTACCTTAATTAGTACTCTTCCGATCTGTTGGTCTCACGTCGATGTCGCGCCACTGGCTCGGCTGACATTAGCGTGAGGCAGTGCCTCTTTTTTTAATTAAAGTAGGAGGAACTGCCTCAGGCAGGATATCATCGCGCGGAGGAAATCGATGGCTCAGGTATTTTTTTTTGTCACTGTGGCGTTCACCAGTTCATCCTAAACCTCCCAGAGAGTGCACTATCTTGTATTCAGAATGTCTAAAACTTGTGCAGACATGAGAACGAACGGTTACCAGACGTTTGGGCTTTGTAGAACCCCACTACAAGCATCCAATCCAGTGTGTTTGTACCACTCCTCACTTTTCTGGATCCCCCTCACTGCTCTCAAGTTGAGTCTCAACATGCGCATGTCCGCCTCCATTACGATTTCTACGACGCTCCTGTTGCTGTTTAGCGTATCAAGTGTAGCAAGTTCCGCCACAGAGTGCACCGCCGACGTGAGCAAGTCCATCAACAAGGCCCTTGATAACAAAGTCTTCGGCACATGCAGTGCGGGGGTTCGACTAGTCATCCACTCGCTCTTCGACATACTCGTCGCTTCCGAACGTGACTTTCTCCTCTTTTGCCGATCACCGAGATGCATTGAACCGATGGAGACCCTGCTGAACTCCATTCCGACCGACTGCCTCATCCGCTACCACGGATCGGAGCGCAATTTGTCCAGCGACGTCTCTACGGTGTATTCCAAGTGTGCCGAGGTTGTTAGAGCCGCCGATCAGATCGCCGAAGAATACCTGTACATGTACTTCTTGGACTGAACAGTCAATAACTGCGACTATCTTCCATGACCGTTATTCTCCCACTGTGGAAATAAAATGAAAGTATCGATTCCTCAAGTGCTTCTGAAAGCCACACACGTCCTATATGAGCTGTACCTAGCCGTTAGCGCCCTGTTCCATCCTTCGCAGCTTCCAAATCAAGAACTACATGTATACCACCTTGATAAATCCAAGCTGGCTCACTCCACAGACACAATGTCGTCGACTGATGATACCCTGATTTCTGAGGCGGAATTCTCTACAGAGTAAACTTGCGATACAAACGATTTCACGTCCAACCACACACCAGCAATAGAGCTTGATGAAGACTGCGTCAATAAATGGTGCACGAGCCCATTCTCATACCCGGACGCTGGCACTGAAAACTCCATCGTTGCCGAGGCAATTGCTGCACAGGCGGCTGCTGCGTCGGCTTCGACGACCGGTGCACTTCCAAGCAGCCAGTGGCGTGGGTTCTTCACATCAACGCATGCTGGCACCAACTTCGCCGTTCGGCAATCTACACTTCTCCAAGTCGTAGAATCACGCATGAGCGCCACACACTTATTGGGATCGAGTTCCTGCCCGTTTGGCACAGTCCAAATTGTGGCCTCCATGCGTTTCGGGGTGATGTTATCCGGCGACGGTAGGTTTACACCACAGTTCACCACACCTGGGAGAGACTTCTCATTCAGCAGGTTCTTGTTGATACCAATCTGACCGTCGGCATTCAAGAAGCCGTACTCAATCTCGCTAGTTTCAGGACGGAAAATGGTGAAGTTCTCGTCGGGGACCCCAATATGCGTCTGTGACTCGTTAAACCGGCATTCCGGGAACGGAGCTAGCGGTAATGGCGGCTCCTGCCAATTGCAAACACTGTCCTTGACGAACAAGATCTCTTCACCATACGTCATATAGTCCGCGCCACTCATAAACACAACACGCTTGCCAACTCGGAGCAGCTCTTCGAACGTAGGCCACTTGGTGCCGTACTATTGCCACAATCAAATTTAAAGAACGTCAGTGTCCAAATTCTCCAAACCATCAATACATCACCACAACAAGAACAGGCACACAAAACCCACCGCCAACTCAATCGGGTGTAGAATCTCCTTCTCGGGGAAGTACTGCTTCAAGTAGTCCAGCAGCTTGCCCACTTTCTTCCACTTCATGAGGTCGGTCTCGTCATCGAAGAACACCATCAAGAACTCATCCGCATTTTCCGGAGCGTGCAGCCACGTCGACAGCTCCTCCAGTGCCTCCGTCAGCGGTCGCTGCTCCTTCGACGGGATGCTGCTCAGACTGGGCTTGCAGCCAATAGTTTCCGAGTCCCACTCGATGTCCGTGCCCAGCATCTTGGCGATCTCGTTGAAAACCTCGATCATCCCGTCCAGTAGCTTGGATTTGAACCCGCCACAGTGGGCGATGCGCAGATCCCCATCGAACCAGTGCACGTCCAGCTCTATAAACCTCACGCCCAGATGCAACTGGTCCGTGAGCGAGAAGAGCTGGTCGTTGGTGTGCACCTCCATGCCCTTCTTGAACCACGAGAAGTACTGCAGGTAGCCCTCAAACACGTGGTCCTCCACGCCGTATCCATCGGCATAATTGATGGCCGAGTTGTGCGTGCCCGGCAGCGCCGCAGAGCAGAAATTGCGGCGGTACGCGAGCTTGCGCTGCAGCTTGAGCGCCTTCTGCAGCCACTGGGCCACCTGCACGGACCCGCGCTGGCACACGATGGCGCACACGCCCTTCTGGTCACAGTGCTTGGTCTTGTCGCATTGCACGTCGGCCGGGACGAGATCTGGGACGCTGTCCAGCACGCGGGCCTTGAATTGGGCGCGATGTTGCGCAATTTGGTTTGAAGACGGAATAGTCCACAGATCGTCCGATGCTGCTGCGACGGCGGCGGAGAGAGACAACAGGACTACAGAAGCGAAGGTGAAGACGACGGAGAGGCGTCGGGGGAGCGTCAGGGAGCGGCGCGGGGCCTGGGAGGCGCGCGTGAAGTGCGCCATGGGCAGCGATGGAGACGAATCAGTTATGGGAGTGATCTTTATTTTCTCAGAACTTGTGTGGCGTACATCATGTTGCGCAGAAGGGCACTTCAACTTCAACTTTTGCGCTCACTGGTCTCCAACGCTCTTTTGACCTGTAGCCGATGGGGTTTCCTCACTTCATAGTCTGCAATCTTCGAAAGTCGTTTTGATTCGAGAAATCCTGTTGTATTTTATAGTTGGATTTACGAGCTGGACGTTGGTAAGAAACAAGGCTGTTCACAGTGACAAATTGCTTGGTTTCCCGTCTACTAGCAATAGCCCTGCGTTGGCTCGCGGGTTTATCGGTGGAATCTACAACAACACATTGATCGTCTTTTGAGCACGGGCAGCCGAGATCGTAGGCTTCTGCTATAAGGGGCTTCCGTTGAGAAATGGTGGCAATCTGGGGACAGCTAGGTTTCCAATTGCTGAAGGGGCTCCATCAGCCTCTTACCTGCGGTCACTAGTAAACAAATCCAAGTTCAGTGACGTGACATTCAATGGTATAGTATGGATATACGTAGTACGCTGAGACGCAGGATTGCATTTCCCCAACCACACACTTACTTTATTCTTGTGTTGTAGTGGAAGGTGTAGAGGTTTTTGGCCACAAGAATCTGTGTATGCGCTAGGAATACTTCAAGACACTGATTCAAGCAGAGGTAATCAGAAATCAACTTGCTTTCGAAGATGGTGCCTTACAAGACATTTTTGGCAGCATACACAAGCGAGTTCCTCGCCAACAATTGAAATTACAGGCATGAGCCGAGCTATTTTCCTGTTGCTACTGGAGTACGTGTATAGCGACCACGTCGATATTTCAAGTGAAGCTGCGATCGAGTTGTATGTCGCTGCGGATAGGGTACGTTTGGCTCAAGGACTTTTGTTCACATGCTTCTTGGGTGTTAGGATCATTGTGGACGCAGTTCGAAATTGACAGTCTCAAGCTACTTTGCGCGAACCAAGTTCGTCAATCGTTGACCGTCGAGACGGCCGCTGGCATTCTAAAGCTTACCGATCAACACCATGCAGCAGAACTGCAGAACGAATGTGTAGCGATGATCATTGCAAATTTCGAAGTCGTGTCAAAATCGCAAGGGTTTCAAGACTTGCTGATCACCAATGCGTCCCTGGTCTTGGAGATTCTAAAGCAACGCTAGAATTAAATAGAGCGGTATCTGCACGAGTGCTCTACTGCCAAAGAGGTTGAAGAAGTGAGCCATTGCATATCACGAGTAAGATCACGAGGTCATAAGATCGCTTCTCCATTTTTTTCATTGATGCCGACAAGTTTCAATGCAGGAGAGCTAGCAGTGCGTTGTCATCTCTTTCCGAAGCATATCATCGCCTAATGGATTTCGAGTCCGCGCGGGTGCGTTGATCTCGCGCTGTTTTACGGAGTCACAGCGGGCTTGTGGCCGTGATGGCCGTCGTGCGTCGGACTGCTCGACTTGTCTCCCTTGAGTTTGTCCTTGACCTCGTTCACCGCCTCCTTGGCGCGCTCCACGAAGGACGGCGACGCCGACAGAGACTTCTCGGCGATGGTGATCTGGTGGCTCAGCGCGCTAAGGTTGAAGTTGTCACGCAACGTGGCCTTGACCAGCTCCTCGACGGTGTTGGAGCTGGCGAGGATGCCTCCTCCGCCTTGGTTGTGGTAGTGGTCGCCCTTGTTTCCGAGGAGGCCGTCGCCGTGGTTGGCGTCCTTATCCTTGTCCTTGCTTCCGAAGAGCCCGGTGTGCTTGTCGTCCTTGTGTTTGTCGCTCTTGCTGAATAGACCTCCGCCCTTGGACTCCTTGTCCTTGTCGTCGTTCTTCCCGAAGAGGGCTGCGACGCCCTTGGACTCTTTGTCCTTGTCCTTGTGCTTATCACCCTTGTTGAATAAACCGGTGTGCTTGTCGTCTTTGTGTTCGTCCTTGCTGCCCTTGTTGCCGAAGAGCCCGCCGGCGTTGGCCTCCTTGTCCTTGTGGTCGTTGCCACCGACGACGTTGCCGATGACGCCCTTGACGCCCGTGGAGCGGCCGCTCTTCTGGTCGTAGTTGCGCGCCGTCGTCTTCAAGACGTCCATGGCCTTGGCGGTGGCGCCCATCATGTTGCGAGCGGAGATGACCTCGGACTCGGACGGTTGGTGACTCTTGTTGATCTGGTGCGCGACGTGCTTGAGGTCGGCGGAGGTGTCCTTGGCCGTGCGCATGTCGCTCCGCAAGTACGAGGTGGCCGTGTTGACGAAGTGGTTGCCGTGGCGACTGTCGTATTCGGAGAGGTTCTTCTTGAGCAGCTTGAGGCACCTGGCGGCATCGTCGGCGGTTTGGTTGAGCATCTTCTCGAGGGAGGCGAACTCCTGCTCGGCGGTGACATTGCGGTCGTTGGATTTGCCCATGTCTGAGTGTCGCTTGCGCGGGGGGTTCGTTGGTTTGATCGGTGGTGGTGGTGGTGTATCGATTCGTGCGGTCACGTTTCGAAATGAGCTGAGGTTGTCGGGGCTGGCGCGGGCGGGACTGGTGAAGGGAGTATTGTAGTGTACTAGTGGAGTTGTCGTACTAGGTTGTTGTCCCCCCCCAGTAGTGCTCACTATTCACATGGAGAAAGTTTGCATCCTATATTATAGCTGTCGCGCGTGCCGCGTCGCTTAAGGTGGCTGCAGACGTCTCCCATCGAAGAGCATCTGCAGGTTGTCGAATGACTACGGTGTCGCAACCGTTGCCAGCATAAAGCTTTCGTTGATAACACTAACAGAAGTTCTCGCATGGTTTTGCAAGTCAAATTCCAATATATTTACGCGATAATTTGAAAAACACCATGAGGTTTGTAAGCTGATCCTTGCTACGCTCAGTTTAAAATGCTCACGCTCCGATTCGCGGTGGAGTTTTCCTTTAACTTGATCACGACGTCCTCCACTGCTTGTTTGGCGCGTTCAATCAGTGAGGGTGTCAGAGACTTCTCTGCAACGGAGATCTGGCGCTTCAAGGCTGAAAACCCGCCGAACGAGCCACGGAGCGTCGATTTCACCACCAATTCCAGCGTGTCCGCAGTGCCTAGAATGCTGCTCTCTTTCTTTTTGTCGTATTTCCCGACCAGCACGTTGTCGATGATGCGGGTGATACCCGTCGGTTTCCCGTTCATTTCATCGTAGACGCGAGCCGCCACTTTCAATCCCTTGATTGCATCCGAGGCAGCGTTCATCTTGCTGCGGGCCGCAGCAATTTCCCAATCGGATTGAAACTTGCTCTTAGCGACCTGGTCAGCCACAAGCCGGAGATCTGAAGCTGCGTCCTTGGCGACACGGATGTTTCCTCTCATGAAGGACTTCGAAGTGTTGGCGAAGTGCAGCCCGTGGCGAGTGTCGTATTCAGTCAGGTTGTCCTTGAGAGCCTTGACGCAATGAATTGCATCATCTGCCGTCTGGAGTAGTACTAGCTCCAGCTTGAAGAATTCGGCGGCGATGCTGGTGTCGGACTTACCCATATTTGGTGTTGGCCGGTGTTGCGGTTTTTGCTCTTGCGATCGCGTTACAGAATGAGTCTTTCGTCTCGAGGGTAGCCATGCCGCACAGCAACTTCCACAAAATAATGGCTGCTGCGCCGTGCGACAGCGATCAACCCCCAACAACAACGACAATAACTTACTAGTACGAGTTGAATACTATCAAACATGGCGTCGGAAAGTCTAAAGGCTGGTTGCTTTACGGCTATTGATGCTTTGGCTTATATGCGTGCAAATATACGAGCCAATGCGTACAGTTGAGAGAGATAGAAAACACTAGAACGCCAGCCATATTTTCTTCTTTGAAAACAAGTGGAAACAAAAAGCATCACTAAAATGAGTAGTTGGAGATAGAAAAATTACCACCGCACTCCGTTCTTCATCGATGCTTCTCAAATCTCCTTACCTTAACAATTTCTCGAGAAACTACTGCACAACTACTTGTCACAATATCCTACGTTTTCATGGGAGACGTCTGCAGCCACCTTAAGCGATGCGAAACGCGCCACAGCTAGTGAGCACTACTAAGGGGGAGGGGACAACAACCAAGTACGACAACTCCACTAGTACACTAAAAAAACTCACTTCGCCAGTCCCGCTCGCGCCAGCCCCGACAACCTCAGCTCATTCCGAAACGTGACCGCATACGCACGAGTCGATACCCCACCAACACAACAACAACAACAACACCAACCCACGAACCCCCCGCGCAAGCGACACTCAAGAATGGGCAAATCCAGCGACCGCAATGTCACCGCCGAGCAGGAGTTCGCCTCCCTCGAGAAGATGCTCAACCAAACCGCCGACGATGCCACCAGGTGCCTCAAGCTGCTCAAGAAGAACCTCTCCGAATACGACAGTCGCCACGGCAACCACTTCGTCAACACGGCCACCTCGTACTTGCGGAGCGACATGCGCACGGCCAAGGACACCTCCGCCGACCTCAAGCACGTCGCGCACCAGATCAACAAGAGTCACCAACCGTCCGAGTCCGAGGTCATCTCCGCTCGCAACATGATGGGCGCCACCGCCAAGGCCATGGACGTCTTGAAGACGACGGCACGCAACTATGACCAGAAGAGCGGCCGCTCCACGGGCGTCAAGGGCGTCATCGGCAACGTCGTCGGTGGCAACGACCACAAGGACAAGGAGGCCAACGCCGGCGGGCTCTTCGGCAACAAGGGCAGCAAGGACGAACACAAAGACGACAAGCACACCGGTTTATTCAACAAGGGTGATAAGCACAAGGACAAGGACAAAGAGTCCAAGGGCGTCGCAGCCCTCTTCGGGAAGAACGACGACAAGGACAAGGAGTCCAAGGGCGGAGGTCTATTCAGCAAGAGCGACAAACACAAGGACGACAAGCACACCGGGCTCTTCGGAAGCAAGGACAAGGATAAGGACGCCAACCACGGCGACGGCCTCCTCGGAAACAAGGGCGACCACTACCACAACCAAGGCGGAGGAGGCATCCTCGCCAGCTCCAACACCGTCGAGGAGCTGGTCAAGGCCACGTTGCGCGACAACTTCAACCTTAGCACGCTGAGCCACCAGATCACCATCGCCGAGAAGTCTCTATCGGCGTCGCCGTCCTTCGTGGAGCGCGCCAAGGAGGCGGTGAACGAGGTCAAGGACAAACTCAAGGGCGACAAGTCGAGCAGTCCGACGCACGACGGCCATCACGGCCACAAGGACGCTGTGACCCCGTAAAACAGCGCGAGATCAACACACCCGTGCGGACTCGAAATCCATTAGGCGATGATATGCTTCGGAAAGAGATGACAACGCACCGCTAGCTCTCCTGCATCGAAACTTTACGGCATCAATGAAAAAAATGGAGGAGCGATCTTATGACCTCGTGATCTTACTCGTGATACTTCTTCAACTTCTTTGGCAGTAGAGCACTCGCGCAGATACCGCTCTATGTAAATTCTAGCGTTGCTTTAGAATCTCCAAGACCAGGGACGCGTTGGTGATCAGCAAGTCTTGAAACCCTTGCGATTTTGACACGACTTCGAAATTTGCAATGATCATCGCTACACATTCGTTCTGCAGTTCTGCTGCATGGTGTTGATCGGTAAGCTTTAGAATGCCAGCGGCCGTCTCGACGGTCAACGATTGACGAACTTGGTTCGCGCAAAGTAGCTTGAGACTGTCAATTTCGAACTGCGTCCACAATGATCCTAACACCCAAGAAGCATGTGAACAAAAGACCTTGAACCAAACGTACCCTATCCGCAGCGACATACAACTCGATCGCAGCTTCACTTGAAACATCAACGTGGTCGCTATACACGTACTCCAGTAGCAACAGGAAAATAGCTCGGCTCATGCCTGTAATTTCAATTGTTGGCGAGGAACTCGCTTGTGTATGCTGCCAAAAATGTCTTGTAAGGCACCATCTTCGAAAGCAAGTTGATTTCTGATTACCTCTGCTTGAATCAGTGTCTTGAAGTATTCCTAGCGCATACACAGATTCTTGTGGCCAAAAACCTCTACACCTTCCACTACAACACAAGAATAAAGCAAGTGTGTGGTTGGGGAAATGCAATCCTGCGTCTCAGCGTACTACGTATATCCATACTATACCATTGAATGTCACGTCACTGAACTTGGATTTGTTTACTAGTGACCGCAGGTAAGAGGCTGATGGAGCCCCTTCAGCAATTGGAAACCTAGCTGTTCCCAGATTGCCACCATATCTCAACGGAAGCCTCTTATAGCAGAAGCCTACGATCTCGGCTGCCCGTGCTCAAAAGACGATCAATGTGTTGTTGTAGATTCCACCGATAAACCCGCGAGCCAACGCAGGGTTATTGCTACAGTAGACTGGAAACCAAGCAATTTGTCACTGTGAACAGCCTTGTTTCTTACCAACGTCCAGCTCGTAAATCCAACTATAAAATACAACAGGATTTCTCGAATCAAAACGACTTTCGAAGATTGCAGACTATGAAGTGAGGAAACCCCATCGGCTACAGGTCAAAAGAGCGTTGGAGACCAGTGAGCGCAAAAGTTGAAGTTGAAGTGCCCTTCTGCGCAACATGATGTACGCCACACAAGTTCTGAGAAAATAAAGATCACTCCCATAACTGATTCGTCTCCATCGCTGCCCATGGCGCACTTCACGCGCGCCTCCCAGGCCCCGCGCCGCTCCCTGACGCTCCCCCCGACGCCTCTCCGTCGTCTTCACCTTCGCTTCTGTAGTCCTGTTGTCTCTCTCCGCCGCCGTCGCAGCAGCATCGGACGATCTGTGGACTATTCCGTCTTCAAACCAAATTGCGCAACATCGCGCCCAATTCAAGGCCCGCGTGCTCGACAGCGTCCCAGATCTCGTCCCGGCCGACGTGCAATGCGACAAGACCAAGCACTGTGACCAGAAGGGCGTGTGCGCCATCGTGTGCCAGCGCGGGTCCGTGCAGGTGGCCCAGTGGCTGCAGAAGGCGCTCAAGCTGCAGCGCAAGCTCGCGTACCGCCGCAATTTCTGCTCTGCGGCGCTGCCGGGCACGCACAACTCGGCCATCAATTATGCCGATGGATACGGCGTGGAGGACCACGTGTTTGAGGGCTACCTGCAGTACTTCTCGTGGTTCAAGAAGGGCATGGAGGTGCACACCAACGACCAGCTCTTCTCGCTCACGGACCAGTTGCACCTGGGCGTGAGGTTTATAGAGCTGGACGTGCACTGGTTCGATGGGGATCTGCGCATCGCCCACTGTGGCGGGTTCAAGTCCAAGCTTCTGGACGGGATGATCGAGGTTTTCAACGAGATCGCCAAGATGCTGGGCACGGACATCGAGTGGGACTCGGAAACTATTGGCTGCAAGCCCAGTTTGAGTAGCATCCCGTCGAAGGAGCAGCGACCGCTGACGGAGGCACTGGAGGAGCTGTCGACGTGGCTGCACGCTCCGGAAAATGCGGATGAGTTCTTGATGGTGTTCTTCGATGACGAGACCGACCTCATGAAGTGGAAGAAAGTGGGCAAGCTGCTGGACTACTTGAAGCAGTACTTCCCCGAGAAGGAGATTCTACACCCGATTGAGTTGGCGGTGGGTTTTGTGTGCCTGTTCCTGTTGTGGTGATGTATTGATGGTTTCGAGAATTTGGACACTGACGTTCTTTAAATTTGATTGTGGCAATAGTACGGCACCAAGTGGCCTACGTTCGAAGAGCTGCTCCGAGTTGGCAAGCGTGTTGTGTTTATGAGTGGCGCGGACTATATGACGTATGGTGAAGAGATCTTGTTCGTCAAGGACAGTGTTTGCAATTGGCAGGAGCCGCCATTACCGCTAGCTCCGTTCCCGGAATGCCGGTTTAACGAGTCAAAGACGCATATTGGGGTCCCCGACGAGAACTTTACAATTTTCCGTCCTGAAACTAGCGAGATTGAGTACGGCTTCTTGAATGCCGACGGTCAGATTGGTATCAACAAGAACCTGCTGAATGAGAAGTCTCTCCCAGGTGTGGTGAACTGTGGTGTAAACCTACCGTCGCCGGATAACATCACCCCGAAACGCATGGAGGCCACAATTTGGACTGTGCCAAACGGGCAGGAACTCGATCCCAATAAGTGTGTGGCGCTCATGCGTGATTCTACGACTTGGAGAAGTGTAGATTGCCGAACGGCGAAGTTGGTGCCAGCATGCGTTGATGTGAAGAACCCACGCCACTGGCTGCTTGGAAGTGCACCGGTCGTCGAAGCCGACGCAGCAGCCGCCTGTGCAGCAATTGCCTCGGCAACGATGGAGTTTTCAGTGCCAGCGTCCGGGTATGAGAATGGGCTCGTGCACCATTTATTGACGCAGTCTTCATCAAGCTCTATTGCTGGTGTGTGGTTGGACGTGAAATCGTTTGTATCGCAAGTTTACTCTGTAGAGAATTCCGCCTCAGAAATCAGGGTATCATCAGTCGACGACATTGTGTCTGTGGAGTGAGCCAGCTTGGATTTATCAAGGTGGTATACATGTAGTTCTTGATTTGGAAGCTGCGAAGGATGGAACAGGGCGCTAACGGCTAGGTACAGCTCATATAGGACGTGTGTGGCTTTCAGAAGCACTTGAGGAATCGATATTTTCATTTTATTTCCAGTGGGAGAATAACGGTCATGGAAGATAGTCGCAGTTATCGACTGTTCAGTCCAAGAAGTACATGTACAGGTATTCTTCGGCGATCTGATCGGCGGCTCTAACAACCTCGGCACACTTGGAATACACTGTAGAGACGTCGCTGGACAAATTGCGCTCCGATCCGTGGTAGCGGATGAGGCAGTCGGTCGGAATGGAGTTCAGCAGGGTCTCCATCGGTTCAATGCATCTCGGTGATCGGCAAAAGAGGAGAAAGTCACGTTCGGAAGCGACGAGTATGTCGAAGAGCGAGTGGATGACTAGTCGAACCCCCGTACTGCATGTGCCGAAGACTTTGTTATCAAGGGCCTTGTTGATGGACTTGCTCACGTCGGCGGTGCACTCTGTGGCGGAACTTGCTACACTTGATACGCTAAACAGCAACAGGAGCGTCGTAGAAATCGTAATGGAGACGGACATGCGCATGTTGAGACTCAACTTGAGAGCAGTGAGGGGGATCCAGAAACGTGAGGAGTGGTACGAACACACTGGATTGGATGCTTGTAGTGGGGTTCTACAAGCCCAAACGTCTGGTAACCGTTCGTTCTCATGTCTGCACAAGTTTTAGACATTCTGGATACAAGATAGTGCACTCTCTGGGAGGTTTAGGATGAACTGGTGAACGCCACAGTGACAAAAAAAAACCGAGCCATCGATTTCCTCCGCGCGAGGATATCCTGCCTGAGGCAGTTCCTCCTACTTTAATTAAAAAAAAGAGGCACTGCCTCACGCTAATGTCACCCGAGCCAGTGGCTTGGCTGCATGCGACAGCGACGTGAGACCAACAGCTCGGAAGAGAACTAATTAGGGTAACAGCGTATGTATGCAATTTGTCTGGGGTGGGTTTACATGTGTCGATGTGATTTTATGGAGATACAGTTGGAAATGATGATGATTGACGTGTTCGCGTACCGTAACCAGTTACATACAATGTATGTAACTTGTTACGGTACGCGAATACGTAAAATCATCATCATCATCATTTCCAACATGTCATGTCCTGTACAGTAAGCACGCCCACTTCCGGTACTGGTATAAAGTGATATCCCGGATAAAAAGATGCGATCTATTTGGAAAGGTTTATTGTTACAAAACTTTGGCGGGCGTTTTGGCGCGAACTACTGCACACCAACCATTGCCGTAGAGCAACCGCACAGCCAACCTTTAGCAGGTTTTCATTACAGAAATAACACAGAGCGACACAAGCAGAAGCACGCCATGGGGGCCTGGATGAAAATACATCAGAAGCGAGGTCTCATCGAAAAGGCAACCGACTGCCCCACGATGTCACAAGCGGCGCTCGCAGCATGGGTTAAAGCGCACTACAAACTCAAGCGCGCGTCAGCCCAGTCGACCGTCTCGGACATACTCAAGAAGGCCGCGTTGATCATGAACAAGGACTACGGTGATGGCAACCGCCGCAAGCCCGTGAAGGTGACCTCGGCGGAGCTGGAGACGCGACTGTGGGCGTGAATCCAAGCGGTGGAGGCTCACAACGTCTGTCTGTCCCGCGAGCTGATAAGGATGAAAGCAAGAGACATTCAGCGTGAGCTGTGTGACGCGTGGGAGCTGGGGTTTTCCGACGGCTGGCTTACTGCATTTGAACGGAGGCATCGCCTTCGCTACCGTAATCGGCCCGGCGAGGCCGGATCCGCTGACCCCGCCGCCGTGGCCCAAGGACGTCAACGCCTCCAAGAAATCACGGATCTCTACCCTCCTAAGGACATCTACAATATGGACGAGATGGGGCTTTGCAATGCAATGGCCCCGGCACGGTCTATTTGGTCGAAACGGGCGCGAGGGGTCAAGAAGAAGAAGACCCGTATTACGCTTGCTTTCACGGCCAACGCTGACGGCACGGACGCGCTACCGGTGTTGTTTCTGGGCCGCGCCAAGCAGCCCCGTTGCTTTGAGAAGTGCTCTGCTGAAAGCCTCGGCTTCTCATACCGGGCCAACGCAAAGGCCTGGATGACAGGACCGATTTTTCGTGAATGGCTACATAATTTGGATCGGGAAATGCGAGCAGCAGGGCGTCATATCCTGCTGCTACTAGATAACGCGTCTTCTCATAGGACGGGCGATCTGGTGTGTACAAACGTTCGCGTGGAGTTCCTACCGCCGAATACAACTACCTTCTTGCAACCCATGGACGCCGGCATCATTGCACTGTTCAAGCGGGCGTACAGGAGAAGGCAGCTTCACTGGGTGTACGAAAAGGTCAAGGACGTGAAGAAGCTGAGTCCTACGCCGTCGATCAGTTGCAGGCAATGAGGTGGAGCAAGGAGATTTGGCAAGAGCTGCAGGGTAAGTCGGCCATAGAAAACTGCTTCCGACATACTGGTATTGTTTTTAACGGTGTAGACGAAAGGTGCGGCGATTCCAATGGCACTACTTACGACGAAGACGTCAACGTAGAAGATATTATAATTCGTGCTTCGCAATTGAGCTTATAATATATATTTTACGTGTGCTTCATTGCGGTCCCTTTAAAATAAAATTGCAAATCTTGGGAAATGGTCGGACCTCGTTACCGGAAGTGAGAGCTTTTACTGTACACCGCACCTAGACTCTGTATAGCCAGGCCTCTCATAATTAGGTAGTGTGTGAAGGGAAAGTGCATAATATATAATCCTATTTTTACAAAATGCCTAATTCCCGATATGCCTGAAAACACTGCCCTTTCGGGCCATTGAGACTGCTTCTTCGAATGTGACCCGCCCAGCGGTTATGGCGGAAGATATGGGAGCCACGGGCCCCACTTTTCGATGCTCCCCGGGGTGGAGGCTGTTGATCTTCCCGTCCGACCGCCATGTCCATGACGAATGGCGTCATCTTCGTGAGGTTCTTCGCATTTTATGGCGCATCTACACAGCTATTGTGTTCCACGCGCTATGGTGTCTCCAGAACGATATCTATTTCCACGGTGTGCGTGCGATCAGCCCAAACATTCCCCGTTTGAGCTGCTCGTTTCAGCTACACTACCTGCATCTCTATCGCCGATCAACCATTCAATCTTGATAGTGCTGACATCAGGACAGTTTTGCGCCGCCTGGGGTTCCCTGAACCAATTGGTGACGACGTTCAACTCACAATTACGCGTGTGTGGATACCTCAGCCTTGGGTTTAATTTAGTTTTCACTTAGCCAGCACTACGACAAGTCTACCTCCCAATTAATCAACATCATTCTTCTTCTTCTTAGCACTGCCCTTGTGCAAACTAAAACCACCCCTCTGGAGCAGCGACAAAAATGGATCCCCAAATACGAGGCTGAGCTTGGCCTTCAGTCTTTGGGTTCAAGTGTTGTTGATGGAGAAATTACCGTGGCAAGATGCAAATTCTGTCAAGCGTTTGGCCGCGAAATCGCGCCAGCTGAAGACGTTGCACTGCGTCGTTTGGGCCCGCCGTACCGCCGGCAAAGCACTGCTGGTTCCTGCGTGAGCATAAGCACATCCTGCCTGCGATACATGTAACAATTGGAGTGTCCATGTATTTCGCTTTAGTCAGACATGCTACGGCTAATAACTAGTAGATGGTATTCTACTGCCTACGTCCTCCTCCTCGCCCGCACATGCTGCGAGAGGTAGATACCGTTCTGCTGCGTCGTGTTGTACGTGGACTCGGCCACGCGGTCCAGCTCCACCATGCGAGCGAGCAGGTCGTTCGGATGAGCTGCCTGGTAGCTTTACCTACTGTATGCGCTGGATGACGTGAAGGTCGAGCCGGTAGACACTACTTTTTTTTTAGGGAGTTCAGCGTCTTGAAGCAAGTCAAGAACCCGCCGAGAACAGCTCTAACCAACTATGCAATGGATGGCCAACTCCAGTCGCTGCAGTACTTCAGTTTGCTCGATCTAGCTGAACGCATCGCTAAGATTAAGACAATGCACTTGAATAATATATTATTGGCCATCCATGGTATATTATACCACCTGCATCCCCGTTTGTATCGAACTACCTAATCTATTTGAGGTCAAATTAGGTAGGTAGGCATTTCTGCCTAATTTTGAGAGGCCTGTGTATAGCTAAAGTGGCTTGATTTGGAAGCTACGAAGGATGGAACAGGGCGCTAACGGCTAGGTACAGCTCATATAGGACGTGTGTGGCTTTCAGAAGCACTTGAGGAATCGATATTTTCATTTTACTTCCACAGTGGGGTAAAGGAGAATAACGGTCATGGAAGATAGCCGCAGCTAACTAAACTAGCTAACTACTTGTGAGGTTGAACAGGTTCTTGGAGAAAAGGGTTTCGTGGTTGGTGTTCGGGTGAAGCACAGCAGTCAGCTACTCGGTCTTTGGTGCATGGGTCGCCTTGTACGTCGTGTTGGGCATCGGGAAGAGCTCAAAAGCAGTACCGTTCATCGGGGGTTTCAATATTTCCGCATCCTTGTCTGCTTCTTTTCCAACCGATTGGGTCGTTTGGCTGAACTTGTTCACATTGTCGACCTTGACAATCTTCGGCTCTTCCGGCTTGTCGTGGTACTTGCCATCATCTATCGGCTTTGGAGTCGGGTGATACTTGTCGTCTGTAGGCTTCGGGGGCGGGTGGTAGTTCTCCTCGGTTGTCTTCGGAGTCGGATAGTGCTTGTCATCGTTGGGTTTCGGAGTTGGGTAGTGCTTGTCATCCGAGGGCTTCGGAGTCGGGTATTGCTTGTCATCCTCCATCGGCTTCGGGGTTGGCATATACTTGTGGTCGGTGGGCTTCGGAGTTGGGTAATGCTTGTTGTCCTCGGTCGGTTTTGGGGTCTCGTAGTGATCCTTGTCGGTGGGATTCGGATTCGGGTAGTGCTTGTCGTCCGAGGGCTTCGGAGTCGGGTATTGCTTGTCATCCTCCATCGGCTTCGGGGTTGGCATGTACTTGTGGTCGGTGGGCTTCGGAGTTGGGTAATGCTTGTTGTCTTCGGTCGGCTTCGGGGTCGCGTGATACTTGTCTTCGGGCTTCAGCGTTGGCTGGTACGTCTGGCTCTCGTGATCTTTGTCCATGTGAGCGTCGCAAGCATCCTGGAAACTACACGCCATCTTGTACGCGTTCACCCTCCCGCCGGAGAAAGGCAGGTAACAGTCCGAAGGCTTGAGGTCGAGGATGCCCTTGATCAGCGCACGACAGGCGTCAGAAGCACACATGGCCTTGACTTGCGGCTCGGTGGGGTAGCCCAACGGCGGAACCAGGGAAAAGCCGGCAGAGGCCTTCTGACACGGATGCAGGTGCGGGTTGGCGTACAGCTCAGCGAACTTCATCACTTCGTTCGGAGGGCAAGCGTCTTCAGCTGCGGCTCCGTAGATGGTGACCAGGAGGAGGAAGGCGGCGCCGAACTGCATCTTGGGGCTTGATCGATGCGGAGAAAGTGTCGGGGGGAGCTTGAGAGAGTTTGTGGATGTCTGGATCTGGTTGCCAACTTGGAAGCAAATTGGAGAATGAGCAGGCTGGGAGTCGAGAAGCTCTCGAATGGAGTTGGCACTTGAGAAAGAACGACATCAGCATCCACCGCGTTCTCTCTCTCGAGAGAAAGACGAGGGACGAGAAGAGACTGGGTTCGAGTAGTCTCTGCAGGCTTTCTCCCCCACATACTTCAGTAGAAATCGTAGGACAGTGAATGTTTGGACAGCGAATGGCCGTGGGTGCTCAGGTCAAGCCAAAACACTTCCTTTCAATGTAACAAAGTTGACTATCACGAACGACTATAGGCAACGAGTCATCTACACAACCCATTACTGCAACTACACTATATACTGTAGAGTTGTTTGTGCTATTGCCGTGCAAGTATAATATAATACTTGCCCCGCTAATGCTTACCAAAACTGACTAGGAACACGAAGAACGATTAGAGAACAATTAGAGAAGTCATGCAGGGCCACAGGAACAGAATTGTGCGGCTGGGAAGGCCGTCCACAAAGATTCGCCGAGGCACTTCCTATTCTGCCGATTTTGCCTTTGCAATAATCGGCCTCCACCGCTCCTGACAGCCATGAACCTTCCCCCTCGACCGCCCTACGACCCCGAGCTGCAGACTGTGCTAGACCAAGCGTTTGCCGATGGCATGTCACTGCATTTCAGCATCAACGACCTTCCATCATTGCGCCAAGAGGCATCCTCGATCGTCTCTGCGGAACCGATTCTCGCTTTGTCTTGTAGTGGCAGCACTCACGAGGAGCGCACCATTATTGGTCCACACGGAGATATCCTCGTGTCGATCCTTCGGCCGTCCAAGTTCGATGCAACCAAGCAACACCCCGGCATTCTTTTCTACCACCCGGGCGGCATGATCATCGGCAACCGCTTCACAGGCTTAGTTGCCCTCGCACCCTATCTTGATTCATGCAACGCCATCATCATTTCGCCTGAGTACCGCCTTGCACCGGAGCACCCGTCGCCGATTCCTTTCGAGGACGCGTACGCAACACTCAAGTGGACTGGAGACAACCTCAAGGAGCTCTGCATCGACCCAAACCGATTCATGCTTGCTGGAACCTCCGGAGGCGGCGCAATTTGTGCTGGGGTAACTCTTCTAGCGCGTGAGCGTGGCGGACCGAATATTTGTGGTCAGGTACTCGTAGCGCCGATGCTGGATGACCGCAACGAGAGTGTGAGTGCCCGTCAGTTTGAAGCGGAAGGAGGCCAATGGAGCAGTCGCAGCAACCGCTTCGCGTGGAGCTGCGTGCTTGGGTCACGGAGTGGAACGCAGGACGTGAAGGACTTCGAGGCGCCAGCTCGAACCACGGATCTATCCGGTCTGCCACCGACATACCTCGAAGTGGGGTCAGCGGAGGTGTGTCGAGACGAAGTTGTCGCCTATGCAAGCAAGCTATGGGAGTGCGGGGTGCAGACCGAGCTTCACGTTTGGCCTGGCGGGTGGCACAACTTCGCCGCTCATGCACCCGACGCACAGGTGTCGAAAAAAGCTCTCCACACCAGACACCAATGGGTCGAGTCGCTGTTGAAGCAGTGCAGCTGAAATGGCCGACCACGTCCCAGACGGAGAAGGAAACATCAGAGAGTGAAGCAGAAGGAGGAGAAGCAGGATGAGAAGTATGAGCACGGAGCAGGACGCGATGCAGCTGTACTCGTCCTCAGAAGGAGTGTGTGGAGTGGATGAAGAGGAAGAGAGCAAGTACGGTGACGGGACGATGGTGGTGGCCCAAGTGCACAGGTATCCGCCGTCGATCGTCGTCGATGAAGATGACGGTGCTGTACGTTCGAGCTGCCCCAGCTGCTGCAGGCGATTGTCAACTTTGATGGTTGATCTCGCGATCGCCCGCGACACCACGGCGCCGTGTAAACAAACACCTCGAGCTCCAGCAGCTCAATCTTACACACGTCACATGTTTCTTCTCGATTTTCGGCTGTTCTACAAACGATACTCATTGGCTAACACGATTCCTATTTTCCATTCGTCGAAATTAAGCTTAATCGGACCAATCCACGCGCTGCTCATCATCCCAGCCCCACGTCAGCAGTTTACGCCGACAGTCACTCAACAACTTCCGACACGGCCGCAGCAACGGACCCGCCCAGCTTCACGTCGCCGTTGCGTCGCCCCCAGCCACTTTCTGCGCCTGAATCCAGCACGACCACCTCCTCCATCGTGTTGGCAAGCTCCTGGCACTTCTTTTGAGCTGTTATTAGCCGTGTCATTCCACGAAAATCGACTGTACTGCGGCCAAGTCCGACGTCAACGCTATTTCTTCGCCTACAGCGCGTAATTCTTGGAGTTTTAACGCGTTCCAAGCTGCAAAATAATGACCACCAACGACAGCATGAAGGCCACGTTGCTGCGATTTGACCTCTTCTTCGCGGGCGCCGATGCGGCCATGCAGCAGCGATTGCAGAAGGCTCTGGACGTGATGCGCAGCGCCATCGACATCTTCGGCCTGGAGGGCGTGTCCTTCAGCTTCAACGGGGGCAAAGACTCGACGGTGATTCTGCACTTGCTCCGCATTGTGGTGGCCAAGCGCGTGCTGGAGGAGGCCGAGCAGGAGCACGCGAAGGCCCAACACGAAGCCGAAGACGACCACATGACGACTGTTACATCGCCGCGGAACAGTTTCGTCTCGGTTGAATTGCTCCGGGAAGAAGAGCTCGAGGCGCGCGTGCAGGCGCAGCTAAAGCGCGTGCCGGTCATGTACTTCGACTCGCACGACCAGTTCCCGGAGGTGCGCGAGTTCACGGAGTTGTGCACGAAGAAGTTCGCGCTCAACTGCCATGTGTACAAGTGCTCGTTTGTGGAGGGGGTGAAGGACATCCTGGAGAAGCTCAAGATCAAGGGTGTGTACATGGGTGTGCGTGGCGGCGACCCGTATACGGAGGACATGGAGCACTTTTCGCCTAGCAGCCCTGGATGGCCCCCATTCCTCCGCGTGAACCCGATCCTGCAGTGGACGTACGCAGACGTGTGGAGCTTCCTGCGTGACTGTCAGCTTGAATACTGCTCGTTGTACGACCACGGATACACGTCGTTAGGAAACATTTTCGACACTGTGCAGAACCCAGAGCTTTGGAGGAAGGGCGAGGATGGCAAAGAGGGATACTACTTACCTGCTTACGATCTCAAGGACGGCAGCTCGGAGCGATGCGGAAGGCAGAAGAAGGCACACACCACATCAAAGTCTGACTAAGCCAGACGAGTGAGATGGAAGAGTTCGTGCTTGTCGCTCTCTTATGTATACCCCCAAGCTAATAGAACCCAAGGACATTAAGCATGCAAATCCAGTTGTTTAAAGCCCTTCGTACGCTGCAGACGCTAGTAGCGGCGACGCGACCGTGACCGTGAACGCCTCCTAGGCGCAGGGGATGGCGAAGATGAACGGTGGCGATGGCGACGGTACCGACTCGAAGGACTGCCAGGAGAACGTCCACGCGAGTCACGTTCGAGCCGTGCACGTTGTGGCGAGTCTTCATACCTACGACGGCCGCCTGGAGATCGTGAACGAGATCGGGATCGGACGCTGCGGTGTTGTCGGCTAGCAGATCGCGAACGGGAGCGCCGTCCGCCTTCCTCCTCCCTGTGGTGGTGTCGACGGTGGCGATGCCTTTCCTCCTCTTCCTCATCAGACTCATGACCATGGTGCCGTTTCGCCTTCTTCTCCTTCTTTCGCTCCTTCTTCTCCTTCTTCTTGAGCTTTTTAGCCGCCTTCTCAGCCTTGCGCGCCTCCTTCCTCGCAGCCTTCGCCTCACTCTCGGTCATCTGGGCGTTGACAGTTCCTGGCAGCGCGTACGTCGTGTCCGCTTTGCCGCTCTCCAGCTGATCCTTGAACCTCTCAGCCAGCGTCCGCTTCGGCCCCGTCACGAACCCCTCAGCTTCCACGGGCGCCGCCCCAAGTCCCTCAACGCGCTCCACGTCCATGCCATCCCGCTCCGCCTCTCCGCGCTTCAGCAGCTCCTTCATCTCCGACGCACTCAGCCCTTCAGCAGGCTCATGGCGTTTCTTCGGCGCAATGCCCCTAAGTTTAAACAACAACACAACACAGCACATCGTGCCCCTCGTGAGCCAACAGTATCTATCTATCTATCGAAGGTTGTCCACGCCGACGTACAGAGCTTCGTTCATGAGGTCTTCGTCGCGCTGCTTGGCCAGCGCCATCTCCGCCTGCAGCGCCTCAGCGCGCTGCGACTTGCTGGTCTTGGCGTACCATGTGAGGTCTTTGCCCTTCTGCCAGCGGCCCACGGGCGCCTGCAGCGAGTGGCCCAGGTAGTTCTCGCGGTACTTGTCGTTCTTGACGTCCTCCCACTTGAACTCTGGCGCGCCAGCAGCCGCACAAATTTGCAAGCAGTTAGTGCGATATACTGTTAACCACATCACCACAACAGACAGATCCATGGCGACGTACGGTCGGCGCCGCCGCGCGTGCCGCCCACGCGGTAGTTGGTCTTCCCGAAGCTCATTGCAACCGCCTTCGCGTAGCTCTTCAAAATGAGGAGTGTGCCGCACACCAACATTTTGTGCATATTGTGGCGAAACTCGTTTACGTCACCGAACGTCACGTGCGACTAGCCGTTGTATCTTCCATTTCATTCGATAAATCTCAGCGGCGAAGAGCTCCTGAGCGGAGCGAGGGACCGTCATGTCCGGCAGCTACAATGCGTCCAACGGCGGCGGCGGCATCTTCGCCGGCGGCACCAGCGGCGGCGTCACGGGCGGGGGCCCAGACCCGGCCAACCTCAACAACTACAGCACCTTTTTCGCCGCGGACCCGGTGCGTTACCGTCAACAGATAAAATACTTTAAATATTTTTATTTATTTATTTGTTGTGTGGGGCAGAGCGTGCGGTCGCTGATGCGCACGTCGGACAACATCGAGCGCACGCGCCGCACCGTGGCCGAGTCGGAGGAGGTGGCCAAGAACGTGCTGGTGGACCTGGAGCTGCAGCGCTCGCAGCTGCACGACATGAAGGGGATGGTCTCGGAGACCTCGAGCATGACGGGCCAGGTGCGCCACCTGCTGCAGATCATCGCCGATCGCTCGTACCGGAAGAAAATGTGTCTCTACATGGTCATCGTGGCGCTGTCGATCACCGACATCCTGGTATTCTATCTAATGTTTGTCCGCTGAAAAGAAAGAGAAAAAAAAACTGTGCAAGACAACGAGAAGAACAATAGTGAACTGTTAGTTGCAGAGCTGCAGGTCGCTCGTTGCCTTGCTTGCTGTTGCTGTTGCTGCTGTTGCTGTTGTGTGGAGTTCTCGGTTTATTATGATGACTCAGTGAGTAGATGGATTGGTGGGGGGAAATAAACTACTTACGCATCCGTCTCCCTACTTACTGCCCGGGCATGCCGCCGCCGCCGCCCATCTGCTTGCCAGCGCGCATAACCTCATCGACCAGCAGCAGCTGCGACGCCAGCGTCGTGGCGAGGTGGATGAACTGACGCTTCACCCGGTAGTTGTCCCAGATACCCTCCTGCTCCGGCAGCATGGGCTCGCCCGAGAAGAGGTCGATGCCCACGAACATACCCGAGTTCTGGTGCTCCTCCTGAACCGCGATCAAAGTGTCCTGCACGTCCAGGCCGGAGTTCTCAGCCAGCACCTTCGGGATCACCAGCAGAGCGTCCGCGAAAGCCTGCACACCGAGCTTAGCGCGACCCTTAACCGTACCCTTAAACTTGTTGAGAGCCTCGTGGGCAGTCAGC
The DNA here is from genome assembly GCF_018691715.1 of Phytophthora cinnamomi. Taxonomy (NCBI): domain Eukaryota; phylum Oomycota; class Peronosporomycetes; order Peronosporales; family Peronosporaceae; genus Phytophthora; species Phytophthora cinnamomi. The sequence continues at coordinate 813,605 of NW_027150977.1, read as the reverse complement.
TCGAAGGCAGCAGCGCCGGGCACAACGCCCTTGTCCTCGACGGCGTTGTTAACAGCACGGACACCGTCGCGAATGGCGTCCTTAATCTGCGCAATCGTGTGCTCGTTCGGGCCCTTAATCAGGATCGTGCACGACTTGGGGTGCTGCACGTCCTCCACGAACGTGTAGCGCTCCTCGCCGAGGGTCTGCTCGTAGACCTTGCCAGCGTAACCGAGCATGGATTCGTCCATGTCGTCCGTCGAGTTAATGGGCATACCGCCGCAAGCCAGCGTTATCCGCTCCATGTTACGGCGCTTTGCGCGACGCAGCGCCAGGATGCCCTCCTTGGCGAGCATGTCCAGCGACAGCGGGTCGATACCCTTCTGGTTGATGATCACGAAGGTCTTGCCGTTCTCCTCCGTGCACACCTCGCGCTTGAGCTCAATAATCTGGCGCACCTTGTCGTCCGTGAACTTGCGCTCGGCCTCCACCATTTTCTCGCGCTGCTCGGCACTATTGTAGAAGAAGCCCGAGTTCACCTCGCTCTTCTCGTACTCCAGCGACACGTTGCACGTCATAATGTAGCAGTTCTCGAGCGACGTGGGCATGTCCGGGTGGCGCGAGCCGTGGTCCAGCACCAGACCCTTCACGAGACGAGTGTCGCTGCTGCTCTGGTGCATCATCTACACGAACCCAAACAACAAACAGCAACAGCAAAAATCACGTTAACCTCACGAAATACCCCAAAAAAATACAACGCAACACCGCACGTACGTGCATGATCTCGATCATGTGCAGGTCGATGGGGCGCTCGGGCACGGCGATGGTCAGCACGGCGTCCGTGATGATCTCCGTGAGCTGGTCGGCCAGCTTCTGGTCCAACTTGGTGCGCAGCGAGGTGCGCGCCACGCTGCACAGCAGCTCGCGGTCCTTGAGCATGTCCTCGGGTGTGGTCTTCATGCTGTCCAGCACGCGCAGCGCCTCGTCCTTGGCGAGCTCGAAGCCCTCCGACAGGATGCGCGGGTGCAGGCCGTCGGCCAGGAAGCGCTCCGCCTGCTTCAGCAGCTCGCCGATGAACAGCACGGTGGACGTGGTGCCGTCGCCCGTCACGTCGTCCTGCGCCGTGGCGGCGCGCGCGATCAGCGCCGCCGTCGGGTGCTGGATCTGCATCTCGTGCAGCAGCACGTTGCCGTCCTTGGTGAGCTTGATCTGGCCGGCGCCGCCCACCAGCATCTTGAGCGTGCCGCGCGGGCCTGGACATGGACAGAAGCTAGAGTGAGTGAGGATCTTTGGGTCTGCAGGACACTCTGTTTGGCTGGCGCGCACGCACCGAGGTTGGACTTGAGCACGCCCTGGAGGCCCTTGGCGGCGCTCACGTTGACCATGAGCGCCTGCGACTTGCTCACGATCTCGGCGTTGGGGTTCATGCCGCGGTAGCTCATGCTGCGGGCGTGTCGGGGCTCTGGTGTTCGGGGCGACGAGGGGCGGGGCGGATTGCGATCTCGATGGTGGCGCCGAGCCTGAGCGAGGGTACCGTCGTTTTGGTACGAATGTGTGAACCACTCAACCACCCTATTTAAGAACACTCTTCAACTGTGTGGCGGGATTCTGAAAGTGCTCTGCAGCTGTAGGAACTTGAAGTGGACGTAGAACACGATGACGTCCGTCCACATTGGCAAGACTGTTGATAGGTGTGCGACTTGCATTGGTTGATGCATTGCTCAGGCACGATCTTGCTCGACATAATTTATTGATTTCTTACTACAGTATTAGGTTCCATGCTGTAATTTACATCGCTATGTGTAGGCACCGTCGAGGCGGTTTAGTCGCTCGACGTTTCGTGGATAAACTCGTCCACGTCGCGGTCGTCAATCTCGATGCCATCGTCGGTCGACTCGGCTTGGCGCTTCTCCATTTCCTCCTTCACGAAGCGGTCGGCCTCTTGCTCCAGCATGCTGTCCAGCTCAGCGTCCTCATCCGCCGATGCGGGTTCGTCCACGCGCTGGCGTACGTCACGCGGGCGGAACGTTTCCATCGGGCGCTGGCGACGCACGCCCGTGACGTTCGTCGTCGATTCCTCCGCTGCCGGCTCGGGCTCGGGCTCTGTTGACGGTGCTGCAGTGGGTGTTGTCTGCGTCGCCGCCTGCGCCGTGGCGGCTTCCGTCTGCGTCGGTAGCTGGTACCTGCAGGTGGGGCACACGTTGTGCTCCACCAGCCACGTCATGCCGCAGTCCTTGTGGAAGGTGTGGCCGCACGGCAGCGAGATGACCTTGTCGTCCTTCTCGTAGTCGCTGAGGCAGATGACGCACTCCGTGTGGCTCTCGGTCTTCTGCATGTCCGTGGTCCAGATCTTGACCGGCAGCTTGTCCAGGAACGGCTTGCTGGTCGGGGGTGGGCCGTGTTGCTGCGCGCGCTGGAACAGCTCGTTCAGCACGTTCAGGAAGCCGTCGCTGCCATTGCTGCTGCCGTCGCTGGGCGCGGATCCGAATAGCGGCGCGCCACTAAACACCGACTGCAGGTATTGGGCCGGAGACGGCGTGAAGGCCACCTGCATGCCGTCGTTGAATTGGATCCAGACGGTGGGCGGCGGCGGCACGAAGAAGACGAAGTTGCCATGCAGCTGAGGCTGCGGCGGGGCTTCGGTCGGCCCGCTCGGCGCATTGCTGCTGCTGCTTGCGCTCATGTTACTTGTCGGCTGCTTTCTCGCTTGAAGTTGTCGGGACTTGTATACACTCGACGCGTTGCTTTGTTTGCTGCAAATTGTAGACTGCCGTCGGAGAGAAACGGCGTTTGGTGATCACGGCAATCTGGGTGTGAGAAAGGAACGAGCAAACTTTTTGTTGCGAGGACGGGGATTGGTGGAAAAGGCGGTCAGGAGTGTCGCCGATTGGCTCAACTGGATATCGGAGCATTCGAAAGTTCTACTCCAGGCTTCGAGAAGGTGCTGATTCAGCACTGCTGAACCACGTCAACGCGATGCTATGTGCCGAATGTTCGTGAACATCGGCAGCGAGGACTTGAGTCAACCCTTGACTGAGGGATGGCTGACCAGGAAGCGAAGCGCTCATTACTATCGTCTGCTGCTCGCAGGACGACGGCGAGAGGGCGAGGCTTTCTCCAATCGCAGCGTGTCAAGCTGAGAAAAACACTGTTACGCACATGAAGTCTTAGTCGTCAAAACGCTTGATTAAACCCGACACATGAGGACACCAGGCCACAAATAGCTCAACGACAAGTCATTGACCTGGCGTTATTCTTCAAGCGGCAACTTGTGCATTATTAATTAAAATACTTGCATCTCGAAGATGCCGCCCCGCACCAAGCAAGTTGTTGCCTTCCAGACTCGCACTTAGCGGAGGACGTTGAAGTTCAAAAAGCTCACGTAAATCGCCAGCACCAAAGCATGGAAGTCATCGGCGTGGGGATCGCGATCCTCGACGTCGTGCACGAGGTGGCGGCGTACCCCGAAGGTGGAGGCTCTCGTCTGGTATACGGCGCTCAATGGCATGAAGCTAACGTTGTCCGTTGCCTGCCTGGCGTGCTATGACTCGCGGAGTGCAGAAGACTCGAAGGTGGCCGTGAGTGACATGCTCGCATTGGCGAAACGGTGCTGAGCTGTGTGGCAATGAACACGTAGACCCGGTCCCTATCGACGCGGAAGTGCAGAGGCGGGAACGTCGCAAACGCACTGGTAACGGAATATTCCTTGCTGGAAGGCCACGGAGACTTGTTTGCCAACTGCGCTGGCTGTTAGGTGGTGTGCGCTCAACTAGGAGCTCGGTGCCGGTGGCTCGGTGTGTCGACAGACCCAGCCACAGACAGCGAAGCTGCGTTTGTTCATGCAGACCTCGCGGCGCACGGGGTGGATTGCTCGCTGGCATCTATCGAATCTGAAGGGAGTATGCCCGTCTCGGTATGTGTCCACCCCGCCCAAGGCAGCGCTTTCACTGTTCGACATTATACTAACGCCGTCGTGTTGATCAGTATATCCTGTCCAGCCGCGCGACGGGGTCCCGCACGATCGTGCACTCGCGAAATCTCGCCGATCTCAGCTACGAGGCGTTTGCCAAGCAACTCGCGTTGTATCGGAGAGATATCCAAGCCGATGCGAGCACACCAGTGTGGTTCCACTTCGAAGGCCGCAACCTGGAAGAGGCCGAGCGAATGATGCTTCATGTCCGAACAACTGTGCCTGCTGTGAACATCTCCGTGGAAATCGAGGCACTGCGGAACGATTGGGATTCAGCAATGAAGTAAGTTTGCTGCAGTGAGGGTGTCGAATTGAGTAGCAGGGGGGCAGCGGTGGTCTGATGGTGTCGCTTGTTTTGTGTTACCTTGCGTGAGGCTGATTTCACTGGCGGACTACGCGTTCATTTCAAAGGATTACATCCGTGAAAAGTTGGGGTTTCAAACCGCCGACCAATTCTTCAAAGCCATCATGAATCAGCAATGGGGTGATGCCTTCACTGAGCAGACGAAAACCTTCATTTGTCCCTGGGGAACGGAAGGTGTGTACTATCTCGAAGTGGCTGGGCCGCAAACGCATCACATCCCTGCCGCTCGCCTGGAGAAAGTTGTCGAGACGATTGGGGCGGGAGACTCTTTCATCGGGGCCAGTCTTGCCGGGTTCGCGTGTGGAAATGTACCGTTGGACCAGATACTGAAGACAGCGTGTGAAGTGGCCAGCGCCAAGTGCTTGAAGCAAGGATTTACGCTGTCGCAGGAGGAGCAGCAGGTCTGGAAGCAGCGGCTTCAGCGTGGAGAAGAAGTGAGCACAGGCACCTACGCGGCTTGATCAAGGATTGCTACAACAGTGTTGGTGTTGGCTCAACACTAAATTCTTTCGAAGCGAATGAGGGAAGGAAGGAGTGCGCTGAGTCTTGTCTTGTGGTGTACCCGTACATTTATGAGTCTTCTTTAACATGCTACACTTGAACCGGGAAATGCTCGACGTTCGTGTCACTTGAAGTCACAGACGACGAGGTTGGAGACGTCGTGCCTGAATGGTGTGCGTCAGCGTCGCTATCAGCACCTCCACTGTCACTCGTTGCATTGCCATCAGTTCGCTTCGCAGCGTTTCGGAGTCGACGCGCCAGCGCGAGTGCTGGGCTTTCGTGTATGATACCGACTGTGTCTGGTGTAGTAAGGGGTCGCATTTGGTGGTCGGCTCCGATCATATCACACAGCAGATCAATGAACTCGTCCGCGCGACAGTCAGGAGGTTGCATTTTGTTGATCGGCCAGTCATGCAGACGCATCTTGCCTTTCATACCGCACGGCTCCACCGTCACGTCAATGCGTCTCCACGGAAGCGAATGTTGCAGGCTGCATAGCATCTGGTGAGGGAACTCAACCTCTTGCTTGTTGTCACAGTCGAAGCCCTCAATGCTGGGATATCTTGGGGCGCAAGTTGCATCAAGTCCCAGCTCGTGCTTCTCAACCTCGATTGAGGTATCGATCTTGGAGTTCAATCGTTCCAAGAACGCCGCGTACGCAGGGTGGGCGCGGCTATTACCATCGCATGGGCAGAACCCAGTGTGGCGAACATGCCATCGCCAATCCATGTAGCGTTCAGTCAGGAACGTGCTGACGTAGGGACTGTAGCTGCGCATGGATGCCGAGGGGTACGGCACCACCACGTCACCGTCTGTCATCGCAACCAGCGTGCCGTGGTTGAAGCGCTTGAGTGAGCGGACGAACTCCGATTCGGGGTCGCTCATCACCTCCAACAGCGGGCGAGCGGGCTCACCGGCATCTGCATCGGCCACCCCTTCTTGTTGCTGTTCTTGCGCTGCGTCGCCACAAACATACCTCTGTCAGTACCGTACCAACGACAACTCTAGTCGTCGCGCGATAAGACAACTACTCACCATCTAGTAGAAGATCAATGCCAGTCTGTCCGTATATCGCTCGTGACGACAACACCTTGTGCACCCCAAGCCGCAAAATATTCTGTAGAGCCCAACATCAACGCCGAAACACACAAAAAACAACAAACACAACACCCCACGAGTTAGTCGACGGCACAACTTCACAACGTCTCAACTGCGCATACGAATGCCAACCTTGACGGTGGAGGGTCCTCTCGCGCGCCTGGAGCCGAGATGCGGCGTGCAAATGGTGACGAAGTCCACGTACTCCACGTGCAGGCAGCTGAGCGTGTCCATGATCTGGACGATGGCGTATCTCGCGTAGAGCCCGCCGAGCGAGTGGCCGATGACCGACAGCTTGTAGCTGCTCACGGCGGGGCTCAGGTCGTACTCGAACACGGCCTCCACGACCTCCTTCGCGAGCCGCGTGCCGCCGATCTCGACGCCCAGCGACGTGTCCGGCTCGTTGGCGCGCGACTTGATGATGAGCATCTGGCGCTCGCCGAACTTGGCCTTGAGCGCCGCCTCCACGGCGTCGAAGTCGGCGGCTGAGCCGTTGTTGCCGTGCACCAACACCACAATGTGCTGCGGCAGGTACACGGAGCGCACGCCCGTGCGCAGCGATTCGGCCATGGCGAGCTGCGTGGGGGAGGGGCCTCGGGGCTTGTTTCGGCGCGCGGACGGAGCTTTGGGGCGTTTCTTGGCGCTGCTGACGGTGTGGTTCGGCATGCACACAACGCACACAGCGCGCTAAGAATACGCGCGTTGGAGGCGGTGGGTCAAGCGCAGCGTTGTGCGTGTGCAGTGCTGTACAGTACCTCCAGCGCTGCAGCGGCGGACGTCCGGCAAATCTGGAACTGGGCCAGCAGAGCAGAGAGGTCCGCGGCGGCGTGGCGATGCTGGTTTACGCTCGCACTCTCTTTTGCTCGGGCGGAATTGCCGTAAATCGCGCGGATTTAGGTAAAAACGGTGGCCGTTTAGCGGACGATAGTCGGGTCGTGTCTCAGATCAAGCTGAAGTTGACTCGGGTCGGAGTGACCGCAGCCTGGTCATCCGTGAGCGGCTGGCAAGCGGCTGACATGACAGGCATGGGCCGCTGGCGGTGGGGCAGCGGCTTCCAGCAACTTTAGCGGCGCCGCAAACGCCCGCGGACGAAGTTCTATGGTGCCCGTTGAAGTGCAGGTCGCTGCAGCGATCACATCGCCACGGCCCCGGAGACATTTGATAGCTGAAGGTTCTCGTTCGCTGGCGGCAGGATAAACGTAGTATACGAGTGCATATTGTACACATTGTTAGCAGTAATACCGCTGCGCGACGGAAAAATCCACAGCCGTTGAGCCTGCGTTCGTCGACAAAGATCAACCTTTCCTGGGCTCTACCTTCATGTCTTGAGCTCGCAACTGTAGTGCACATGCCCTCTGCTGTTCGAGGACGCACCACGTGCTTCGCGGGATCCGCAGCAGCAGGACCACCAGAACCCAGTGGCAGTCCAGCTTGAACAGCTTCAAGCTGCTCGACAGACAGGCTAGCCGCGCCGAGATGATCTTGTCGAGATCCATTTGACAGCCATGGCAAGACGAAGCAACGCGAAGACTTGGTGGTGAATGGCGGGCAATAAATTAGCAACTGATTATTTCACAGCTTTTCTCCTCTCTCTCCTTCCGTACTGTATGCTTTTCTTTGACCTGTCGTTTCCCCCGAGTGCGGGCCAAGCTTGCCCGCACCGAGCGCCGGCGTCCTCGCGTCCTGCCTGGAGCGTCTTCTGCCTCAACGAAGATGGGGAGCGAGCGCGGCGACGACAAGACCGTTGCTATCCTGTGCCGCCTTAGCCCGACGCGGCCTGCTTGCGCTTGTAGTCCGAGATGGCGGCCTTGATGGCGTCCTCCGCCAGCATGCTGCAGTGCAGCTTCACGGGCGGCAGCTTCAGGTGCGACGCGATGTCCGTGTTCTTGATCTTGAGGCACTCCTCCACGCTCTTGCCCTTGAGCCACTCGGTGGCCACCGACGACGACGCGATGGCCGAGCCGCAGCCGAACGTCTTGAACTTCGAGTCCACGATGGTGCCGTTCTCGTCCACCTGGATCTGCAGCTTCATCACGTCGCCGCAGGCGGGGGCGCCCACGAGGCCCGTGCCCACGTCCTTGGCGTTCTTGTCCATGGCGCCCACGTTGCGCGGGTTCTCGTAGTGGTCGATCACGTTCTCGTGGTACATGCGCGTCTGCTGCGCAAAGGCGGGGGCGGCGGCGGCCGAGCGGGCGGCCGAGAACGCGCCCAGGGAGCGCTTGAGAGCCGAACGAGCGATCATAACGCCTCGAGCTTCGGGGGGCTTCTTCCTCCGACGGATTCCGTTGCGAAATGAGTGACCTTCGAGTCGAGGGCTGTGCTGCCTCGTGTGGGCCACACACCCGAGCGGACTTTTGGCCAATACGAGGCGGCAGAGGACGCGTGCCTCGGTCCAATGGTCGCGCGCGGCGCGCCCTGATTGGACAGGTGATAGATGTGCGTTTGGCCAATCACCGCGGCCGCCCGTTTAACAAAAGCCTACATACATTCCTGCAATGGGGGTCATCACCACCACCGGAAGGGCAGGCCGCTCATGTCCGTTTGCCCCCTTGCTCGGAGCCAAGGAGCAATGCTCCTAGGCTGGACCCGGAGCCACGACAAGCTGCATGTGTCTGCAGAGGACGCTGGTCGCATTTGTCGCCCTGGCTGAGCTGCTGGGCATATCGCTCTTGGTGGGGTGGGGGTAGCTGGCCCCTTGGCGGTGATCTGGCCGGAGTAACAGGTGCCTGGGGGGATTGCAGTTTAGAGGCCTAGTATTGACCGAGGAGAGTGCTGGCGCTGCGAGTAATCTGCGCGTCGTGGGGGTCAAGCCGTCGAGTTTGTGTGCAGCTTCCAGGTTGTTGCACTGGTTGTTGCACGGGTTGAAGCGCGCTGACTGCAGCTTGCAGGCAAGTTTGGCATGTTTTTGCAGATTTGAGACGATTCCTTACTGCGGTGATCCCGTGGGCACATTCACTTGACGCGGAGAGTCCAGCGATGCAGCCCAATCCGTTCAGCGAAAGGAAACTGAGACTGCAGCGTCAACGGCGAACAGTTTGCTGGAGCGGTGCAGACGAAGTTTTCGCTAGTATGTCGCTGCATGAGCTCCTCTACAATAGTTGAGGATACAAAAGGTGATACCCTACAGTGCAAGAACCTTTCGTAGTGACTAAAGGCGAAGGACTACGGATCCCATTTGATAGGTGGCCACCCGCTTTCGCGGCTACCATTAGCCGCAGGCACCGTGCCTGGCACGTGTCGCGGCCTGGTGCTGCTCGACGGGCAAATGCCCGGGCACGTGTCTCGCGGTATCTGTTGCCAACATTTGTTGCTCGCGTTGCTGTTAATGTATTTGCACAAATTGAATCATAAAGCCCCGCGCTCGCGTTGACGCGTCGACTCCGAAACGCTGCGAAGCGAACCGATGGCAATGCAACGAGTGACAGTGGAGGCACTGATAGCGACGCTGACGCACACCATTCAGGCACGACGTCTCCAGCCTCGTCGTCTGTGACTTCAAGTGACACGAACGTCGAGCATTTCCTGGTTCAAACGACTCATACATGTACGGGTACACCACAAGACAAGACTCAGCGCACTTCTTCCTTCCCTCATTCGCTTCGAAAGAATTAAGTGTTGAGCCAACACCAACACTGTTGTAGCAATCCTTGATCAAGCCGCGTAGGTGCCTGTGCTCACTTCTTCTCCACGCTGAAGCCGCTGCTTCCAGACCTGCTGCTCCTCCTGCGACAGCGTAAATCCTTGCTTCAAGCACTTGGCGCTGGCCACTTCACACGCTGTCTTCAGTATCTGGTCCAACGGTACATTTCCACACGCGAACCCGGCAAGACTGGCCCCGATGAAAGAGTCCCCCGCCCCAATCGTCTCAACAACTTCCTCCACGCGAGCGGCAGGGATGTGATGCGTTTGCGGCCCAGCCACTTCGAGATAGTACACACCTTCCGCTCCCCAGGGACAAATGAAGGCTTTCGTCTGCTCAGTCAAGGCATCACCCCATTGCTGACTCATGATGGCTTTGAAGAATTGGTCGGCGGTTTGAAACCCCAACTTTTCACGGATGTAGTCCTTTGAAATGAACGCGTAGTCCGCCAGTGAAATCAGCCTCACCCAAGGTAACACAAAACAAGCGACACCATCAGACCACCGCTGCCCCCCTGCTACTCAATTCAACACCCTCACTGCAGCAAACTTACTTCATTGCTGAATCCCAATCGTTCCGCAGTGCCTCGATTTCCACGGACACATTCGCAGCGGGCACAGTTGTTCGGACGTGAAGCATCATTTGCTCGGCCTCTTCCAGGTTGCGGCCTTCGAAGTGGAACCACACTGGTGTGCTCGCATCGGCTTGGATATCTCTCCGATACAACGCGAGTTGCTTGGCAAACGCCTCGTAGCTGAGATCGGCGAGATTTCGCGAGTGCACGATCGTGCGGGACCCCGTCGCGCGGCTGGACAGGATATACTGATCAACACGACGGCGTTAGTATAATGTCGAACAGTGAAAGCGCTGCCTTGGGCGGGGTGGACACATACCGAGACGGGCATACTCCCTTCAGATTCGATAGATGCCAGCGAGCAATCCACCCCGTGCGCCGCGAGGTCTGCATGGACAAACGCAGCTTCGCTGTCTGTGGCTGGGTCTGTCGACACACCGAGCCACCGGCACCGAGCTCCTAGCTGAGCGCACACCACCTAACAGCCAGCGCAGTTGGCAAACAAGTCTCCATAGCCTTCCTGCAAGGAATACCCCGTTACCAGTGCGTTTGCGACGTTCCCGCCCCTGCACTTCCGCGTCGATAGGGACCGGGTCTACGTGTTCATTGCCACACAGCTCAGCACCGTTTCGCCAATGCGAGCATGTCACTCACGGCCACCTTCGAGTCTTCTGCACTCCGCGAGTCATAGCACGCCAGGCAGGCAACGGACAACGTTAGTTTCATGCCATTGAGCGCCGTATACCAGACGAGAGCCTTCACCTTCGGGGTACGCCGCCACCTCGTGCACGACGTCGAGGATCGCGATCCCCACGCCGATGACCTCCATGCTTTGGTGCTGGCGATTTACGTGAACTTTTTGAACTTCAACGTCCTCCGCTAAGTGCGAGTTTGGAAGGCATCTTGCATGCAGCAAGCTGCTGCGTAGTATTGTAGGTTCTACTCAAAATTCCCACGGGCGATTGGAACCGCCTCAATCAGGCAAATTCGGCCGGGAATCACAATACTCAACATACACAAAACGACTTGCACCGGATGCGACGGTAGGATAGCTGCGGCCAAAGTGTGTGGACGCAATGCGAGCAGGCTGCGGGATAAGATCGACTGGAAACGGTTGGTGCTGTCCAACCTACGTTATCCTCTGCCTGAAGCAAGATGGCCACTGCTTCTGAAGTTGCTACTCGTGACATCCTCATACCTGAGCATCGGTAGCAACGAAGGTCATCACACAGCGTTCTCAGGATTGGAGACGACTGCTCTTCTGTGGCGTCAAACACCTCCTCAACCAGTCTTCAAAGTGCAAGGTACTCCATCTCTGTGTCCGGTTCCGGACTCTAGACATGTCCGACGTCGTCGAGCAGACTCCGATCACGATCGTCGATGGACTGCCCCACACAATAGACCCTTTAGCTCTGAGATCTGCTGGACGCCGTCAGGTCGCCCGGGATCGCCACTTCGAACTGCTTCTGGCCGAGCACGTGGTCAACAAACTGCAGAACACCTCCGTCTATCAACGGCTGCGGCCCCTAGAGCCCTGTTAGCGAGTTCTGGAGTTTGCAGTGACCACCAGAAATGGCAGACTTGCTCATCGAGCGTGGTCCTCGTAAAGCTCCGTTTCTGCAAAGCTCGTCTCGGGGCTCGCCTCAACCTCAGCCGCCACGCTAATGAAGCTTGAGACGGGCACTGCAGTACACGTACAGTATACGCATGCAGCCGACAGCACCCGCTGGACGCGTCACCCGACGCGACAACTCGCTCCTTGCTGTTGCCTTCTCTAACTCCTGAGGCTACATGTACAACAGTGGTGCCACGCCGGGACGAGATCCGTTCCACCTGTACCGTACACGTAGTCTACGTCCAACACGGTGTTGTCGCGACGAGGCGACAAATCCTCGAGTTAATCGAAAAGCGTCCGCATTCAGACTTCGCTTGTCGCACTCCGTCCGCTTCACTCCGCACTGCGTCCGCACTTCGCTACTTCGCCACTCCGCCGTCCTCCAGTGTGTACGCCACTCCGCTTGCCGCACTCCGCCGCTATCCAGCACCACTCCACTCCTTCCTCTCCTCCCCTTCCATTGGCTGAAAAACAAAACTCACTTGAAAAAATTCGCGTCGTACCGGCCCCAAACGCAGATACAGACACACACACAGACACAGAGATCAACTCAGGAGCCGTTGGGTGGCTCCACCCCTGTGTGCATAATATCCTGCTTCTCCGTCATAGGTACACCCCCTCCCCTCCATTCCAGCACCGCAGCCATTACTCAAGTGAACAAGAATTAATCAATCGACGCCATGAGCGACTCGTCGTCCCTCGGGGGCGCGCTCATCGCGGCGGGCGCGTGCGTGCTGCTGCTGTTCTGCGTGATCGTGCTGTGCGCGAGCTACTGCCACCGACTGGACGACGATATGTTGGCCATCGACTCGGTGGACCTGCGTGGACTGCAGCTGCGCGAGGACCTGGTGGACACGGTGCTGGACGCCGGCCGCAGCGAGTGGCAGTGCCTCGTGTGCGCACACATGAACCACCCGAACCACGAGCTGTGCCTGCTCTGCGGCACGTCGGCCGAGTTCTCCACCACGGAGGAGACGCTGGAGGATACAGCCACAAACCCCGCCACACACACGCACACACGGCGTGTGGCTCGCACCACATTCCTGAGCTTGCGAGACAACGCCACGCTGCTGAGCTCGACGCTGCTGGAGAACCTGGTGGAGAGCTCGGACTCGAGCGACGTCAACGTCATCCTGGGCGACGCCAAGTCCACGCTGCACAAGGCCAAGACGCTGCCCATGCTGCGCAGCGAGTCGTCCTTCGGCGACGCCGCGCAGGAGCTCGAGGCCACCACCAGCATGCGCCAGCGCGCGCTGCGCTACCGCAGACTCAACGAGATGCAGCTCAACCAGAAGCAGCGCGGCGCCAGCAGGCGCCGGCTGTGGCAGCGGGTGCCGCTGCCCAATGGGGGATTCGTCTGGGTGCGCACCATGGAGCCGGCAGCGCCCGGCTCGGTGTTCGCGCGAGCGGACTCGCTGGTGACCAAGCTCAGGAACAATTCGTTCCTGGCCAAGAACCCGCAGGCCAAGAACCTGCACGGAGACCTGGCCGAACAGCTGCACCGCAAAAACGCGGCGTCCATGGGCTTCTTCACCGAGCTCAACTCTTCGGGCACAGCCGTGGCGTGGAGGAAGACGGACTCGGTGGCGCTGGATGTCGACCCGAAAGGAGGGGAGGGAGAAGAGATGCTGGACTTTGAAGGCGTGCTGGCCATGACCTGGAGAGAGAAGAAACGCTGGTTCCTCAAGCAGATCACCAACCTTGCAGTGCCCTACACGGAGTCCATGTTCAAGATCGACGTGCGGCGATCGGATATTCTGGACGACTCGGTGCCGCAGCTGGCAGGGCCGGCAGTGGATAAGTCGAGAATGCAGGAGCACCTGAACATTGGATTCATTGGCGAGCCAGCGCTGGATGCAGGCGGCGTGTTGCGCGAGTGGTTTGGACTCGTGTGCAAGGAGCTCTTCAGCGCCGAGCGAGGACTGTTTGTCACGACACATGCGGAGGATTCCAGCTACTGGATCAATTCAGAGTCTGCGAAGAGTGTGCCTGAAGGACAGGATCACCTGCAGTATTTTACATTCGCTGGCAGGCTGCTGGGCAAGGCAGTGCTGGACGGTCTTGTTCTGGAAGTTAGCATGTCGCTCCCGTTGCTGAAACACCTTCTGGGCGTCCCTATCACGTTCTCCGACCTGGAATATCTAGACGAGGAACTTTTCAAGCATCTGAGCTGGGTGCGAGACAATGATCATGTGGACGCTCTGTGCGTGACCTTCAGCATTCAGACCCCGTCGGGTGAGACGGTGGAGCTCAAACCGGGCGGAAGTAACATCGATGTGACCGATGAGAACAAAATGGAGTATTTATCACTGGTGCTGCGCTATCGGATGCTGGACAGCGTGTCGGACCAGCTGACTGCGCTGCTCAAGGGACTATACGAGGTCATTCCGAAGTCCTTGCTCACGATCTTCGACTATCAGGAGCTGGACTTCTACCTCAGTGGCCTACCCACACTTAATGTGACGGATTGGCAAAACAATTCGCGTGTTCGACACAAAGCGACGGACAGTGATTCTGAAGCGATCGAGCAGGAGCTCGAAGTTGTGCAATGGTTCTGGGATGTCGTAGGCTCCTTCACAGATGACCAACGCGCTCGACTACTCCAGTTCGCAACAGGCTGCTCGCGTGTACCTGTCGAAGGGTTCAAGGCGCTCACAAGTGCTAGTGGCATTGTGCATCCGTTTACGCTTCAGCTTGTTTCAATTGGAACACCTCCGTTAGGAATGTGTCCGCGTGCGCACACGTGCTTCAACCGCGTCGACTTGCCGGTGTACGAGACGAAGGAGGATCTAAAGTCATATCTATCCCTAGTAAGTCTCATCGAAGTTCTATGTTGTGTGCTGACGTGGGAGATTTCTAATGCTCGATATTTTTTGCTTTTCGGTTATGTTCCAGGTTATTCAGATGGAGATCACTGGCTTTGGCTTCGAGTAGTCTAGCGTACTACAGCAATGACGAGCAAAACTAAGTGGTAAAGTATGTAAATGATGGATCCTCTGATAGAATGTTTTGTTTGTTGCCAGAAGAGCGGCTCGATGGTTTCACCTGCTATTATTGTAGCGGCTGCATGTCTGGTCGGTTGGCGTGGCCTGATGCTGACAGCACGAGCGGCGATCAATATTCGTCTTCGCTAGGACTCCGCGAACGTGTCTGCAACAGCGTCGTGACGATGACCAAGCGGGGCAAGAAGAAGAGTGCGAAGAGACATAGCGATCCGCCCCGGAGCGAAGGTAGCGAAGTCCCCGAGGCAATCCCAGAACGCCCTAACCAGGCACCTTCCCAGAGTTCAAACAGTACAACAGTTAATCTGTCGTTCTTTCGGACGAGTGCCCAGCTCTACGGCGAGCTGCACCAACGACTAAGTCGTACAAGTGGAGAAAGCTTTACCGAAGCAAACGTATCGCAACTCGGTCGGCAAATTCTTCAGGCACTCGACGAGCTGGCAGAGGCTGTTGATCCGCGCACCAATTCAAGAAATGTGTGTCCATTTGTGATGTTGCTGTCCATGCTGTTGCCTACACTTCGGAAGTATCTGGCGTGGACTACGGCGACACGATCTGTGTGGGGAAACAACTCCGTTGCATTCCGACACCAGAGCACGACCTCAGAAGGCCCTACTTACAGAAGTGAAACTGACGCGGTGTTGTGGGCGATGCTAGCCCAACACGACGTCCTCACCCGGTTTTCGCTTCGTATTGCTCAGATTTTACGCTTCATGGAGAGTAGCGAAGGTGTTGATCACGACAGTGCTCATCTTAAACGAACCCATCATCAGCCAAAGGCAGCAAAGCCTGTATCACAGCCGCCCTCACCATCGTCATCTTGTTCCTCGATAACGTCGACACCTCGAGATCCAACGGACACTGGTAGCATGCGCACACCACGAGTTACTGGAGACAACAAACCGAGCTCGGTCCCTCAAATCCATCACATTACGTTGGAACTTGCAAATGTTGACGCGGAAGCCAAAGTTCACCTTGCGTCGTTAACTGAGAGCCTCGTTGAAGTCGTCGAGATGGTAAGGCGTCAAGTCCGAACAATGTGTAAAAGCCTCACAAAAGTTCTTGTTGTGACTGTTTTGCGTAAAATACTAGATTGCCAAACAGATGTGCACTCCTGCAGCGAACAAGGATGCCGGTAGATCTCGGATTTCCGCGGTAAGCTCTTTAACCCAGCGAAGATTACCTTGCGTCAAACTCATACTTTCATTGTCTGTGTTTGCAGAGAGAATTCATTGAACGCCTCGTGCAGCAGTTGCTAGAGCCAATGGGGCAGCGGATGTTGGAGGAACCTTCACCATCTTACGTCGACTTGTTTCCAAGACTGCTTGACCAATGCATCACCGTTACTATAGAGTACGTATTAACTTCTTGAAAGTTTTTCTACTGCGCGCTAATTTTGATCCTTGGCTGCAGCAATTTCGCACGGAGCATCGGGAAACGGAATGAATTGCAAGCAGCTCCTTTCGAGGCAGCTGTCATGCATTTGCGAACTTGGAGTTTTAAGCTCGAAATCGAGTACAACACGCTTGTTAGATCCACGAGTAACAGCAGCAACAACACTGACTCGAGCACGGACACGGACATGAGCGACAGTGCCGTTTCAGCTACACCGTACTTGCCCAGCAATCGCATGGAGCTCATGACATTGGGAGGATTTAAGCGGCTGGAGAGTACGTTGAGCTCATGGTTGAATGCTGGATCTTCAGCTACTGGGACTATGCCAGATCAAGGAAGCGGTACTTCGGCTCGGTCTTGGGGAGTGTCGAGTCTTGCTGGTGGTATTCGCAGCACATTGGTGCGGACGTTCTCTGGTAGAACTACGCTCAGTGGTGCTCCTGTGTAGATGTTGGCACGTACAATGAATGGCTCAAACATTATGCTGTCTTCGTTTTATCCTTGAAACTTAACTAACAACTACGTCATCAACCACCCAGAGCATTAATGACGACACCCTTTCATACTTGAAGCGCTGGGGAAAGCCATTGATGCCAATTTCGCGCACAACAAATCTGAGTACGTATTCTTCTTCTCGTCCTGTGGCTGCTGCACTGCATTTCAGGCATCGCACTTGATTTTCACATACGCGTGTGTGGCTTGAATTGGGGTCATGTGAGCAAATATGGGCTTGGAAGGCATCATAGCCGAGTGAAACAACTCGCATAGCCACGGCACAGAAGACGGAGCGTCGTTCCAATGATACGTACGCTTTTGCACGACAGTACTGCATCATTAGCCGACGAAGAGCGCGCAAGAACAGAATCGTGGTGGCATCATCATAGAAAACATCGCTGTCAAGATGAATCGATGTACGACAGTGCGTCAGTACTCTTGAAACATGATGTGGTGGGAAGTTTCGTTACCTGGCAATAATTGATGTCAACTTTTCCAGCTCGGCTTTGTCATTAAGCGTCCAGCCGCACAAAGTCGAAGTGTCGCCGGATGTGGGGATTGTGGTGCTATCACCCCAATCAAGCAAACGAAACCTCAAATCTCCCTGTGTACGACAGCAGCGTCAACAACTTATTACCATCTCACTCGATGGTGCAGATACGCCGTACATGGTGATTGCGTTTGGCATTCCGCATTGCTAGTTGGAGAGCGTTTTCATCACAGTCAGTTGAGTACACACAGCGACTCATGCGGGATGCCACGAGAGAAGTAAAGCCTGGGTAATGGACACCACCAACCATGTGAGTCTCTGACGTTTGCAGTTGAATGTCAAGTCGCTGTCCTACCAATTCCGCAACCGAGTTCAAGAACAGTCTGGCCCCCGAAAAGTTCCTACAGACAGCAATTGCCGTGCACATAAGTCAATACCCCAAGTGTTTATGCGCCCTTAAATCATCAATACCAATCTGACCGGCGAGCTGTTGATATATTCCGCTAGGAGAAGCGCAGCTCGCCAAAGCTGAGTGCCTGCAGTATCCCAAGTAGTACAAGTGCGCGCCTCCAAGACGAAAGGTGGCGTCTGTCCCTCTGAGATTCTCATTCTGGGCTGGATTGGCTTCATTGGCAGCTTTATCAAGCAAGTCAACTCGATCACTTGGTTTCCTTCTCTTCCGAGCCTGTTTTCGAGGCACCACAATGTCTCCATCACCGTCTTCGACCAGTGCTGCCAGAAGAGGCACAGCAAAGAAATGAGCATCAATATGCGTTGACGGTATCCGCTCCAGCTCCAGCTCAACTTCTGAAGTCACGGTATGAGTTACCACCTCGGCATCACTCATCCACGAACCGCGATCTTGATTAATATCTACGTCGTAAAACAAATTAAACATATTGAACACAGAGATTTGTGTTAAGACTTTCCAATTTCTAGCACATTCACACGTGAATATTTAAGCACCATCCTGTTCGCTGCCATTTACAGTTTGCAGGTCCTGTCGCCACTTCAAGATCCTGTCCACTGGAAGCTTGAACCCATGTTGGGAGCACTTCAAAGTAGCAACATCGCACGCTGTCTTCAGAACGAGATCAAGAGGCACATTGCCACGCGATAATCCCGAAAGACTTGCCCCAATAAATGAATCGCCCGCTCCGTTCGACTCCACCACCTGATCGAGTTGAGCAGCAGGTATATGATGTACCGTTGCCCCGCTCATCTCTAGATAGTAGACACCTTCAGAGCCCCATGGACAAATAAATGCCTTGACCCATCGGTTCCAGTCTTCATCCCATTGTTGGCTCCGAATCCTTTCGAAGAATTCCTGCGCGCTAAGAATATTGATGTTGTCCCTGAGGTAATCCTTGGACATGAACACATAGTCCGCCAGTGATGCCAGTCTACAGATCAACGCACGTGTCAGTAAGATACACTCAACAGCTCGGCGGTGAGACATCCTGCTCACGTCTTCGCAAGAGTCCACGGATATCTCGGAAACTCGATCTCAACCGAAATGTTAGCGTGCGGTGCTCTCTCTCGGAGGTGCAGCATCATCTGCCTCACAGCCTCCATGTTGCGCCCCTCGAAGTGAAACCACACAGAGGCATTCACATCTCGCTGGACTTCAGTCAGGTATCGCTCCACCTGCGTTTTGAAAGCTTCTACGCTTAACTCGGCAATTGTACGCGAGTGCACAATTGTGCGCGACCCCGTTGCTCGACTCGACAAAATGTACTACTCACGTCACACACCCACGAAAGCAAAATACAAAATTTAAGAAGACTGCAATCTCAACGGAATTCTTCTCTGGAAGACTCACCGACACTGGCATGCTGCCTTCCGTCTCAATGACAGCCAATGAACAGTCCACGTTAAAGCTCGCCAGATCGGCGTGGATGAAGGCGGCGTCACTGTCTTTAGCCGGGTCAGTCGACGTGCTCAGCCATCGACAGCAACCCCCGAGTTGGGAACAGACAACCTATGCATACACATTTGTGAAAAAAATTAGGTTACCCGCAGTTTCCCCACTCCCATGGACTGCAACTGGTGTTCGTACCAGAGCACTCGCTGCATTCCCGCCTCGGCACTTCCAAGTCGCCAGGGACCGCGCCTTCGTGTCCTCTATCGGTGTAGAAGGGCGTTAGTATACCTATAACAGTCAGTGACCATACAAATTAAGGCAGCAAACCTTCCGGGTACGCGGCCACTTCGTGCACCACGTCGATGGCGGCGGTGCCCACTGCTATCACCTCCATTAGAAAAAAAGCAATAATGACACACGTAAATTTGAAAGCCAAATTCTGTACATCGTATAAAATCAGTATGCGTTCTAAATAAAACTGTTTTTGGTAAAAATAAAACACAGTAAGGACACACGTAAATTTGCAAAACAACTACCGTAAAAAGCAGTATGCATTCTAAATACCAGCTGTTTTTGGCTGAAGTGGTTGCAGCTGTCGTCTACAGGAACGGCATCCAGCCGATGTACATCTGCGCGAGGTTCTCCAGCGACGTGGCCTCGTGGATGAGCTTGTCGACTTGGCCCTGCACTGACAGCGGCAACGAATCAGTCTCCGGCAAGATGCTGCGATGGTTTGCCGACACAAGCGGGCGGATCGCGTCGCCCAGGTTGTAGATGCCGCGCAGTCGGTCATCGATGGTCTTGAGCACGAGGCGCGTCTCCTCTTTGGTGCGCTCGCTAGACAGGTCGGGCACAGATTTACCTGAGCCACTGCTGCTCTGCGTGGCTTTGCCACGACGGCCCCACTCCACTAATGGATCGTGAATAAATGACTCGAGTACGCTCCGTAACGTCTCCTTGTTTTCCCGAAGGAGGTGCATGGTCACTTCGCTCACGCGACGGAAGACACCCTCGTAGCCCGTGATTCCGAAGGCGTCGATAATGTTCGGCGTCAAGCGGAACGGCACGATCTCCGGCTTTGCTAACTTGAGGCCCTTATCGAAGAGGCAGTCGAAGTCCACATGCACGCACTCACCGTTAGTGCAATCGATCAGAATGTTTTCGCCGTGGCGATCGCCGAGGCCGATGATATGCCCCACCATGGACCAAACGGCCGCCGAGCGCGAGAAGGTGAGTCGAGCTTCGAACCATGCCGTCGGGTCGGCAAAGTTGTTGTAAAACCACTGATGAAATCTCGGTGTGAAAACTGGCATCGAAAGCACTTTGCGACGGTAGTAGCGCGCCATCGCAGAAGGGTCATTGCCGTATTTCTTCTGCATGCTTAGATATCGTTCCTTGATTTCATGCGTCAACCGAACAGGCTGTATGTACCCACGCTCCGTTTTGTGAATCTGTCCGATGAGCTGCCGCATAGCCTTTGTGTTCCTTACCCACTCCATCAGCCCGCTTTCTTCATTTAGAACCACCACCGCGTATGTGCGCAAACGGAGTTTGCGTTTGCGGCCTTCTTGATCCTTCTGTAAGAGTTTGTTGATCATCGAATTAAACTCCATCATGCGTGCATCCTTGCGTAGATCACCGGTCTTCTCACGTTTGCACAGGAATGAGTATAATTGCCCATCAGTACCTAGAATTTCAATGCGCTTGGGTTTTTCCTTGGTCATCATCACATCAGCCTTATCACTGAAAGCCTTGATGTAAATTTGAGCAGTCGCTGAGAAGGCAACGTGCTCTTCATCGCGAGGAGCCAGCCCTGTCGCCGGCAAAATTGTGGTGAGCGCAGCTTGAGTTGGTACGAGAATTCTGGTCCGAATCCGACTCAGGCGAATGTGGATCTTGCGTTGATTGTTACCAGGGTCGTGGCTGGCAAGACTAATCAGCTCTTCGACCATCCGCATTCCCTCGGAGAAGCTATCTCCTATCTCCTTAAGCCCCTGAGAGAGAAACTCCTTCTGGGCCGTGGAGATAATGTCACGCGCACGATTACGTCGCTGCTGATTCAATGATCTTGAGAGACCAAGTAACGGCCACATTGCTTGTGTCGGGTAAGCCTGCAGTACTCGAATCATAATTTTCTTGACACCATCGACCACAACAGGGTTGGGATGGCATATACGCGACGTTACTTGTGGAAAGCACACGAGCCATTCATATGCTGGCAGCAAATCAGCGGCTTCGTTGACAATTTTATCGATATCATCGAGAATTTTTTGTTCAGTAGTGGACTGACTCAGCCCGATCTCAATTTGTCTCAAGGTCTTGTTTGCTTTGTTGCTGGTTCGTCCGGTGGTAGCGCTTGCGTATAATACTTCTCCATACTCAAACCATAGCGTTAGTAAGCGTGGAAGCGACTGGAAAACAAATTTTGTTCCGTGTGATAGTGCTAGCACATAATTCTTCATCAAGTTGATCAAATGCCCGTGAAATACAGAGTCTATCACGAGCTCACCTGATTCATCACGCATTGATCCACTTAAAGCAACCGGGTGGCTCACGCTTAGCAAATACTCGTAGTATTTAGCCAGGAAAAAATACCCTTTCTCCCACGTTGGATCAAAGTGAATGACAGCTTGATACCGCTCGATCACCTTCCTACCCTGACGCTGACCAGACTCCTTCATCCAGTTAGTCGCCAAAAGTAAGTTCTTAGCACAAAAATGTGGGTCTTCAACGTCAAAATCCAACGTATTTGCGTCGATGTCCATCGGCTCCAGAATTTGCAGGGCCTCGTGCATCCGGTCTTGGCTGACCAGTAGCTTAGCCTTCTCTATCGTCGCGTATTGGTTATTTAATGCTTCAGCGTGCATCACCGCACTGGTAGCTGTACGAATGAATCCCTCTTTTCTGGCTAATTTCGCATAAAGTAGCCAGTTTTCGGACACTTCACTGCGAAGCCCTGCTTCATGCAAAAGTACTCGACGTAATGCGAGTATAGGATCACGGTACTTGAGGGACGTCGCAATTGCATCGTAGCGCATTTTCCATGGGGTTTGTTTTTTCCACAAAAGACTCCGTCGATCCAGGTCATCACATTCTTTCGTTTTCTGAAGAAATATGAACCCCTGCTCTGCCTCATGCAGAAAGTGAAGATCGTGCAGAAGTGGGTAAGCACGCTGGTACGATTCAGCAGATGCCGCAGCGAGAGGGCCCATTACTTCAAGACGTGCTGCCTTCAGGTGGCGCTGAAACTCTTCTTGTTGCCCACCATGTAAACTGTGGAGCACACGAACCAACATTAACTGTGAGACGTCAAACCCCTTCAACCGAGTACTAGCTGTCCCATCAGAAGAACTGCTTGATGAGTGAAGGAGGGGGTTCTGCTTTTCGGCACTCAGCAAGTCGGTTAGCAGCTCCCAACGTGATAGTCGCCAAGAGCATTCAAGTGCAAAAGGATACAGTGTAGCCATAAATTGCGGTTCTTGCGTCACGATGCCGTTAATATGTTGCAATGCACTTTCAAGTCGCCCCAGCTGAATTAAGCAGCTAATCATTCCAGAATACAACTCGGGTTTGATCAAGTCAGGATCTTTGTGAGCGTCCTCCGCATCCAAAATTTGAGCTGGAGGCTGCATCATTTGAAGTTGGCTGTAGTGTGCTCGGCTTGGTGGTAACGATCGGGAGGATAAAGCCGACTGAATTTCTTGTATTGCTTGTTCATAGCAAGCTAAAGCGTCTTCCCATTGGGCAAGCTGTTCATGGTCAACAATCTGATGCATCAAGTCCGAGAGGTCCAAGCCCTCTTCCTGAGCCTCACCCGGAAGATCGGCAGTATCGTGCCGATAGGTATCATACAACCGCCGCAGCGTTGCCAAACCGACAAGCGCGTCAGGTTCATCTACGCTCTTGTACAACTGCTGGAGATAAAATGCATTTTTGGAGATCAGTGACAGGTGAATTGGCCCCACCATGGTAACGTTGGCGTCCCTTGCTTCGGTCGGAGTAAACTCCTGCTGTCGTAGATAGACTTCAAAGTATTGGATCGCTCGGGCATACGCTCTGATTTGATATGCCGCGTTCGAAAGTGAGCGACTAGGAATTCCTTTAATAAACTCTTCCAAATAATCTTTTTCATGGTCATCAATCTCAGAGGGCATCTCACTTCGTGCAGATGCAGACGTTTGGCGGCTGGCAGCACTAGCACTAAGTGCAAGGCGTTTTTTCTCGCTAGTCCAGATCCATTCGTTCAGCTCATCGATCGTCGAAAAAATTGTTTGGGAGCATTGGTCATGACGGCGGAAATATTCACCAACGGCCTTTTCAGGTGTAATACTCGCGCTGTTCACAGAGTCATTAGTTTGTTCCGAATCAGGTGGCGCCATCAGGACATCATCCATCAAAACACCGCAGTCCTGGCCATCCAATACCGCCATAACTTCCTTCTTGAGCTCCTCTCCAACTTCGGATCTTCCAGATCGAAGCACGTTCTGTATCAGATATGGCAACAAAAATCGAGAAATTTGAGGGCACGTCGCTAGCGCAGTTCTGCATGCCCAGAAAATCTTTCGCTCCGGAGGCTGGGAAAGATGAATTAATCGCCGGCACCACATCAATAGCCATTCTTCGTATGAGGTACCGTACTGTTCATAAAACGAAATGTCATCATGCGCAATCTGCAGGCTTCGATCCGCGCTCGCAGATGACCGGCGTTCAGACCCGCTGCTTCCATTGCGTCGAGAAGAACGCCCACCTGAAACAGTGTAGTTTGTTGACCAATATGGCTCAACAAACTGAAGGACATCTTTCCGTTCGAATCTTCTTTTCATCCATTCGGGCATGGGAGCGCTGGAATCCTGCCTTGACTTGTAGGACGAGCCATAGGTATTTGTCGACGCCAAGCTTTGACCGCTGTGTTGTGGATCCGCCGTCATCTCTGCCAGGAATTTTAAAAGCTCTTGGATAGCAAATGCTAACGAGTCCGTATTTTCGGGCGCCGCACGCAGTTCTTTCACCAGCCATGTTTCAATAAGTGCGCAGGCTAAATCCTTTGTCGTGTACTCGCCTTTTTGATTTTGTTTCTCTTTTGCAACTGTAGCACCACCTTGGGTCCCACCAGCCGTGTAAAACATGTATAATGGGACGCGAGCACTATCAATTGCCCCCAAGGCCCCCAAACACCGAGCGCAGAGTAATTTAATCGCTTCGTGGCTCTCCGCGCGAGAAAGTTGCAGAATCGACTGCACCACGCTCGCCAGTGCTCGATCAATAAATATGTCGCCTTCGTTCTGCATCAATGCCTCCAACTCAGTGCCACGGACCACCAGACAACGTAACAACTGAGTGAGTGCCATTTCACGAACGGCCACATCAAGATGGTTTACATATGAGGATAAGTTCATTAAGTACTCGCGCAAAGGCCGACACCTTGGGTCTCCGTCTTCTTCGTACAGAACAGCGTATATCTCATCAAGCTCTGGAATCGAAGGCAGCAACGGGATTTTTGGAAACGCTGGCTTTAACTCAGCTCTCCTTTCAATGAACAAATACCGCAGAATACCCACTGCTGCCGTCATACATCGCGTTTGAACTTCGTTACGATCGCTTGAAGACTGAATGTGAGCTGTACTATCGTACTTTAAGAGCTCGAGAGACTCCACGTTCCAGCACTGACAACCGGTGATCGAACTGTCTTCGATCAAAATTGCAGAGGCTTCATGGCCGAGACATGGGAGAAAGCTGACAATAATTGAACTTAGGTTCACCTCGAGAGCTTTAGTTGAGAGCATTCGCAGGAAGTTTCCCCAAGCTTGTAGTGCATGTTCGTGCAGTTCACGTTCCGTGAGACCGACCTTCAGTGTTGCCATTACTTTTGGAACAAAAATATCGACAACACCATTGCTTTGAGTGCTGCCTGAGTCCAGAGATGAATTGCTGTAGAGTTCCAACAACCTATCGATGCTTTTGATCGCACGAATTTTAGTGGCAATCGGATTTTTACCGCTTATTCGATTGCCAAGATCAGTCATCAGCGCCAAGAAATACTGGCGAGGCATGCAACCCTCCCCAGGTTGTAGGCTTGCCACTTGCTCGATCGCTTCCGCCTCCCGCGTATCTTCGCTCAAGCAATTTGCGACCTCTCGTATCGCTCTCTTCGCCATTCGAGATTGAGGTCCACCCAGCTCCCACGCCAGTAAATTCATTAGCCGCAGTGGAGAGTGCGTAATCACATCACGCACAGTTAAGTTCTCTGGTAAGAATTTGAACAAAAACTCCCACTCTGCCAGACGGTTTTTATTCGAGACTGTTTGGACTTGATGAATGAGCAGGTCTTTCAACACGTAGTCAAGATGATTCAAGAGAAGATTAGTGATAGTCATCGGTGGATCACCTTCTGCACCATTATCGGCCATAATTGCGTCTTCCCCGGTACCATTGTACTCGTCGACGTACGCATGCAACATCCGCTCGTTTTGATTCACAACATATTTCGGAAGAACGTATGACGCGCTTGCTCGCAAGAAAACTTTGATGTCAACTTTTCCACCCATAAAGGTACGAAGGAACAACTGCAGCGTTTGAGTTTCCAGCAATTCGTCGACTAGAGAGAAATAGAGCAACTCCGGAAAATCGACGCATAAACGTCTCCATGACACATTGTGATGGACAGTGATGTGGCAGATTTGGTCATGAGCCATAGCTGCACATCGTAAACGTTTTGCATTGTGAAAACGGTTCCACATAGATACTAGCCGTAGCAAAATCCACATGCAATTATCCCCACGATCGCCTTGTTGTGGGTCGCATTCACAACCAACGGCACCCGAAGTCAGCATAATCGCCGCGATGAAATTTTCATCAGTGCTTTCTTCGGCAGCCGTCATAAGAGCCTCTAACCGCTCCATTAATCCAGCAAGACCATCCCTAGCCGGGTCAATCATTGCATCAAGAAGGCGGGGGTGATGAACTATCGATCCTAGTACTGCTTGGCGAACGAGCCCAGAGCGATGCTCAAAACATGTCAAAAGATAGTCCACAAATCGCACAGCAGTCTGATCGTTCCCGTAGTCGAGTTCACAATGCTCAAATACGCTCGACAGCGCGTTTATTTTGACGATCTGCATATCCTCGGAAGCGCCACCAGTCTCATCGCAAAGTATGGGCTCGAATAGAGCGAGAGGAATTGGCACAGCTTGGAAGCTGCTGACAAGGTCTCGACATTGGCAACTGCTGGAGCGGCAACGGGCAGCGCTATCTTTTCTTTCGAGCGGGTTACTTATTCCATCCGCTAGGGCCTGACCGTACGCTGTTGCGCAGAGCATTGCTCCACACGCTTGTATAATACTTGACGAGATCAACTTGGACCTCGTACGCTGAATTTTCGCGCACATAGCCTCCATAACACACGTAGCCATCTTTTTGGGGGACGTTATAGATCCAGCTACGACAAAGAACGCCAGTAAAGGGGCCATGGCAAGATAGGAACAGACTGCTGCATCGAGCGATGTCTCTTGCAGGATGCCCTGGTAAGCAATTCTCCAGGGAAGAGCATTCCGCCAAGCATCCTCATCACTCAGATTGAGTATCACAGGTCGTGACCACACGAAGTAGACCAAGAATGGCCCGCGTAAAACCACAGATTTCTGAAGAACTGCATCGAGCATCGCCTCTGAACTATGGACGAAGTCGTATGAAACTTCGACCAAGCTCTCGGACGGAGGGATGTCGTGGCATTTTGGATGAAGCTGGTAGAGCTCTAAGAATTCCAAATATTCCCAGCAGGGGGGCGCTGCAAATGATTTGTCTCGTTCGATACTCTTTGCAAAGATCTGCTGAGTCTCGATACTCTCAATAACTTTGATCAGTAAGACCCGATATTTTTCAAGCTCGTGATCGTCAAAATATCGAAGTAAAACAAGCCATAGATCTAAGTACTCACTCGTGATAGAAGTGAGTGAGGGCGCGTACGTATTCAGAAGAAGATCCACACGCTGAAGAAGGGCTCGGAATATGGCAAAACTTTCCAGTCGTACAAATGCCACTATGTACCGACGGAGTGGCAAAATGACCCGCAAGCCTGTGGAAATTGCAACTATGCTTTTTCGATCGCTCCCGTTTCCGATCGAGATCAAATCAAGAATCCATTGGCCAAGTTTTTCGTGCAGCTCTGCGTTGCTATCACGATGCATGCCATTAGATGGACTCTGCTTCCCCAAAGAGATCTCATTTCGCTTTCGTTTCCTTGTTGTATTGACATATTCAGTCGACTTTGTCCTAGCGGAGCCATTAGCCACCAGCTCCTTGGATACAAAACGGATAACTCTTATCAGCACTACCTTCGTCGACAATACACGATGAATACCGTCAATGATGCTTGAAGTGACTGCGGGGTTCGATACTCGCACATCGACATACCCCAACAGATCCACGAATAGCGAGGCAGGAGACGCGGTATTGGACTGGCGAGTGTACAGGTTCAAAATCGAAAGCACGACCATCCAAATTGATTCTACGGTGCTTTTGCTTTCCCGATTAGCCCCACAAATAGGTTGCATATTCTCACATACCCATGACTCAAAAGGTGGCCACAGCACGTCAGTGGCAAACTTGGACAATCGTGGGTACGCTGAACCAACCAGTTCAAGAATGGCAGCACAGGCTTTCAGTATGCGGGGGTTGTTCTCATGGACACAACTCGATTTCAAGTACATCAGAGTCAGGCGGACAAACCGTCTTTCCATAGACATGCTCACCTGGAGCATCGTGTGAAGCAGTCGAAGCGTGCTTCGAGTAACTTCGCCCGCCCCTTGAGTCGACACGGCGCCGTTCACAAAACCTCCATCTGCGTTCTTCACAAGAGCCTCATTCTTTACAATGAACATCTCCACCAACTGGCACAACCTGTCAAACGATGGGTCACCCTCCAGCATCGCATGATGCTCCCGAATAATCCGGTCCGCCAGTGCAACCACAGACTCCCGAAGCGCCACAACCATCCCATAAGAACTAACATGAATCGACGGCAGCATCTGCTTCAGCTGCTTCCTGCGTTCGTAAAGCTGGTTCCCATCAGTAATGGGCATGCACCCGCACAGCGTGACGTTGCTCTTCGCGCCCAATGGGCCGTCCGCGTCTTGGTACACGTGTATCGCCGTGTCCAGGTAGCACGCAATGCTCGCCCCGCCCTGCAGCACATCGGTATCGTCTCTATTCTTCAGCGACTCCTCCAGCAGGAAGCAGTCCTCCAGCAGCTGCACCGTGTCCCGGAACAAGTGGATGAAGCCGTACACGTCGTTGCGCTGCAGGAACAGCACCATCTGCAGCGTCACGTTGCGCACGTCTCGCTGCGCCTGCCGCAGCCGCTCGTTGGTGTAGAACGACACCATGTAGAACAGCATCGTGGCCAGCGTCGGGTAGGACGGGAAGCCCGAGGCCGCCGCGTTCGCGTTCTCCATGAAGAGCGTCATCGAGTGCGGGCACGCGCCGCCGCCCAGCAGCAGCGCGAGCAGCTGGCACAGGTCCTGCAGCACCGGCACGGCCCTGTCGGTCGGCAGCGTGGCCACGGGCCGCATGAGCTTGGGCAGCAGCTTGCGCAGCTTGGTCAGCATGGTCTTGCAGCGGCGGATGGCCGCCGGCGAGCTCGAGTCGTAGGTGCGGTCGTCGTGCTGGCGCTGGTGGGCACGCACGAGGCGCAGCAGGCTGTCCACGTCGCTCTTCTCCGCCTCGTCGGGCGCTGACGTCGGCGCCGGCGCCGGCGCGCGGGTCGCCATAGTGCGGAATGCGGAATGCGGAATGCAGGTCGCTGGACGACGGACTTCAACGTACTTAAGTGAGGTTGGTGTGGCGCACATAAGTTGCAGGCAATGTCCGCTTAAGTGCGGTCCCCCAGGCCAAGCGATTCGTCCGCGCCACTCCGACCGCACGCTCAATAGGCTCAAGAATGGCGACCAAGGGCGTGTGGCAGCTCAAGCAGGTGACGATCCGCTACTGCCAGCACAGCGGCAGCAGTCGCTACGTGCGCCAGCTGCTGGGTGACGAGCGCTTCCTCCAGTTCGTGGAGGAGAACCCGCAGGTGCAGTTCGAGACGGAGCTCAAGGGCGCGCGCCACCCCGTGCTCATCGGCGACTACGGTGCGTGCAGCAATTCTATACGACGGTGTTTGCTGTGGATTGGACGGCAATTAGGTGCTAATTAGTGGGGCGAGGTGGTGCTGTGCGTTGCAGTCACAAATGAGCAGAAGGTGTCGGACATCAAGAACCAGGACATCCCCTTCATTCTGAAGCAGGTGCGGATCGGATCCCGCAACTTTACTATGGGCTGCCCAATTGACACCTGTAATTTATGCTATTGTTGCTGACGTAAATGCTGTATTCGCCGTGCTACTTTGTTTAGCTGGAGCGTCTTCGCAACTCGAGCGGCCGCAAAATGACGCGCATCAAAAAGCCGGTGTTCTCCAAGCGCCCGACCATCCAGGGCATCTGGCAGCCGGACCTGGACTTCCCGGAGTTCAAGATCAGTGACCGCACGTAGACGTCGACGCTGCTGGTTCGAGGGGGTGCAAAATGCAGGTGTCCGTCGACGCTTTCCCGGCACTGTAGGATCTCAAGTTTCTACGCTGGAAAAAGTGTTCGTGGTTATTGTCAGCTCGATAAGAGGACGACTGAACTTGCAGTTAGCGCTACCGAGGGCTCTCTCAACTAGTGAAGCATCAAATATATTCTTTCAGCAGCTGCCGAGAAGCAGGAAGAGAGGTCCACCACCTCATCTCCCTCGCTCTTTCCATCTAACTCTTCGGAATCACAAACCAGCGACGCTCCCCCTCGCACCGGCAGCGGCTGTGGCAGCTACAGCTACAAAGCTACAAGGCCCTAGAGGCTTAGAAACCGTGCAGCACCACCTGGGCGTCCGAGCAGATCTCCTGGTCCAGCAGGAACTCGCGGATGTTGGTCCGCTGGTCGCCCGACAGCTGAATAATCTCGCCCAGCTCGTCGTCCTTGACGATGGCGCCGTTGCAGCTGAAGTTCTTCTTGAAGGCCTTGAGGATGCGCTTCACGTCCAGGTCGTCGGCCAGGCCCTGCACCGTCGTCAGACACTTGCGGCCGTTGCGCTGCTGCACACGCACGTGCACCTTGCCGCCGCCGATGCTCGAGTCGTCCTTGGCGTCGGCGAAGGCGTCTACGCAGCGAAAAGCGTCGCAAACATATCAGCACATCGTCCCGCATCTAGCCCACGCCCTGTCATAATTCCTATCGCGCTGCAGCGGCTGCAAGAACGCACCGAAGGTCTGGAAGTTCTGGATGTCGGCCATGTTCGCTACCTGTCGCGTTTGGTATTGAGTGGCGCCCGACGCTACGGATTCTCCTGATGCTCTCTTCCGCGCCATGATTGGATGAAAATCAGAGGTCCTCGACACACAACTCTCACACAATCCTATCTCGAACCCGATTGGACAAAACTGAAATTGAAGTGGCGAAAGGGTGCGATCCATCGACGGTAGCATTGTAGCATGGGCAACGCGCTGCTGCTCGCGGCCGTGAAGGACCGCCAGGCCGTGGCGCTGGCCGACGCCATCCTGCCGTTCGACAACCTGCGGCTGCATGAGGTGGAGGCGTTCTGGCGCGCGTTCTACGACTCGGCCACGAGCTTCGCGCTGTCCAAGAGCCAGCTGCGCTCCATTTGCTGCCGCGCAGTCGCCGGCGGCGTCTCCAGTCTGCAGGGCTCCAATGCCCGCGTCGCGCAGTACGCAGACGCCGCCTTTGACCTGTTCGCCGACCCTTTCATGCAGAGGAGGTGGCAGCAGCTGCAGCCTAGCGATCGTGTGCTGCAGAGCCAGCAGTACTCGAGTTCGAGCGACAGTCTGGCTGCGATCGACGCGCTCGAGTTCCTCTCAGCAATTGCGTTCATAGCTGCAATCCCACTGGATGAGAAGATTGACTTGCTGTTTGATTCGTGGGATATGTCGGAGGACGGCGCGCTGGATCTGGACGAGTTCACGATCTCGTTGAAGTCGACGCTGGCGGGACTGGCCAAGATCATACAGCCGGTCGCACCTAGCCTCGCCACTAGGACGACAAGCGTGGATCCCGTGGTGGATGAAGAGGAGATTATCCTCCTGGCGGAATCGAATTTCCGCGAGATCTCCAATTGTGGGGCTATTGTGAAGGTTGAACAGCAGGAATTGGTCACTATCACCTGTGAGCAGTTTCGGGAGTTCTGCGTGAAGAACAAACGAGCCAAGGAACTATTTGATTTGTTTGATGTAGCAGATGCCAGTTCCGAAGATGGTGGTCTTGCATATGGAGATGCGGGAGGCGTGATGGAGGCTGCTGAAACTTCCGAGTTGGCGGCCAAACTGGATAAGCACTCTGAGCCCTCAGATTCTACGACTGTTGCGGGTGTACCAGTGGACGCTCTGCAAGATGATGTTGGCGACATGTTTTTGGCAGTAAAGCCATGGATCGGGGCTATTGTGGCTCCTAGCAAAATTCCACCCCTCTCGAAAGGAGCCCCGCTGGTCTCAGTTCAGTTGGACTGGATATTTGGCTATAGCGCGCAAGATTGCAAGAATAATGTACGCTTCATCTCAACTACGGCTGGTGCTAAAGCTGGACGCTTTGAAGAGATAGTATATCCTGCCGCTGCAGCATGCGTTGTTCTAAACACGAAAACTATGAAGCAGCGCCACCATCTAGCCCATACCGACGATGTGCTGAGTTTGTGTCTACACCCTCGTCTTCCCCTCGCTGCAAGTGGAGAAATCGGCAAACAGCCCAAAATCATAGTCTGGGACCTAGAATCTATGGAAGCACAATGTATTCTACAAGGGTTTCACAAGCGCGGCATTTTGCAGCTAGCTTTTCTGACCCCCGAGATGCTTGTATCAATTGGAAGTGACGACGATCACAGCATCGCAGTTTACGAATCGAGCAACAACTGGAAATCTGCTTCACTGAAAATCTCAGTGAAAGGCAACAAAGCAGCCCCCTTTCACATTACTACGAACCCTAGGGTATCAAATGAGTTTGTTGTGTGTGGCCCAAAGTACATTCAGTTTTGGACCCTGGAAGGGAAAGAACTTGTCTCAAAAAAAGGTTTGCTGGGGAAAAAGGGGTCGTTGCAACCGTTTCCTGTGGCACAATATCTCGAAACAGCCGATCAGGCTGTAGTTGTTGGGACAAGCGATGGTTGCTTGTATCTTTTTGTTGGACGGCAACTAACAAATGTCATAAAGGCCCATGGCGGGGCAATTACTGCGCTGTTTTACTCATCAGGGCTTTTGTTATCGGGAGGACGAGATGGTGAAATCGCTCAATGGGATGATAAACTGAAGCAAGTGGGGCCCCCAATACAGATTCAAAATGTGCTTGAATCATCCTCGCAACCTCAGCGAAAATCAATTCGAAGCTGTTGTTTCTCTCCTGACAGAAGAACAATTCTTGTTGGCACCCTAGCGTCGGAAATTTATGAGCTAGACGCGAAGACTGGTCAAAACATCCACTCGGAAGCTCTTATCCAAGGGCACTTCCAGGGGGAATTATGGGGATTGGATACTCATCCAACGAAACAGCAGTTCTCTACAGTCGGAGATGACCAGACACTTCGCGTTTGGGACTTGGTAGCGCGGCAGGAATTGGGTTTCGTAGAACTACCAATTCCAGGGCGAGCTTGCGCTTACTCTGGAGACGGTAAACTAATCGCAGTCGGCCTTGGAACTGAGGACTCCGGTAAACCTGGAAGTGGGTCTCAGTTGAAAGGAGGCAATGCTAAGACACGGCAGCCTAATGGAGGTTTCGTGGTTTACAGTGCTATTGATTTAACCTGTGCAAAGGAGGCCTGTTTCGATGCAAAACGTTGGGTAGGTGATATCAAGTTCTCACCCGACAATCGAACCCTAGCAGTTGCAAGTCACGACTCTAAAATTTATCTGTATAATGTCTTGAAGGGTTTCTCACGAACTCACGTATTTAACAAACATTCGAGTTACATCACACACCTTGATTTCTCGCTGGACGGGAATTATTTGCAGAGTACCTCGGGTGGATACGAGCTTTTATTTACCGAAGTGAAAACTGGAAAGCACATTACAAATGCCACTACCTTCCGCGACGAGTTGTGGCACAGTATGACCAGCACGCTGGGGTGGTCCGTACAAGGAATTTGGGAGCCTGAAAGTGATGGCACAGACGTAAATGCCGTCGATCGATCTAACAACGGGAAACTGCTGGCAACAGGCGACGACTTCGGAAAGGTCAAAGTTTTTCAGTATCCTTGCGCCCTGGAAAAAGCATCGTACCTTGAACTACGCGGGCATTCTTCCCATGTCACAAACGTGAGATGGTCTCCTGATGATAGCTGCATCGTTTCAGTTGGTGGAAACGATAGATGCATTTTTGTCTGGAAGCACGATAAACAGCCCAAAGGAGAAGACAACCTCAAGCGTCGCTACAGCGAGACTGACAGCGACAGTGATGGGATCGACTTACTCAGCAAGAGAGCTGACGATCCATTGGAGGTAGCGGCGACGAACGATGACATCGGTGATGAGTTTATGGCGGTACGCCCTTGGTTAGGAGCTGTAGTCGCTCCATCGAAAGCTGCGTCGATGAAAGTGGACAGCACATCTCCGCATACCAGGCTAGAACTGGAACGGGTTCATGGCTATCAAGCTCAAACCGCTTCAAACAACGCGCGATATGATTCGAATGGCAAGGCGGTGTATCACACTGCGGCGTTGGGTATTGTGTTCGACAGAAGTTCTCAACGTCAGGCATTTTTCAAGAGTCATGACGATGATGTTGTGGCACTGTGTGCTCATCCGAATGGTAAAACGTTCGCAACTTCACAAATGGGTAAAATCCCTAAGATCTATGTCTGGGATTCGGTTAGTGGAGAAGCTGTAGCACCCTGTTTGGAAGGATTCCACCAGCGTTTCGTGAACGCGATATGCTTTTCAAGCGATGGTACAAAACTCGGAAGCGTTGGTGGTGACGATGATCATTCCATTGCAATTTATTCATGGCAGACGGGGGTATTATCCTGTCAATCTCGCGGTGAGCGCAACAATGTGCGCGGAATGTGTTACCATGCTGCTACGAAGGAGTGGGTTACGTGCGGCGATAAGCATATTCGTTTTTGGTCAGAGCAAGGGAAGAACCTCACATCAAAAAGGGCAATTTTCGGGACGAAAGCGTATCAAAATGGAAAGGTGCCGTCGGTCTTTGACTGTGTAGCCTCTTTCGGGCAAATGGTTATTGCGGGTGGTTCGAGTGGACATTTACTCGTATTTCAAAGTTCTGTAGATGTAAGTAAAGCAGTTCTTGCTCATGACGGAGCTGTACTGGCACTGTATGCAACTGAAAGAGAGATCATCAGTGGTGGAAAGGACTCGAAGATTGCAGTTTGGAACGACCAATTAAGCAAGGTGGCTGTTTTTGATATGAAAGAGTATACGCTACAGGGGGCTAAACTGTTAAATCCCGAAATTCGGAGCGTTTGCTCCAGTCAATCCTCGCCTCGAGTATTCTTAGTTGGTACTGGAGGTAGTGATTTACTTGAGCTTGATGCTAGTCGAGCACAGCCAACGTTGTCAACAATTACGCGAGGGCATTTCAAAATGGAGGTCTGGGGACTTGCTTGTCATCCAGCCAAGCCCGAGTACTGCACAGTTGGTGATGACCAAACTATTAGAGTTTGGTGCCTGGCTAAAAAGGTCCAGCTGCGGTTCCAACGATTAGAATGTGCTGCTCGTGCCTGCGCTCTAATGGACTCGGCAGATATCGTCGCAATAGGGTTTGGAGGGCGTAACGCTAGTTTATCGAAAACAGCACAAGCGAAAACAGGAGGAGTCGTAATACTTTGCTATAGTGACTTAACGAAGAAGGTGTTCGAAGATCGACCGTCCAAGCAAGCTATTAGTGAGATGAAGTTTTCACCGAGTGGCTCCGTTCTTGCAGTCGGATCGCATGACCATAAGATTTATCTGTATCGTCTTGATCGGAATGCCACTAAGGTGGCAAAAGCAGGAGTCTTCGATAAACATCAGAGCTACATCACCCACCTTGATTTCTCAGCGGATGGCCAGGTGCTACAAAGTAATTGTGGTGCCTACGAACTCCTTTTCAGTAACGCTACAACAGGCAAACACATCACGTCTGCGAGCAGCACAAAAGATACACAATGGCACTCATGGACATGTGTACTTGGGTGGCCAGTACAAGGCATTTGGCCACCGTGCTCAGATGGGACGGATGTGAATGCAGTTGCCCGGAACTCACGGGAAGATTTATTGGTCACCTCGGACGACTTTGGTCTAGTCAAGCTTTACCGATATCCTTGTGTCACAAAAAATGCAAGCTCATTGGAATACCGTGGGCATTCCTCTCATGTGACCAATGTGCGGTGGTCGTATGATGATGGCTATGCCATTAGCATCGGGGGAAATGATCGATCGTTGATGGAGTGGAAAGTATTACGAGAGGACGAACGTATCCCGACAGGGCCAGCGAAACAGTTGAGTTTGGTAGAAGCAGAGGAAACCACGGATTTGTCAGCCGAATCGGAGGAGGAGGAATTTGATGATCCTGCGGGTGATGAGTTCATGGCGGTGAAACCTTGGGTTGGAGCAATTGTCGCGCCAACAAATGCCGCCACTCCGAACTCCCGCGAACCAGACATAAGGCCTGAGCTTGAATGGGTATATGGCTATCAGTCTGAGGCGTCGCAACAAAACCTGGTATACAACGCGCAGGATGAAATCGTTTACCACTCGGCTGCAGTGGGGATCATCTACGACTCGACGAATCACTTGCAAAAGCACCATGTCGGCCACAACGACGATATCATCAGTTTTGCTGTGTGCGACACTAAACGCAACCTTATCGCAACAGGAGAGCTTGGGAAAAAGCCTGCTCTGAGGATATGGGATGCCCACACGGGTGAGCTCCGGTGTGAAATGAAGGAGTTTCACGCACGCGGTATCGTATCACTAGCGTTTAGCGGTGATTCTACGAGACTGGTTAGTGTGGGAGATGATGATGACCATTCGCTGGCAGTTTGGAGTGATGCGAGCAATGGGTCCTGGACATTGGCAAAACTTTTGGCTACAGGCAAAGGCGATAAGGCGGTGAACCGCTTTGCTTCATTTGGGACAAGCGCCGACACTATTATCACTGGGGGTGTCAGACACGTGCTGTTTTGGACTGTTCAAGGCAAAACCATCGTCTCGAAAAAGGGAGTAGTTGGTAAGCAAGGAAGTATTCAGACGTTCCCGTCAGGCTGCAACTTTGGAGGGGACTTTGTCACAGGGACGGCAGGCGGTGAGCTGTATGTCTGGCGGGGGAGTGATCTTTCTAGAACGGTCAAGGCACACGACGGAGAAATTCGAGTAGTGGCTAGCACAACCCTCGCTGATAACCCTGCTGGAAAAGCCCCTGTGCTGCTTTCAGGTGGGAAGGACGGTCGCGTTATCATGTGGAGCTCAGCGTATCAATCGCTTAAGTGCTTCGATCTGGACGCGTTACACATCAGTAGCTTCGGAAGAATCATCAACAGCGTCTTTCTAAGCTCCAGTGGTAGAAATCTGCTTGTTGGCACTTGCTCCAGTGACATCATCGAGATCGACGTGGCAAGCGGCAGTGTTCTGAATAGCGGACAACCACTGTTCTCCGGCCATTTTGCATTGGAACTCTGGGGACTAGCAGTGCATCCTTCTCAGAGGCAATTTGTGACAGTCGGAGATGACCGTACATTACGCGTTTGGGATATGGACGCCAAGCGTTTGATCCAAGCGCGTGCCCTCCCTGCGAAAGCTCGTGCATGCGCTTATTCACCAGATTCTGAGCTGGTAGCGGTGGGCTTCGGTGGTGACAATGGTGTACGGCAAAGGAAGAAGCCCGCACCTAAGCAGGGGCAGACGCAGTCGAGAGAGGGTGGCTTTGCTGTTTTCCGTGTACGCGATCTGGATACCGACAAACTCGTGTTTGAGGATAAACCCGGGAAGGAGTGGATCAGTGACATCAAGTTCTCGCCCTGCGGAAACATTTTGGCTTTGGGATCTCATGACAACTCCATCTACCTCTACACCGTTGGTTCTGGGGCATCTGAATTCAAGAAGCGCAAGCCGTTTAGTAAGCACAGTAGCTACATCACGCACTTCGACTTTTCAGAGGACAGCAACTACCTGCAGTCAAACTGCGGCGGGTACGAGTACCTATTCTGCGATACAGCATCGAGTAATCATGTGACCCGAGCGTCATCTCTACGGGATGTGAAGTGGGCGACCTGGACGTGTACTTTGGGCTGGCCCGTGCAAGGCATTTGGCCCGAATGTGCAGACGGCACTGACATCAACGCCGTTAGTGCATCTTCATCGCGTACGATTCTAGCGTCCGGGGACGATTCCAGCAACGTCAAGTTTTTCCGCTATCCGTGCATTCCAAAGGGGGTACGTATTGCAGCCCTAGGAAACTACAAAAGCCTGACGTGCGCTCACTCACTCACTCATGTTGTTCTTGTATCCGCAGTCCAAGTTCATTGCATGCCGAGGCCACTCGTCGCACGTTGCGAACGTGCGCTTCAGCTTCGACGACAAGTACCTCATCTCCGTCGGTGGGAACGACCGGTCGATTTTCCAGTGGAAGCTGTCGTAGCCTCCCCACACCGACCTATTCTAGCACGTACTCTCCTCTATTTCCTCTTGATACCGGTCGATAAAGCTGCAGTCTCTCCTGCCCAGTCGGCAGTCGCCTGTTTACTTGGCCTCCTCCACTTTCTTGCGGGAGAAGGTGTTCTTCGCGAACTTGAGCGTCGCCAACGTGAACGGGAAGCGAATGACCTCGAGGCACTCGTTGGCGACGAAGGCGATGGCGATGTTGCCGTACGTCGGGTCCAGGCGGGTCGGGTCGATGAACTTGTCGAGCCCGATCTGCATGATGACGTCGATGATGGCGGCGCCCGAGATGAGCCCGGCGTCCAGCGCCGCGTAGATGGACAGGCCCGACACCAGGTACAGCGACGTCCACCAGAAGAAGAAGGGCATGCCGTACTGCTGAATCGTGGCCACGAGCCCAGCGGGCTTCTTGGCCACCTCGACCTTGAGCGCCTCCACCTCCTTCTTGAGCGCGGCGTTCTCCTCCAGCAGCTCCTGGATCTGCTGCCTCTTGCTCTTGCCGCTGCCGGCCAGCTCGTCGTCGCGGCTGGGCAGTGACGCGAACGTCTGCGTCTGCAGACTCTTGGCGAACGAGCCCTGCGCGCCGAAGCGGGAGCTGCGCGCAGCGATTAGCGGTGCAAAGGACAACGACGGACGCACCAGGCGCGGCGCCAGCAGCGAGGAAGGGCGGCTGCGCAGCAGCGAGCGGAGCGCGGCACCGTGCAGCATATTGACTTGGTGTTGTAGGGTCAAAGGATCACTGAAGGCCGTCCGATGCATGTCGGACAGAGGTTTGTACGGGATTTGTACGGGCTAATGACACCGAACTCTGGTCGGTACGCAACTTGATTATTTGCTACTGTACCGTCATTCTGAAGTAGTGTAGCCATGTCGGCTGCAACTTCGACTGCAACTTCGACCATGAAGAGCTGCATCATGGCGACGGCGCTGATCGTTCGTGGCTTTTATGCCGGCGACGTTAATTGCTACGCATGGGCAATGCCAAGTCGATCAAGGGCCGACTGAGTCAGGATGATCGGTCGCTGGCGGTCCGCCCGTTGCGGATGCTTCGGCGAAGACGACTCGGTCCGAGCGGACGGCGTCGAGGCCACGAACAACTCGATCAGGCGCAGCTCTCGAGAATACCGCATGAGCAAGCCTGCTGCTGTGCTGTGCGCACTCATCTGGGCGAAGCACTGAGTCGTAGCCAGCAGCGGCCTGGGATCTTTTCAAGCGCGAGTGGTGCTTGGTGTGCCGTCTTCTAAACGTGGAAGGCCGTGCTACAACTCGCACAGTCGCGGCCAGTTGTTCGCCGGCCGTTTCTGCCCGGTGGCATAGGGCCTCTACGCCCAAGATATCGCCGCCTGAGGCCGAGGGACCGGAACGCGCAGTTCGCCTCAAGCGACCCAGCTGTGCGTGCGCGTGTGTGAGAGTACGCCATTCAGCATCTCGAGCCGCATTGATTGATTCTCCTCATGACCGGCGCCACGGAAGTTTGCCGACGTGCCGGCGATGTGTCAGCCGCACCGCCGGCACCGGCAGCGTCTGCCGCAGATGACGGCGCGTCGGGCGCCATGTCTGTCGTCGTGGCCGTCGAAAAGTCGCTGCTGCGCACGCTGGCCTTCGTGCTGTACCAGCTCGACCGGAGCTGCGCCAAGTACTGCGCGTCGTCCATCTTGCAATGGTACATGCAGCTCCAGACGCAGCTGCCGGTGGCGGCCGTGGACTCGCTGGACCGCGTGGCCGACTCGGTCATCTCGCTCTCGGACGCGCAGTTCACCGAGTTCTGGCGCTCGCTCGTGGCCAAGGAGCTCGAGGAGGCGGCCCGCAGCCGGCAGCAGGTCCGGCGCCACCGCCGACGCTGCCGCAGCGACGACAGCACAGACGAACACGAGGAACAACACGTAGTCAAACGTTTCTACCAGCAGCTCTTCCTCGGCATCCAACGGTTCTTCGCGGCCGAGCCTTCCGACAAGGGGCGGACGCAGACGCCGTGCACGTCGCCGGTCGACCTCGCGGACTCGAGCCACAGACTGCCGCAGCACAGCACGCGGCACCAATACCACAGAACGCACGACCAAGACGACGATGGGTCCGACAGCAGCCGGAGTGACGTTGGCGAGAGCGACGATGAGTTCGAGCCTGGATGGGCGGTGGAGTACTTGGAGCAGGGCGCCAACATCCCGTCCGAGATGACGCGCCGCATGGCCAAGATGATGCACTCGAACGTGCCGGCCAACCTCTTCCGCGCCACAGTCACGGTTGGCGGGGGTGACGACGACGATCTGGGCATGAACTACTACATGGGGGCAGTCACGCCTGGGTCGTTTCCACCGACCCCGATTACGAGGGACTTGCAAACGCGACGGATGCATCACTACACCGTCACGGTGCTGGACCACGCCACCCTGACGTTGCGGCTGCTGACGGAGGAAAACTACAGCAGCTGAACACTGCACAAACCAAAGCAAAACAAAGCAGGAGGCTGCTGGGACTCCCTAGTCGGAGAGCTTATGTATTGAGGCACAACCTATTTCTCATCGAGGAAACAAAGCGCGGCAGGTATAAAAACGGTATATGTAAGGCAAGATTGAAGATGTTACCAAGCGGGCTCAATGGCGTGTGTTTTGAGACTGGCAATGGTTTACTCAGCTTTAGCTTTCCAACTAGCGGTAGACGGCATTTGAGTTCGCTTTGCAACACCAGCGGAAACCCACAGAAGCAGCGCCGCACCCATGCTCGCAAACAGCAGTGTCACGGAGCTAACCAGTCCACCTGAAGGCAGGTAGCCGACAGGGGTGAGTACCTCAGTTACTGGAAGAGGGGATGTCGTCGCCAGGCGGAACCATCGGGCATCCCCACTTGATATTACTTGGTCTGCGTAGCCTGTCAATCCCCAAGTCTAATGATCACGACCACACAGGAATTTCAGGATTAGTGCCGTTGCTTTCATTGCAAAAGAGTCGTTGCCGGCTTACCTGAAAGAAATTACTCGCAGCATCGACTCTCGTTTGCGTTGGCTTTCTTACAGCAGATCGCTTTGCATCTCGGCAAAATAAAAAGATATCAGGAGCGATAACATAGGATTGTCGATATAGGTCGTTTTCTGATGGGGCTTGATAACGGAAGTGAATCGGATACTCCAGGTGCACTTGGTTGGTCGCCGGCCTGACAAAAAGCAAGAAGCATTTCATGAGACTTACGAGACTCCATCCAGCGCAACAGGTGGAATCGAGTCATACACGGCAAACTCTAGGCCGACAACATGTTGTGCTGAAACCGGAGATGGTCGCTCAATTTCGATGTGCTTCGTGAAGGACAAGAGCTTCAACTCGCCAAAGCGCTCCATTCTCTGCAAATCAAGCCAAACATTAAGATGTAATATTAGCAGCACAACCATGAATTTGTTTTGGATTGAACGCACCCGAATCTCGTCCAGATCAAGATAGGCAGTATTTGATACTGGAATGCGCACAAGAAGTACTTGGTCCTCAGAATATTTGGCACAAGTACCGTGTTCCATGGTCTTCACGTCCATGACGTATCGACGGTGGAAGCCCTCACCAGCGATAGTTGTCTGCACCGACGCTGTTGCCGTCATCATCGGTACTTGAATGTTTACAACAGACAGCGACTGCGGCAGCTTGCTCTCACGTTGAAGCTGAACGTACTGGATCGTGTAGAGATCAGCGTCTTGCTTGACCGATGCCACTATAAACAGGCTGCTCTCAAGTTTCCCAAGTCGAAGAACAGTCCTCCAAGATTCTGCATCCAACTTTTTTGCGACCCAGGTCTCCAAATACTCGACCTCAATTGTCGGTGAAGAAACTGAGCTACGACCAACTGTCACCATAGCAAACCGGTGTTCACGTCGAATAAAACTAAAACTAAAGCCTCGTTTCGCTTCAGCCAAACCGCGTTCCACTTTCGAGTTTGGAGAATCAAGGATCCTGTTGAAGAATGAATCACTTTCATTCTTCGACGCGAGGGGAAAAGACGAGGAATAGCAGAGCCTTGACGATCCCGCAGTTGGTTCACGAAGTGTCTCCTGCATCGGATTATTTGTCTTCCACGCCCGGTAATCGCAAAAAGATCTGGCTAAAAACCCTTCATGAATGCACACGGCAGTATGAGCCTCCATCGACCAGCCTTGCCAAAGTATCAAACCGTACCTCTCGACAGATCAGGCCGGATTTCAAGCGTAGGGAGCGCACTCTGTAAGACTCCGCGAACATTCGTTTCAATCCGTTCGCGGTGCGTCTCATTCAAGTCGCCCCAAGAGGCGCCTTCTCTCAGCTTGACTTGTAGATGAATACCCTCGGCGTGTACTCTGTCGAACTGTGGCAAGTTCGCCACGAACCGATCAAACACGGAGCTCTGTGCATCCGAAGCTGGGACCCACGAGACCTACCACCACGTAAAGTATACGACTCTAAAAATTAGTAAGACGCACTTCTCTCCACCTTGTCAAACCAGCGTCCTACGTCGACTGCATCGATGAGGGGGTCGAGTTGCACCTGTACATGTACACAGCAACATATTTTCGTAAAATATCCAAGTGGTGTGCAAGAGTATACGCTCACTCTTGCAC
The DNA here is from genome assembly GCF_018691715.1 of Phytophthora cinnamomi. Lineage (NCBI taxonomy): Eukaryota > Oomycota > Peronosporomycetes > Peronosporales > Peronosporaceae > Phytophthora > Phytophthora cinnamomi. The sequence goes on along the minus strand of NW_027150977.1, from coordinate 771,387 downwards.
TTTGTATACCTCAGATGGCGCATCAATCTTCGTGTTGAAGGTGCCCAGAGCTCCGCCATGGGAAGCCTCGACAATGGTTTGGTCACCTGAAGGTAACATTGGTCAGGACGATAACGTCGCGCGGCTGCAGAGCAACACATTGCGGGTTAAGCGCACCTGCCGCATGGGAGACCGATAGCTCTGCATCGAGGTGCTGCGGCCATAGCGCCAACGTCGAGGGGCTGGCAGCAGCGCCGGCACCAGCGGCGAGGACGCCGAGGAGGGGTATCGTCCAGCGTCGCATTGATGTCGTGTTACGAGTGTTGGTGTCGTGAACACGAAACTTGTGTGGAGTACATAATAGTTGAAGTGAAGTTCTGATTGAGAGTATTTATTTTAACGAGGTACAGTGCAATTTGATTAAAAAAAACGAGGTGATTGCGTTCTTGTAGGTTTCTTCTGTATGTTCACTCAACGTGGCAGTGATGAGAAACAACGGAGCCCCCCGCGTAAAAAAGGTAGCATCTTTTGGCGAGTGTGTTGTATCGTGCCGATCAATGTGATGCACTGTCGGTCGACGAAGACCGAGGTCGTCTTCGACAGTTTCCACAGGATGAAAAAAAAGAGATGAAAATACGCGAGTACAAATATATCATGCACGCACAACACCGCGCATTTGATTTGGTTTGGCTGACCACGAGTCTAGGACTCGCTTCCTGCGTTCCTTATCACAGTTCCTCGCTTATTGTTTCGTGGCCAGCTGCACGGAGCACGCTCGCTTGGATCGAAGATTGGAGAACTTGATGTCATGGGTGGCATGTTCTCGCACGAGCCCGTGACAGTGTCGCCGCTGACGCACCACTTCCAGTCGACTACACAAGCTGGCACCCTCGTCTACGTTGCACTGGCGAAGAAGAAGCATCGCGTGAACCCGATCACCGACTCGCGGCGCATTGACAATTCGCTTTTCTTTGGACTAAAAGTTCCTTTCGAGGAAATCGAGATCGAAAGTCAGATCGGCACTGGCACGTTTGGCGTCGTGTACAAGGCGTTCTACAAGGGCAAACACATTGCACTAAAGCGACTCCTGGCGCAGCGCTACTCCGCCAAGACTGTGCAAGATTTCAAGAACGAGCTCTCTATTCTGTCTATTTTGCAGCACCCGAACATCGTCCAGTTTCTTGGTGCCGTGCTAGAGCCACCGACACTGTGTCTTCTTACCGAACTTTGCGCTGGGTCACTGGCCGATCTTCTACAACTCGCTCGTAGCAAGCAGCTCAACATTACGTGGGGTCTCACACTAGAAATCGCGATGGACTGTGCCAGAGCGTGCGCCTACCTTCACTCACTCAACCCTTCCGTACTCCACCGCGATATTAAGGTATGGCATCCTTGTAACACAGGTGCCTTTCAAGCTAAGAACTAATATTCTCTTTCTTAGGGGGAGAATTTGCTTATCACTGAAGACTTTCGATGCAAGTTGAGTGATTTCGGTCTTTCACGGAGTCTTGACAAAAACTCCAATGCACAGACCATGTGTGGTACGCCGCGATGGTTAGCGCCGGAGGTGTTCCGTGGCGAAGACTATTCGGAAAAAATCGATGTCTACTCCTACGGCATCGTATTATGGTGCGCAACCTCATGGCTTGTGTCTGATCTAAGATTATGACTGCTCTAACACGTTTACTGCTACCAGGGAGCTCTTTTGTTTCAAAAAACCCTATCTGGACAAGGACGCCATCAATCTGGCCTATCTCGTGGCGCACGAGGATCTTCGACCTGAGCTTCTACCCCACATTCCCGAGATCCTGCATCGGATCATGAAAGCGTGCTGGGACCCTGACCCGATGCAACGGCCGTCCTTCAGCACCGTCATTTTCCTGATTGAAGAGGCCAAGAATGTTGTGCCACTGGGGCTGGCTATTGACCTATCGAAAAGCTTCTCTGAGGCAACTGCAGTACAGCGACACATCTCGACAAGGCCGAAGACTCCGTCGACCAAGAAAAACTACGGACTCACCTCAGGCATGATTTAGATTGTTGCAGCGAATATGAACCGTGTTGAAGTTGTTACTCCGCGTCCAGTGATTTACTGTACTCCTGCACGCGTGTCATTCTATTCCCACTGTGTATTGTCGGAATGCTCAGCATTGAATATACTACGAAGTAAGAGTCTACAAAATTGTGCACGATTCCTGCTGCTACCTATATGAACCACCAGTATTCGGAGGCTAATCACTACCGGTAGCAACTGTGCAGCAATCGTAATCACGATCACCTATCTCTTGACGCTCTGGTTCTCCTCCTTGGCGAACAGGTCGTCGAACTGGCGCGACTGGTTGATCGGGTTGCGCTTGAGGTTCGCCACCCGGAAGCGGAACTGCCGCCACGACGACCCGCGGTCCTCGCGCGGCTCCAACGTGTGGTGCAGCTCGGCGAAGCGCTCACGTACACGTCGGGGTTCTGGAAGAGGTAACGCAGCGACATTCCCGTGGCGGCTACGGCAGCGAAGGTGGCGCAGAAGACGACAGGGAGGGTGGCCTTGGCCGTCGTCCAGAGGTTGATGAGCTTGTAGCCCTGACGCTTGACGACTTGGACCATGGTGGATTGGATGGGTAGGAGTGAGTGGGGTGGGCAAGCCGGTAATAGCTGGTCGCTACTGTATTAGCTGGGTAGCTGGTTGCTGAACTTGGCCTAGGGAGGGAGTAGCGCGGACGGACAGATCAGGCGAAGTGATCGGTCGAGGGGAAGTTGCAGAATGAGGCGAGGTTGCAGTGACCTACCGCGGTTGCAAGAACTCTGGAGAGCGTTCGTGGCAACGGGAAGCGACCACATTCACCCTGTCTATCCATGGTAGACAGGTAAGCAAGTGCAACTTCGACTTGCCCCGCAGTGGACACCGTCGGCATAGCTTCAAAGACACGTACGAGCAGACACGCACTTGAGCGGTAATACCGGTATTTGGGCTCGTGATTTGCCGCACCGAAAAACTGCCGCGCCGAAAAACGAAAAACCCAGGCTGAAAGGGAAACACCCAAACCTCCAAAATGGGTCAACATGGAATGGGAACGCGAAAATGCGTGCACCGGAATGCGGTTCTCCGCGATAGCTTCCCAGTCTGTCAGCACGCCCTGCACCTCCTTCATCATTTGGACGACGTTAGCTTCCTTTGGCTGGATCCGATCCACCTCGCGTAAAGCAACTTCAGGTTGCAGGAGCGCATAACCACCAGGAATCGTTGTTGTTGACTTGTGCACATCCGTGAAAAGTTTACCCACTCCAGCGATGCGCTCGTCGACGCGAAAAGTCTCTTCGACGCAGATAATCTCTCACCAGCGTGCGGACCCGAATTCTGCACTGTCCCCAACACCTACTGAGCCTCGTGGGAGGCCAAAATCACTCTTATCTGATTGAGCCTTGCCTCCAGAGCACCCTGGGTACGCTGACTGGCTCAGTACCTTCGTCATCAAGGCCAGTATCTGCACGTACTCTTGCTTGTCTTGAGACAGCACGCTCGACATCTCGAGGTGCTGCAGCACGCGTAGAAGCGAGAAGAGGTTTCAACTTCATAATTCGCCACTACGGGTAAAATGTTTGATGTGTTTTAGACGAAAAACTATCGAGTCCATACTATCGACTTGCTAGCTTCGATCGATCGCTGCTCACGTAACTTCTGCATGGTGCTCTTGATCGGGCTCAAAGCCAAACGGTTCTTTCGGCACTTCTCAGTATCGCCCGAATCATGTTGACCTCCTCTTGCTGCGCTTTGGTCATGCCCCAAAGCTCTCGAATGGTTGACCGTGCCGTCTCCATGGAGGCGCCTACTCTGGCGCGCTCGAAAACCGACAAATCGGACTACGTCAAGTCGGCCAGTCGGAGAAATTGTTGCTCCGCTTCCAGCAGTTCAGCCTCCGCCTTGTCAAGTGCCGTTTGCACGGCATCCGTCCAAGTGGTCAACTGGGTGTAGGTTGTCGTATCTACCCAAAACCTGAACTGATCGTGTCCCAAAGTCGTCGATATCGCGTCCACGCCGCGACTCATAGGGACAAGGACCTCGTGAATGCGCCGCGCCGCATCTGCTGCAGGATTACAGGCTTCTATCACCCGGAAAAGCGTGTTTCCCAGCGCCATCTCCGCCGAGTTGACTGCAATTACTTGCTACTGCTGCTGCGTTGCTGACGGGTATGCAATGGATGTGAATGACGAGTGGTGAAGTTGGTGAATTCGATAGTGACGAGCAAGTGGAGTTTCGTGAATTCCTGGAACGACAGCCAAACGACAACCTCGTAATGCGTCATTACAATTGGTTGGCGGGATTTCTATCTGCTAGTTCCCTACGTTAGCCACTACGTGTAGTTGTAGCACACTTCTTTCGGCACTATATACATGGCAGGTAATAATCGTGCAGCTCTTTTAGCCGTCCTAGATCAAAGCAATAGAACTTCGAAACTGGGCAGTCATGACCTGGTTACTTCGACTGCGAGATTATTTCTGTATTTGTTTCAGTGGCGCCGGAGGAGGTGACCGTGGGTGCCACAAGTTAACCGAAGGGGGAAGTTTATTGGTTCGAAGTTTGTTCCATTTTAGACTGAAAGAGCGTCGAACAGTGGTGGTCTATTCACGGGCATCTTTGGTCCGATAACGCGCCGCTGAAACAAATTCTTAAAAAATACCGGGTAACACTAGATTCTGCCGCGATAAACGGTCCGACCACGAAGCTATACCTGTTAAACTCGGCGGACCCGCTTCGGAATATGGCGTACTTCTTCAGAGTTAGAAGCAATTTGGCGGCAGGGTCGGTGGATCATCTTGAAGCAGAGAAGTAAACCAAAGAGGAGCCACCCTACGCACTTTTTTCACTCACGCAAGCATTAAAGTTTAGGCATGACGTAAATTCGCGGCAGCTTGATGTTCTCACCAGTGTTTTTTTATTCACGGTACCGTGGTCGTTGAGAAAGTTTATTAGGGTTGTTAATGTCCGCAGAAGCAGCTCAGATTTTTCGATTCAGCAAGTCGGATTGTTTTTCGGGGCTGTGATTGGCCAGAAAACATCCGTTAACAGAACGAAAATCGTTCCAGTCAAGCGGCAGCAGCAGCTCACTTTTTTTTTCTAGCAGTCCAAAGGTCCAACAGGGCTGCAATGACCACGTGCAAGCTGACGGCATGCCGCCACGTGGACAAGACCACCGCAGAAGACTCGGCTCTCTCCTGCGATGCCAGCAGTTGCGAGCAGAGCATTCATAGGGTTTGTGTATCAATTTGTAATAGGTGGGCTGACACGGTGGACCTATCTGCAGCAGAAGGCGGCGTTGGACGACCGCGGGACGCTGGAGACGGTGACGACTGGCGACGCGGAGCAGACGTGTGATAAGGTTGGCCAAAATCCTTTGTTTCAACCCACCCGTGACTCCCTTCTACCCAAAATCAAGTGTCCTGTGACAAACGTGTGTGCGATTCGGCGCTGGCTCCAAAGTTGATGACGAACGTACTTTAGTTGGCTCGTGATCTCACTTTCGCTCTCCGATCTCATTTGGACTTTGGCGTGTTTAGCTTACGCAATGACGTTGCAGGAGTGGTTCAGTGGTATGGTGGCATTCTGGAAGCGTACGTGGTGTGTGGAGTCTGTGTGCAACATCCCGGATCCCAGAGTTCGTGGGTGGTCCCTGTGTTGGCAGAGGTGACGAAGGACGTGTACACTCGTGTTTCTGGAATCACAAACGAGGAATAATCGCTTGTGAGGAGCGCGCAGCATGCGCGTAGTGTCTGCTGACACCCTCGCCTCCCAGTATGGTGTGACGAACCCGGTAAGTGCTTCGCTGATCCCAGTGTTCGGCTACGGCTTTGGAGTCAGTCGCTGAGATGCCACGAACGTGTGCTCGGGTTATTGATAGCAGAACCATGAAGCTGAGATGTGTTGAGAGCGTAAGCATCGAGTTGAATGTCTGTGATCAACCTCGGATCCCAGTGTGACACGGTGACAGTTTGGGTATGACTCCTCGGATTTCAGCTCCCGCTGTAAGCTTCAGTACGGTTTCTTGGACCCCAGTGACGATTCTGGGATACCAGCGCTCGATGCGAGGTTGAGTATGGCTTGGCCGATTCCAGATCGGTATGGTCGATCCCAGTGTGGAGTGAAGGATCTGGGACCCCAGTTCTCGGCGCGGGCCTGTGTATGGTGTGATGGATCCCAAATTGGCATGGCTGATCCCAGTATCACGTGGTGATCCCGATATCGTGACTTGTATCCCAGCGTGGTCGCTCAGATCCCGAAGTATGGTGCGAGTCCGGGCATAGCGTGGCGGATCCTAGCTTGAAGTGGTTGATCCCAGTGCCAGGTGACCAATTCCAGTGTGGTTGCTCAGATGTCAGACCAATGTGCGGCCGTGCGGTGTCCCTTAGGTAGGCGTCCCGGATTTCAGTGTCGACGATGGATCCCGGTGTCGGTGATCCCAGTGTGCAACCCGTGTCCCGGTTTGTCTGGTGTGGACCACCCCAATCTTGCTGGATACTTGGGGTGGACGACGAGATTTGGTCGGGGACCGGCCGAGAATGATTGGCATAAGCAGCTGTGGGCGAAAGGTCAACTTGGATACAAACCAGGTCTGATGTGGGTACAACTCAACTTTGGCGTCGGAATTTGCTGACGGCACTCCGCACCCAACTCAGGTCCCAGATTATGGCCAATCCTGGGATGATGAGACGCTTGGCACGATTAGACGCCCAGGCTGCCCGGCTTTCAGCCAATCCCGAGATGGGTTGAAGAGCGGGATGATTAGACGCACCCAGCTTTTCAGCCAATCCTGGGATGATGAGACGCTCACATTGATTAGACGCGCAGTCAGTAACTTCACTGTGTGGCAATTTGACGCGGAGCGGCGCCCTGGCGCCGGTAGGTCTCCGTTTGCATGTGTTAATTATATAATCAGAGTTCGAGTTGCCCCCAAGAACGTGAGAGAGTGCCGCGGATTCGCAAAGGGCTCAAGTGGCACAAGGACCAAGCGCGCGCCGGTGTAAATACTTGCTCCAAATAAAGTCAAGTTCGCCAACTAAGTTGATTTCGGATTTCTTTTCGTTATTGGTTTGGTTGGTGTGCGCCCCGCTCATCGGTTGACTGGCTTCGGTTGGACTGCTGGTGATGCTTCATATTCGGGTCGAAGGTGATCGGCTCTGAGGTTTCAGGCACAGCGACGTATCGTGATAGTGGTTTGCGAGCGTTGCTGGGAAATCCGTGTGGGTTGGACCCCAGGATAGCGGTTCCTGGGTCCAAGTTTTAATTCGCCCAAGTCGGCGTGATGGGCGGTTGCCCCAAGACTGCAGACGCAGAACTCTGGGATCGGCAGACTCATTCCGAGTCAACTTTCTCTGGCTCCTTCGGATCAAGGAGCGAGCTTAGATCCGGTTGGCGGTTCTCATTCTGAACCGCCCGGAAGAAGTGGAACGACTGGAGCGACTCGAAGCCGGAGTCGCTAGGAAAGTGGAGGCTGTTAAGACCCGAGCCCAGGGTCTGAGAAGAAGTGGGCAAGAAGAGTTTGTGGAGAGTGACGTTTATACATTCAAGAAAAACCCGGGGGCATTTCGGGTTCGAGTGGACACGTGCAGACTGGGATCTACAGGGCCAGGGCCAAGCTTCGCTCAAGTGGATTTGGAGATTTCTGGTATCAAGCAGCAGTTAGTGTGGCCGACCCACGTCTGGGCCCACAGCGTAGCTCCTGTCAAGAACCACCCAAGGGATCACAACCGAGGGAACGCACACGCCCTCCCGACGCGGTCCGAGCGTCGAGTGATTCCGGGATCGCGCACTCTGGCTATGGAATCCCTAGGTTTTTAACCTGGGATTCTGGGATCTGAGTTTGCGATTTCTGGAAGGCGCATCACCACAGACATCCAACCCGAGCGACGGCAGTGTAGCGATGGGCTGCACGGGAGCGGTCCAAGAGGTTGAGGGGACGGCTCCTGAATGGCCCGAGAAGAGTGGCACGGAGGAAGGCACGAACGAGAGGCTAGCGGAGACTCGTGTCGAGTCGACGTTGAAGAACTGGGTCATCGGGCGTAGGACAGCGAGAGGAGACCGCTCACAATGGATTTTGCTGCCGAAGCCGCAGCAGAGAACGATTCGGACGCACGCGCACAACGAGCGGAGCAGCAGCTCTACAGACGAGAGAAGGGAGAGAGGCGGAAGAACGGCGAGGTGTTGACGGAAGCGTCGGTGGGACTGGCATCGTTGGCGACACCTGCGTGGAAACTGAAGACGAGGAGTGAGAGGAGTTAGTGTCGACTTTGGTTGCCATCAGCTTAGTGTTGAGTAGAGGGTTCGTAACGGAGCGATTTTTTATGGGCCAACCGCTGCGCAGGTCAAAATTGGATCAACACTTTTCTTTGGTCAACCACGGATCAACTTTGACCATATTTGATCCATAGCAAACCAAGTGATTGTATAACTTCGATACCTCTTATAATCTATAATTTGTAATATACAATATATATTATGTTTTTCAAGAACATGTATTAGTAGCACTTGTTTTGTCATGAAAATTTCAGTATGCCCATAGGGCGTGCGCCTAGATAGACATGTGTCTATCAGGTGGCGTGGATTCAAATCCCACACCTGTAGAGGAGCTCGATGCTTGGGGTAAGTGTCGTGTGGTAATCCTCCGTCAGATCTGAGACATAACCAAGGATTTGGGTCGTCCGGTACGCTATTCTTAGGAGGAGTGAGTCTCCTATATATCAGGCTGATTAAAGGATCACGAGTAATAGCCCACCGTGATAATTTGGTCATTAAGTCGTTTGGCGGATGGTAAATGGGATCACTCCCTGGCCACAAACGTTCTCGGTTGGCAAGAGCACTCTACTTTACCATTTTTTATTTCACAATACTACTATACACTGATCAAGTCACTTTTTAGTGCGGTACAAAACAGCTAGTCCTACGCTTTTTTGATGATGTATTTTTTGTGAACTGACTAAATCAGGAACAATGCAAGTCTACCAAAATAAAAGATATGTTTCTTATGCTAACTACTTAAAAAGTTCGGGTCCTAATATTCAGGTGACATGGACCAGGTTGAATCATTACCTGAGTCAGATTCATCAGAGTCAGAGTCATTGACTTCCAAATCAGTCAGAATCAATTTCAAACTCCGAGTCAGATTCAAACCCTGGTGCACGCTGTGAGTTGGCATGAGCTGGGGCATGGGCTCTACGGTTCGAAATGCCTCCCAGTAGACGAACATTCTCGCGACTTTGCTGCTCGATCACATTGATGAATTGGGTGATGTCGGGGTGAGCTCCAGAGAAAGATGAATTAAGGGTGCGGTTGTAGCATTCGAGTGGATGTTAGTCCGATTTACGATATCCTTGCTCACACTGCTAATGTTCCACCACTCTGAGACAAACTTGTGGATCCAGACTTTCTTGAAATATTTCCAAAACTTCTTCCAGTTGGCCCTGGAGTAACTGATTTTCCTGTCGCAGCAGTCGCGTTGAATCATCGACCGGACGTCATGGACGCCTCGAAGGGTGATATCCATACGTCGAATGAGTGTCAACCTGTCCATGCAACCTTCCCGCATAGCCAAATCAACTTCAGGTTCTGACATTTTCAACTTCAACATCTTTCGGCGGAGGGCTTGCTTGAAGTGAAACAAACATCCGACGATTCTTGATTCTGGAAATCGACTCTAAACGGCTTTAATCATGGCGAACTCAAAATCGCACACAACATGTGCAGGGACCATCTTTTTTCTTGACAAGATATAAATGTTGTGAAACAGCTGATCGTAGACTTGAGACGTTTTTCCAGTCGTGAGGATGTACCAAACTGGTAAATAGAGCTCCATTATAGAGTCGTAAAGCATCGTGATAACCAATTGTTGGAAGGGCACCGACACACACCGATATGTTGCGTCGACAAAAATTGAACTCTGGCGCTGCTTCATGCAATCCATAAGCTGCAGGTGAGTCCAGTCAATCAGTCGATGTTGTACTTTGTCTTCGTAATAAGTCACATGGAAGTCGAAGAACTTCAATCCAGCACTCGCTTTTACGTCACAAAGTGATTCCCGCTCCAACCGACCAAAAATCTCCCGGCCAAAGAGCTTCGCACGGGTCCGATATAGTCGACCCAAAACTTGCTTTTTGTCGCCCCACGCACTATTTCATTTTCAGTCACGTAAAATTGGTCGGGCACCATATGTCAGACTTCCATCAGAGTCGAAGTAACATCTCGGACACAGATTTTATCCGTAAGATCTCCTCCTTGCGATCGCTGATAGGTGGTGTCGGTCCAGTCGGGATTCGGCGAAAGCCAGGGACACAATCGTGCATGTGCTCGTCGGTCTGTGTGGTACCAAGGGGCCCCACAAAGAGCTTCGCCTTGCACCTGGTGCGTCGGTAGGCGCTGCAGCGATAGTGGTTGGTGTCCGTTCGGACGTTGAAATGGTACCGAGCGTAGGAATAGCCTCCAAAATGGGCAGTCCCCGTTTCCAATCCGGCAGCGGGGTGATCGGCTGAACTGCCGCGATTAGCTGAATGGGTATCTTCGGATGACGTCGGCGCTTCAACTTGGTTACAATCACTCTCTTCGACTTCCGAGCTTGATGATTGACCCCGCAGTATAACCGTTTCTGTGTCGCTGAACTCAGATCCTTTGGACAAGAGCCAGTTGGACATCGATTCATCGGAGGCATATCTTGCGTTCATGGGGCTTGGTGCTTAGGTGCGGTGCGGTTGTGGTGGTGGTGGTATTTTGAAATTGGTAGATTTCAAAATGACCGCTTAGGCGCTGTACGAATAACACCAAGATTTCTGACCACCCACGTTACGAAACGACTTAGCGAGCGACCAGACTACTGGCAATCGCGATGGAGCAATGACTATAGTGCGAACGAAATAACAATTCTCAGCAACCCTACAATAGTGGGGTAGATATTAAGTCACAACAACACACAAAAATCCAGCGATTTCACAACTGTCTAGTTATCCCACAACACTCTAACATATAGTTAATGGCCACGCAAACGCACGACGACATGAGAAACCGCAGGTCTTCCACTTTTATACAGCTAGTAGAATACCCTCTTCCTGGTGATAAAATTTGATCCAATTTTGACCATAACAAAAGGTTGCCCCCTTTTGACCACTTTAGATCCATAAAAAGAGTTGACCCAATTTTGACCTGCGCAGCGGTTGACCCATAAAAAAGGTTATCTTCGTAACACCTAATAAAAGTCGGTCGGCCGTGCACACGGACGATCGGGCGCGGCAGCCAGATATTGCCGTCGGCCAGCAGGTGTTCAGGACGTTCTGAAGTAGGAGACGGCTCGCAGCAGCAGCTGCACGACTTGCTCCACAACCGAGCATACCAATTGGCCTGTTTCATAGCGGTTATACAGGGGCCTACCTCTACATATTTGGGCGAAGCTACACGTGCAGTGGCGAGAGCCATGACGACGATGCCGCCGGCGAGAGTGAAGTTTGCGTTCAAGTCGGGCAAGTCCAAGCGGATCCTGAAGACGAAGACGGAGAACCGTGACGATGAGGGCGATGAGTCCAGCGTTGGCGAGACGGGCCCGCCCTCAAAAGAGCACCCGACGTCGCACGTGGAGATGAGCTGCAGAATCATCCCAGCGAAGAGCAAACGGCGCAGGAACCAGCGCTGATGGATCCATCGCCTGGTGAGGGGCTGCAGACAACGAATCCCCTCCGAACGACTAGTCAAGACCCACGAACGCGGATGCGACGGAGGAGACGACGGAGATAGACGCAATCGCGGTGGCGCTGTGCCAGCTCATGACGATGGTTGGGACCATGCAGCCGGTAGTGGTCACGACATGAGATGGTGAGCGAGTTGACGAGCGCGTGCCAGTGGCGGCTGCGACGAGCAGTGGCGGAGTCACCGAGACACGGGCGGTGCCGGAAAGCAGGACGGCTGAGCGCCAGTCACAGCCCCCGTTTCCAGCGACATGTACGAGGGCGACGGAGACAGCAACAACTGGATCGACGACGACTAGCGTGGACACCACGACCGCGACGAGCGCGACGACGACGGGTGTGTGTGTGTGTGTGCGACTGGGACGCAGTGACGGCTGGGATCCAACAGCTTACGTGCCGGCTCGAGGGCCTTCAAGCAGCGGCGGATCGAGTGGAGCAAGCCCCGACAACGTATTGGGCAGAGGTGACTGCTGCTCTGCAGCAGCTAACGATAATGGTGGCGCCGACGCAGCCTGCAGCGCAACGCTGGGCGTTGCAGCAGCGGCCGGTGCCTCCGGGAGGCGTGTAGCGGGAGCGTAACGAGGGCGCCCAAACTTCGATGCAGCCTAGACGACGAGGTACTGGCGACCGGGCCGGACGAAGACGAGTGACTGGAGATGGACCTCCGCCGCTGGACGGAAGTGATGGCAGTAGTAGTGAAGGCTCGAACGACGACTGGCGTCCTCATTGTGGGCGACGACGTGGGGCGAGCAGCAGCGACTCTGAGAGCAGCGACGACTCAGCGAGCAGCCACGGATTCGGCTCTGATAGCTCGGGCGACGAGGCCGTGGACGTCATGAACGGCGAGAACGTGAGCGTCACCGAGAGCAAGGACAGCGGCGATACTAACGACGGACACGCAGCAAAAGCGTGAAGGACCTAGAACAGCCGACGTTCACCTCCTCACCGAAGGTGTCTGTGTCGACGACGGGTCGGTCGTGTCGATCTGGCACTACAAGGCGCAGCGGAGTCCGGACGCGGTGAGAGGTCGGACAAATCGCTATACTTCATCTTGGGAACAAGTCGATGGATAACGCGGCCAACTGGTAGGTTGACATGAACCGTAGGTTGCCTGAACGGAAGAGAACGTGGACCAACTTGACGAATGCCCTGTTGCGGCGCTACGACGAGAAGCTAGATAGTCTGCAGCAGCGCGTCAGCATGCAGCGCACGATGCCTAGCGAGACCATTCCGACTTCGCAGCTGGCCTCCGAGACGTCGTGGGCAGGAACCCAGTCAGTGAGGGAGTATTGCTGGCGCAGTTCTATCGCTGCCTGGATAAGACAACGAAAAAGCTCGCCAAGCAGCACCCGAAGCCGAGGGCGATGGAGGAGGCGGTCGACAGGCCGACAGAGATCGACGACCCCATGGACAACGTGGCCCAGGGGATGATCAACATCTGCCAGGCGGGGGCGACGGCGCCGCGCCGATACGTGATCCAGATGAGTGGCACCATTGGAGACACGAACGTCATCCCGGGGATCAGCGGGACCGGCCTGCCCACGGAGATGATCGGTGGCGGTAGTGGAGACGCGACAGTGCGGCTAGAGGTCGAGCTGGTGGCCCTGTTCACGAACGTGTACAACGCGTACTCGGGCACGTGGTGTAATGGGGTTACACACACAAGTGACAACAGTCACTTGTGCATGACAAAAGTCACAAGTGACAACTGTCACTTGTGCATGACAAAAGTCACAAGTGACAACAGTCACTTGTGCATGACAATTGTCACTTATGGTTTTAAAAGATAAATATCTGTTAAAAGTTTTAGATACTTCCTCACCTTGGTGTAAGTCACACCAATGGATACATTGAAGTGGGCCACCACAATGAGTGGTCCACACATACCCAAAGATCCTATTGGTAGAAAGCAGCATCTTTCTACCAATTAGAGACATGCATATTGGCGGGGCTCTCACAGCCAGCCGCTGTCAACCCTTTCATAGATGATAAACAGTTTTAGCAGATTTAGGAGGAAGATCAATTTACAATCAATACAGTTCTAATTTTACCTTAAACTAGCTACTTGGTGTTTTCATTTGGATTATATTATACTTGTGTACTCAAGTATAATTTATTCTAATTAAAACTAATCTACAGCTTCCTCATACACGTAGCGCAACGTGTAAGCTTAAGTAGTGAACCTAAGTATGCCCACTACACCTGGTAGCACTTTGTAGTCCGTTGACCGACCGACTACTTGACGTTCGTACAGGGTGTACGAACGCAGAGCCGAGAACCCCATGAGCACGGAGGTGCCTATGGAGAGCTCCAATACGCCTGCAACGCATGTTGCACGCGCGCACTGCCCCCACCTGTCTGCCCCAGAGTGGGAAGCCCTCCAACGACTGTCAACAGTCACCGGAGAGGCGGCGATAGCTACGATGCTGCGTACGCTATCGCCGACGGAGCAACATGGTGTTGCTCTAGGATTCATCATGAAGGAGCAGCGTGATGCTGCTTCCTCAGTGACGGCGTCGTCAGGGACTACACCGCGTGCTCAATCATTGAAATTGAGCGTAAGCAATTACGTGGGAAGAGAGAGAGAGAGCCTCTCCTCCGGTGGTTTGTCGAGCTTGACACAGCCACAGCGGCTCGACGCATCGTCGACCCGCTGTCGAAGGTCGCATTCGCCATGTCCTGCCTTGGCGGACGCACAAGGAGTTGGGCGTATGGGCGCCGACTCTCCGATCCTACGTGCTTCAGCACGTACGAAGTGTTCAAAGAGGAGCTCAGACAAGCGTTGGAGCCCCTGCAAAACGAGTTCCGGTCGAGGGCGGAGTTCCTCGACCTACAGCAGGGTAAGCATGACGTCCGTGCTTATACGCAGCGTGCACGATACTTGGTCTCAAATATCGTGACTAATCCAATTGACGAGGCGATCAAGGTCATCACGTTCACGAAGGGACCGAGAGATGGCCCTGTGAAGACCTATCTCTTCCGAGAGTATCCGAGTACTCTCGAAGCTTCAATCATGCAAGAGGAGTTTAGCCTGCCGCAGGCTAAACTCCATGCAAACGTGCCGAGGCCGCAACCGCGCCCGGTAGTGAGGACGGGAGGTCCGAAACCGATGGACATCTCGAACGCAACGACCGATGGTTACCAGCAGCAGGGAGGCAATGTGCAATGCTTCCGTTGCGGAAGGATCGGTCACTTTGCACGGGAGTGCCCAACGCCCGTGCCCTCTGGAGGTGGCCGTCATGGCGATGCTAAGCATCGCCGCGGACCAACAAAAAAGCGAACATCCGGTGGGCGCGGGGCGGCCTGCTGGTAATGCAGTCATGCGTGCCGACATCGAGCACCCGACACTGAGGACTGCAGTCTCCAGTGATACTAGCTCTCGTTGAGATAACAGGCCGAACCTAGTCATCTTGGCGGAAACGTCGAAGAGAGCAAACGACTCGCTTCGAGCTTTGGTAGATTCGGGCGCGTCGAACACCTTTGTTCGACTACGAAGCTTACCGAGGCTTGACTTCGAGCAGATACAGGTACCTCGAAGTTTTCTGGAAATTTGATTGGCAACTGGTGCCATCGTGAAGACCGAGAAGCGCGTCGTGAGTGTGCACTTCTCATACAAAGAACGAGTGTTTGTCGAGCACTTCATCGTCCTGGACCTGGACGATAAGTAGTAATGGGCATACCGTGGTTTGCACGACATGATCCGGTAATAGACTGACGCTTGTGCGCTTCGGTCGCGGCAGTGGAACATAGAGCGATGGCCCTGTTACCGCAGCGCACGCACCAGCAGGTATGCGCGATTCGCCAGTCGAGACAGCGCTTAATGCTGTGTCCCGGAGTGCCCAAGGGGTGCGCGTGGATGCGCACAAGTTGGGATCCCCGTCGGCGGTGCTGCCGACGTCGGAAGACGAAGATGTGTCGGTTCCGGGAACCAACACTCGAGTTCAAGTGTGTAAGGGACAGTCCCTGACCCGAAGAAGTCAGGTCGTCGACGACGCGTTGGCTCCGGGAGCCGACACACCCTCGGTCATGAGGGGCTCCGCCAATGCATGGCGTCGAGGTGACAATGGCGTGTCAACTCCGGGAGTTGACGCTGCAAACAGTGCGGACGGTTGCAAACGTACCACACTGAAGCAATTTGCATGCTGTCGTGCAGCCGGGCTGCAGGACGAAGCGCCATGCGGTCAAGCCGGGCTTGATACCGCGCGCCCGCGGACAGGGTCCGCCGGCGAACAACTGTCCACGGCCCGGCCTGGGCCAGAAGAACAACTGTGCGGAGCCGGGTTCCGCACAACAAGAAGACGGCGCATGCGAAGAACGCTGCGCAAGTCTCGGTCCGGGACCGAGACGCCACAAGAACTGTCTGCCGGGCAGACTGAGGCGGTGACGCCGGACGTCGAGACGCTAAGCGTCTTGACGCGCACCGATACTGGGTTCCAGTATCGTGAAATAGAGCTCGCTAATCCCCCGACGAAAGCGTCGGAGTCGACTTCGCTTCCAGTCATGAGCTGGAAGCGCTTCACGCGCGACTTGCACGATGGACGCATCGAGCAGGTCTGCGTTCTTTCGGACAGAGAAAGAACGAAAAGCGAGAGAGAAGACCTGAGGCAGCTCTTCATGAGAAGTACCACTGAGTGAAGACACGCTCAGGGCGAAGACGAAGCGAGAGCGCTTCGAGGAACAAGGCTGGGACTCGCTGAAGTCGAGTCCCTATTACGAATTGCTGAGGGAGTACAAAGACGTACTCCCGGAAGAGATTCCTGCAGAGCTTCCGCAGGACAAAGACATATAGCACGAGATTGATCTCATGCCGAGCACGAAGTACTGTGTCACTCGGCAGTGGCCACTACCGCGAGAACAAGTAAAAGCGATCGATGACTTATTTGAAAGTCGTCGCAAAGCAGGACAAGTACGGGAATCAAAGTCCCCGCACAGCGCTCCGACGTTCTGTGCTAAGACGCCACAGGACGGGTGGCGCATCGTTCATGCGTACAACAAGCTGAACGATGCGACGGTACCTGCTCAGACGTCGATACCACAAAAAGATGTCATCATCGATTCGATGGCCGGGAGAACCGTTTACAGTGCTCTCGACTTGCGAGACGGGTTCTATCAGATCCTAATGCGTGAGAGCGACACCCCTCTCACGGCGGTGAGCACGCCAAGCGGCATGCTCTGGGAGTGGCTAGTGATGCCACAGGGGCTCAAGAACGCCCCTGCGACCTTCAACAGGTGCGTGACGCATTTGTTGCGCTCGGTGCGCGACTTCGCACCGAGCTACTTCGATGATGTGTTCATCCACAGCCGGGCTGTGGACGGGAAGACCGACGTAGAATGCATAGGGTGCATCTCCGGAAGCTACTTGAGCTTATGCGAAAGCATAAGCTCTACGCGAACCTGAAGAAGTGTATCTTCGGGGCGAGCGAGATACCCGTCCTCGGGTGTCTCGTAGGGAAAAATGGTGTTCGCCCTGACCCAGAAAAGGTCAGAGTGATTAATGAACGGCCAACGCCTTCAAGTGTCAAGGAACTGAGGCAGTTCCTTGGATTGGCCACGTACTTGTGCAAGTACGTGGAGGATTATGCGGGCGAGATCCGTCCGCTGTCACAACTTCTTCAGAAAGAAGCTGTGTGGAATTGGACAGCCGATTGCCAAAAGGCATTCGATGCAGTCAAGCGGGGCTTAACTGAGGCGCCGATCTTGGCAGTGTCTGACCAAGATCGCCCATTTCACGTAGTGTGCGACGCATCCGATTTCGCGATCGGATGTGCGTTGATGCAGCACGATCACGAGGGCCGTGATCGTGTCGTCTATTACCAGTCGCGTCAGCTGAAGCCAGCTGAGCGTAAGTATCCGGTACATGACAAGGAACGCCTTGTCATGAAATACGCACTCGCAAAGTTCCGAGTGTATTTGCTTGGAAGTAGACCGTTTGTAGTCTACACCGACCATGCATCACTGCGACCCGCAGTAAAATCGCCACACATATCACAAAGAATGGCGAGATGGCTCTCATTCTTTGCGGAGTATAACTTCCGGGTCGAATACAAACCCGGAAGATTGAATGTAGTGGCCGACGCGTTATCACGTCAGCCCGACTATGCAGAAGCTGCTGACGTCAATGTCATAGATGCCATGCGATCGAGCAAACCCACATCGTCTCTGTTGGACGACGTGAAGGCCGCGTACGCGCACGACGCGGACGCGAACCTCTTGCTGGCCTATGGCACAGCACCTTCTGACAAGGTTCGTCAGCAGCTGCCCAAGCATCTTCGTGCGCGTGCACATCGCTATCGGGTGCACGATGGACTGCTTCTTTGCAATGCAGTCGACGACAACGCGGATCGTATTGTCGTGCCGAATGACCATGACCTGCGACTCAGGATCATGTATGAATATCACGATTCCCCGACTGCGGGACATCTCGGACGTGAAAAGCCATACGTCCTTCTCACGCGCGACTTCTACTGGACCCACCAGTACAAGTGGGTGCACAAGTACGTCCGTGCTTGCGAGGTGTGTCAACGCGTAAAGCCTGCGCCGTTTGCGCAGGCTCCTTTGCAATCACTACCGACTCCGTCGGAGTGCTGGAAGTCCATGTCTATGGATTTCATCTTTAGGCTTCCCCCGGATAGTGGAGGGAATACAGGTGATGTGGTCTTCGTCGACCGCTTCAGCAAGATGTACCATCTTGCTGCGGTGCCGGCAGAAGTGACCGCGAAGCAGACGGCCCGTCTGTTCGTCGACATGGTGTTCAAACACCATGGCATGCCGTCCGACATTGTGTCTGACAGAGACCCGCGCTTCACAGCACACCTGTGGCAAGAAGGGTTTACACTTCTTGGGAGCCAACTTTCAATGTCCATTGCGGATCATCCGCAGACGGACGGCCAAACCGAGCGCGTGAATCGCGTGCTCGTCGACATTTTGAAGAGCTACGCTCACTCGTTCCAAAACTGGAGCGAGTGTTTATCGATGGCAGAGTTTGGCATCAATAACTCGGTGCATGCCTCGACCGGGCATACACCGTTTTACGTGAATACCATGCGGCATCCCCGTCTACCGAGTTTACTCGGAGTGATGGCACCCACTTTAAGTGGGGGAGGATCTACGACTGCAATACAGCAGCCGCATCAAACCGCTGACACTTGCACAGTGTCAGCTGCAACGACCAACAATACGCATGAGTCTGCGCAGGGCGCAGACACCGCGAAGAACCACGCAGAGACCGGGCCTCTAGCGGAGAGCGAGCTGAAATACTTCAGCTCGGATGTGATAGACTTCATCCATCGCAAACAACCCGTAATTCGGTTTGTCCAGGACGTGATTGCAGCTTCTGTGGATAGACAGAAGCTGAGTGCTGATAATGTTGGTAGGGGCAACCCAAATGAATTCAAAGTGTTCTGTTATCTACCAAAACCTGCTTAAACATGCAGTTTCGGATTTCGGAGCAAGTAAGCTTGCTCCGCGCTTCATCGGGCCGTTCACTGTGTTGGCACGGCACGGCAACGCTTGCACGCTAGACATACCGTCTAGCATGCGCCTCCATCCGACCTTTTACGTCGGACGGCTGAAGCCATACCTGCAGCACGAACCATCTAGCTCGGCTGACTCGAAGCCTCGGCAGGAGCCGAGGCAGAAGCGGAAGCCCTGGCCCTGGCGACGAGCAGCCTCTCCTCCAGCGCGCGGACGCGCTGGAGCAACTTCTTCATCCGGGTCCCCAACTCGACCTGGATATTCGAGGCGGTCTGCGAGACCGCCGCGACTTGGGCCTTCTGGTTCGCCAGCTCCTGTTTCAGGGCAGCGAACTCAGCGCCCTGCAGACGCTCCACGGCGGTCACCCGGTCGTGGAGAGACGCGTTCTGATCAGCCCGGGGCTGATCATACCCGGGGCGTGTTCCCACCCCCGCCACCGCCGATCCGTGACGCCCGCGGCTCAACCCGCTGGATTGTTGAGCGGATTGTTGACCATAGTATCCCGAAAACGAACACTCAAGGGGCTCGTTTTCGTATTCGTTGGAGAGGATTTCCTCCCCATCAAGATACATGGGAGCCGCGGAACGTCTTGCTGGTGGACGTTCCACGCTTCGAGTACGTCTCGAAGCGATTACGCGCTTGCTTAATCAGATCACGGTAAGCATTCGGCTTCTTGTTGAAGTTCTCAAGAAAAGCATTCCAACCTTGACAAAGTGCCTGTCACTCGGGCACTTTGCTGCGAGAAGATATCTTCCTGCTTTGAACCCATCGCAGCTCATGCAAGCGTCCGATGTAATAATCGCGCCTTTGATGACTCTCCGCATCAAAGTGCAGCTCGGCAGCCGCGGCGTCATCCTTGATGGCGCTGCATACGTATAGCGGCACCTCATTCGGAGGTACCGAGTTCCCAAACCGGTCCGCGATCTCGGACGCGGACGGCATCCATGGATCGCGCACTGCAGGTGCAGCGCGCGGAGAGCCCTGAGCTTTAAAATCACCCGCTGCAACTGCAGCGCGCGGAGAACTGATAGCCCCAGCGGAAGCGAGTGGGGTATCACTCTCAGTTCGTGAACGCTTCGAACTCGAAGCGTCCAATTCGTCCCCTTCACGCGGGCGAATGTTCTTAGCGTAGGGGTCGAGTGATTCGCTCGACACTGAGTCTCTGCGCTTTGAGGACGAGTCCTCCTCGCCCTCCATATCATCATCGTCGTCGTCGAAGTCGAGGACGTCGCCATACTTCGCCTTCTGGCGTTCGAAGTAGTCGTCGATGGAGAGATGACTCTCCACCGCCTTCGGGTTCTTCTTCTCTTGGGGCGCGCTCATCGTTGAATGAGCGCGGGGTTCTTCTCCAAACGCGGAGAATTGACGAATGACCAGTTCAGAGATTGACGTGCGGGGACCCCGCGCGTCTAACCTTAAGGGGGTGATGGTGTAACGGGGTGACACGCACAAGTGGCTACAAGCCACTTGCGATTTTAACAGATACAATATTTGTTAAAATTTTTAGATACTTCCTCACCTTGGTGTAAGTCACACTAATGGATACATTGAAGTGGGCCACCACAATGAGCGGTCCACACATACCCAAAGATCCTATTGGTAGAAAGCAGCACCTTTCTACCAATCAGAGACATGCATATTAGCGGGGCTCTGACAGCCAGCCGCTGTCAACCCCTTTCATAGATGATAAACAGTTTTTAGCAGATTTTAGAGGAAGATCAATTTACAATCAATACAGTTCTCATTTTACCTAAACAAAGTCACTTGGAGTCTTTATTCGATTTATATTATACTTGTGCACTCAGGCATACTTAACTCAAGTTGTTAATAAGTACTTACGCTTCCTCATACACGTAGAGCAACGTGTAAGCAACAGTAGTGAGTCAAGTTAGACCCACTACACGATTGGTAATAGACGACACGATCACGGCCCTCGTGATCGTGCTGCATCAACGCACATCCGATCGCGAAATCGGATGCGTCGCACACTACGTGAAATGGGCGATCTTGGTCAGACACTGCCAAGATCGGCGCCTCAGTTAAGCCCCGCTTGACTGCATCGAATGCCTTTTGGCAATCGGCTGTCCAATTCCACACAGCTTCTTTCTGAAGAAGTTGTGACAGCGGACGGATCTCGCCCGCATAATCCTCCACGTATTTGCACAAGTACGTGGCCAATCCAAGGAACTGCCTCAGTTCCTTGACACTTGAAGGCGTTGGCCGTTCATTAATCACTCTGACCTTTTCTGGGTCAGGGCGAACACCATTTTTCCCTACGAGACACCCGAGGACGGGTATCTCGCTCGCCCCGAAGATACACTTCTTCAGGTTCGCGTAGAGCTTATGCTTTCGCATAAGCTCAAGTAGCTTCCGGAGATGCACCCTATGCATTCTACGTCGGTCTTCCCGTCCACAGCCCGGCTGTGGATGAACACATCATCGAAGTAGCTCGGTGCGAAGTCGCGCACCGAGCGCAACAAATGCGTCACGCACCTGTTGAAGGTCGCAGGGGCGTTCTTGAGCCCCTGTGGCATCACTAGCCACTCCCAGAGCATGCCGCTTGGCGTGCTCACCGCCGTGAGAGGGGTGTCGCTCTCACGCATTAGGATCTGATAGAACCCGTCTCGCAAGTCGAGAGCACTGTAAACGGTTCTCCCGGCCATCGAATCGATGATGACATCTTTTTGTGGTATCGACGTCTGAGCAGGTACCGTCGCATCGTTCAGCTTGTTGTACGCATGAACGATGCGCCACCCGTCCTGTGGCGTCTTAGCACAGAACGTCGGAGCGCTGTGCGGGGACTTTGATTCCCGTACTTGTCCTGCTTTGCGACGACTTTCAAATAAGTCATCGATCGCTTTTACTTGTTCTCGCGGTAGTGGCCACTGCCGAGTGACACAGTACTTCGTGCTCGGCATGAGATCAATCTCGTGCTATATGTCTTTGTCCTGCGGAAGCTCTGCAGGAATCTCTTCCGGGAGTACGTCTTTGTACTCCCTCAGCAATTCGTAATAGGGACTCGACTTCAGCGAGTCCCAGCCTTGTTCCTCGAAGCGCTCTCGCTTCGTCTTCGCCCTGAGCGTGTCTTCACTCAGTGGTACTTCTCATGAAGAGCTGCCTCAGGTCTTCTCTCTCGCTTTTCGTTCTTTCTCTGTCCGAAAGAACGCAGACCTGCTCGATGCGTCCATCGTGCAAGTCGCGCGTGAAGCGCTTCCAGCTCATGACTGGAAGCGAAGTCGACTCCGACGCTTTCGTCGGGGGATTAGCGAGCTCTATTTCACGATACTGGAACCCAGTATCGGTGCGCGTCAAGACGCTTAGCGTCTCGACGTCCGGCGTCACCGCCTCAGTCTGCCCGGCAGACAGTTCTTGTGGCGTCTCGGTCCCGGACCGAGACTTGCGCAGCGTTCTTCGCATGCGCCGTCTTCTTGTTGTGCGGAACCCGGCTCCGCACAGTTGTTCTTCTGGCCCAGGCCGGGCCGTGGACAGTTGTTCGCCGGCGGACCCTGTCCGCGGGCGCGCGGTATCAAGCCCGGCTTGACCGCATGGCGCTTCGTCCTGCAGCCCGGCTGCACGACAGCATGCAAATTGCTTCAGTGTGGTACGTTTGCAACCGTCCGCACTGTTTGCAGCGTCAACTCCCGGAGTTGACACGCCATTGTCACCTCGACGCCATGCATTGGCGGAGCCCCTCATGACCGAGGGTGCGTCGGCTCCCGGAGCCAACGCGTCGTCGACGACCTGACTTCTTCGGGTCAGGGACTGTCCCTTACACACTTGAACTCGAGTGTTGGTTCCCGGAACCGACACATCTTCGTCTTCCGACGTCGGCAGCACCACCAACGGGGATCCCAACTTGTGCGCATCCACGCGCACCCCTTGAGCACTCCGGGACACAGCATTAAGCGCTGTCTCGACTGGCGAATCGCGCATACCTGCTGGTGCGTGCGCTGCGGTAACAGGGCCATCGCTCTATGTTCCACTGCCGCGACCGAAGTGCACAAGCGTCAGTCTATTACCGGATCATGTCGTGCAAACCACGGTATGCCCATTACTACTTATCGTCCAGGTCCAGGACGATGAAGTGCTCGACAAACACTCGTTCTTTGTACGAGAAGTGCACACTCACGACGCGCTTCTCGGTCTTCACGATGGCACCAGTTGCCAATCAAATTTCCAGAAAACTTCGAGGTACCTGTATCTGCTCGAAGTCAAGCCTCGGTAAGCTTCGTAGTCGAACAAAGGTGTTCGACGCGCCCGAATCTACCAAAGCTCGAAGCGAGTCGTTTGCTCTCTTCGACGTTTCCGCCAAGATGACTAGGTTCGGCCTGTTATCTCAACGAGAGCTAGTATCACTGGAGACTGCAGTCCTCAGTGTCGGGTGCTCGATGTCGGCACGCATGACTGCATTACCAGCAGGCCGCCCCGCGCCCACCGGATGTTCGCTTTTTTGTTGGTCCGCGGCGATGCTTAGCATCGCCATGACGGCCACCTCCAGAGGGCACGGGCGTTGGGCACTCCCGTGCAAAGTGACCGATCCTTCCGCAACGGAAGCATTGCACATTGCCTCCCTGCTGCTGGTAACCATCGGTCGTTGCGTTCGAGATGTCCATCGGTTTCGGACCTCCCGTCCTCACTACCGGGCGCGGTTGCGGCCTCGGCACGTTTGCATGGAGTTTAGCCTGCGGCAGGCTAAACTCCTCTTGCATGATTGAAGCTTCGAGAGTACTCGGATACTCTCGGAAGAGATAGGTCTTCACAGGGCCATCTCTCGGTCCCTTCGTGAACGTGACGACCTTGATCGCCTCGTCAATTGGATTAGTCACGATATTTGAGACCAAGTATCGTGCACGCTGCGTATAAGCACGGACGTCATGCTTACCCTGCTGTAGGTCGAGGAACTCCGCCCTCGACCGGAACTCGTTTTGCAGGGGCTCCAACGCTTGTCTGAGCTCCTCTTTGAACACTTCGTACGTGCTGAAGCACGTAGGATCGGAGAGTCGGCGCCCATACGCCCAACTCCTTGTGCGTCCGCCAAGGCAGGACATGGCGAATGCGACCTTCGACAGCGGGTCGACGATGCGTCGAGCCGCTGTGGCTGTGTCAAGCTCGACAAACCACCGGAGGAGAGGCTCTCTCTCTCTCTTCCCACGTAATTGCTTACGCTCAATTTCAATGATTGAGCACGCGGTGTAGTCCCTGACGACGCCGTCACTGAGGAAGCAGCATCACGCTGCTCCTTCATGATGAATCCTAGAGCAACACCATGTTGCTCCGTCGGCGATAGCGTACGCAGCATCGTAGCTATCGCCACCTCTCCGGTGACTGTTGACAGTCGTTGGAGGGCTTCCCACTCTGGGGCAGACAGGTGGGGGCAGTGCGCGCGTGCAACATGCGTTGCAGGCGTATTGGAGCTCTCCATAGGCACCTCCGTGCTCATGGGGTTCTCGGCTCTGCGTTCGTACACCCTGTACGAACGTCAAGTAGTCGGTCGGTCAACGGACTACAAAGTGCTACCAGGTGTAGTGGGCATACTTAGGTTCACTACTTAAGCTTACACGTTGCGCTACGTGTATGAGGAAGTTGTAGATTAGTTTTAATTAGAATAAATTATACTTGAGTACACAAGTATAAAATAATCCAAATGAAAACACCAAGTAGCTAGTTTAAGGTAAAATGAGAACTGTATTGATTGTAAATTGATCTTCCTCCTAAATCTGCTAAAACTGTTTATCATCTATGAAAGGGTTGACAGCGGCTGGCTGTGAGAGCCCCGCCAATATGCACGTCTCTAATTGGTAGAAAGATGCTGCTTTCTACCAATAGGATCTTTGGGTAGGTGTGGACCACTCATTGTGGTGGCCCACTTCAATGTATCCATTGGTTTGACTTACACCAAGGTGAGGATGTGCTGTATTTACCATAATAATGCCCCATCCCTTTAATAGTACCCCACCACTGATTCAAATTATCAGAATTATCAGACATCGTAAGCAAAAAGTCAGCTTTGGCGCTTAAAGCAAGGTCTGGCCGGTTTGGTGCAATCTCTCTCATTGTCAAATGTGAGTCGTGACAATGGAGCGCAAGTTCACCACGGAAAAGGAGTTGCAGACTACGCGTGCTTCAAACCTCCAAGGAAACATTGACGAGTGGAAAATGAGCGGCAATTTTCAGTTTGCTGACTGAACATCGCGCGGCTGCATCTACCTACCAACGACGGTGTAGTTGTGGAAGCTGAAAACAGCAGCGAGTCTGAAGATGGCGACGCGTTCATCGACATCATTGGAGAGACTGATCTCTAAGCAAGGACATGCAGCTTTTAGGACTCTTCCTAAATCAACATGGCTCTCACTTGACTTCTGTAGTGCCCCCATCCCTTTAATTGTACCCCACCCTAGCAGGGGGTACTAACGGAGTGCTCCATGGGGCACTATTATAGTAAATACAGCATCTAAACTTTCAATAGATATTTTGTGTACCCCCCCTCGTTACAGACGAGGTGTTGACGGAAGCGTCAGTGGGACTGGCATCGCTGGCGACACCTGCGTCCAAACGGAGGACGAGGAGTGAGAGGAGTTAGTGTCGACTTTGGTTGACATTAGCTCAGTGTTGCACAGAGGTTTCGTGACACCTAATAAAATTCGGTCGGTCGTGCAAACGGACGATCAGGGGTGGGAACCAGATATTGGCGTCGGCCAGCAGGTATCCAGGACGTTCCCGAAGTAGGAGACAGCGCGCAGCAGCAGCTACACGACTTGCTCCAAAGTGAGCAAGACATTGGCCTGTTTCAAATTATACGTGTCATTTGACGCCGAGGCCTCGTTTGATCGGGTTGTGTGCAGCAAGCGTTGCTACAACGCGATTCTAAAGTCGGAACACAAGGTCTCAGCGCAAGTAGTCCAAAGAGTCCCTTGGCACAATGACTAAAGCTGTGCGCAGCTCTCGAAGCGCCTCCTGGCGCGCTGTCGGGCATGGCATCTGAAATCTTGATCTGTGGTGGTCAAACTCTCTGCTCGCGACTGGTCAATAAACATGTTGATCAAAACCAAGTTTTAGTTGCTGCTGCGGGCATTGGCAACCCCTATTATTTCCCTGATTGCCCTCGAGTCTTTTGATTATATTGTAACAAGCCTTGTATCTTGCCCGGCTAGTTGGGCAGATCGCACTGCTCCGCTGCGTCCGTTCGACCGCAGGACTGGAAGTCAACTCCGCACTGGCCGGCAGCAGCTAACCGAGCTACTGCGCCGGATCGCTCGTATACACGAACGGATCCAATTTATTAAAGAGGCTAGATTACTCAATAGTCCTCAGGTAGTTCGTAGTCACTAGCCCACGGCTAACAACCAGAACCGACCTCAATCAATACAAAGAGATTTCACCCACCTCACGTGAGCTGCTACCTCCACACTCGTTCGTTCGTTCGTTCGTTCGTTCAATCACAGCCACACTAGCAATCACGCAGCTTCACCGTCCCCAGATCCCACGTCAAGTATGTACACGGCTAATGACGGACTTTGTGTCCACCACCCGCTGGCACCGCACGCCGCCTGAAACCCAGCTAACCACTCAACTGCTCGTCCAGCTGCAGCCACGGACAGCAGAGCACCAACTCTACCGTCCCTCGTTCGCCAAATGGACTGCAGAGCACCCGTCGGCACTCTACCGTCCCTCGTTCGTCCAATGACTGCACAGTACCTGTCGGCACTCCACCGTCCCTCGTTCTCGTTCAATGAGAGCTGTCGCCCTCGTTCGTCGTCCAGCAGCTCGTCACCAAGCCGCCAATGTCGCATGTGCCCACTTGTCTCGGAGCCCGCGAATTCCCGTCTGTCCGCGTGTCTCCGTGCGAGCAGATTCTCAACTGGGTCCGCTTGCCTCCGCGCCTGCCAATTCTCAACTGAGCGGCCATCGTTCACCGCAGCTTTTGGGCCAGCTCGTGCTGCAGACCCTTCAGCTACGAGATCTTCGCCGTCAGCCACTACCAGCCGTCTATTCCGGCCGCCGCCGTCTCGGCGCGACCGCTCGCTGCCAAGATCGTGTTCGTGCGGTCCTCCGTGCTCGCCACCGTCTGGATCCAGCGACTCTCCGTCGCGAACCCATGCCAGCCATTCTCGTTGACCACGCTGGGCTCGTCGCCCAACTCGTTCGGCATGTCGTCTCCGCCGTCCAGCGACCCTCCGTCACTAACTCGTGCCAGTCGTTCTCGTAGACCATGCTGGGCTCGTCGCCCAACTTGTACGGCATGCCGCTGCCGTTCATCTCCGCCGACCAACGTGTTGTGGCCACGCTCTACCGATGCCCCATTACAATATGCATGTCCAGTAACACGAACGACAACTATGACTTCACTATACCGCTGCTGTTTTCTTACTACCGGTATCACAAACATTATTATATCTGTAGGGTGAACCCGGATGTGTCCTCACCGGTTTAATATTGAAAGCCTGAGCTAACTTTTGCGTAACTACAATGTAAATGCCAACCGTTCGCGGTTTTAATGTGTTTTTCTCTTCCTACCATACCTCTGTAAGTATTAAAGGCATTCTGGCCGCTACAAAATGCCCTTTTAAACTCAGCACTCTACGCCCGCCTTGGGATCAGGAACTCCTTGAGCGTTAGTGGAGACTTCTCGTAGTATGTCTTGTACTTGGCTGCAATTGTTTTCTGCTCATCAGTTGCCCGTTCGACCTTGAATACCGACAAAAGCAGGGTTTTTGGTTCCACATCAGCCTTCAGCCACATGCTAAACTGCTTTTCCTGCAACGCCTTGGCTTTGTTGGCTACTCTTGGGTTTGCGATTGCCCTCTCCACGGATACTGCAAGATTCCCGTCACCACCGAAGTGTTTCACCAATGTCTTGATCAAATTTTCGCGCTGGCCCTTGCGTTTCAAGAGAATAATGTACTCAGCCAGTACATCCACCTTGCCACTACTAATTGCTGCTGTTGCGTCCTGTTCGGTCTTCAGTAATGCGAACGCGTCGTCAACAGACTTGCGTCTCCGAAACCAATCTACCAACTGCCCCCCCAACAACTTCTCAGCGAAATCATCTCTGTTCGTGGTTATGGCAGCTGCTAGCGCCTGTGCCACTTCGTCTTCCTTGTAACTTGCCGTGAACATATTGATAGGGGATATATGTTTGGCGGGGTTCTTCTTGTTGAATTCGACTGTGTAGGCCACGATAGACTTGATGTTATCGGATCGGAAAGCGTACGCGAAGTCATCGTTCAGCTTCAACATCTTGAAGACTTTTTCTGGCAATTCGTCTTTCTCCAGCCACTTCATAAGTAACAAATTCTCCATCTGGAGAGCAAGTTCCCCTGTATGCCCATCGTTCTTCGCGCGCTTCAAAGCCGACACCAGATTGCTTTCGCCATGATATCCTTTCGTCAAAGTCTCGAGAAGATCCGTCTGTTGAACTTTATTCTTGTTGGCAAACCTGATGTAGTTTTCTAGCACGTCCAACTTCGCTGATGTTACTCCATCGTCAAGCTTTAGTAGATTGAAAACATCGTCAGCGGACTTGCCCTCCTTGAACCACTCTTTCCGTTGCTCCTTCCTCAAAATTTTCATTTCTTGTCGGAATTGACTCGTTGACCCACTTCTCGGGGCGGCCACCAGCGCCATCGCCACAACATCGTCCCCGTATTTGGCCGAGAGAATTCCACTTACCGATATTTTATTCTTTGGGTACTTGTAGTTGAACATGCCGACGTACTCGGATAACGTTCCCAGTTTTGGGTTGGCCAAAACGTCGGCAATATTATCGCCGAGTTTCAACTTGTTCATCACCTCCAGTCCGTCATCAGCTGAGTACAGGTATGCCTGGAATAGCCCAACTTCGTGCGCCTTGGCCACGCCCTGCTTGACTTTGGACGCGCCCGCTTTAACCAGCTCCGTGACCTTGTCAAGTACGCCAGCCCTCTCCTCGCCAATATCTTCGTATCGTCGCAGCAATCTCGAGGACCGCGTGCTGCTTTCGTGACCAAACGGGATATCTGCGGTTGTGAAGGCGGCTGACGTCACGGCGAGGGCGGTTCCGGTGTCAATACATGCCAGAAGAACAGCAACAGCCAAGAGTACAGCCATAGAGGCACCACGCATCTTACGCTACTGACAATCCGTTTCGGAATGAGGGGAGACTACGGTAGTTTGTTTTAAGGAGTAGAGATGAAGATGGTGCAGCACCGTACCTTTGTACCGACGAGGCCCTCTGAGGGCCATCATCATGAGGGTGGAGACTAATACATAGTTTTTTTTTTTAAGGAGTGGTGATGAAGATGGTGCAGTACCTTACCTTTGGTGTAGTAAGGCTTTACCTGTAATGACCGAATGTTGTTTGTTACCGGTAAAAGTGAGCATCTCTGATGATGCTTTGCATGATGCAAAGCATCATGATAAGAACATGGGACTCGCTCTCGACTACAGCTGTTATTGACTCTTCTGTGTAAGAAGGTATTTCTCTTGAATAACACATGCTATTCGATACAAACTGTATTATTTAATTTTGCTAAGAGAGTGACTATTTTGCCCGACTGGGTTACCCTTTCCCTAGCAAATCAATTGCTCCTCGCACTGCGGATAGTATAGGTACCTCGCGTATACCGCTGCCAGCCACAAAATTTCTGAGCGCCAAACGGGGAGGGGGAAACGGAGCGCGCCGTCGTCGTCGTCGGCGGTGGTGGTTGCCAGCACGAGCGCGGCGGAGCTGCTTCCGCCGCGGGAGGACGGCGGCGGCGGCACCTCGTCGGCGGGCAGCATCATCATCTTGGTCCTGGTGGTTCGGCGGTGCAGATAGAGGCCGACGCACGGGACTCGGCGGAGAGACACACGGACGGCGAGTGCCAACGAGAGGCAACGGCTCTCTGCTCTGCTCGCTTGCGCCTCTTCCGTAAGAGCTTCGTGAGCGTGTCGCGACCAAGCGGGCTCTGGCTGGACACGGTGACGTTGATGAGGGTGATTTCCGCTTCGTGGGGACATTATGCTAGGACGTTGGTGTGCACGCACCACGGAAAATACAAATCCAAGTCAACAAGCAAGTGATCTCGGCAGGAAACCCCGGCGGAGGGCTGCAGTGCACAGGTGAGACTGGTCTTGGTTTGGTCTGGTCGAGCCTAATCGGGTCGGATTGCCATCCAGGTCAGTCGGTCAGTCGGCAAGTCGGTCAGTCAGGCATGTCAGTCAGTCGAGTCAGTCGGTGTCAGTCGGGCAAGTCGATCAGTCGGGCCAGTCGGGGGCTCACGCAGCAGACTGATTTCCCAGCCGAGTTGAAATGCATTCCGCTTTTGTCTCCAACGGTACATAAGACCAAGCTTGACGTCTATTACAACAATTCACATATGCAGTATCTGCGCTACAGATACATTGCCATGTGCGCTAAGTTAACCCTTTCAACAAGTTGATAATTGCATTGCTCTTTACCATTTTTAAGGTTAGTGAAACGTGCGCTACACATGATAGCTCAGCGCAATAATTGGACAAGGAACTGAGTGGGTTGCGTAGAGAAATAACTGCGGGTCTGCAAAACAGAATTAAGGGTTTGCATTTGGAAGGAGTACTCGTAAGACATTTGACTACAATAGTACTGGATCATCTGTCATTCAATAGATCGTAGTTGGGTGTTACCGAGCATCACTTATCGCTTAGCTCACCAAGTATTTCGCATCCGAATATATGTATACATGCATTGCGTTTCACACGAATGCTGGACTGAATCTTTTTTTTAGTCGGGCAGTGTCGGGCATCGGTCGGGCGTTGTCGGGCACCTCAAGCCTTTCTTTTCCACCCCAGTCGGGCTATATAGCCACTGCCTTTTGCTAAAGCATACTGGTGTGCTTTGTGCCTGGAAACCCGTATGCTTTCGGCCCGGATACCCGTATGCTTTCGCCTTGGGGAGGAGACACTCAGGGGAATTATCTCCTCCACCAGGGACCACCAGTCCTCACTCCGTCTTTTGACCGCTAATACACAAGCACCTCCGGGCATCCTTCCTCCCCCAAGACATCTCCCTTCTGTCCTCCGCTGGTCTATTCCCCTGCAATGTCTTCCTCTAATATGTCCGATCCAAAACGTTAAGGGCGTGTTCGACTTCAAAACGTCAAATGCTGCTACAGTATTGTGGGCGACTGGTTGAATGGAGATACAGAACCAGCAACCGCAAATCCGGTCACCTCATCATAAATACTAACCTGTTTATTAACAGGCGATCCAGTGAAGAGGGACTTTTTTGGGGGAAACTAAAAAAAAAAATGCGGAAATTGTCCTATTTCAATGACATTTTAGTCGGAACATAACTAGAATTTCTAATGACGAATGAATCAAGCCCGGCTTTCGTAGCTGCACTGGTTGTGCCATGGCAAGGCATGCAAGCAGCATGCCGATACTAGCGCTGTTTGAAGCATTTGTAGGGATTTGGAGGTATGAGACATTTGATAGTGGTACAGACGGCTCGGCCACGTGCACGTCTCGATGCGTTGGAGGGGGGGATTTCTCAGTGTCGCAGAATTCCAAATGGAGGGGGAACGAGAAGACTCTGGTGCGGAATCTATCCGCTCATTACCTGAGCCACAGAGACCGAGTGCAAGGACCGAAGGTGGTGCGTACTACGCGCTCTCCCTGCCGAACTGCGCGATGGACAAAGTGTTCACCCTCCCACGAGCTCACCGCCGTCTTGCCGTCCTTGTGGAGACGAAGCTACACATTGTGGAGAGATGGGGCAATGCAGACCACTCTACCTCCTCGTTTTCCGAATTTAGACATGCATCACATTCACACCAAGGGCAATCAGGCGGAGGCGCTGTTTTCGAGCGCTCATGCTAAGATGTGAGCTGCGTTCAAGTGAATAAAGACAGCATATTTATAGGTTTGAAATATCGATCTATCTGATGATGCTAGTTTCACGACCTGAAAATAAAGACCGCAATTACTTGGCTCGACGATTTTCCCCATTTTGGGCCCTTTTTTCCCTCTTCTTAACTGGATCGCCTGTTAAAGAGAGGTATAAATCCTCCAGGGAGTAGCATTTTGCAAAACCCCAATGGACGGTGGTGACGACGACGACTTGTGGTTGGTACAGGCTATTGCTGCCTTGCTGTCAAGAAGGCAAGGTGGCGCTGTCGGTTCTTAACGACGCATTGTTACGCTCGCTAAATAGCACTGAAGAAAATGGTTCTCCTCTGGGTCCAAGACCGCCTCTTCTTCTTTTCTGATGCCGCCATGGCGGTCTTGCAAGACGAGATGTGGACCACATCTCATTATGTGGTCCCTAGGGGCAGGAGATTGAACTGCTTTGAAAACAAGCCCTACCCTGTTTTTCGGAACCAGTCATTTAGGGCTCTTTGCGCATATTTGTGTTCGACTTTCACGTTTACCGTTAAATTGCTATGTTGCAGCTGAGCAGCTGGTTACGCCCCAATCCAGTTATTACCTGCACAAGTCGAACACGGCCTAAATATGCACAAAATTTAATTTTGTGTTCGACTTTCACGTTTGCAGTGAAATTGCTATTTTGCAGCTGAAGCAGCTGGTTACAGACAACGACTTACAAAGCCGGCAGACACAAAAAGCTGGCAGACAAAGTCGTGCAATGGACAACAAGGACTCACCAGCCATCTTTGCATGCCATATGATTTTGAGTACTTACGCATATGAATTTACGTGGAGGAATTATTGTGAAAACCGGTGATTTTGTCACTCCGTATAGCTCTGTAAATCAGGGCTGTGAGCAAAAACGATACGTGGTAATTTGTACTGAATAGGAAGTTAATGTGGGTACTAATCTGAGTAAGTCGGCTTAAATAGGAGTTGGGAACTGGGCTCTAAAGCCATCAGTGGTGAGGGAGAGAGACAGCGGAGACACGATGTATGCCGCAGAATTTCGATGGAGAGCTGTGGTGCTGCACTACTAGTGGCGCCTTGACTTGGCTTAGCGTAGAGATTAGTATCAGGGCGCAACGTTCTAATATCGAAAGCAGCTAGCGCGGCTACGATGCGCTCTTCCGCTCTCGCGTAGAGGTCATCAAAGCTGCCCTCTGGGTCGAAGTGAAACTCCGCGTCCTCGACACGGACGCTGGTTCTGCTCGTCCTGTTGATTCCTCCTATTTTAACTGATATCTTGGCTAGTGTTTGCATAGCCGCTTGCTCGGTGGATTTATTTGTGCGGACTTCCTCGGAATGCCTAGGTTGGAGCTGACATTTCAGTCTATTTAGAGACCAAATCGATTCCGACTCTAAAATAGCTTTGACGAGATGCTGCATAAGACCGATTATAATTAGGGGTACCCAATTCTAAATAAGGGATGGGTCGAAATAAATAAGGGTTCCCGTCTCTAAATAAGGCACTAAATCAGCCGACTTACTATCCGATTAGACATTCTGAGTGCTTTTCACAATACCTTATCTAAGTAAAAGAGCACTTAGATGTGCTAACACATGGCGAGCAGTTGCAGCATCTAAGTGGACTGGTCTTTAAGTCCGGTTCTGTAGTAAGAAGTTAAGTTCGCTACGAAATTAGAAATAACCCATATCTCGGGTAGCGCAAATTAGAAATGGCTACGTGTTTCTAAGCTGAGTCCGTTGAGCCTTCACCGTCTCACTCGGGGAAGATGTCTATATAAAGAGATAAGCACAGCATTTTTGGTTCATTTTTCACTCTTCATTTTGCCCAGGATGAGATCCACTCCGGGTGATACTTGTCAAGGCTGGGTCTTATCAAGAGACCATATCCAGACAGCCCATTCAATGGGAATACTTCGTCCTGATGTGCCTGTGAACGAATCGACACCACGTACTTTTCAGTTTGGGGAAGCATACAGAACGCGCAAGAATATCGGTTTGGATACATTTGGCTCTCAGAGTGCTGTTCAACGTCGGTGCAAGGAATTTGCTACGAAATGCGGCTTCCAGCTGTATGTGAAAGGCAACAGCTCCAAGAAAAACAACGGCGGCAACGCGAAGTATTGTTGTAAAAGACTGAACGGACGACAGCTCAATGACGGCGCTAAACCTGCACAAGAATGTCCCTGCTATTTCAATGCAGCTGGAGCAGACGGAGTTTGAAGATTGACTAATCCAAACTTCAGTCACAACCACGTCATGTTCGTCGAATCGACGTCTGCTCCGTGTGTAGAATGATCGTGCAAGGAGCAGAGAAAGCGCTGCGAAACACGACTCAACAAACAGCGGAAATTGTCTCGCTGGTAGAAAGGAGATGCTGCCTGCTCACGACCGCTCTACCGCAACCATGACAGGGACTGTAATTTCGACGTTTCTAAGAAGCAAAGGCCTCGGTGTGTCCCGTACGGCAATCTCTCGCATCAAAATGCAGATTGATTACAAACTCCATGGAGATAGACAGGATAGCTATCAAAAACTGGAAGCCTATTTGCGGCTGATGGCTGTAAAGAATCCTGGATCAGTTTGGAGGTTCGAGACGTATTCCGATGGCACATTTATGCGAGCTGGATTTATTCCTGATGTTGGGATTCACATCGCCAAAAACACTAGACGTCTGTTTGGTTTCGATGGTGCGCATTTAAAAGGGGAGATGAACCAGTATGGCGTGTTTTTGGTTTGCTACTGAAAAGACTTCGACAAGTCTATTGTGCCTTTTGCATTTAGCATTGTCCCGAAGGAAATTACGAGCATTGGTGCTGGTTTCTAAACCTCGTCAAGCAAGCTCTCTGTAGGCTCGACAAATTTACAGCAGTATCGGATCGTCAGCAAGGTCTCCTCTCTGCTGTATCAGAGGTTTTTCCGCACGCTGGTCACCGGTTTTGTCTATGGCATATTATGCGCAACATGACAAGTAGCAAGATCCCGCTCACCACCGAAGATCGTGGTATGATCTGCAACCTCGCGAGAACCGACTGTGAGAACGACTACAATTTGTATAAATCCGAGTTGTTAGCTGTCAATCCCAAGGTCATGGCTTACTTAGAAGACAACAAAAATTTGGCTCCTCAGAACTGGATAAAATACAAGTTAACAGAATACTACAAACTGCAAACGTATGGGGAGATCACGTCAAATTTATTGGAGCAAACCAACAATTGGATCGGAAACGAGTGTCGGAGTGCCAAGACCCTAGATGCTTTTAGCATTTACTTTCGAAAACGGAGTGAGTTGCGGTCAGCTCGACGCCAAATTGCCGCTAAATGGATCGGTAATTCAGCGGATACCAATCTCATACCAAGGTTACAAGCCAAACTCAGCGATTTAACCAAGGCAGCAGACAAGTTCCAATTTACGCCATGCATGGCTGGTTCTTACTCAATCCAATTCATAGGACCAATCAAGCAGGCCGGGTACATCCATCCCTGGCGCCAAGTCGACCTACCCGACAGAGAGTGTACTTGTGGAGACTGGGTAGACCTTGAATTTCCGTGTGTGCACGCAGTAAAAGCTGCAATCGTTGAAGGTTCAGCACTGGACACTCTCTGACAACGAACGACTTTCTATGCGTCACTACAACGACACATACAATTTTCCGTTCAAGCCAAGGCCAACTGATGTTCCTCTTTCCCGAGATGAGACCGTGCGAGTGCCCACTGTCTTGATTGAACCAGAGGAAATGGGATCTCGTGGCTAAAAGCTTGGTCCCAAGAAGAATCACAAGCGCAAAAGAGCGAAGAACGGCGTCTAAAAGGCAAAGACTGAGTGCATATCATTCATTTTAGCTGGTAGAAATTAGCATAACTTCATGAAAAAAGTTTATTTTTAGTTAACAGTTACTAAATGCCGTCTAAAAGGCAAAGTCTGAGTGTATACCATTTAGTTTAGTCTTTAGAAATTCGCATAATTTCATGTAGAAATTTATTTTTAGTTAACAATGTCAAAAAGGCGTCTAAAATGGAGAGTGTGAGTGTATATCGTTTGTTTTAGTCGGTAGCAATTTGCGTCACTTCATTTAGAAATTCGTTTGTTAGTTAGAAATGCTATCTGATCAATTTTAGAGGATTATTTTTTAAAAATGTACGTTTACGCACTGGTTGTGGTGAGTTTGAAGTGAATTAGCAGTGATTCTGCCACCTTTCGGACACCCCATTGCAGTTGGGAATCGAAAGGTCTGACGGAAATTGGACACAATTGTATGAACACTCTCGGTAACACGTATGGGTACAAAACTGAATGGTTGCATAACAGTGGTAAGAGTGGGAGCACCAATTTATTAATCTCCGATTAACAAAGGTCTACGAGGTCCGCAAAGTTAACCTTGACGAGCTCTTTGGCAGACGCCAGGGCTGCGGCGGGATCTTCCCAAGCCGCTTTGGCTGCATCATCAACAGCGAGCCCGCCGGAGCGCTCGAGCTTTTTCTTTAGGTAGTGGACTCGACTGCTGAGGCGACTCGCTATCTTCCGCGCCTCCTGCTGCGCCTTTTTCGACTTCTTGTCGCATTTGTTTACCTTTTGAAGGTGACGGCGCAAGTTGGCAGGTCGTGCGAATACTTTCGCACACTTCCAGCACGTGCGCGGCTTGTGCTGGCGTGGTCGACCGGGCTGCGTGCGGAGTTCCGTGGGCATTGTTGGTGCTTCCCAAGTGAGGTGCGAACCTAAAGTAGCTAGTGTGCGAACCTAGTCAAACACTACTAAGTGAATGGCGGGCAGACGCCATGTGTTAGCACATCTAAGTGCTCTTTCACTTAGATAAGGTAATTCCACATATACGTGTGTTTTATGAAACTGTTAGCGTGTCTTAAATCATTTTATCTACTGTACAGGATTTTTTTCTTGCTTTTTTATTTTTATTATTGTACCGGCCTGCAACGTGTTCGGTACCCCACACGTTCGGGGTTTGGTCGTGACTGTGCTGATGCAGTCCGA
This sequence comes from Phytophthora cinnamomi, assembly GCF_018691715.1. NCBI lineage: Eukaryota > Oomycota > Peronosporomycetes > Peronosporales > Peronosporaceae > Phytophthora > Phytophthora cinnamomi. The sequence goes on along the minus strand of NW_027150977.1, from coordinate 734,406 downwards.
AGTCCGTCTGGCCGACGGTGTCCAAGCGCAAGACACCGCGCCGGTGCGTGCCCGACTGGCAGCGACACCTATTTTATTTAGACAGGCTAGTCGCAGTAGCCACTACTGACTAACTACAATACACGCCCACTTGCCGTGCACAACTTGAGTTCCGCTCGTACGCCTGCTCTAGCCACTCGGGTGTACGCCCACACGCGCCTACCCTACTCGTCGCAGCCGTCGAGAGACTTGGAAGCCACGTGCTTCCTTGTCCGGTACTCCGTTGTCGTCCACGCCGTGCAGCCGTCCACCGAGGTCGTCAGTAGCCTCACGCTACGTCTAGCTTACCGTACGTTCGTGTGTCGTGCTCGTTCCCGAGCACACGTTTCGGATCCAGGCGGCTTGTCCGCTGGCCGTCTAAATCCGGAATACACGTTTCGGATCCAGTCGGCTTGTTCGCTGGCCGTCCAAATCTCGAATGAGCTCGTCTCGCGAGGCTCGCTGAGTCCGGAGATCCCGGAGGTTCCGTAGATTCCGTGCAACAGATCCTGTTGACTGCGAGGCCGACCGGATTCATATACCACGCTGACGCCAGCTTCAACGTCGTAGGCTGATATCCGTGCCACGTCTGCCATCTCGCTCTCCGCCGAGACTCTGGCCTCCTTACACGACTTCCTCAACACCCGGGTCTTCCACGACCCGGTCGTCTCTGTAGAGCCGTTCGTACTCCGCCACTGACGCCCATCGCGCCCGTGCACGTCCATTGTCGAGCCATAGCCCGCTGTCACCTGTAGTCCATCGACTTGGGTCACTGCATGGGCACAGCTCATACTCGAGCACGTACTGCCCTACACCGTTGCGCCGTCGTCGCCTACGTCGCTCCACCACGAGTCCACGCGTGACGTCGCGCACAACAGCGTCGTCCACGGCTGCTCGCATTCGTTTCGAGCCTCCAGCTCTCGTCGTTCGCCCAGCAGGCGCCTTCGCTGACCGTACAGCCGCTGCTGTCTCCGGTTCATCCCGCGTCGGCCGCTGATCTTCATAATCGAGCTGCTCGTCAATGTCACGCGCGACCTGCGCGAGTAGCGCCTCAGGATAGTGATAGCTAATGAGGAAAGACACGTGGGCGATCAACGTCTCCGCCTTCCCTGTCTTATCCTCTCGTGTCAGCACAAAATTGTCGTAGCCAGCAGGTTCCACGATCCGTAGTGGTCCCATCCATTGGTGCACGAACTTCGTCGCTTTCTTGCCACGGGGCGGGTTGTGCATCCAGACCAAATCGCCGACCTGAAACTGCCGCTTGTTCCGCGTCTTGCGGTTGTAGTACCGAGCTTGTCGTTCTTGTTCACGTCTTCGAGCCTGCTCGGCGCTCTCATGACTCCGCTCCATTGCTTTCAAAAGGTTCGCGTGGTAAGCTGGCAGCTCACCGGCTTCCGTCACCTCCGTTCGTCGCAGAAGCTCGTTGGGAGCTCTCAGTCGTCGTCCCATCATAAGCTCGTTCGGGCTCAACGCCACCGTAGAATGCCTAGCCGAGTTATAAGAATAAACAGCGAATTTTACCCAAAGGTTCCAATCGACTTGTCTTTCGTCTTGCATGAACGTCGCCACGCAGTCTTTCCATGAGCGGTGAAAGCGCTCCACCAGCCCGACAAGTTGAGGTCTGTAAGGCACGGGATTGATTTGATGAGCTTGTAGGAGCTGCACTAACTCCTCGATTACCTTGCCAGCTAACTTCGGAGCTCCGTCCGTCAACAGCTCGCGGAACACCCCGAACCGTAGCACCACTTCCTGCATAACGAACGTCGCCACCGTCTCAGCCGTGTGCTCCGTCACGCAGTTCGCCACTGCATACCTCGTTATGTATTCGATTGCAGCGATGACATATCTGTCATCACCGTCGGCTACTGGAAAGGGTCTGGCGACATAAAGCGCCCACCGGTCTCCAACTGCACCACCGCACAAACTTCGTAGCGGCGGTATCACTTCACGCGGCTTCGCCTTCCTGGAGCCGCACTCTGGGCATCCGCGCACCCAGTGTCTGACCTCTCGATAGAGTCCAGGCCACCAGTATAATTGGGTCACGCGATCATACGTGTGAGGGCCACGCAAGTGTCCACTCCACACACTGCCGTGCATTTCCTTGAATACAGTAGACCATAGCGTTGGTGGCAACACCACTCGCCAACCATTCGCCGTCTCAATCGTCACCAGTCCGTACTTGCTCACTATCTCCATGCTGCCGTACTTGCCTGCTACCAGTAGTCTCTTCACGAACTTGCTGCGCTGCTGGGCCGTCATGATCTCATCGTCGCTCAACTGGAGCGTGTAGTCGTCTGCAGGGTTGGCCTCGGCATCGTCGCACAGGTCGTCAGCATCGTTGGTCATCAGTGTGGCGTCGTTCGCCATGGCCTTGGGCGTCGTGGCACTCGCGTCGCCACGGTCGTCGCATTCGTCGCGTTCTTGTGGGTCGCGCCCTTGGTCTCGGGCTTCGCCGTCGTCAATGGTGTCGTCGTTGTCACCGCCAGTGCCGTCGTTGTCACCGCCGGTGCCGTCGTTGTCACCGCCGGTGCCGTCGTTGTCACCGCCGGTGTCGGCACTGTCGTCGGCGCATCCGTGCTCGCCTGCTTCGTTCGTGTCGGTGCCGTCGCCGTGCGTCGTCGACCTACAGACGCGTGGCGTGGCGTCGTCGTTGGTTTCGCGCGTACTGTGCCCTTGGTGCGTCTCGGGGTCGTCGCAGTAAGCCATCCATCATCACGCGCGGCATCACTGCGCGATACAGGGGCATCGTCGTTCTGCTGGGTCGCCATTCTCGTCAGGGGAGGAGCCGCGTTCGGCGTCGTTCGCGTCACTGCGGTCTCCGTCATTGCCTCTCGTACGCCGTACGGCGCATCCATGCTCGCCGTCCAGGTCGTAGTCGTCGTGGCCATTGGTGACCCATTGCCCGGTGCCGTGTCGTTCACGTCACTCGCACTTGGTGCCGTCGTTGTCATTATCATCGTCCTGGGCTCCACATCGTCGCAGCTGTTTCCATTGGCCTTGCGCCCGTCACCATGCGGCTCGCGTCATCATCGCGCACCCGTGCACTTGTCGTCGTCGCTGTGTTCGTTTCGCTTCGGTAAGTGTTCGGCGTCACTGAGTCATCGTCATCGTCGTACTGCACGGAGCCGCTCACCGAAACCCCGTCGTTCGCCGCAGGTGCCGAGCTGTACGTCGGTACTTCGTCGTCTTCCTCGCGCTCCGCGACGTTCACGGTAGTCACGGTGTAGCTCACCGCGTTCGTCGTGTCGACCTGCTTCTCGACCGCGTCGTCCTTGGAGTCGTCGCGCTGGTCCATCATCACGTCGATCACCGTGTCGTCAGGGGCTGTGCAACTACCAGTCGCTTCTCGCGCGTCGGTCGCTGCACGAGCTGCATCCTTGCCGTGTTGTCGTGTCCGTGTCCATGGGTTGCTTCAACGCCGATCACCTCCTGGACGCCTGCGCTCGTTGTCGACTTGGTGTCCGGCGTCGTCGTAGTCTCGTCCGTCGAGATCCGGGTTGGCATCGGTGCCGTGATCGCTAGCGCCGCCACATCTGCCTCGCCGTCCATGTCGTCCGCGCGTACCGCTTCAGCAATGGCTGTAGCAGCGCGTCCCGTGCAGTCATCCGTCGTCGTTCTGCCCGTTGCAGCCATCTGCACCGCCTCGCTCACTGGCGCCGCTTGCATCATCGCCTTGTCCGTAGTCGTCGTTCCATCTTGCGTCGACACCGCCGTCGTCGCCGTCAGTACCGCGGCATCTTGTCCGTCGCCCGCAGTCACCGTATGCGCGCTGTCGCTAGGCCTTGCGGCTTCCATTGAACCACCGCCATCCTTCGTCACATCTGCGCTCGCTACCAGCGTCTCATGGTCAGTCAGCGAGTTCTCGCCCGCGTCCGTCACATCACTTGCCCTCGCTGTCGCCGGTTGACGTCGCCGTCGCCGTCCTACCGCTGCTCTTACTGCTGCAGGCGCTCTCGACAAAGCGTCAGCCACCACATTCGTAGCACCAGGTCGATACTCGACTTGAAACTCGTATTCCTGTAGAACTAGTGACCATCGATGTAGTCGTCCAGCCAGGTTCGGTCGTGTCATGAGCCATTTCAACGCTACATGGTCCGTGATGGTTGAATGCCCTGTCGTACAGATACGGGCGAAACATCTTCACGGACCAGACAACCGCGAGGCATTCAAGCTCAGTGATCGAATAATTTGATTCAGCTGCACTATTCACCTTGCTACCATACGCGATCGGCTGCCAGCCATGCCCATGGTCTTGCACGAGGCAGGCGCCTAAACCAATCTTGCTGGCGTCTGTCACCAGGCGGAACGGCAATTCAAAATTAGGGTAGAGCAACAGGGGCCGCGTAGTTAGTAGCATCATAACCCGTTCGAAGGCAAATTCTTGTGCCTCACTCCACTGCCACTTCACGTCTTTCTTGAGTAGTCGCGTAAGAGGTTCGACAATAGATCCGAAAGCAGCAAGGAAGTTACGGTAGTAGCCGGCAAGATGGACAAATCGCTTGACCTCTACCGCATCCACAGGTCGTGGGAACTCTCGCACAGACTTTATGAGTCGTTCAGCCGGTTGCACTCCTCGATCACTCAAATGATGCTCCAGGTACTGGATAGAAGTAGTTGCAAACGTACATTTCTTAAGCTTGAGACTTAAACCAGCCGATCTTAATCTCTCTAAGACACCTGCGAGTTCCACCACATGGCGTTCGATTCCGCCCTTCGTGAAGATAATTATGTCATCCAGATAGACAAGACAGGTCATCCAGGTCAGGCCACGAAGAACTCCATTCATCAGTCGTTGAAAGGTGGCTGGGGCGTTAGTTAGGCCAAATGGCATCCGTCTAAATCGATACAGCCCGCGTTTCGTCATAAAGGCCGTCTTATCACGATCTTCCTCTGCTACACGAATCTGCCAGTAACCAGAACGTAGGTCTAGCGTAGTGAACAGCCGTGCTCCACCCAACGATTCCAAGGTTTCGTCTATTCGTGGCAGCGGATAGACGTCCTTGCGTGTAATGCTATTGAGGGCTCTATAGCCAACACAAAATCGTACGGATCCATCCTTTTTGCGAACAAGCACCACGGGAAAGCCCCAGGCACCTTCTCCATGCTCAATCACACCCGCCGACAGCATAGAGTCCACATTAGAGTCCACTACAGCGTCCTCTGTCTGCGCTTGTCGTCGCCGCCGCATCATAATCGGAGCAGCATCTCCCATATCAATGTGGTGCTCAACATTGAGCGTCGTAGCGGGAGGGCATTCTTCTTGCGCGTTAGCTAGGTCACGGTAGGCTCGTAGTAATTTCAATACAAGTACTCGTGATTCGGGTTCATCTGCGCCAATGTCAACATCGTGTTCGTCGTCCAAGGGCGTATCAGTATCACCTAGTTCGTCCAACCAAGTCTGTACACGCTCCATTTCCAACTCTCAATGCATCCGTAAGAGTTCAACATCTCGATTTATAGGTATCCATACACCTAACTCTCGTCTGCTTGGTAGTTTGACGCGTCCTCCGTATGTGTTGATTGCAGGGATCAGTGCTTTTCCATTCGTCACCTTGGTCACCGCCGATGCCAGCAACACTGCACCATTGTTCACAGTAGGTAGAAAGACCCCTTCCTCTCCATCAGGTGCCGCAATCGCCACTTCCACGGGTTGCACGGCCCGCCTGCGTAACTTCGTCGCACTGACCAACCGCACGGCTGCCATCACCGAGTCGTTCCCCTCCATCGTTGTTCTGAAAGGAATTATCACTGGCTGCCCATGTTCCTCGTAGCGTACTGCACTGCGGTCAAAATCCATAGTTGCTCGATGCCGTTCTAGAAAATCTACGCCCACCAAAAACTCATCAGTGCATCCTTCGATGATGCATGCGTCAGTGGTCACTACCTGACCGTCCAAACGCCGAGCACGTCCAGCAAGAAGCCGCCAATGCCCTCAACATACACCACTGGAGCGTCCATTCGTTTGCGTTCACCACGCGTCATCCACTCGGTGCCCGCTATGGAGTAGCGCGCGCCGCTGTCAATCTTCACGCACTGCGGGGCGCCGTCGACGAGCATCACAGCCGTGGGCAGCCCGTCGCTTGCTTCCACACACACCACCGTCATCGCCGGTTGCCTCGACCGTCGCGGTGCCGTCGTACTGTACCAGGTTCACTCGAGCCCGCTCGTCCGTTCGTGCATCGTCGTTGGCAGCACGCCGCTGTCTTCGTGCTTCCAGTGCACGCCGAGTCTCGTCAGCCTGTCGCCGTCTCCGTGCTTCCTCCTCGACTCCGAGCTTGGCGACCACGCGCGCCACTTTGTCGTTGTCGTGCGCGGTCTTGTCCGCCTTCTCGTGCGCACGCTGTACACGCCGACGCTTCGCTTCACGCCGCACACGCCTCACGGCCATGCGCACCTTCGCTACGCTGCCGAGCGTCATCACAGTCTCGTTGGTCAACTCCGTGCCGAGATCGATCGCCGAGATCTCCGCCACGTCGCTCATCTCCATGTCGCCCGTCACCGTCGACACGCGGGTCGCCCTGGCGCCTTCCTCAGCCAAAGCCATGTCGTCTCCGTCCTGATCGCCTTCCTCAGATGTAGACACTGCCTCCCAGTGGGTGCTGGCTGGCGTCACCGCCGTCGCAGCACTTGTTACGGCTTCCGCGTCTTCTGTCATCTCGCACTTGGCCGCGCCATCACCGCTTCGTGTGCCACCCTTGTCGTCATCCGTCGCGTGTTCGTAGCGCAGTGCTGACATTGCCGGTATCGCCCATTTTCTGCGAGCTCATTCTCCAATTGAGTCGTAACGGCTTGTCGTATTGCCGCCACGCACCCGTCGATTGTCTATTTTCGCATGCTGTCCATCGTCTTGCCCTCGTTGACGACCGCCGCCAACGCGTCCTTCCTGTACTTCGTGTCAACATCCATCGCCACCGTCGCCAGTCGCTGGGGAGTCTGTCGTATCACCGAGCGTCGTGATCCCCCTACGCCGCTCGATCGCCGTTTTCCTGGAGCTTCTGTTCCTTGGTGCGCTTGGCCAGGTACTCATCATTGCGGGCGCGTGTTTCGTCGTCGGGGCACTCGCGTGCGAAATGCCCTAGCTGATTGCATGCGTAGCATTTGACTTCACCGATTCGTCGAGCAGGCGGCGTCGTCCCGGTGCTCGTTCGTGGACCCTCGACGCCTTTGACTTGGCGAGTCACAGCCCTGGCTCGCTGAGCCGCAACCTTCGGTTTCTTGGCGGGTGGTGGAGCTTGCACAACCTCCACCTCCTCATCGTCCTCGCTCTCCTGCGCGTAGTCGTTCTCGATGGCTACCGCCAGGTTCACCTTCGCCTTCTTGTCGTTCTTGGTCACCATCGTGCGCTTCGTCGCCGGTGGCGCAACTGCTGGTGCCGTCCGTTTCCGTGCTAAGGGCGCCCACATGTGCCCGTTCCACGCTCTGCCCTTCGGAGCTTCCCACAGGCCGGTGTACTTGTTGTACACGCCGCGCGAGTTCGTGAAGAACGCGAGCTTCTCTTCCTCCGCCACGTCAGCACTACCAACACCCGGAATGATCGCCATGTGCCCGGTTGTTCCACTAGCAGGCACAACGTATGAATCAGGTGCGGTGACAAAAGCTTGCCCGATGTTTTCCATGCCTTGCGCCACATTGTCGATGGGGTCGTTGATCTCAGTGGCCTTGTCCACGGCCTCTTCCAGGATTCTCGGCTTCGGCCTCTGTTTCACAACGAGCCGGGTCGTCCGGTCCAAACTGCGGTAAAACTGCGCTAACAACATGCGTTCCTTGATCCGATTATTGCCACACAGATCACGTAAGGCGGCAGCGAAGTCCGCGTACGTTTCGCCACGCATCATTCGTCGTTGGGTAACACGCCACTCAGCCATGGACTTGTCCGACCGCTCTCCGTACCGCCGGAGAAGCGAAGACTTCAATCTTGTCCATGTCCTTTCACTGTCTCGTAGTTTGCGATCGAGCTGGACCCACCAGCGAGCCGCGCTATCTTGTAGCTTGTTTCCCAAGATGTAATACAGTTCTTCGTTCGTCCAATCGCCACGTCCTGATAGTCTTGCTCCTTCCAGTGCTAGGTCGACGCGTGCGATCCACGTGGTCACAGAAGTCTGGGGCGTCGGCAAGAACGTTGGCAGATCCAAGTCTCGAATGGTCCGTCGTAGGTTGCGGTGAAAGTCACGATCACCAGTCATCGCCACGGGATGTAGTCGTCCTCGTCGAGCGCCGCCACCGTCGCCGCCACCATCGTCGGCATCGGAGTCGCCGTCACTGTCGGAGCTGCTCGATGATTCGTCGTCGTCGCCACCGCTGCCGCCATCATCTCCTTCGTCGCGCGGATGGTACGCCACTCGTCGTCCAGCGGTTGCCGTAGTTCGTCGTGGAGGAGCTGCGGCTTGCGTCGGCTGCTGATTCCCTGAAGCTGGTGGTCCTGCGGTCGTCGTTGGTTGCAGCGGTTGCTCCGCTGCCGTCACCGCTGTTGCGTGTGCGCCGTCTTCGTCGTCAATGGGAGCCGGCATCGTCACTGTTGTTGCCGTACTCAGCTGATCCAGCCTCGCGTCGATTCGTGCCATCGTCGCCGCCATTTGTTGCAAGGCAGCCGCCAGCGCTGCTACTGGGGCCATGGCGCCGTCACCGTTGTTGCCGCTTTCGTCGTCGCCGGCGAGTTCCTGTGGCTCGTCCGAAGCATCAGCTCGGCCACGATCCTCGCTGTCGTTGCCCGGGATATTTTCGTCGGTCGGGTCACTTGCCTTCGTTTCGTCGTCTTCGTCCAGATCTTCTCGTCGCTCAGTACCATGAGCGTCGTCGTCTTGTTCTTGACCAGGCGCGTTGCACGTCGCTGACTGATTCTCGCCTGGCTTTCGAACCCTCGTTTCACTTCTTCGCATACTGGTCATCTGAGGTACCATGAGTACCTTCGTCCGTGCTATTCCAGCGTCTTCCAGTGTCTCCAACAAGCGTGGGCTCCGTCTCACTCGCGTTTGACGTCCCTGTATGGCCACCATGCAACGTGTTCGGTACCCCACACGTTCGGGGTTTGGTCGTGACTGTGCTGATGCAGTCCGAAGTCCGTCTGGCCGACGGTGTCCAAGCGCAAGACACCGCGCCGGTGCGTGCCCGACTGGCAGCGACACCTATTTTATTTAGACAGGCTAGTCGCAGTAGCAACTACTGACTAACTACAATACACGCCCACTTGCCGTGCACAACTTGAGTTCCGCTCGTACGCCTGCTCTAGCCACTCGGGTGTATGCCCACACGCGCCTACCCTACTCGTCGCAGCCGTCGAGAGACTTGGAAGCCACGTGCTTCCTTGTCCGGTACTCCGTTGTCGTCCACGCCGTGCAGCCGTCCACCGAGGTCGTCAGTAGCCTCACGCTACGTCTAGCTTACCGTACGTTCGTGTGTCGTGCTCGTTCCCGAGCACACGTTTCGGATCCAGGCGGCTTGTCCGCTGGCCGTCTAAATCCGGAATACACGTTTCGGATCCAGTCGGCTTGTTCGCTGGCCGTCCAAATCTCGAATGAGCTCGTCTCGCGAGGCTCGCTGAGTCCGGAGATCCCGGAGGTTCCGTAGATTCCGTGCAACAGATCCTGTTGACTGCGAGGCCGACCGGATTCATATACCACGCTGACGCCAGCTTCAACGTCGTCGGCTGATATCCGTGCCACGTCTGCCATCTCGCACTCCGCCGAGGCTCTGGCCTCCTTACAGGCCAATAAAGTTTGTACCGCAGAGAGGGGTCATTTTACACATGGAAGATGGTGACTTTCAATATACGATAGTTCTCTGGATTTTATCCAGAGTAGTTGGGGCGATACAAGTGCGCGTACTAGTCCCTATATAATCGTAGATCCCTGAATCACTAATAAGATGGCAAAACAATAATGTATCGGGACGAATCTGCTAGATTTTATACATGGGCGGACAGCATATTATCCAATGCGTGTTGCTTGAGTCTTTACGGGCGACATTCGCGTGACAAGATAATCTGGATGTTACTTGTAGCGCATAACATCAGGAAAGGGGGGGGGGGAGATCCGCACGACTAAATGTAATACATGTAAAACAAACGTACTACAAAAAGATCAATGTCATTCTGGGTTGGTACAATCCTTCGACTCCATATTCCATACTCCCTCCTAACCGAGGCTGCGTTGTTCGATCATATTATGATCTCCCGGAATATTGCGATGTCGTGCAGTTTAGCGACACCGACTGGGCGCTGATGCAGCTGGTCTATAGTCCCCGCTTTAAACTCCTGCGGATAACGTACACAGTGGCCGCTAACCACCCACCTTCCTTCTGCAGCTGTGGTGGAGGTAGCCACGTACAACGAGACGCTGTCCGTGGTCCAGAACTTGGGGGGAGGGAGGGAGATAGAGAGAGAGACGGGGGGGGGGGTAAGTGTCTCCGCCACGCGTGGTCTCATTTCCTCTCGCGGTAGATATCTTGCTGCCCCCCCCCCCCCACCCACACACACAGACCACCACCACCACCACGACGTTTGTGTTGCGTCTGTAATACTGGGTGGTATTGAGTTTCGTGTATTACGGTAGCTATCTGACACCAACAAATTCGTGAGAACTCTGGATTGTCGCTCAGAATAACAGTGGTTGTATCGAAAAGTCGCCAAGGGTAGAACGAATTCGTGTGCGCACGAACGCACAAGAAACGCAAAAGTTTTCATTCAAAAATGAAGTCAGACGCCAACGAATTCAAGAGAATCATGCTTTTTTGCCAAGTCCCAGTAACGCCAGAATTGCGTGGCTATTTGCAGGCATCTCAGGACCCAACTATCCAGGTTCTCTTGGTCCCAACAACGCCACCTCGCTTCTCGCAGCAGAAGAACTGGCCTGTGAAGGCCGGTGTGGACAAGATCATCTCCGCGCTAGAGCCCGTGCAGGCGTCGTACCCGACGCTGTCGACGGCGGACCGGATCGAGCTGGCGGGCCACGTGGCCCTTGACGACGCCAGCAACGTGAACATCGACTTCGTGGGCGCACCAACGGGAACGGCACGGATATCCTGGCCCCGCGCGAGTATTACAACTCGACACTGATCTCCGTGCTCGACAACATCAAGATTCTGGGCGTGTCTCCGTACGAGGCGGTGACTCTGGCTGGCCGTTCTCGCAACGTGGCGCAGCACAAGGCGCCGGGCTATAGCGGCTCGTACAGCAGCGACTCGCTCACGCTGTCGAACGAATAATTTCAGGTGCTCTTGAACGAGACGTGGACCGAGGTACCCGTCCGAGAAGGAGTACAAGGCGGGAGAGCAAGGACGTGTACATGATGGACACGGACCTGGCACTGCTGGCGGCGCCTGAGCTGAAGGAGGCGGTGCAGCTGATCGCTTCGGAGGAAGGCGTACTCAAGCACGTGTTCTCTTCGGCGTGAGCCAAGGTCATAACAGCCGACCACTTAACGCGAGCAGCCACTAAGCAGCGTATAAGGTATCCTAGTCGATAAATACAGTTGACCCTTGAATCAAACTTGAGGAGGAGGGGGAGGGGGAGGAGCTGATGGGGGCTGGCGGGGAGATTGAGAAGTGCTCTCTCCCCGACCAAACGCCGGCAACCAGCACGACTGGTTGTCAGAGCCCCTTTATTAACTAATACACTTTATACCTAAATATAGCTAGAGGTTCCTAGTCATATAAACTGATACACTCACCCCACTCAAGAAGGAATAGCCTTCATACCTGGAAGCTGCTCGTCCTCTCGCTCTTGTCCTCGTCCTGCCGTCTGGTCTTGCTTGCCCTTGAGCTCTTCACGCGTCCTTGCAATGGTTCGGCTGCCTCCGCAGTGCACAACCAATCTTGCTTCCGCCGCTCCGCTCGCGTCCAGCGTCTCGCTCCTCGGCCATTGCGCATAGATTCCGCTCTTCGGTTTGCGATGGTCCGTTCAGCGCGTCCGCTTGGTCGTCGAGTTGGTGTCCGTGCATCGTCCGCTGTCCCTCCTGTTGTCCGGCTTCGACCGATGCATGCGCTGGCGTCTCCGAGGACCGGTCGCCGTTATACGGTGTGGCCCATCGTCAACCGTCAAGGCGCCCCTGGTGCCTACGAATATCGAGTGGTATGGGCGGGTTACACGGGTTACGCAAGCCGTACCTGGGAGCCCCGCGCAGCCTTGCTTGCTGAGGACGACGACTTCAGCCAAGATTTCGAGATCGTGGACTCCTGGAAGGACTCCGGAGAGTGTATTTCCTTCGACCGGTACTGCACCGAGCGCGACATCCCTCTGTCCATCGAAGCTGATCCAGCCGGCCGCTGTGGGTACGTGGCGCTGTTGATCGCTGCAAATCTCGTTGGGCTTCGCGACTGGTCGTCCCCGACTCTCGTCGACCAATATGTGGCTGATGTGCTCCAGCCACACCACGGCTCGACGGCAGTTGTGTGGCCCACACTGCTCCGTTTTACCAAGTGGCTCAATCGCCGTGCTCGGGCGCTGGGTAACCCGGAGGTACACCAGTATACCCTTGCGCATAACCTGCATACCGACAGCTTTTCCGGTCAAAACACCACGGTTTACCTGCTCGCGATGGGCCTGGCGCACGGTGTGTACGTCTGTGCTGGGTACCACCCACATCCGCGTCGCCGGGCACACTGTTTCGTCCTCGAGGTGACTCCAAGCGGGTGGTTCGCCACTGATGCCGATGTCGTTCGTGAAGCGCTGCGGGAGTATGGGTCCTCGGGGCTTGCGGGCTTGATCTTCGTTCGACGAGTGGTGGTTTAGAGGGGGTTTCTTCACAGTGTCGTAAATTTACCAAAATATACATGATTTCTTGACTTGACTTAAGTATGCTTTGGCTTAGATACTTTTCGCCATAGGTAACTCTCGAAATCATGTGTACCACACCACATAGCCAAAGTTGCACTTATGACCGGTTACTGCTTCCGTTGTGCTTGCGCGTGCTGCGCCGTATGTTGCCCTCTGGCTTGGTAACTTTCGGTGTTTGTATGATCACCGTGGTTGCTTTGCTTCAAACTCTTGAACTAGTCCGGAAACTTGGTGTAGATTCCCTATCGGTTCCCAGGTAGGCTTCTCCTCACCCACCCACCGAATGAGGTACTGCCACGATCCTTGGCGCTTGCGCTTCTTGAGCACAGCTTCCACGAGCTGGCCAACACTTCCATCATGTAAAATGACATCTTGAGGTCTTGAAAGTCGGCTGGGCTGTTCATACGGCTTGAGCGAGGCGGTGTTGAACACGGGGTGAAGCTTGAGGCCCGGAGGCAGGTTGATCTCGTACGCATGCTTGTGGACCGTGCGCACAACTGAGTACGGTCCAATCCACTTGGGACCGAGCTTGCGAGAGTTTGGAAATTCCGTATGCGCTGTGTCGAGGTTCTTCGTGCTAAGATACACACGCTCGCCGACCTTGAACTTTTGTTCCTTGCGCCCCTTGTCGTACACGTCTGCCATGTAAGCTTGAGCATCTTCGAGAGCTTCTTGGCACTGTCGCAACACAGCAGCTTGATGCTCCGTGAACTTGACACCTTGCTGCCTTCCGCCTTGCAATCGTCGTCGCTTTGACGCTGCGAGAGCTGACAGTGGGTTGGTTGGTACGTAGCCAAGATCTGCTTCAAATGGTGACATCTTGATGCTGGAGTTGACAGCCGAATTGATGGCGAACTCCGCGTTCGCCAGATGGACGTCCCAGTTGTCTTGTCGAGGTGACACGAAACAGCGTAGATACTCTTCGAGCGTGCGGTTGGTGCGCTCTGTTTGTCCGTCACCTTGAGCACGGTAAGCTACCGTCATCTTGAGCTTGGTACGGACGTCCTCGAAAACTTGACTCCAAAATCCAGAGATAAACTTAGTGTCGGGTCCGATACAATATCTTGTGGCATTCCGTGAAGTCTCCAAATGTTATCGATAAAAAGAGTCGCTACTTCTTGAGCTGACACGGTCTTCACAGTTGGAATAAAATGAGAACGCTTGGTCAATCGGTCAACCACCACCCAAATCGAATTGTTACCACGCTTGGTATCTGGAAGATCCGTAATAAAATTCATCGAAATCGAACGCCATCGTTCGTCTGGAATCTGCAAAGGCTCCATCAAACCTGGAGTTTTCGAAAGTCGCGGCTTGTTTCGCCGACAGTCTTCGCAATCCGCGATGTACTTCTTGATCGTCCGGACCATATGTGGCCAATACCAGTCTGCTTGCAACTTCAAGTACGTGCGATCGGTACCGGGGTGACCACCGTAGTTGGAATCGTGGACTTCAGCAATGATCTTGTGCTTCAGGGTCAGGATGTTGGGAACTACGATCCTGGGTTTCACGTCAGTTGATCCTTGATACCACACGAGATTGTTATCCACAAAGAAGGCCTTATACTGCTTTCCAGATACTTGTCGAGTTGTAGATTCATCATTGCGCTTCTCAATCACACGTTGAATCTCTTTGATCACTTTGTCCTTCTTGTAACCTTCAATGATTGACTTTATCAAATCACTGGTGGGTCGGATCGCAGTCACGCGAAGCTGGTAGCTAGTCTCGTTGAAGCTTGGGACGAGTAGATAGTGAAATTCCTTCGTCTCTGGCTTGAGGTTTGGTCGTCGACTGAGTGCATCAGCAACACCATTCTTGGCACCAGGAAGATGCGCGAAAACTGGTTGGTATTCTGCAAGTATGTCGTACCAACGAACGAGACGTCGATTCGCCATCTTCTGCTGGAAAATACCCTCGAGAGACTTGTGATCCGTTTCGATCATCACTGGCCGATCCAAACAGTAAATCCGAAATGCAGCTAACGCGTTCACAATAGCGAGTAGCTCCTGTTGCTGAGTAGGGTACTTCAGCTCTGCTGACTTCATCTTGCGTCTGGTAAACGCGATCGGTCGCTCAACACCATCAACCACCTGAAATAACACACCGCCGACAGCAACCTGGCTCGCGTCGGTTCGAAGGTGCATCTGCTTTTTAAAATCGGGTAAGTGCAGAACAGGTGTGTTTGCTAACCGTTTCTTCAGTTCCTTGAAGTTCTTCAGCTGTTCTGCGTTCAACGTGATCTTCGAGTTCCGTTGGTTCTTCTTCTTCAGCAGAGTGAACAGTGGTGCAGTCAGCTCCGCGTATTGCTCACAAAAGCGTTGTACGTATCCAGTCAAACCGAGAAAACTGTGAAGTTGATCTTGGGTTCTGGGAACTGGCCAATCCCGAATCGTTTGCACCTAGTCTGGGTCGATGCGAACACCGTTGCGTCCGATAAAATCGCCGAGGCATGGAATCTCTTTGGTACAAAATACACACTTGGACAACTTCACATACAGTTTGTTCACCTTCAGGATCTCCAACACGTCACGGATGGCTTGAAGATGTTCGTTGATATCCTTTGACTTGGTGAAGATATAGAAATCGTCGTAAAATGATCTTGTATGCGGTAAGCCCTTGAACAGAGATGAAGTCAGTCGATGCATTGTTGCCGGTGCGTTGCTGACTCCCATTGGCAATACCAGATACTCGTACAATCCACTTGGTGCTTGAAACGCCGTATACTTGATATGGTCTGTCTTCATTCGTACTTGATAATATGCAGACATTAAATCCATACACGAAAAATAGTAGGCACCTGCCATACTGTCGAACACATCTTCCTTCCGGGTCATCGGCACACATTGACGAACGGTATTCGCGTTGAGGTACCGGTAATCATGGACAATGCGCCAACCAACAGGTTTCCGAACACAAAACGTAGGGGCTGCATGTGGACTGATACTTGGTCGAATTAATCCCTTGGAAATCGTCTCGCGTACCCATTTGTCAATCTCGGTCTTCTGCTCTGGCGATAACCTCCACTGTTGTCGATACATAGCCACGCTTGGATCCTTCACATCGATTTGATGTTCGATATCACGCTCCATGGGTAATCCATCAGGTAACTCTGGCTTGAACATTGTATCCTTGTACTCCTTGAGAACAGGGAACGCTGGATTGTCCTTGAACGAATCCCAGTCCGTATGTAGGAAACGCTTGGCCTTCCCCGATCCAACGTTGTCAGGCTCATCATTTCGCTTGATATCACGTTTTATCTCCTTGATCGTGTCGTTCGTCAGTACGATCATGAAATCATGTTCTGGCTGGTCCTTCGATGGTAGCCGTAGAAATTTCCTCAGCTTCTTCATTGTGACGTACTTGGTCTCGACTCCTTCCGAGTCAACTACTCCAAGAGTAAACATTGCCTCCACTTGGGCATTCTTCTTCTCTCTCCGAGAGAGATTCTCCACGGTTCCAGCTGCTCTTTCAGTTGTTTCCGCCTCGCACTCCAACTGCGTTTCTGGCACGGCGGCTCGACAGGAATCACAGCTTCTCGCAGAAGAGCTTTCGCTGTTTGCAGCATCGTGAAGCCCAGAGCCATTCGCCTGACTGCACTTCCCGCAGGGAGTCGAAGTTTCCGTTGCTGAGGTTCCACCGGAATCGTCATCCTTGAAGCATCGACGTTTCCAGTCGACGTTTGGTTGGACATCCATAAAGAACGGCATCCCGAGAACACAATCGAACTCATTGGGAATGTCAAAGACGACTGCAACACACTGGGCGTTGGGAACACCTTTGAGTTGAACGTCGATCCTGACCAATTCCAAGATGGATTCACCAATCTTGTTGTCACCAAGCTTCACTCTGATTGTGCGATCAGTATACACTTGAGTTTTCAAACCATGCTCCTTGATAAATCCACGAGACACATATACGGTTGTAGCACCACAGTCCAGAAGATACTTGGCCTTGAACTTCTTATCACTTTGTACCAGGTCTCCATCCACAGAAAATAATGGTGCACGGTTGTACACGAGAGGGTCTTCGCAAAGCACATTTAACGTAGCTTCGTCTACGGTTAAATCTTCTTCGCTAGTCCTCGCCACGACAGGTCCCTCTTCTACTGACGTGGCTGGTCGTTTCCCTGTTCGTTCTTCAGCTTCTTGCAATCGCGCTTGAAGTGACCGGGCTTCTTGCAGTGGTAGCACACAGGTCCTTCCTTGTTTTACTCCGCGGGTGCGTAGTGACCAGGCTTGAACGAACGCTTGCTGAATGGTTTCTTGTATTGCGTAGGCTTCACTCTTGGTTTTCCACGGAAACGTTGTTCACGCTCGGGCTTCTCACGGCTGACGTTGCGTTCACCACCGACGTGGGACATCTCGTACTTGACGGCTTGGTCCATCGCCTCACTTAGCGTTGTCGCGTTCTGCAGCTTAACGTAAGCTTGAGTCGCACGCTTGAGTCCGTCGCAGTAGTAGCTGACTTGGCCCACCTCGCTCATGTTTTCGACGCGGAAGATCAGCGCCGAGTACTTGCCGTTGTAGTTCTCGATATCATCGACTTGGCGTAGCTGACGAAGCTTCTGGCGCAGCACCGCTTGGTAGTTGGAGGCTTCAAAGTGCGCGAGAGCGTCAACCGTGAACCGTGCCCACGTCTGCTCCTCCGCCGGCGTCCTTGACGCCCAGAACAGGAACCACCCGGATGCGGGGTCTTCCATCGCAGTGCCTGCGATCGATGGGAGCGTCGTGTTGCTGTCAGACGCGTCGTGGTCGTGAATGCGGCACAGCGTCTCCACTTGGAAGAACCTACTTCATGATAAAATCCAGAGCTTCTCCGTGCTTTAGCACGGCTTAGTTAGATATAAGGGTAATTTTCGCCCGTAGATTCCGATTTTGGGTACAGATTTGACGAATTCGGCGTCGTTATCGAGATATAGCCGCTAGAAAAATACGCTCTCAGCTGGCCAAAAGTTTGGAGAAAGGGCTCCAGTAGGGTTTGTCTATCATCGGTCAAAATACGAGCACACCATTGGCTCAATCCGTGAATCATACGGCAAAACATCTGGACGCATGGGACAGGCAATCACGTAGACGTCGAAGGCCAGGTTTGATTATTTTAACAGATCAGGACAAATTCAAATCCCCAGTATAACATCTCACAGGTTATTTTGTTAATTTCGTAGATCCCCATCCTGTACCCATGTATCCAACATACCATCTTACAGTGTTAACGGCACCTATCGATAACAAGACTCCGAAGCAAAGTCTTGGCAGGCTAGAAGATCTCCTGGTGCCAATACTCGCCCAACTTCAGCCTACGTGCGCTCATTACGAAGCTGAAACGCTGTAATTTCATGCTGCGTTCCTGTTTCTTTTTAGACTTGGCTTTTAGCTTCAATTATGGTACCATTTTGTTGGTGATGCATTGAAGGCTGGATTTGCTGGCAATATTGTCCGGGAACTATACATCGCTCGACAAACATGTTGCGATGAAATGTAGTATGCTAGAACGACAAGAACCGTGGGGTCATTTGTGGGCGGTAGTGGTTTCGGTCGACAAATATTGATAAAGTTATGACCCAGAAACCGCTCATGTTACAAATCCCGGTACAAACTTTATTGGCCGGTACAATAGGGGGATGACATTCATGATCCCGGCTTTGTAAGTCGTTGTCTGTTCACCCCAATCCTGTTATTATCTGCACAAGTCGAACACGGCCTAACGTTGTTAGGAGATGTGCACTAACGTGGGCATTATTCTTCACACAAACCGTGTGACTATTCGGTACTGTACATGTACACGCATTTCCTGTAACTTATTACTCTCAGGAATCCCGAGTCGAAATGACTAGCACGCTCTAGAATCTAGAGTCAAGAGGCTCGTGGCAATCACCGAAAAGTTTGAGAAGAAGGACATCAATCTAATTATACTGCCTGAAATTGGTAGTTTGTTTCGTGGGAGTGGGCCTAATTCAATAACAGTTCCAAGAACGATACCAAGCATGGCGTACTTCTGCTTCTGTTAATGGTCTCCCAGCAAAGAAGAAGAAAACAAAATATTTTTTCTCAACTGTACTCCTCTTCAAGCCCTATGAGGACAACTACGTGGCCGACACTTTCCTGGAGCAGATGCGGACGAATTGATCTTGTCAAAAATAATTCAAGATATTTAAGCAAAACGAAACGTTGTTAGCTGAGCAAGTCATTCTCACTGCTACACGTACTCTGTTCACCTCCTCGTTGTCGTCTGCAGCAAATGTGAATCTGTCGGCTACCCCTTGTGCCTATTTTGTCCACTCGAGCTGAGCTCAACGATGGGCCTTTGTTTCTGTCCAGCGATAAAGTACCCATCGGTATCCTAAAATGCGTCTTTAGTGCAGACAGTAGCTACAGCAGGTAAACAGCAGATATATTGCTTGAGTGGAGGACATTGCATGAATAGTGAGCGGGGCTCCTCCAAAGCTCCAAAGCCTTCGAATTATTTTTTGTGTAGGGCCGCGACCCCTGCTCCGAAGATACCATTCTTGACTAGCATCGAGCAGAGCAGCTGATGAAGTCGACGGAGCTATCGCCTCTGAAGCGCAGCGAGCAGGAGTTCTTGCAGCAGACCGCGCGTCAGCGCATCACCACGTACGACGGCAACACGTGGGAGTACTACGACTCGGGCAGGCTGAGTGACGCGAACGCTGGACGGCCGCCTTTGGTGTGTCTTCCCGGGACCAGCGGCGTCGCCCGATGCTTTCACTTGCAACTCAAAGAATTGGGCGCGAAGGGATACCGAGTTCTGGCGGTGAGAGTTCCATGCGTTATTACGTGTGGTACTTATGCTTTTACATGGAAGTCGATCACGTGTTTAGTTGACTGCGTACCGGTGTGCCTGCAGATCCAGCACCCTGTTGTTTGGACACACGAGGAATGGATTCACAGCTTCGACAGATTTCTCAACGCGATGAATCTGCCTGAGGTAGTGGAATTCTGACTTGCAGTCTAAGGTATGGGTGAACTGATAGAGTTTGTTCTACGTGATAGATCCACGTCTACGCCGTGTCTCTAGGCGCGTACCTGATACAGGTGAGACTGCTATAAAGGCTTTCAAGGGAAATCCTTCAGGTATACCAATGCAACACACTGTGCGTAGCGCTACATGTCGCTTTACCCTCAACGGGTAGCGTCCTTGGCCATGACGCAAGGATTTTGCGATACCCGACAGTATGGTGCGAACGCCCCGTGTATCAAAATGTAAGTGTCTTTTAGTTCCTTCGCTGTTACGTAACTATGGTTGAATCGTGGCTAATTCCGGTGAAATTGCAATCGCCAACAGGCTTCCGTACATGCCAGATTTCTACGTGAGAAAGTAAGTGGAAAAGTTAAGGTTGTGTTGGCTACTCGTCGGATTTGGACAAACGCTGGAGTAAACTTTTGCGGTTGGTATTGTTCGCACTAGATACATCCTCGAGCGCTTTCCGAAGCCGACTCCTCGTTGGGACGCGCAGAATCAAGCGATCGAGTACATGATGGATCAGGTGAGAATCCGTTTTGCGTGATGAAAACACTCAATTCATCTAATGCTTTTATTTTCACGATCACAGCTAGAGGCTCTGTCTCAGCAGGAGATCGCTTCGCGTTTGACCCTCAATTGCTTGTCCTGCGAGCCTGAGAACTGGAAAATTTTCCTGCCTGACGAAAAGATCACATTCATCGACGTAAGTGCAACCCCAACTCCTGCTCGTTTGCCAAGCATCCACTAATGTGCAGATTACTGAAGAGCTACGAAGACACCAGTCTTCCAAATAGCCTCAAGGACCAGATCGGTTGCCGCTACCCACGCGCCAAGCAGGTAGTATTCTGCTCAAATTTGCGTCCAGTTCCCACAATCCAAGCCCAAATACTAACTTCGACACCCTTCGGCTGCATTTCGACTCAAAAATTTCCAGGCGATGCTGAAGGGTGGAGGCGACTTCCCATTCCTTTCACACCACGAAGAGGTCACCATGCACCTCCAAGTGCATTTGCGCGCCAATGGGGTCTTCATCGCGTGAGGCAGCCGTTCCTGCGAACTTACTTGTCCACTATAACAAAACGCCAAAAATTACCGCCAATCAAAACAATTGTTCATCATTTACGCTTTGGTAGCCATCGAAACAATGCTGTGGTCGAGCTTCGTAGCTCTTCGAGAGGAGGTAGCGCAATGGACCGACGACCAGGCCCGACAAGGCGACGTCACAGTGAAGGGCCAATTGATGCACCAACGTCGCATCAGTCGCAAATGCTCGTTCTTTGACCTGGCGTCGGTGGCAACGGGGTCCGCTGGTGAGCGCGAGCGGATGGAGGTGATCCTCAAGATCATTGACGGCGAGTTATCGTGCGACCAGGTGGACGCAATTCGATACAGAGTCAAGGTCGGCGACGTCGTTCATATCCGTGGATTCGTGGAGCGGCTCAAGAACGGCGCGTCGATTCTGGTGCACGCGCGCGATATCACAGTTGTCCGAGCGTGGAAAGATGAAAACCCAGGAGTGACGTTCCTCCCGCTGCCCACAGTTGTTGCCACGACAAATAAACGAAAGCAGAGTGAGGAGGGCAAGCAGAATGAAAAGGTGGACGAGGCGGCAGTGGAGAGCGGTTCTACTGCGACTACGGGGGAGCGAGTGCACTGCAAATTCTGGATCAACTCGAAAACGTGTCAGCACGGCGACAACTGCGAGTTTTTCCATGTTAGCGATGCCGACCGAAAGAACGAACGCGCCAAGTGGCTCAAGGAGCGGCTGCATCTCAAACGCGTTCGCGCTCATATTGACGAAGATCCGCTGGACCCACACGGTAAAACTGGAAAGCAGCAGCGCGCGCAAGTGTTTGTCGAATGGCTTGTTGAGACGTTCGGTGCAGAATTTCTTGCGTCCAGCAAAGGTGTCGTGGATGTTGCCGGAGGTCGGGGTAGTGTATCGTTTGAGCTGTGGAACAAGCGACGACTACCTTGTACCCTCATCGAACCAGTAAGTTCGGAACTCTGTAGTTTACCTTGTTGAATTAGCGATTGGCAAAGTGAGGCTAACACTAATGCTCGTGCAACCAGCGTCCGATGAAGCTTTCAAAGATGCAACACAAATATCTGAAAAAGCAGAAGAAGGAGCGCAAACAGTCAGGAGAAGCGGAACCACCTCTTACGGAATCGCTTGTCCCGCAAGTTACAACGCTCTTCAACATGGATTCATTCCTCGACGACACGAGCAACGTTCAGTTAGTAGAGCAAGCTTCGCTTCTGCTCGGGATGCACCCCGACGAGGCTACCGACTCGATCTTCGACGTCGCGATCAAGTTTAACAAGCCGTTTGCAGTAGTGCCTTGCTGTGTCTTCGGCCAAAAGTTTCCTGACCGCCGACTTGCTGATGGCAGCAAGGTTCTGTCGTACGAAAACTTGATCGAGTACCTCACAGCCAAGCACCCGGACATCGAGAAGGCATTCCTTCCTTTTGATGGGAAAAATTTGGTTCTCTTTCGGCGGCCCCATGGTGGAGTGCAGCAAACGTAGTCGAGTCAATGCCGACTTGCAATATTGAAGCTCGCAAATGATTTCATTATCTGGTAGTACGCGCGGTTGCTTACAGCGTGTTGAAATTGCCACAATGACTACTGGTCTGTGAGCTCGATAGGGAATACGCGTATTCTATCTGTGAAGACAATGGCTCCCATTGCGTCGGTGTCGTTTCCGTATATCATGGTCAGATCGACAGGGAATCCCCGGTCGGCATCGTGAGTGGTGGAGAAGGATGCAGCATCCCACTGCTTTACATGATCTTGGCCGCGGAAAAGAGCAACTTCACCATCCGTGCCCAAGCAGATCCAGGCGAACTCCGATGGTTTCGAATCTGCAGAATGTTTTACGGGCAACAGCTTCGCAACGGAGAATGAAAGTTGAGTCCACACCTCCACCGCGAACCCGAAGTCAGGCATATCCTTTGGCACCGTGTCTCGACAGCTTACAAGGCGATAGATAACCCTGCCACACAAGTAAATTATCCATTAGCACATCAATAGTATATCATCGAAGATAACCAATTCCTCACCCTTCCTCTCCAGCCGCCAGCACGACGTCTTCGTCGCCAACGGAAAAGCTGGCGAGGGTTGCAATTGGTGTCCGAGTAGGAATAACCCCAAAGTCCTTGCCACGATGAGTCACCAGCAAGTGTTTCTGGCCTGTGGCTACCAGGACGTAGTTGGACAGCGTCTTCTCGACATCCAGTAGCTTGGCGTGCGCGATGGCTCGCACGGTGGGCTGGGCAAGTGACGGATAGAAACAGTCTGCATTAACGCCGTCTCTCGGGGCAAAGGCAGGAAGTCGCCTCTGTCGCTCAACAGTTGCAGCAAACAACCAACCACATCAGCGAGACGACACCATCTACAGACCAGCAGATCGATCAACACCCACCTTCCAGAGGACCTCGTACTGCGTCACCGCGTACAAGTTGCCCAGCGCGTCCCCCACGACGAACTCGCCGTCCCGATCGTAGCAAATCTGCTGCACGGCGCTCTCCAACTGGAAGCGCCGCACCTCCTGCCCACAGCAACAGCCCGTCAGCTCCCACTTCAACCTGCATCGTCCTCGTTGCAGTAGGTATCAATACCAGCTCCTCGCGCAGCACCACAAGCTCTCCGCCGGCGCTGCCGACCAGCAGCAGCAGCGCGCCTTCCTCGCCAGCTTCAACGCCGCACACGCTCTGCAGGGGCAAGTGCAAGCACACCATCACTCCGCGTCAGCACTGACGACACCCGCGAGAACGCCGCCCGAACGCCGCCCGAAGGCCACGAATCCACGCGCACCGTGACTGCCTGCGCGCACACGCGTCGTCCCCATCTTCCGTGCGTCGGCGGCAGCTCGCCGGCCCCGTTCGCGGCGATCGCGAGCACGCTTCCGTCCGCAGCCCCCACATAGACGCGGCTGGCGCGGCAGCCCTGTGCGCACGTCAGCTCGGCTGCGTTGTCCATTTGCGGCGGCACGCCCAGGCTTGGCTTGACTTGCAGCGAGGCAAACCTGCACCTTGCACCAGCAGCAAGCACTGCGCGAGGCTCAGGCCCAAGCGGTCCGTTCCAGTATTAGATTTTGCAGGTCTTATTCCGGTTGAGATCCGGTATGAAAAGAGATGACTGGTGTATAAGGTCCCGCAGGCGCCGGAAGGTTCGGCGCATGTTGATCGGGATCCCGTGAATCATGTCCGGTCGATGACGTCGCTTGGCGTTAGTGGCGCCAGCGCTTCCTCGGATCTTAGGAAGGATGCAAGGCAAGGCAAGGCAATGGCTAGAGGTGGCGACGTTGGCCCCGAGGGTGGATTAAATAATGGTGTGTTCCTATCCTGACTGAGAGTGCCTGCGCTTTAGGGCGAGGGCGTGGGCCGCTGGCTGACGCCGGCGGGGCCCCGCGACCAGAAGCGCAGCGAGAACTTCTTCTTGTTCTTGATGGCGTCATTGGAGCTCATTGAGAGCCCGCGCATCTTGCCCACGGGGCGGTGGGCGTCCCAGGACTCGGCGCGGGGCGACGGCTGCCAGTTGCTGGCTCCGGTGGGGGTGGTGGGCGTGATCGGCGCCACGTTGCTGCAGTCCCAGGAGGCCGGCGTGGCGCGCACGTCGGGTAGCTGCTGCTGCGGTTCTTCATTTCCGAACGCAGACCGGATCTGGGGGAAGCGCACGAGGAAGTTGGCCACGTACGGTTGGAAGGCATAAATGAAGTCGTTGCTGTCGGTGAACGCGGAGTCGCTGTCTCCCACGGGCGTGCCGCTGAGCGTGTGCTGCAGGATCTTGGCGATCTGCACGCCCATGGGCAGCGACTGCGCTGTGTGTGCCGGAAAGTCGAACATCTCGGGCTTGATGAGCGCCGGGCACAGTATCCGCAGGAAGAGCAGGCTGCCCACGACGATGCGGGCGTCGTGCTTGCACTCCGGGAAGGCCTTGCGGAACTCCGTGAGCATGTAGTGACAACCGGCGCGCAGCACGAGCGGCGCGAAGTGGATGGCCTTGGCCAGCCGCTGAATGACGCTCTTGGCGTACGCGCACACCTGCTTGGGCGCGGGCGTGCCACGCGCCTCGTACAGCCGGGACTTCTCGCCGAAGACGTCGCGCAGCACGTAGCGGAAGTAGGCGCGGCCCTGCGAGCGACCAAGCTTCTTCATGAGCGCCGTGAGCTCCGACGTCGAGCGCAGAAACAGCTCCTCGCGGCCGCGCACGTCCGAGATCTCGGCCTGCACGGCGCGCTCGAGCTCGTGCAGGCGCGGCAGCTCGCTCTGCGAGCGCCTTCGCTGCAGAGTCCACTTGCCCATCGTGCGGCGGTCGTCGTGTGCTGTAAT
This sequence comes from Phytophthora cinnamomi, assembly GCF_018691715.1. Lineage (NCBI taxonomy): Eukaryota > Oomycota > Peronosporomycetes > Peronosporales > Peronosporaceae > Phytophthora > Phytophthora cinnamomi. The sequence continues at coordinate 709,306 of NW_027150977.1, read as the reverse complement.
GGTGGAGGCGGAAACGCCAGGCGGGAGAGCGCTGGCGGCTAGTTCGCTGCTGTTGCTGAGGTTTGTTTGACGCTGCTGCTGGCTTGCGGGGCAGCGCGGCGAGTTCTACAATGAGAAGCGGCGGCGTTTCCTGCGATGGCGAGGCGACCGTCGATCTTTTTTGGCCCGGGTGCAGGTGGCCAGCGGGCCTTGCTTGCCTTGCGCTCGAGGTTGCCTGGGGGGGCTGGAAGGCGCGCGGCAGCTTGCGGTCTGAGGCGCTAATGCTCGAGTGCGGCGCTGCACGCTTCGCGGAAGGCGACGAGGAGTCAGTTCGAGCGCCTGCGATATGCGATGTCAGGGTAGACATCGGATATCGCGTTTGCGGTGCGCTTTAAACAGCAGCAGTATTCAAATGGCATAATACTTGTAGACAATGGCCATCGCAGTAAGAGGGATAGAGGGTGGCCGTTCTCTGTGCGAAGGTGAGTGTCGAGCAGATGCGCCAGCCGCTCCCGCGGCACGTTCCGTGCAGGAGAGAAACGGCGCCGTGTCATAAGCTCAACCAGAGGCAACTTCAGGGCAACAAGTGGCGGGCGGCTGGCTGGCCAGTAGGGCTCCATGTTGTGCTGGTGCAGCCCGGCGATGCAAATGCGGCGTGGGCTGTGGGCGACAATGCTGCCGACTTTGCTGTCATTAACAGCAGGGTCGCCCGCCGCGTGCACGCGCGCGTGGCTTCAGCGAAATTTCGCGGGGCTTGCACTCACCGCCTTGAAGGCGGCCTTCGCCCTGCCGCAGGGCCTGCGAGGTGCCAGGTGCAGGCTGCAGGAGCGGCTGCTGCGGGTTGATATGAGCGTGCGTCGCAGACGGCCAGAGCCTGGCGCACGCTTGCTGGCGGCTTCGCTGAAGGCTGCGCGGATGGTTATTTCGAGTGGCGGGCTTGACCTCATGGCTGCCTTTGCCTCAGCCCATTTTGACGGTCTGCTCGACTGCGTTGCCGAGCCCCCGAAATAAACGCTGCCTGCTCACGACAGTGCCTTGAAAGACGGAGGCTGCGCCATGCGAGGCTCGCTCCGTCTTGACGTCCATGGGCTGGGCGTTGGGATTGCAGCCTTGATGGGACGGCGAGCGTATTACGGCGTAATTTACGCCCCCTGCTTCTTCGGATCCCGGGATACTGTAAGTGGAGCCGTTTTCGATGCCCAAAATGGCTCTGCGCGCGATGGCCGAGCGCCAGCCATTCCTGGCAGCACTCAACCAACCTGCAAACCCCAAGAGGCAGATCGGGCGGCCGGCCCGTCCGCCAGCGATGAATGCTCCAGGCCCGTATGGGTCTTGCTGGCATGTTACTGCTCTTCCGCGGTCGCCCAGGACTCCGTGACGTGACGGACTGCTGCGCTTCCAGCTGGGTCGCGCTCGTGGCCACGGACGCGGACCAAATAATTTGCATCTGCATCTGGTGGGGCATGTAAGCATCTCGGTCGACGCATCGGCCGCGATTGATACCTGTATTACATGTCTTCAAGCGCGCTGCATTACCCCCGCGCACTGATCCACTATAGTATTCGACGAATACTATTCGTTGAAGGCGGGCCGACCGTGTACTGGTCAACACCTCGCCGACGGCGGGGATTAACGATCGCCGGTGGCGCCAGCACCAAGGTGACGTAAGTAACTACAGATTCGTTGTTGAGCCAGTCGCCGACGCTTCAAGCTTGCTGTACTGGCCCGACGCGCCTCAGCACTCGAGCACCGCAGTTTCGCTCGCCGACTGGGATCAGCCTTGCTGTAGTGCCCAGCTCAACCTGCAGCTCGACCGTTTGCTGTGCGCATGGGCATGATCTGCCGTGGTTGTGTTTTCCCGGGAGCCACAGCGCCCTCGGAGCCCGTCGCGGCCGATGTGCTGCTACGAAATCCACGCACGCAGTCTGGCCTCTTCACGGCTCGACTCGGCGCAAGTTGGCCAGCATCTGACAGGTGAGCACCCCGATAGCCGTCAGCGCCTTCGGGCTGAGCCCGAATCGGATACAGTATTCGTGCGCGTCCTCATCCCGTCATCTGCGCCCTACCTTTCCGTGAATGGATACGATGCCATGGACTTTAGCAGCACTTCACGACTGCTGACATTTTAGGGCAGCGCTATCGGTTCTAAATGTTAGCATTTAGAATGCTTCGATACGCAGATCGAAGCAGCAGTGCTCCTTTTTCGAGTGTAACGTGGCCGCGAGCCGTGTTTGGAAGGCATGGGTTGGCTTGACTGTGACTTTGTTTATTTTGCAGAGAGATATACAGTATGTGCTGCACTACGTATAAGACTATGTTGATAGCATTTTACGACCGAGTATAATATCTTGGCATGCTTTGTCATGATAAAGCTTCACTAATAAAATCGTTCTGGGATTAGCATAAGCATCTCTGTCGAAGAACAAGAAAAGCACTGCCTACAAGATGTTTGTAAATTTTCAACGGATGCCTTGGCCCACGAAGGAAACCTTGTTTTGTTTAATACCTTATACAGCAAACAGTCTGGGAGAAAGCTGTACGCCTACGCCCTTGGAGAGGAATCTTTGCTTAACAATAACGTTTCTTATTCACGACTAAGTTGTACAAGGCTGACTTGATGCAGCTGAAAGGCTACATGTCCGCTCTGCACTGACCTGTACCAATCCTATCCCAACTGGTATCACAGTGATGAAATCCTCCAGCTGTTATTTGATACACGCCCGCAACTCTTGGGTAAAACCTCCATCCACAAAACTTCACGTTTCTAAAGTTGTAGCGTAGCGACTCCTTCGATCTGCGTATCGAAGCATTCTAAATGCTAACATTTAGAACCGATAGCGCTGCCCTAAAATGTCAGCAGTCGTGAAGTGCTGCTAAAGTCCATGGCATCGTATCCATTCACGGAAAGGTAGGGCGCAGATGACGGGATGAGGACGCGCACGAATACTGTATCCGATTCGGGCTCAGCCCGAAGGCGCTGACGGCTATCGGGGTGCTCACCTGTCAGATGCTGGCCAACTTGCGCCGAGTCGAGCCGTGAAGAGGCCAGACTGCGTGCGTGGATTTCGTAGCAGCACATCGGCCGCGACGGGCTCCGAGGGCGCTGTGGCTCCCGGGAAAACACAACCACGGCAGATCATGCCCATGCGCACAGCAAACGGTCGAGCTGCAGGTTGAGCTGGGCACTACAGCAAGGCTGATCCCAGTCGGCGAGCGAAACTGCGGTGCTCGAGTGCTGAGGCGCGTCGGGCCAGTACAGCAAGCTTGAAGCGTCGGCGACTGGCTCAACAACGAATCTGTAGTTACTTACGTCACCTTGGTGCTGGCGCCACCAGCGATCGTTAATCCCCGCCGTCGGCGAGGTGTTGACCAGTACACGGTCGGCCCGCCTTCAACGAATAGTATTCGTCGAATACTATAGTGGATCAGTGCGCGGGGGTAATGCAGCGCGCTTGAAGACATGTAATACAGGTATCAATCGCGGCCGATGCGTCGACCGAGATGCTTACATGCCCCACCAGATGCAGATGCAAATTATTTGGTCCGCGTCCGTGGCCACGAGCGCGACCCAGCTGGAAGCGCAGCAGTCCGTCACGTCACGGAGTCCTGGGCGACCGCGGAAGAGCAGTAACATGCCAGCAAGACCCATACGGGCCTGGAGCATTCATCGCTGGCGGACGGGCCGGCCGCCCGATCTGCCTCTTGGGGTTTGCAGGTTGGTTGAGTGCTGCCAGGAATGGCTGGCGCTCGGCCATCGCGCGCAGAGCCATTTTGGGCATCGAAAACGGCTCCACTTACAGTATCCCGGGATCCGAAGAAGCAGGGGGCGTAAATTACGCCGTAATACGCTCGCCGTCCCATCAAGGCTGCAATCCCAACGCCCAGCCCATGGACGTCAAGACGGAGCGAGCCTCGCATGGCGCAGCCTCCGTCTTTCAAGGCACTGTCGTGAGCAGGCAGCGTTTATTTCGGGGGGTCGGCAACGCAGTCGAGCAGACCGTCAAAATGGGCTGAGGCAAAGGCAGCCATGAGGTCAAGCCCGCCACTCGAAATAACCATCCACGCAGCCTTCAGCGAAGCCGCCGGCAAGCGTGCGCCAGGCTCTGGCCGTCTGCGACGCACACTCATATCAACCCGCAGCAGCCGCTCCTGCAGCCTGCACCTGGCACCTCGCAGGGCGAAGACCGCCTTCAAGGCGGTGAGTGCAAGCCCCGCGAGTTTTCGCTGAAGCCACGCGCGCGTGCACGCTTTCATGTTATACCTTCAACTTCCAAGTTGAACCAGTTCTACTTCATCCACATGAACCAAATATTAAAAAAGGCCGGTAGAGTTTGGAATTATACTGAACCTCTTTCAGGTAATAGGGAGAAATGAATGCAGACAGAAAATCCGTCCTAAATCAGACAGAATTGGCCTGCAAACACAGGCCAATTCGTAGGTCATATTACTGCATTTGTGACAGCTTGCAGGACACATTAAATCTGTTGTAACGCACGACGTAATGCACGTTAATTATGCTGGGATGTCACAGATCTGACAGAAAAAATAAATATATTCCATACAGTGGAGAGTGTAGCCTATTAGTCCTAGCTACCCGAACAGCGTGATTAACGCCCTACTTTTTGCCTTTCTGCACTTCGGCGTCCTGAACGCAATGTATGCGGGTGGCATCGACAGAGTAACTGGATCGGCGTGAGGTGGGGCAGCGCATCAAGATGTCGTCCAGTAGTTCGAGGAAGCGACTGGCTTCCACTTTGGCCCTCTCGACAAACACGAGGGGGGTCGGGTGGGAGCCGAACGCGTGCTTAGCACGCCGATTGTAGCTTTCGATGGAGTTGTTTGTGCGGTTTTGCATTTCCACTTCATTCTGGATGTACGTGTTGACATTCCATAGCATGGGGGGAACATCGTCATCCATGTCCGCACAAAGTAGTCCCAGAAACCGTCCCAAATGTGAGTTATGCCCTTCGTATTCACGATGGACATCACGTACGGAATCCCCTTGCATCGGATCCCATCAATTGATGTAACCGTCAAAATGTCGAGTACACCTGGAGCCATCGCCTCGTCGATTTTATTGGTTGGAAATCGGGGGTCGTCCAACTTTCGGCGAATCGCTTGCTTCCAATGGAACAAGCAGTCAATCAGCGACGTGCCGGGAAATTGATCGCGGAGACCCTTGATGAGTGTAGCCTTGAAGTCACTCGTGATGCTCCCGGGTGTCATCTGCATCTTGCCCAGTACTTGCACCCAGTGAAAGGCGTGCCTGTAGGTCCACTCGTCTTGGCCTCCACTAGCATGTACATCACTGGGATGTAGACGTTGTAGCTATGGTCATACACCATTACGATCAACGTTTGCTTGACCGGCACGGTTGGGGGGTTATGCTGAACGTGCCGTCTATGAATATAGAGGCACCGGGGTACATAAGTAACCGGATCAAACATTCCGATGATGCGCTGACGATCGCCCGTGTTGTCGTAAAACACGTTAAAATGGACGAACGAACGCTCGTCTGATTCTGACATGCACACCGTCGGAAAGGCCTCGATTTGACGATACACATCACCCCCGGTGGCTTGCTTTCGCACGGAGTTAATGAAATTGATGGCCTTTTCGTGCATCATGGGTTTCATAGCTTGATTGGGGTATTGACCACGAGCTGGCGGCAGACCTTCTCCCATAATCTTGACGGGATGACAGCCGAGGAGTTTACGGCCTCAGTGTCGAGCAGTTGGCGCATCTCTTCGCCACAGTCCTGGACGGTGGGACCAGGTTGCGACTTGCAGGTGTGTTCACCAGTATCTTTAACCTCGGTGTCGCCACCGTCCAGCACCTTGACGTTAAGCTTGCCTTTGCATCCATTAGATCGGTAGGTTGAGCACTGGTAATACGTGGTATTTCCTCGAGTCGTGTTGACACCGTATTTGTACCCGTTGAAGTGCATCTTATAATTTGTCTTTGATAAAATTTTGAAACTGACGGTAGCTCTACAGTTACTATCAAAATACGGATGAATGGTGGGGTGAGGCTCGACCGCAGAGCCTCCACTTATATCCTGGTTGACTGGACAGGATCAAGTTTGTTTTGCCTACTGTATGTAATACGAAACACAGGTCTTAACAGTGTAACCACATAGTGCATATGTGTAACCCACGATATTACCGTAACCGTAACCTCAAATAACTCGATTTTACCGAGTGCAGTTTTACGGCAACTCGTGAGATTTAAACTGGTCGTTCTGTAATTATGCAGGACACATTCCACAATTTTGCAGGACCGTTATTCTGGTGTAGGACGCATTTTCTGTCTGCATTAAATCATCTCAGGTAATAAACTAGCTTAATAATCTCACAGCTCAATTCTTCAGCTCCTTTCAAACCAATTTGGTCGACTCACTCACTAGAACGCGTCGGCGATATTCATATCTTGCATCGTCCCATTTTAATATTAAAATATCCACGTACCAAAAGGAACTTCAACTTCAACTTCACTTTATTCGTCATTACGACCAGTCAAATTGTGAAAAACCTTGACTCAACGTTAACTTTGACCCTCACCACGCAGCCCTCACTTAAGCCTGTATCCAAAGTAATTTGGCTATTAGCATCCCGTGCTGCAGCTTCGCCATGAAATAGCTTTCTTTTTTGTGCGTTTTTCTTCATCTCGTGCTAGGAACCAACAATTTCGTGCATTTCGATGTATCTGACTACTCCGGTTCACCAGCATACTTCGAAGTAGATCAAATACGGGAACAGCTCCACTCATCAGTCAGTTTGGTATCAACTGTTTCTTTTTGTTTACTTGAAACGGAGCAATGGGGTAAAATTACACAGCAAGCTTACAAAGTGCGTTGGCAAAGACACTAATCGCACCATATCCGTAGCATAAACCACCAGAAATCGTGCTGAGGAGGCTTCGAGGCATCGCAGGTGCCTTCGCCGCAGCAATCATAATCACGAGCACCTATCTCTTGACGCTCTGGTTCTCCTCCTTGGCGAACAGGTCGTCGAACTGGCGCGACTGGTTGATCGGGTTGCGCTGGAGGTTCGCCATGCGGAAGCGGAACTGCCGCCACGACGACCCGCGGTCCTCGCGCGGCTCCAACGTGTGGTGCAGCTCGGTGAAGCGCTCCTCCTTGCTCACGTACACGTCGGGGTTCTGGAAGAGGTAGCGCAGCGACATTCCCGTGGCGGCTACGGCAGCGAAGGTGGCGCAGAAGACGACAGGGAAGGTGGCCTTGTCCGTCGTCCAGAGGTTGATGAGCTTGTAGCCCTGGCGCTTGACGACTTGGACCATGGTGGATTGGATGGGTAGGAGTGAGTGGGGTGGGCAAGCCGGTAATAGCTGGTCGCTACTGTATTAGCTGGGTAGCTGGTTGCTGAACTTGGCCTAGGGAGGCTGTAGCGCAGACGGACAGATCAGGCGAAGTGATCGGTCGAGGAGAAGTTGAAGAATGAGGCGAGGCTGCAGTGGCCTACCGCGGTTGCAAGAACGGTGGAAAGCGTTCGTGGCAACGGCAAGCGACCACATTCACCCTGCCTATCCATGGTAGACAGGTGAGCGAGTGCAACTTTGACTTGACTCGCAGCGGACACCGCCAGCATAGCTTCTGGCTTTTGCAAAGACACGAGCTGGTCGCTACAGACACGCACTTGAGCGGTACAACCGGTATTTGGGTTCGTGATTTGCCGCACCGAAAAACCCATGCGGAAAAGGAAAAACCCAGATCTAAAATAAAAGTGGTCAACAAGGAATGGACATGACTCTCATCTATCGCTACTCCTGACATCTCTACAGAGGATGACAGTTGGCCAATTTATTGACGAATGCCAGACATGCCAAAAGTTTGGTGATCGCAACGTTCGTACACCTACCGTGTCTGCGCAAGATACACGCGTGAGATGATGTAAGGGTGATTGATCGCCAAGCTCTAGCAAAACCCACTCCAGTGTACGCATTTTCGCGTGCCCATTCTTAACTAACCCATTTTTGAGATCTGGGTTTTTCCTTTTCCGCATGGGTTTTTCGGTGCGGCAAATCACGAACCCAAATACCGGTTGTACCGCTCAAGTGCGTGTCTGTAGCGACCAGCTCGTGTCTTTGCAAAAGCCAGAAGCTATGTTGGCGGTGTCCGCTGCGAGTCAAGTCAAAGTTGCACTCGCTCACCTGTCTACCATGGATAGGCAGGGTGAATGTGGTCGCTTGCCGTTGCCACGAACGCTTTCCACCGTTCTTGCAACCGCGGTAGGCCACTGCAGCCTCGCCTCATTCTTCAACTTCTCCTCGACCGATCACTTCGCCTGATCTGTCCGTCTGCGCTACAGCCTCCCTAGGCCAAGTTCAGCAACCAGCTACCCAGCTAATACAGTAGCGACCAGCTATTACCGGCTTGCCTACCCCACTCACTCCTACCCATCCAATCCACCATGGTCCAAGTCGTCAAGCGCCAGGGCTACAAGCTCATCAACCTCTGGACGACGGACAAGGCCACCTTCCCTGTCGTCTTCTGCGCCACCTTCGCTGCCGTAGCCGCCACGGGAATGTCGCTGCGCTACCTCTTCCAGAACCCCGACGTGTACGTGAGCAAGGAGGAGCGCTTCACCGAGCTGCACCACACGTTGGAGCCGCGCGAGGACCGCGGGTCGTCGTGGCGGCAGTTCCGCTTCCGCATGGCGAACCTCCAGCGCAACCCGATCAACCAGTCGCGCCAGTTCGACGACCTGTTCGCCAAGGAGGAGAACCAGAGCGTCAAGAGATAGGTGCTCGTGATTATGATTGCTGCGGCGAAGGCACCTGCGATGCCTCGAAGCCTCCTCAGCACGATTTCTGGTGGTTTATGCTACGGATATGGTGCGATTAGTGTCTTTGCCAACGCACTTTGTAAGCTTGCTGTGTAATTTTACCCCATTGCTCCGTTTCAAGTAAACAAAAAGAAACAGTTGATACCAAACTGACTGATGAGTGGAGCTGTTCCCGTATTTGATCTACTTCGAAGTATGCTGGTGAACCGGAGTAGTCAGATACATCGAAATGCACGAAATTGTTGGTTCCTAGCACGAGATGAAGAAAAACGCACAAAAAAGAAAGCTATTTCATGGCGAAGCTGCAGCACGGGATGCTAATAGCCAAATTACTTTGGATACAGGCTTAAGTGAGGGCTGCGTGGTGAGGGTCAAAGTTAACGTTGAGTCAAGGTTTTTCACAATTTGACTGGTCGTAATGACGAATAAAGTGAAGTTGAAGTTGCTTGGAAATCCTTTTGGTCTAATCCCAATCCGAGATTTCCGACCTACATAGCACGTTTGAGATGGCACACTCACTGGTGGAGGCGGTGCACGTGTTACGGCAGTTGCAGGCATCGCGCGCGCTGTCGCTAGACGAATGCTCATCCGTGCAGATGCTGATAGCCGAGCTGAAAGTACTGGAGGGCGCGGTGAACGTGTTGGCAGAGGCGGAGACCCCCTTGGAGGCCATCAAGACGTTGGTGACGACGGTGGATAAGGCTTTGCTGATAAAGATGGCGGCGTTCAGGTCTGTAGAGTGGCCACAGATGGTGGTAGTGTCCGAGAAAGTGTTCGCGGTGACGGACGCCTGGCTGGAAAGCATGATGCAGCGCTGCCCCTCCATGTGCGCATCAGTTCGACCAGCTTCCTCGGTGGTCGAGACCTCTTCGCCAGAACGACATCCTTCACGAGTTATCTAGGATTCAGCAGAAGAAGACCGGCATTATGCAGATAGTCGAAGAGGTGCAAGGCGTTCTGCAGGACGTGAATATGCTGGGGAGTCTTGATACGATGGTGCAAGACATGAATATTGCCGACGCGTTCTAACTGGACGCCGTGAGCCACCTGAAAGGGAGGAATCATGAGCTATAACAGCAACTGCATTTACTCCGGTTGTTCTGTTTCCTCGGATCGAGTCTACACTCTTACATTACTTTTAACGAAAAAAAAAACACTTTCAGCTATCTTTCCTGGCAGTAAGGACCCGCTTGCACTTGCTAAGTGATGCAAGGTGACGGAGAAAAGGCCTCTTGCATGGACGGTGGCCGATTCCATCGCGAGTGGTTAACATAAATGCTAAGGCAAACCCGTAGTGACGAGTGAAGCGCGTGGGCCAGGCCTAACTTCACTATCAAATTTGCCGAGTTAAAACGCCACCTACCTACAGCAGCTCAACTTCTATCTCGACCATGGTATTCAAGGCACCGAGCACACAGCGGAAGCACAGGATTGCTCTCGAGTTGGTCTAAGCCGAAATGAAAGTCGCGTTGCAGCGGGCCTGCAACGGTGGTGCGAACCGCCTGAGCGCGGTCTGCGACTCATTGACCAAGTGGCGCTCCGGAGGGCGACGGAACAGTCGAAGGCAGCGGGTGCCGAGCCGCGGTTTACGATGAACCCGTATGTCTACAGCCAGTTGATGACCATGACGGCAGACATGGAAGCATCCATCGCCAATGTGGATGCGGCGCGTCTGGAAGCGGAGCAATGTGTGCGTCGTCTCACTGCTATGATGCAGACTGAGCTGTCGCCACAAGAGCGCGCTCGACTGGAGGAGAGCAAACTCAAAGCGATGGAGCTGGAACAGCTCAAGCACCAGACTGTTGCGCGACAGCAGGACGTAGGCGAATTGTGAGAGGACTGAGAGGGTGAACTGGGGGGAGTTTCATGGCTTATGCGTCCTTGTGAAGGCTTGATGGGGTTGGTGTCGAGTAACGTGGGGACTGACAGACACTGCTAGCTGAAGAAGCATCATGCACAAAATACATGAATTTACGAAACTTGGAAATATTAACGATGCACTATGCACTGGAGGCACACGTCGTAATAAGACAACAGTGTAGAGCGCACCAACAGCAATAACACGCAACAAGCTAGGCTCCAATAATAACTAGGCTGCATGAGTACATTGCACAGTGTGTTGGTTATCTACTCCATATCATGCAGCTGACCGAAGAAGTCTCCAGCGATAACAATAAGAATGTTCAGCGACTTGAGCTGGATCTCGGACGGGGCCTCCAGCTCGCCCCTCAACGTCCAACAGCGTCGCAGGATTTGTCGAATCGTTGCTGCCACACTAGCGTGGACCGGTTTATCCAGTCTAGCCAGCAATGCGTAGATCCATACCGCACGAGCTCTCGACAGCGGCGTCGCCTCCTCACTAAGCCACGCGGCATGATAGTCCAATAACCTCCTGGTCAGCACCTGGTCGAACTGCAGCAGCAGTCTCAAATGCGGCGGTGTAGCCGACGTCTCTGCTCCTGGTTTGCCGAAGAAGAAGGCGATCCAGCCGTCCTCGTCACTCATCCGGGGCACTTTGGTGCGCAAGATCTCGATCGGGACGCCTCCTGCAGTGGCAATCTCCGCCTTGGGCGGCCCGATGGCTTCCCAGCGTGCAATTAACTGTCTCAACTCTGCAAAATCCGCCAGCAACTCCCTCTTCCACTTGTCGCCAGGAACCCGCTCGGGATGCGTCTCCTCGAGTCCGAAACTCGGCAGTGTCGGCATGTTGCGGGTCTGCTGCGCATCGAACTGTCGCGGATCGATGTCTGGCGCCACGACCACGTCCGGGATCCCCTCCGCTTCGAGCCTGACACGCCACAGATACTCCTGCACGTCTTGGGGAGGTAGGCCTTGCTGCATGCGCCGCCGAATCAGCTGCACGTCCACAGCCTCCTCGCCCTCCACGGGCAGCGCCGCTGCCATCATGTTGGTCCAGTACAGCACCTTGGATCGATTTGTGTCGTACATGTATCAATGGGAGCATTTTTTGTGCTTCTTACATTTGTCAAGATACTAGTATTTTGTGTTCGGTCGGACTATAATTTGAGTCGCCACAAAATGAAAGCTGGCCAACCAATTGATTGTCGAACATCACCACCGACAGACATCATGGCAAGTGATCCGCTGGCCGCCGTGCAGCAGCTGCAGAGCCTCGTGACGGCGCTGGCGCCTTCGTTGCGTCCTCAGGTGCTGCCCAAGGGCGTCGAGTATGGTCTGGACCTGATTCTGTCGCTGTGCAAGACCGAGGAGCAGCGGCAAACGCTGTTGGCGCTAGTGCGCACCAACAAGCCAAACGCTGGCGAGGCACCGAAGACGCAGCAGGACGAAGAAGACACGGACGATGAAGAGCAGGACGGAGACTACTTGGAGCCGCAGGTGGTCGGCATCTTCGACATGGAGAACAGGGTCTTTGCGGTGCAGAAGGTGCAGTGGATGCACGAGCGCGACGCCGTGGTGCACGAGTTCGCGCGCTTCATCGAGCTGCAGCTGGAGAACCCAGTTGCCGCCAACCAGGTCGTGCAGTACTTTTTGGAGGTGAACGGCCACAAGCCCGAGCAGGTCATGTTGGCGCAGCAATGCTTCAGCGCTGCCTTTGCTTTGCAGACGCTGCTTCGGTGAGTTTTACTGCACTATTGTTTCTGTTGTGGAGGTGGATGCGTGGAGACCAGTGGCTGACTTGACGTTGCAATGATTGTTTGTGTGTTTCAGTGCCTTCCCGCGTCTGCCGGTTGCTGTTGATGGCAAGGTTGTTGAGGTCACGGAGGACTCGGATGTTGCTGAAGTGTTTGCGCCGCTATTTGCTCCGAAGAAGACCAAGAAGGCCAACAAGAACAAGGCTCAACCTGCTCAGAAGCAGGAGCCCGCCAAGAAGGGCAAGACCAAGCAGCAGAAGTCCAAGAAGAGGAAGAGCGCTTAGTGCGGCCGATCCACGATAACTTTATCCAATCCAATGCAAACACAATTCATCCGAGAAAAAAAGAAGCAAAAATGCAGTGCTCTATGTTGATGGTATTGCTGACAGCTACTATTAGTCGGCGAACTCGGACACGTTTTGTGCGTACCGGCGCTTCTCGTCGCGCATCTTTTTCTGCTTCTTGGCGACCACAGCCTGCTGCTTGTCATCACGATCCTTGCGCTTCTGGAGGGTACCCTTCTTCGCATTCCTTCCAGTGTCACGCAATTTAGCAGAGGCCGGAGGCTCCCGCAGCGCAAAACTCTTTGCCACGTGACCGAAGTGCAGACTACGAACGTGGAAGATTTGTCGTGTGTCCGAGGAGTGCGTGGCGTAACTACGCACGAACGAGTGGAAGGCTTGGCACGCCAACTCGAACAGTTCCTTGTCGGCTAGAAGCGTCTGCTCATAGAGGAACTGCAGGTCTCCCTGCACAACCTCGTGCAGCAACTTCTTGCGAGATGTGGTCAGAAATCCGCCGTGCTTGCCAACACGAGCGACGGTCTTCTCGAGACTCAGCGCGTTCAGCTTGAGGCCTTGCTTGCTCAGGTAGTCAAGGTACTCCGACTCCGATGGCATCAGGAACAGCAGACTGCTACCTTGGTTACCACTTCGGGCGGTACGTCCGACACGATGCACGTAGTCACGTGTCTCCGTCGGCGGGTCATACTGGACAATCCACTTGACTGTGGGCAAGTTAAGACCACGGGCAGCCACATCGGTACACAGAAGTACACCTGAACTCGACGAGCAAAAGCTTTTAAACGTGGTCACACGCTCTTGCTGAGGAATGTTTCCGTGCAGACGGAACACGGGACCTTGGCTGCCAAAAAGTGACGCCACACCATTGTCCCCGCTGCTGTCTGCTTCCTCCGAAGATCCCTTACCCGACGGCCATGCGCACTTGCGGAACAGGGCGTAATGGAAGTCCACTGCATCACAAGTGGACAGGAACACCACAATTTTGCACTTGCCCTGACTACCGTCCTTCTTATCACGAGGAGCATGGCGAAGTTCCTCGCGCAAGAAGCAAGTCAACGCGCAAAGACGTGCCTTCGCTGGAACGAGCATGAAGTGCTGCATCAGCTGGTGCGGAGTGGAGAACTTCTCCTGACTCGTGGTCTTGATCTCTGCTGCTGCTTCTCCACCACTTGTAACTGCATCTGCATCGATCAGTACCGGGTTTGACAAACTCATCTTGGCAAGCTGCTGCACGCCGCTGTTGATCGTTGCGGACACCAAAATGTTCTGCCGCTTCTGGGCTGACTTTTTGCCATCCAGAATGGTCAAGATCTGTGTAATCTGCTTCTCAAAACCCATGTCCAGCAGACGATCTGCCTCATCCAGCACCAAGAACTGCAGTCTCGCGTAGTTGAACGATTGAGTGTTCACCAGGTGATCCGCCAGACGTCCAGGGGTAGCAATCAAAATAGTGATACCCTTACGCAGGCGTGCCTTCTCCGCTTTCTTCTTCTCACCACCGATGATAGCACCCGGTACAAGGAATACGAACGGCTGGATAAGCTTGTTAGCAGTCTCCAAGATCTGCGTACACAGCTCGCGCGTCGGGGCTAGCACCAGTGCCATACAACCATCCTGTCGTTGAATACGCGGGGACACCGCTTGCAGCTTCTGAACAATAGGCAGCAAGTACGACAGCGTCTTACCAGAACCCGTCTCACTCTTCACCAGGATATCACTGCCCTTCAGCACGGACGGGATAGTTTGCACCTGCACATTAGTGGGTCGCGCAAAGCCGAAGCCTCCGCTCTCTGCATCCTTCTTCAGCACATTCACCAGCTTCTCCGCCATGTCCATCGACTCGAACGTGTTCGCGGCGAAAATCTTTTCACTCGACGACGACGTCAGCGGCTTGGACAGCACGTTGTCGATCTTGACGCGCGACTGAGTGAACTTCTCCACGCTGTAGCCTTCCTTGTTCGGGTTGCGACGCGTACCGAACGTCTTCTGCTTCTCCGCCGTCTCCACGGCCTTGTCGTTCTCAGCTTCATCGCTACTCTCTGCGTTTTCTCCCTCCTTCTCCTCTTTTTTCTCCTGCTGCGTCTCCTTCTCATACTCCACCTCTTCTTCGCCCTCGGACTCCGCCGGCTCTTCGTGCTTCACGGACTCGACTTCCACCTTTTCTTCAGGCTTAACTGCAGCAGCTTTGACCTTGGCAGGTTCCACCTCCGTCTGCTTCTTGGCCACTGCTGGTTTGGGCTGGTTGTGGCCATTGCTGGCGGTGCGCGGCCGCTGGCCGTGGCTCTGACCCGACGTCTGCGGCTTCTGCGGGGCTTTGCCGGCCTTGGCGGCCTTCGCCTTGTTGCGCTTGGCCTGCTGCTTGGCGCGGAAGGTGTTCTTCTTCTTGGTGGGCTTGCGCGCGCCGCCGCTGGACGCCGAGATGTTGAGCGAGAAGCCGTCCATGGTCGTGGCTGGAGCTGCTGGTCGCCGACTGCAAGGTGACGGTATCGCTGGTCAACGAGCTCGCACTTTTGTGGGTGTTCATTGGCGGAAAATAGGGTTGCATTTCGGCCAATCGCCGAAAGGTATCTCTTGTGTGGCGCCACGCCAAGGAGGGGAATCTTTTACACCAAGCAAATAGGCGACCGAGCCAAGCGCGAGCAAGCATGTCCAAGTCGATGGGGTTGAACGTGGCCGGCGGCCTGTCGTCGCTGCTGAAGGACGGCCACAAGCACTTCGAGGGCGTGGATGAGGCCGTGGCCAAGAACATCGACGCCGTGAAGCAGCTGGCGGCCATCACGCGCTCGTCGCTGGGCCCGAACGGCATGAACAAGCTCGTGATCAACCACCTGGAGCGCATCTTCGTGACCAGCGACACGGCCACGATCGTCAAGGAGCTCGAGGTCATCCACCCGGCCGCGCGCATGGTGGTCATGGCCGCCAAGATGCAGGAGAACGACTTCGGCGACGGCACGTGCCTCGTGGTGGCGCTGGCCGGCGAGCTGCTCATGGAGGCCGCCAGCCTCCTGCGCATGGGGCTGCACGCCAGCGAGATCGTCACGGGCTACCAGAAGGCGCACGACAAGTGCCAGGAGATTCTGCAGAAGCTGCAGAGTGTGCAGGTCAAGAACCCGCGCGACCAGGAGGAGCTGCAGAAGGCCATCAAGACGTCGCTGGCCTCCAAGCAGTACGGCTACGAGGACCTGCTGGCCAAACTGGTGGCCGAGGCCTGCCTTAACGTCATGCCCGCGGCCCCCAAGAAGCCCTCGATCAACGTGGACAACATCCGCGTGGCCAAGATCATGGGCGGCAGCCTGCACGACTCGTCGGTCATCCGCGGCATGGTCATCCAGCGCAACACCGAGGGTAACGTCAAAAAGGCGCTCAAGGCCAAGGTCGCGGTGTTCGGTTGTGGCATCGAGATCTCCTCTACCGAGGCCAAGAGCACCGTGCTCATCAAGGACGCCGACGAGCTCATGAACTACAACAAGGGCGAGGAGAAGCACCTGGAGGAGGCGGTTCGCGCGATCAGTGAGTCGGGCGCCACAGTGGTCGTCTCGGGTGGCAGCATCAGCGAGATGGCCATGCACTTCCTGGAGAAGTACAACCTTATGGCTCTGAAGATCCAGTCCAAGTGGGAGCTCCGTCGTCTGTGCCGTGCCGTGAACGCGAACGCTCTGGTGCGTCTGGGCGCCCCCACGCCTGACGAGATGGGTTTCTGCGACAGTGTCACGGTTAAGGAGATCGGTGGCAAGAAGGTCACTGTCTTCGAGCAGGAGCAGGAGGACGCCAAGATCTCGACGATCGTGCTGCGTGCCAGCACGGACAACGTGCTGAACGACATTGAGCGTGCTATCGATGACGGTGTGAACTGTGTGAAGTCTGTGTGCCGGGATGGTCGATTCGTGTCCGGTGCCGGCTCCACGGAAATTGAACTGTCGCGTCAGATCAAGAGCTTCGGCGAAGCCACGCCTGGCCTTGACCAGTACGCTATTAAGAAGTTCGGTGATGCTATTGAGGTTGTGCCCCGGATTCTGGCTGAGAACTCGGGTCAGATGGCCACTGAGGTGATCTCTAGTCTGTACGCTGCCCACGCGGCGGGCAACGTTAGCGCTGGTGTGGATGTGGACGTACGTACTTTGCTGGGCAATGATTTGCAATTGAAGCTAGGTATGCTGACTTTTGTTGACGTGTGAATTGTGTTGTTGCAGAACGAGCACGAGTCGCACGTAATTCCGGACGCGTTGGACAAGGGCATCTGGGACCACCTTCAGACTAAGATGTCTGCTATTCGTCTTGGTGCCGACGCCGCCATCACGGTGTTGCGCGTTGACCAGATCATCATGGCAAAGGCGGCCGGCGGACCTAAGCCGCGAGGCATGTAAGGAAGAACGATTCGATATCTCCTGCAACTGCAGCTTGAGTGGTCTTTCCCCTCTTCCTTCGTTTCTTCGGCCAGGTAGTTTATTCAATATCGAAATGAAGCCTTCATCTCTCACACGTGTAGAACAAACAAGTATTCCTTCTATAATCTTTGGTGTTCGTATTCATCATAATGCACCAGCCTCTCGGAGGGGAATGCGGCGAAGTCGGGCCGTGTTCGATTACTTGTAAAGCATGTAGAAGTAGTACGAAGTAAAAGGCTTCTTCAAACTACGCGTTGTCGAATGTTCTTCGCATTAGTTGCTCGCCCCATAATTCAAATGCACAAACTAAACTCATAGTGTTCTCCTTTATCGATGTCTGGTGCTTCCTCCGTCCCAATAAATCATTCGTACAAGTCGCTCCACACGCGAGGTTCCCACCAGATCCAACAAAGGAAGATCACAACTCGGAAGTTACAATCGTTGCTGATGGCTCTCAAGTTCAAGAATCCTCCTCTTGAGTGCCTCGTTCTCTTCCATGAGAGTTCGAATGGTCGACTCGAACTTGCGCGTCTTCTCCTTGTTGCGCGTAGCCATTTTGATGATGCGTTCTCTCAGCTGCTGTTCCATGGAGGTGCTCTTGCCTCCCGGGTTGTGCCACAACCTAATGTGCTTCTTCAGGCTCTTAGGGCTGCAGAACGTCTTGGAGCACGTTGGGTGATCGCAGGCGTACGGGTTGCCTTCCGCGTGGATCTTGAGGTGGAATTCCAGGTAGTCCTTGCCCTTGAAGCTCTTGGTGCAATCCGCGTACGTGCACTTGTACGGCTTGTCGCGCGAGTGCGTCTGCAAGTGTCTATAAAACCACTCATCAACACAGCAAAAGGTCAGAACAGGATCAACACCCTCTCAAGATCCGTTTAACACTACACACCGCGTCATGGCGGACTTCTCCGCGAACGACTTGTCGCAGGACGGATACGTGCACGGGAATGGCTTCTCGCCCGTGTGCACACGAATGTGTCTGCGGTGCCAGTAGTAAACATCAGATCAGGTTTATTCGTCTCCAAGCAGCTATAACGTCAGCGCTGGCTTACCGGATGAGCGCCCACTTGGAGTCGAAGCTCTTGCCGCAGTCGAGCGTGCTGCACACGTGGCGCTTCTGCTGCCACTTGTCCTTGGACGACCCGGACGACAGCGCCGGAGACGCGGGCTCCGGGCCCAGCTTGACGTCCTGGAGCAGGTCTGCTGCGCCCATTGGGGCCATGCCCATGCCCATGCTGGTGTCGACGGGCGGCGGCAGCGGCTGCACCGCCGCCATCGCGCGAAGATCGACGCCCGCGGGCAGGTACGCGCCCGCCATGGCTAATTGCTGCTGTTGGTGGTGCTGCTGTTGGGCGTCCATAGTGGCCGAAACACTGGAAGTGAGTATGGAGCACGCGCCGAATATGGAGGAGCGCTCTTGGCGTGAATCGCCGCGATCACGAAGGCAAGTTGAATTTCGGACACCGCTGGAATCGTTGACCCCGCCGCTGGCCAATCCGCGCCCGCGACTGGGCCTTGGCGGCCTGTGGTTGGCCGATATCATCAGCCCATCCCCGCCACACCAGCGGTACATGTGATTAGTGTGCGCCACGCCAAAGTGACCCCTCCTCTCGGTGACAATCACTCTGCGAGTGCGCACTCGGCAACGCCGATACTACTGGAGGCCACGATGGAGAAGCTGCAGGAGCTGAGCCTCGTGTCCAAGGTGTGCCAGGCGCTGGAAAACCACCTGGGCATGAGCGACAAGACGCTGGCCGAGTTCGTGATCGACCTGGTGCGCGGCAGCTCCAGCTGCGCCGCCTTCCTGGCGTCCATCAAGAAGGACGAGCTGCCGCTGCCCCCCGCGCTGGCCGAGAACCTCTACCGCATCGTGCAGACCATGGCGCCGCGCAAGATGAAGCAGGCCAAGGACGCTTCATCGGGTGGCAAGAGCAGCGGCAGCCGGAAGCACCAGATCCGCGACGACGAGCAGCTCACGGCCGCGGACATCGCCGGCGCTTCCGTCCAGGACGACGAGGCCGACAGCAGGAAGAAGAGCAGGGACGCCAAGCCGTCCCCTCCACCCTCTGGACGTCGAGACAGAGACAGTGAAGGCCACTCGAGGACCAGGGACCGATCCAGAGAGCGTGATCGCTACGGACGGGACAGGAGTCGCGGCCGCGAGGACGATCGAGGCCGCAGAAGCAGACGCTCCAGGTCGAGATCGCGATCAGAAGGCAGGAGACGCGATCGCCGCGACAGGGAGAGAGATCGCAGTCGTGGACGCGACCGAGATGATCGCTATGGGTCGTCCCGTTCTCGGCGTGATGATAGGGACCGGGATGACTACGGCAGGCGAGGAAGGGACGAGCAACCGAGGGAGGTGGAGCTGTATGGCATCTATGACGGCCGCGTGTCGAAGGTCATGGACTTTGGCGTGTTTGTGGAGCTGGAGGGCTTTTCGAGGGAGAAGAAGGAAGGACTCGTGCACGTGTCCAACTTGTCGGCGAATCGTGTAAGCAACGTCAAGGAGTTCGCCAAGCGCGGAGATCGCGTGAAGGTGAAGCTGATTTCCATTTCAGGCGCAAAGCTGTCGATGTCCATGCGAGATGTGGACCAGAAGACAGGTGAAGATCTTATGCCCCAGCGCTCGAGCAGTGGTGCCGAGCGTGCCCGTCAGGAGAACAAATCTTCGGACTCGCGCTCGTGGATTAACCCATCAGCACCTGGCATGCAGAGCTCCCAACAACTAGACGAAGACGACAGCAAACCGCAACGTGCTGCTAAACGGATGTCCTCACCCGAGCGGTGGGAAGTGCAGCAGCTTATCAACTCCGGTGTGCTCTCAGTTGAAGACTACCCAACGTTTGACGAAGAGCACGGATTGCTCAACACAGAAGCCACTGAAGAGGACTTCGAGGTGGAGCTGAATGAAGACGAACCGGTCTTCTTGCGTGGTCAAACTCAAATGAGCCGCGAAATGTCACCCGTTAAGATAGTGAAGAACCCGGATGGATCGATGCAACGTGCCGCGATGACGCAGTCTAATCTGGCCAAGGAACGTCGTGAACTGCGTCAGACACAGGCAAACCAGCTGATTGATTCCATCCCGAAAGACCTGAACCGTCCTTGGGAAGATCCGATGCCTGAGGCTGGTGAGCGGCATTTTGCTCAGGAACTACGCGGCATTAATATGGGCTCGACGTTCGAGCTGCCTGAGTGGAAACAGAAATCCGTGGGAAAGAACCTTTCATATGGTATCGTGTCGAACAAGTCCATCCTGGAGCAGCGGGAGAGCCTCCCTGTGTTCAAGCTAAAGCGTCAGCTGATGAAGGCTATTGCCGATAACCAAGTCCTTGTGGTTATCGGTGAAACGGGTTCCGGCAAAACAACTCAGATGACACAGTACATGGCTGAAATGGGGTTGACGTCCACCGGCATTATTGGATGCACGCAACCACGTCGTGTGGCTGCTTCATCTGTGGCGAAACGTGTGGCTGAGGAATTCGGATGTGAGCTAGGGCAAGAAGTTGGTTATTCGATGCGTTTCGAGGATGTAACAAGTCCGGAGACTGTGATCAAGTACATGACTGAAGGTATGCTCTTGCGTGAATACTTGGCGGACCCTACGCTGTCAAAGTATAGTGCTCTAATGCTGGATGAAGCCCACGAGCGAACCATCAATACGGATGTGTTGTTTGGTCTGTTGAAAGACCTTGTTCGGAAGCGGAAAGATCTGAAGATTATTGTGACCTCTGCGACGCTGGATGCCGAAAAGTTCTCGAGATATTTCTTCGACTGTCCGATTTTCACAATTCCTGGACGTACGTTCCCCGTGGAGATTTTGTACACGAAGGAACCAGAATTGGACTATTTGGACGCTTCACTACTCTGTGTCATGCAGATCCACTTATCCGAGCCTGAAGGAGATATTTTACTGTTCCTAACAGGCCAAGAAGAAATCGATACAGCCTGCGAAGTTCTGTATCAGCGTATTAAGGCATTGCAAGAGCGTGCCTTGGCCCCGGAACTGATTATCCTTCCCGTGTACGGTGCCCTTCCCTCAGAAATGCAGTCACGCATCTTCGAGCCCGCACCAAAGGGTTCGCGAAAGTGTGTTGTGGCAACGAATATTGCCGAGGCGTCTTTGACGATTGATGGCATTTACTACGTGGTTGATCCTGGCTTTTGCAAGCAGAATGCCTTCAACTCGAAGATCGGAATGGACTCTTTGGTGGTTGTACCGTGCTCCCAGGCATCGGCTCGTCAACGTGCTGGACGTGCAGGACGTACAGGCCCTGGTAAATGTTATCGACTATACACAGAGAATGCATACAAGAATGAAATGCTGCCGACGACTGTTCCCGAGATCCAACGAGCAAACCTTGGCTCTGTTGTGCTACAATTGAAGGCAATGGGTATTAACGACCTCATGGGTTTCGACTTCATGGACCCACCGCCTCAAGATGCCCTTGTTATGGCTTTGGAGAACCTGTACGCGCTAGGTGCGTTAGATGACGAAGGATTGCTAACACGATTAGGAAAGAAGATGGCGGAATTTCCAGTTGAGCCGAAGAACGCCAAGGTGCTCCTGACCTCGGTGGTTCTTGGTTGTGCTGAAGAAGTGTTGACAATCGTGGCAATGCTGTCAGTCGAGTCGGTCTTCTTCCGACCAAAGGAAAAGCAGGCGCAAGCTGACCAAAAGAAGGCCAAGTTCCACCAGCCCGAAGGTGATCACTTGACGTTGCTGGCTGTGTATGAGGCTTGGGCGAACTCCAAGTTCTCGAACCCGTGGTGTTACGAAAACTTTATCCAGGCGCGCGCCATCCGCCGAGCTCAGGACGTGCGCAAGCAGTTGCTTTCCATACTGGATCGGTACAAAATGGACGTGGTTTCCTGTGGTAAGAACTTTAACAAGGTCCGGCGTGCAATCGTGGCAGGGTACTTCGCAAACACAGCGAAGAAGGACCCACAGGAGGGATATCGCACCATGGTTGAGGGTCAACCCGTGTACATTCACCCGTCAAGTGCTCTGTTTAACAAGAGCCCGGAATGGGTGCTCTACCATGAGCTTGTGCTTACCACGAAGGAATACATGCGCAACATCATGACAATCGAACCGAAGTGGCTTGTGGAACTGGCGCCCGCCTTCTTCAAGAAGGGCGATCCTACGAAGCTCTCGAAGCGCAAGCGCAACGAGAAGATTGAGCCGCTGTATGACCGCTTCAATCCGCCCGATTCGTGGCGTCTCAGCAAACGCAGGGGGTAATCTCAACACAACCAGGGCAGCTCCTATGGTGGCATGCATTAGATTGAGTTTTCACAGGACGCACCGTGTAGTACAAACCAGCAGCAACGTAGAAACAAGCAGAACGCGTACTTTCAGAAACCTCCATTCCTCCTCACGGGGTTTAGTCCTCGCTAGTGCCTTACTGGTCCTTGGGCTTCTTCTCGCGAGCACGCTTGGTCTGCCACACGATGAAGTCCATGAAGAAGCCGAAGCCCACCTGGATGGGAATGAGCAGCGGCAGCATCACGGTCTCCATCATCGTGTTGTAGCGCGGCGCAACACCATTCGCCAGGACACGCAGGATGAAGATCATAGGATCGTTCGTGATGCTGAACTGACCGTCGCTCACGCCGTCGATCAGTGACTGCGCCACCTTGTCGGGGTGCAGCGGCTCGCTCACGCCTTCGATCGTCTTGGTCTCAGGGGGCTTGGTGCGGTTCTCCTCCACGAATCCAGGCGAGTCGATGTTGCCCGGGTAGAAGATGCTCACACGGATACCGAACAGCTTGAGCTCGTTGCGCAGCGACTCGGCCAGTCCACGCAGCGCGTACTTGGGGGCCGCGTACTGCGCGTAGCCAATCCACGAGATGAGGCCGAGGCCGGAGCTCACCAGCACAATCTGGCCGCCCTCTCCTCCCTCCTCCGAGCGCTGCACCATGGCCGGCAGCGCCGCCTTGATGGTGTGCAGCGTGCCGAAGTAGTTGACGTCCATGATCTTCTTGTACAGGCTCACGTCCTGCTCCAGGAAGTAGCCGGGGGCCGCGAAGCCCGCCGAGCACACCACGTGGTCCGTAACGCGTCCGTGGAACTTGTTGGCGGCGTCCACCGCCTTCTGCACGCTGTCGAAGTCCGCCACGTCGCACGACTGGGTGAAGACGCCGGCGTCGGCGCTCTTGCGCACTCCCTCGATCTCCTTCTTGGACTCTTCGAGCTTGTCCAGGCCGCGCGCCACGATGGACACCTTGGCTCCCTGCTGCGCGTACTTCTTGGCCAGCGCCAGGCCCAGGCCGGAGCTGCCGCCGGTGATGAACACGTGCTTGCCCTCCACTTTGAAGCCGGGGGCACGCAGCTTGGTCACCACGAACGACTGCGATGGAGAGAGAGAGGGAGAAGGGGAGCACGTTAGAACAAGGTAGAGGGGAGGGAGGGGAGGGCAAGCGGGAGGGTCCTACCACGACCGAGACGCCCACGACGACGCCGGCGACCAGCACGCCGACCCACCAGAGATCCGCAGCCATCGCAGATATTGGAATACTGGCTGTCGGTTGAGTTTTGTGAAGCTGAGAGAGGGAGAGTTGAACAAAAAAAGCACCCGAATAGAGGACCCAGGTAAAGTTGAAGGCAATTTTGTATGGTGCACAGTCGAGCGAATTGTTTCGGATGGGTTGCTTGCGTCCTCGATTGATTGTGGGGTCCATGTCGGTAATCAAGGACGCGTGCGTTGCGTTGTCAACACCAACCGTTCACTAAGTTGGAGAGGATTCTTTACCGAAACAAAACGGGAGCAGGGCACTGAACGTTTGAATGGATTGAGATTCATCACTATGACCTGAGGCAGCATTCTCAGGTGCTGCTGCTGCTCACAGGTCACGACTCGAGGTCAATGGCTCCGATCGCCTCGCCAAGACTCGCCATAGCTCCGAGACTCTCCAGCATCTTTCGTATATCCCCCACCTCATGGACGACATTATGGATTCTCAGCCGAAGGCGAGTCATCTCGCGCGGGATATCGTCCGCCTGAAGGAACTCTTGGTCCACGGGAAGTCACGACGAAATAGTCGATACCGATGACCACAGGAAGGGCCCGACTTCCCACAGATCGCCCAGTGCGCTCTCCGCGTTGGGCATCGCCCTCTCTACTGTTGCCACGACTTGCAACTTGGACTCCAAGACCTCCGCTGACAGATACCCCGCCTCAGCCGATGCTAAAAACGCTGCCACCGATGTCAGCTCTGCGTCTATAGCAGCGAGCTCGTTTTCCATCCACGCGAACAATTCCAGCGCGACCGACAGCGTGTGAACCGACGAGTGCTGGAGCGGCGACAACTCGGGCGACGACTGTAGTTGCCTCAGCATGTCCAGCGCCTTCATTACGGAGCAGGTCATTGTCGACGATATTGCTTGGTGGTGATTGCTCTCGATGAAGAATATCTGAGAATACCAAGGGCAGGAAAGATTGCAGATCTCAACTTCAACATGAAATGCGTCATTACAGGATATCAGAAAAATAAGCTGTTCGCGTTTGAACAATTAGTGCAATTAGTTGCAGCATTAGTTGTCGAGCTTCTCGCTTGCCTGGGCACTGTTCTTCAGGTTTATATGGATAAGCTTCATGAAACGCCAATCTTTACGCTTTTGCAATGATAAAGTAAAACAAAAAGTGATACCTCATCAATCCCGTCGACGGCAATTGGGCGTCTGTGCCATATGCTGACGTTGTAGTCGATGTGTGATGAGGCTGGCGAATTCGACAACAAAAAGGAAGCCGAGGCCGCCAAATTCCTGGAGCGCCACCCTTGGTAGTGCGTCATTACGTCTGAATATGACAGGAAGGGATTTCATCTTCGGTCGGTAGAATCTCCTCCCAGGTTGATCCATCTAGGCGCACTAACTCTGACTTTTGTCACCATTCACCGTGAATTTCACGCGCATTGTTCGAAATCTAGCACACCCGCTCCCGAGATACTTGCAACTCCTCGGATTTACCCTCGTTGTGGTGACAAGGAAGACGCTCGCTCGAGATTTCACCAGCGCAATGTATTTGTAGGCAAGACAAGAAGCTGTCAAAGTTTAGGATAGTGCAATTAGCATAGGTATACAGGCGTCACCAACACCGACCGCCACAATTCGCGGCTGAGGTCTGTGTGATCACTGTGAGATCAGTCTTCAATTGTAGTCATCTATCTCTTGACGCTCTGGTTCTCCTCCTTGGCGAACAGGTCGTCGAACTGGCGCGACTGGTTGATCGGGTTGCGCTGGAGGTTCGCCATGCGGAAGCGGAACTGCCGCCACGACGACCCGCGGTCCTCGCGCGGCTCCAGTGTGTGGTGCAGCTCGGTGAAGCGCTCCTCCTTGCTCACGTACACGTCGGGGTTCTGGAAGAGGTAGCGCAGCGACATCCCCGTAGCGGCCACGGCGGCGAAGGTGGCGCAGAAGACGACGGGGAAGGTGGCCTTGTCCGTGGTCCAGAGGTTGATGAGCTTGTAGCCCTGACGCTTGACGACTTGGACCATGGTGGATTGGATGGTTTGGGGTGAGTGGGGTGGGCGAGCAGGTAGTAGCTGGTTGCTACTGTATTAGCTAGGTAACTGGTTGCTGGAATTGGCCTAGGGAGGGAGTAGCGCGGACGGACAGATCAGGCGAAGTGATCGGTCGAGGGGAAGTTGTTGAATGAGGCGAGGTTGCAGTGGCTGCAAGCACAGTGGAGAGCATTTGTGGCAAGGGCAAGCGACCATCCATGGTAGACAGGTAAGCAAGCAAGTGCAACTTCGTCTTGACTCGCAGCGGACGCTTTTGCAAAGACACGACAGACTGCACTTGAGCGGTACTACCGGTATTTGGGCTCGTGATTTGCGTACCGAAAAATCCAGACGGAACGGGTACATTTTACACAAAATGGGTAACATTAATGGGCACAAGACGATGCTGTCGTTGAAGCTTGATGCTGAAAGCGATCCGCTGGCAACAAAAGCACCAATCCCATTTCGACAGGCCAATTTTGGTGGTACGTTCTGTCTGAAGCTGCAAGGACACGAATTCTGCCGAGCGATGGGCTCTTTAAAAGACCCAGAACTCATGTTGTCTTCCGAAAGCAGAGGGAGCGAAATTGTTTTCTCGTCTACGTTGAGCCCATTGATGACAGCCAGCTTTCACTACTATGAGTCATCCTGCCGTGTCCTTTTGCACGATGTCAACGCAGCAATGTTTGGATAACTGTGAATACTGCTGCTGCAACTATTGTAGACCTTCGAAACGACTTGCTCGCTCGTTAAACGTGGCGAGCGTCAACACATTGACAGCAAAATTGTTTTTTATCCAGTGTCGTCAAGTTACCACTATATGATATAACCACTGCGTCAGAAAACATCGATCGGATGGCAGGAGATGTCGCTAAGGACTGTGCATGGGATTTTGACATCATACGAGAGGCATATGCCTCCATGCTGTTAAGCTTTTGAGAACGCTTCACGTGATGAAAGCCTTTTGGGGTCAAGCGTGCTAGCTGCCTTGCCGTCCTGGCCAAGTTGAAGCTACCCGCGGGTTGGCGAGGTGCACTTTCCCGGTGATACCCACTACCGGTAGCGTCAAAATGCAAAAATACGCAGTTCCGAACCGGTTTTCGACGGGATAGCCCCGTTGAAGTTTGTCTTTGCGGCCGCTCCGAGAAACGCACGACTCCTCATTTACCATTTCACTATCGGGCAGCATCCCCAGAATGCGTACGATGCGTGTCTGGAGCACCATTGCTCGTGTCTACGGCGCCGCCCCCGTGTGAGGCTCTGCCAACAGCACCCCACCGCCGCTCATTCCCCAAGTTCCTCTCGCGTGAACGCACGAACACCTTCTCCTTCCATCCAATCCACCATGGTCCAAGTCGTCAAGCGTCAGGGTTACAAGCTCATCAACCTCTGGACCACGGACAAGGCCACCTTCCCCGTCGTCTTCTGCGCCACCTTCGCCGCCGTGGCCGCCACGGGGATGTCGCTGCGCTACCTCTTCCAGAACCCCGACGTGTACGTGAGCAAGGAGGAGCGCTTCACCGAGCTGCACCACACACTGGAGCCGCGCGAGGACCGCGGGTCGTCGTGGCGGCAGTTCCGCTTCCGCATGGCGAACCTCCAGCGCAACCCGATCAACCAGTCGCGCCAGTTCGACGACCTGTTCGCCAAGGAGGAGAACCAGAGCGTCAAGAGATAAGCGGGCGGAGCTTCCGAGAAAGTCGACACGCGAGCTTGATGGCTGGAACAGGCCGGCACAGGAATCTATCGTGCGATCACCTCGTGCCGGTGGTTCTGCCAGATGTCTTTTTGCGCTTTGCTCTTCATCACACATCGTGCGCGTGGCTGTCGCACTGCAAGCGTAGTCAGCCACGGAGCTAGTCGGTTGATCAGAAGAAAGTCTCAATGAAAATATATATTGCAACGTCCTACGAGACGCCAAAACTCCGTTGTGCGTGCATGCCACTGCGTGGAATTGTTGCCACAGTGCACTCGTCTGAAGCTAGCTGAAGCTGTCCCAGCTTTTTTCAGAGCGCGGGTACTCGAGAGTGATGCTTTGTGCCGGTCGATGTGCCGTTAGCTTGGAGGTGCCCACGATCGAGTCGAACATGCCGGACACTAAGCCTCGGTGGTGATACGTCAGCTTGATCACTTTCGTGTAGAAGCCTCGCTGTCAGTATCGTATCGCCACAACACGCGATGGTCAGTAGCGAGCCTTACCACACCCCGCCCGTTAAACCAAGTCACAGCGCACCTTTGCGAGCAGCCGACGTGTCCACAGCTGGATGTATCTACACGCCGCGACAGCCTCTGCGTCCAGCAGCTTGGTCTTGCACTCCTCGACTGCCGCCGTCAATAGCTGCACAGACCGTTCGAAGTACCGAAGCCGACGCTCGAATGATTCGATATTGGTCTCGTTGAACGGCGGGTGCATTAGCCCCCAGCCTTTCACGACCTCCTCTCGGCAGAACGTCATCTGCTGGTAGATCGGCTTGAGGTGGCTTAGGACTTGGCGCCGCCACTTCAGCGGCACCACGCGCGCGTGCACCCAGAGCGTCATGTCCTCCATCGTCGTGTCCAGCTCCTTCGCGTCGAACAGCACTTCCTGCGTTCTCTGAGCCATCGCCACACACTTCTCCGACACCAGCTTCCTATCCAGCTTTGGCTTGGGAGGAGGCCTAGCGATTAACGGGCTCGCCAGCGAGTACACGCGACTCGCCGTCCCGCCCTCCGAGTTCCCTCGACGACGCACATCCCCGCCTCGGACAATGGAGTTGGCTCCCCTCAACGCGTACCCTTTTCCTTCAAACACGCTATTGCGACCGCCGTTGGGGCGGATAGAGACCCCGATGGGGTCCCAGGCGCCTTCATGTGCCATTGCTCAGCAGCAGCTACGATAGTGGAGACGTTGAAGTGCGTTTCGCCGTCACTAATCTGTCCGAAAATCCCCGGCAGAGTGCCCCACCATCATGGCGTTGCGCGCGTGCTGGCTTCGGCCTCTGTCTAGGGCGTGGCGTCGAGCTGGCGGGCTGCGGACGTTCTGCACCGCTGACGAGGACAAGTACCTGGAGCTCAAGCAGCTCAAGGACATCAAGAGGTTCGGCTACGGCAGCGTCTTGATTTGGTAAGAGGAGATAGATGCTAACGTTGGAATTGGGGAACTGCAGCGACGAGTTCTACGAGTTGCAAGGGCAGAAGCGCAGATACTTTTACTATGTGGACTTGCAGGTGCGGGACAAAGCTGTTTGAGTTAGCTTTCCATGGTTATTAGGGTTCTAAGCTGTTTGCTGCTGTGGGCAGGGGCGTTTGTTTCTGGAGGACACGCGTCCGAAGAACATCGCGACGTCGCTGAAGAGTGCCAAGTTCCTGCGGTTCTTCTTCTCGCAGGTGCGGCCGAACGGCATCGCACAGTGCAAGTCGAAGGAGGAGGAAGAGTTCTTGGAGTATCCGTTCCGGTCGCCGTGCGGCAAGGAGATGAACTTCATCAAGTGTGCAGACCGACCGTTCGTGTTCGAGGATCTCCGACACGACGACAGCGGGGAGTGGACGCTCGTGTTCGGGGGTGGAGAGCTCTCGATGCCCTTCCTTCCGGACACGCTGCGGATCTCCCTCTCGACGGGCAGGCTGTACCACGACGTGAAGACCAAGCACGTCGCACCGGGGACACCCGAGGGCGTCGCTCTGGTGAGATCCCAGCTCGCCGTGGAGCTGGGCAAGCACATGGACGTCCACGACTTCCCGGACGAAATCGAAGACATCAACACTCTCGTTATCGGCGAGTTTGAATGGGAAAGCGAACGCTACGCCATCCACGCCATCGAATAAACCATGAAAATGCTGAAAATGCTACCGGTAACTTGCACTTCAACCACAGCCCAAACATAGCGCTTCCAAGCGCCCAAATTCGGTTCATTTGGGTTCGGAGCTCGCTCCGAGCCCAAAACAGGCAGTTGTCATCTTCTTCTCACGATGGCGAGCAGCAGCAGCAGCGCCGCCGTCTCGACGGGCAACCGCGTGGCGCAGTTCATCGTGATCACGGCGGTCATCAGCGTGCTGTACCAGCTCTTCACGCGGCCGGCGGTGGTGCCCACTCCGTCGCCGGCGCCGGCGCCGTCTCCGCTGGGCTCGGGCTACCGCAAGGGCGATGACTCGCGGCGCTTCACGTCGTCCGAGATCACGGGATTCCTGCTGTTCCTGGGGCTCTTCGGGCTGCTGCAGCACAAGAAGAAGCAGGACAAGAAGGCCGACATGGAGGCCGAGCAGAGGCAGATCGCCAGAATGGTGCAGAGCCAGCGGAACAGCCTAAAAAATGGGACGCTTGTCGTCCGAGCGCCCGGAAACCCCGTGACCAATCTGCCGCGCGACGTGCTGCACGAACTGCTGCTGTTTCTGTCGCCCAAAGACCTGGCCACTTGCCCCGTGGTCTGCAGGGCCTGGGAGCTCAATGTTGGCGACGTGGCGGACACGCTCTGGCGCCGAGTCTTCCAGCGGGACTTCGGTGAACCGGGCGACAGATTCGGCCAGGTGTTCCCCATTGAATGTTGGCGGCAGTTCTACTTCCGCCACCACTTGTCGCGAGCTGTAGAGCTCGCCAGGTTGCTGGGCATCACCGCCGACCGCAAGTGCGTGGCTATTGAGGGACAAGTGTACGATGTCACGGACTTCTTGGACTTGCATCCGGGCGGGCCTCATGTGATTGGAGACGCGGTGGGCACCGACGCCACCGTGATCTGGGACCAGTTCCAGCATTCGGAAGAGGCCAAAGAGAGCATGCAACAGTTCTTGGTGCATGATAAAGTGCTTGCGAGACCGGAGAGTGAACGATTACAGGGCAATCTTGATGCAGTGGCGAGTCGCTGGCGTAAGATTTCGTGGGGGCTGTCACAGTCGCACTGCTTCGGGCGCATGGCCCCACAGTTTGCAAACGCAGTGTTCCGCTTCCACTCGCGAGGCGTTGCAACTAAGCGGGCAGCGTGGAAGGATGCATCCGCGTGTTGAATTTTTTGCACAAGTCAATTAGTAAGTATGGTAACTTTTTCAATTCAAGGCGGAGCAAGCTTTTGACGTTAGTGAAAACAGCGCAAGGTGATGCTGATCCGTGGTTCACGACATCGTGCCATCTTCGGCAGCGCGTGTTTGTGAGTTCTCTGCGTGGTGCCGCCCATGATCATCAGGTCTCCGTCCTCCATTTGTATCTCCATTCGTGCCACAGCTTCGTCACCTTTGGGAGCGCTCTTCGAGGTCTTCTTCGTGAACACGAAGCGCCGAGTCGCTCCCAGTGACAAAGCCACAATTGGTGAGCACGCTAGCATGTCGCGTTCATCATCGGCGTGTGGTCCGATGTAGTGGTCTCCGTTCTCGTACCAATTCACGAGACCTCCTGTGAGACGCGTACAATGTGTGACTGGGTCCTCCACAATCCGCTGCATCTGCAGCACTGCGTGCTCCAGACCCTGTGGATACTTCTTCTGCGCCTCGAACGTCTTGCCAGAGTAGCGATAGCTCCCCATTTCCCCACATAGCTGCTGGAACCGCGGGAGCTTTGCAGGCCTGCCAAACATCATGATGGTATCATGCTGCTTTGGATGGGCGTCCCAAGCCTGCTGGAACATCGTTGACCACGTCACTTGCAAGTCGTTATCTCCATCTTCTGTAATCGCGTCCCGCAGTTCCTCAGGTGTAGCGTGTTCGAACATGATCTTGTACCATTGAGGCACGTGGTAGACCCAGCTCTTGCGGTCTGTAGTTAGGTACGAAGTCCTCGCGTCTTCTTCGAAGAGCTTCGAAACCACCTCCGCTGGCACGTGAGCGTGCTCGATAGCAGCCTTCTTGACATTCGCCACCACTGTTGCAAGCGCAAACTCTTCCTCCAGGAAGGACGACAGCTTTGGGCGCTTACTGGAGCCTCCGTCGGAAGATTGAGGGCGCTTCGCTTGTTTGGCTGGCATCGACGGAAGCGTTTCGTGGATGGTGAAACTGGAAATGGTACTCGCTGCTGGACCGTCCCATACTTGGTGATCTGCTTTTCAACCGATGCACACTTCACGCATTTACAATGACCATTTCGACAGCGGTTAATGATGTCTGCTCTTCCTAGCTTCTATTTCCCCACTATACATTGTCCACATACAGGTGGTACCCTCGCAGAAGGCTTGGTTGACGCCATGCCATGCCTCGGGTCTTGAAGTGGGCAAACTCTTCTCGTCGTCTTTCGCCACGAAGGCACCCGTGCTTGTCCTCCCTCGTCCTGCTAAATAAATACCCCGCCCAGCCACGCATCGTTGCCTCCTTACTCGATGGTAAAACCTGTGATGTCCATCTGCACGATCAGCTTGACGTACTCTGATAACACCTCCTTCGAATTGTAGATTGGCAGGTCCAGCCGGTTGAAGCACGTGTGCGCCTTCGGGAATAAAAACGACTGGTTCGCACCGGCGAAAGCAACATTAAAGCGGCGCACACGTCCGTCGCTGCTGATCAATCCCTTGAAACCCTGCGCTGGAACGCGACTTGTGCCTGTGGCGAACTGCAGCAAGCGAACACGATCTTCGTTCTTCATATCTTCCACCACCTCCCAGAACCACTCGATGTTGTTGAGCTCAAGCTCCGTAGGGAAATTGTGCGTAAAGAACTTGAAGTCTGTGTGCTTCTTCCAGTCCTCCACGTCGATGGACGGCACACCGCACATAAGCAGCTCCAGCTCCTGGTAATCGAACAGCTTCAGTAATCCCTCAGGCACGACATCATACAACGCAGTCAGGAACGACAGCAACTGTTCGCTCACGCTGCCAAGTACATGGTACTTGAACAGGGCGTCCAGATATCGCGCGCGGTTATCCCGAGTCACGTCGATGTTGGCACCTCCCTCAACAAGCTCCACGATTTCTGGCTTGCCATCGACTACGCGGGTGGCCGTAAAGTCCAAGCAAAGCGGTTCAATGTCATCAATCTTTTTCACCATCAGCGCGCTGTTGTAGATCTCGTCGTCCAGGAATTGTAAGTCCGAGAAAGATATCGGGACACCAAGAATATGCTTGAGAAACGGCAACGCAAGGTGCACCGGCATCAAGTGTTCTTCCAAAATGGCCTTACCGACCAGTCGGCCGGCGAACTCGAAGTAGGCCAAATGGTCCTCCTCACCGATCAACAAGTCTGAGCTGGCATTGATCCAGTAGCTCCTTTCGTCTCCCACCGTGCTCACGAACAACCCGAACGTTGGGTCGAAAAGCTCCGCAAACAGGAGCGTGAACCACTCGCGCATGACTCCACCTGCATCCAGCGCCGGTTCTCCGTCAAACACAACACGCCACCTCTGTCTCAACTGGTAGGGCTTCATGGCCGCCACCAGCTCGAACGAGTCCTGCAATAAATGATCTCGCCTCACCACCAGTTCTGCGTGTCCCGATTCCCAGGGCAGCCACAAGCGGTGAATCTCCGTCGAGAACCAGCGTATTTTGTCCGGGAACGGCAAGTTGTGCACTCCCTCCAGGTTCATAATGAGCTCCGAGCTGCCCGTCCCGTCCAGAATATTAATCCTGTAGTGGAAGTCCGTGGCCACTACGTCGCTCTCGTTCAGCACCAACCTGCCGAGCGAGTCCCTAACGCGAATATACCCGACCGACAGGTTGCTATCTCTCTCGGTGGCATCTAAATACCGGTTGAGTGACATCCTGCCTCCGGGGTCACTCTCGATCGAGTCCCGCTGGGCATTCCTCGAGTACCCGCGCGCCGACTTGTCCTCCTGCCTCACCCAGCGATGCAGCCCGTCGGTCGTGGGCATGCGTTTCCACTGCTGCCTACGACTGGCCGCTAATTGCAGCTTGCTCAGTTTGTTCTGCGGCTTCTGCTTCCTCGAAAACTCCATGCTCGGGCGGCGGAAGGAGCCGCCGATGGCGTCGTCCGCCTGGGAGGACGAGAAGGCCTCGGTCTCGCCGATGCGCCCCATCCTCTGCGAGCTCAGCGAGCCGCGCGAGAAGCTGCCGCCTCTGGCCGATCCCCCCGAGTGCTTCTTGTTGCCGGCCACGTCCCGCTCCGCGCCCTTGAGCGTCTGGCACAGGTCGCAGAGCTTGCGCTCCGGGTGGTTGAGGAACTTGCACACGCCGCAGCGCCACAGCGCCTGCTCCATGAAGCTGTCGTTGAGCTCCTCGCGGTACACGTCGGCGGGCTCCTGGATGAACACGAGCGACTCGCGCTCGCGCTGCACCTGGATGCGCCGGCAGAAGAAGAGCAGCATGACGATGGCGCCCACGAAGAGCAGCACGCTCAGCGCCACGAGCACCGCCAGCCCTGCCGTCATGTCCGGCGGTCTCCTGCTTGGGAACGGAGCCTCTGGGCTTGCTTTAGGGCCGTCTGTGGGCGGCGGCGCGTCCGCTGGTCCGTTCGGTTGTGTTGGCTCTGCGGAGAGGAGCGGGCGCCTACCCCTGGAAGAGTCAGCCGAGTAATGGGCCCGAGTATACAGGCTACGCGTGCGAGTACTATTGACGTCTCGACGCGGATTGGCTAAATGGAGGAGCGCTAAATTCTTTGATTGGTCAGTGAGGAATTTGGGAAGGCCAGAAGTGTAATTTCGCCGGTGTCCACAAGCGCGAGTCCCACTGCGTCGGTCTTTCGCACAGCAGAAAAGCAAATGGCTGCCGTATGGCGCGGTGGCGTGCTGCGGCGAGGGAGCCCCGAATACGGCCGAATACGGGAGGATCGTGACGGCAAAGCAGCTC
Organism: Phytophthora cinnamomi; assembly: GCF_018691715.1. Taxonomy (NCBI): domain Eukaryota; phylum Oomycota; class Peronosporomycetes; order Peronosporales; family Peronosporaceae; genus Phytophthora; species Phytophthora cinnamomi. The sequence continues at coordinate 675,021 of NW_027150977.1, read as the reverse complement.
TGCTTTGCGTCGGAGGATGTGGTGGAGTCGTCGCCGACCTGCGCTCGTTGGAGATGTGTGGCTGGCCCCGCACTGGCATCTCGACAATGGTTTCACATCACGCACCCTTACAAACGCCAAGATAAAGTTCCGAACTCCTCCGCGCGCTTTTGATTGGCGGATGGCGGGCACCACTTCAAGCTTGTCGAAGCAGCGCATCATTTTTATTATGGTACGCTTAACTGCTCGTTGAGTCGAGCGTGGAGCAGCAGCGCTGGTGATCGCCATACCAAGGGCATCGTGCTGCTGTCGTGCTGCGTTGATTTCCAGCGTGGCATCAGACTCCTCCGATATCCGATCCAATATCCGAGTCAGCTGGTTGTTTGGGTTGGCGACGTGATCTCAAGATTGAAGGGAGTGTTGTCAAACCGCGAAGCGTGAATTGCCTCCCTCCCTGTCAACACGTTGTGCTCGGCTGGCGCAGATGCTACAGATGCAGGCATGCACCGGCATCATCGTGCCAACGCGCACGATAGCCTGCTGACTAATAGGATGGCTAGACATGGTCTAGTACACAAGGACGACACTGTTTGAAATCTATAACCAGTTGTTTGGTTAAGTTGAAGTTACTCACGATGAAGTATGGTGGTAAGCGCTGGAAGCAGCTTACATGGCGCAGTCCTGCTTGGCCGTGCTCGGAGCCGACGTGTCTCTAGCGACAATGTCGCTCTGAATCGCACTCGGTGTCGTGGGCGAAGGCGTCGCGTCCACAGAGTACGAGGCATCTCCAGCAACACTGTCGCTCTGAACCACGCTCGGCGTCGTCGGTGAAGGTGTCGACGTCGACGAGTTTGAAGCTTCGTTGACGGCGCTGGCGCTGCCGGCCTCCGGGGTTACTGATTCATACAGCCTGGCCGAGCCCGAAGAATCGCTCACCTGGCCCACCGTCTCGTTCTGGATCGCCGAGCCCGAGTTCGAGGAGCTGCTGGCCACTGGCTCGCTTTGGTCTACCGTGTTCTGGACGGTCTCAGTTGCGGACGGGGTATCGGTGACCACCGCAGCTTTCGTTGTTGAAGGCACCGTCGTGGCGGCAGCACCAGTAGCAGAAGGTGTACTTGTTGGCGCCGCAGTCGTGACGGAAGGAGCCGAGGTCGTCGCTGATGGAGCTGAGGTCGTGACGGAAGGGGCCGAAGTCGTCACGGATGGTGCTGCAGTCGTCACCGATGGGGATGCAGTTGTCACGGAAGGAGCTGAAGTGGCTGAACCTGAGGTGGAGCTAGCCGAAACATCAAAGGTTGGCCACGTCGCGTACATTTCGACGCCGCATGCTCCTTCGCTGTCTCCGGAATAGCGGCGCTCGACGCGAACGTAGCCATCCTCGCCCCAGGAAGTGCCCCACTGGTTCTTGATGCGCCAGTACAGCACGTTATCGTCTGTCTCACCGAAGCCCACCGCTAGAGCCGAGTGCGAACCAGTCTTATCGCAGTTCTCGCCCGTAAGCACGCCACCCGAGTAGTACTGGAAGGCACTCGAGCCGCTGTAGAGGAAGATCGAGACGGGCTGTTTGCGCACAGCGTCCTCAATGGCACCGGCATCATCGCGAACAGAGTCGTAGCCGGTCACGCCAACGTCAAACTCCGTGCAAGAACTCATGGAGCAGCTTGGCACATTCCCGTTGTCTGAAGCAAACGGGTACGTGTCGAGAGTGCACATTTTGCCACTGCGCTCGTTAGCGACCCAGTCCATTGTGTACGCAGCGTAGCCTCCACCGCAGCCGCTGTTCCCGTCCTCGCTGTCGCAGCTAATGAGCTGCTGGTCTGCCAAGCTAGGTAGTGAACCTCCCGTGGCCACGCAGTACCCAGACTCCATCGCTGCAGTAGCTGAGAATGCCCAGCACGCACCGCACTCTCCCTGATCCTTGACAGCTGTGACGCAGCCTGCATCTTGCCAATCCACGGTCTCACCTGACGCAGCCGACGACGTCCTGATATCGCCGCTTGCGCTGGAAGTGGCCGTGCCGTTGGAGTTCCCTGCGTCTCCCGTGAACATACCAGCAGTCGAGCTTGTCGAGGTGGTAGCGCTACTTCCGGCCTTGACGGGGTTCGAGGCCGGGTCGATAGTGTAGCGGTTTACGTAGGCGAGGAACTCCTCCGAAGTCAAAAGCGCGAACGGCGTGTTGATAGAGAAGTTGGCGTGCGGATGTTGCGACTGGAGCTCCGCGATGACAGCCAGTGCCTGGTCAAATCGCTGCTGCTCTTCCGTCTCCGTGATGGTGGTGACAACCGTGGATGATCCCGACGATGACGAAGATGTGATGGTTGCGCTGGACCCGGCAGAGCTTGTTGAAGATGGGAACGTGATCGTCTCGTTGGATTCGAGAGAGCCCACGTTCACGTCTCCGGCAGAACTAGTACTGCTTGGCATGCCGTTCTTGGCCGACGAAGTCGAGGACGTGAAGGATCCAGCCGCCGTTCCGCCGACCGTGTTGACAACCTGGACGGCTTGGCTGTAGTAGCTGGATTGCTTCCACTCGGTGTAAATCTGCTGGGCATCTCCACTCAGAGCCACCACCGACGAGGGCATGAACTGAGTCGACAGCGCCAAAGCACCCAGCGACAACGCGGACACTGGCAACATGTTGCTTGAGAGAACTAGAGACGATCGAATGCGCCGGACTAACGTGGACTGGGAGCTGGTGGTCGCAGTCGAGAAAATTGAGATGTGAATAATGCGGAGGTACTGCTTGCCCTTGGTTGGGTCTCCACCGAGCTCCAATCGTGTCACCGGCTTGCTGGATATGCTCACCACGATGAACTTCTACATGGCCATTTTCGACGCCTCGAACAGGTAAAGAAGCTTCGTCGCCTCCAGCTACTGCTTTGCTAGCTGGAAGCTCACTTGTCCTTGGTGACGTGCTACGGAGATAGAGCTGCCGAGTGACTTGTATTCTACGAGTCTTTTGGCGCTTTCTTGAAGGAGGATATGTGCTGCTTCATCAGGTCGCTGCGTTGTGGTGTCTAGATCTAATTCGCACTCGTGAGTTATGGGCACGATGCTTGGTGTCGCTCACGCGTGTGTTTTGATACGATCAGAGCCCACCAAGACGAATCCTTGAGCCATTACTACAGCTGGGTAGGTGCCTAGACTTCGATCCTCTGCTTCGTCTTTCCGTCTTCATTGACCACTGACTTGACCTGCAACTGTTGTCACGACGTGGCGGTAAAAGCTCAGTCTCCGTTCGACCTTGAAGTTGCATGGTGCCCAACACGCAAACCAGCTGAGCAGCACAACACGAAAGATGTAAAGCCGACGCACCTATTGATACGGACATGTCCTCACCAGATGCACGATACGTGAAGAGGGGAAGTGGGCCTCCGTTGCAATAGAGACTCGAGCGATCGACTAACCCGCTCTTCACCCACGTGCGGGCATCGAATAAACAGGAGCAATGCCGTCGGCAGAATCCATTTTCCTTCATTGAAACAACAACGAGGCAAGTACAAGCACATCGTACGCAACAACACAAATCGAGTTCACACCGTCATCTCACTGCTTGCGTCGTTTCACGGCAAGGCAGACAGACTAGCTGCGCTCGCACTCTATTTGTCCTTCTTGCTCTCGTCAGCCTGCTCCGGCTCCAAGTCCTCATCCTCTTCCTCGCTATCACTCGAGTCCGCAGCGTTCATCACCTGCTCGAACAGCGTGGGCTCGTTATCTAACTCCAAATCCTCCGGGTGAGGCTGGTACACCGGCAGTGTAGATGCGGGGGCGACGTTGAACTGTAGTAAAAAAAACAGTTAGAAAACCTGCATCGCAACAAGAACCACATGAAAGTACGCAAAACTCACCTTAGCAACGGCGCGCAGGTCCATGCCGACGTACGAGTCGCTCTTGACGAAAATGTCCAACTGATAAGTGCCAGCCTTGGGCGGGGCCTGCAGCTGCAGCTTCTGTTCCACGACGCGCTCCTGCGACGTCATCTTGGCGAACGCGTGCAGGTGGTTCATCTTCACGTCACCGACGACGCAGTACCAGCGCTCCATCTTCGGGTATGGGAACCGCGGGGCGTACACGAGGTCGCACGTGTCTCCCTCCTTCACGTTCTGGCGCGTAAGCTTGACGGTGACCGTCATGATGTCGCCCTCAGCGATAAACTCCTCGTCCTCCACGCCGATCGAGATTTGCAGCTCCATGTGGGGCATCATCTCCAGCACCTTGTTCACCTCGGCGCGGTCCTCTTCCGCGAGTCCGCTCAGTCCCTTACGCTCCTCGGGCTTCATGGCGATGTACTGGTGCATGCTGCGCACGGCGTTCTTGCCCGTGACAATGTGCTTGACCTCGGCCTCCGTGAGGTGGGGCAGCTGCAGGAAGGGCGGGTCCTTGAACCACAGGCCCTGCGTGAGGAACTGCTGCATCTCCATGAGGTTGAGCGTGGTCTGCAGCCACGACTTCATGACCGAGATCTCGAGCATGCCGTCCACGAGCTGGATGCCCTTCTTGAGCATGGCGTGCAGGTCTCCCTGCAGCGTGGGGCTGAGCTTCTCGCGCAGGAAGTGCGCGTGCAGCAGCAGGTTGGCCTTGGCGATGGCCGGGTGGTTGAACTTGGGCTTGGCCATCATGTCCGTCTGCTTGAACTTCTTGAAGAGGCCGCCCAGCTCGGCGTCGTCCGAGCCGCGGCGCGGGATCTCGCGGAACTCGGCCGAGCCGGCCAGGATCTCGGGCAGCATGCGCGGGTGCGAGTGCTGCGACATGGCGAAGTTGTAGAAGCCGTACGTGTCGTACATGATCATGCTGTCGCCGTACTTCTTCGAGTGCGAGTACCAGAGCGCCACGCAGCTCGGGATGGCCACGACGAGGATGATCAGGTAGAGGAAGAGCACCACGTTGTGGTTGGCCGGGTCCAGCAGGAAGGTGGGCAGGCCGATGGACAGCTGCAGCGCCTGGCGGCCGTCCGGGTTGCCGAACTTCTCGTAGTTGGCCTTGGCCACCTCGTCCGTGAGGGCCTCGTAGGCCTTGGCCACGAGCATGAACTTCTGCTCGGCCACGGCGTCGCCCTGGTTCTTGTCCGGGTGGTAGAGCAGGCTCATCTTGCGGTAGGCGCGCTTGATCTCGCGCTCCGAGGCGCCCGCGGCGATGCCCAGGATGGCGAACGGGTCGAACGACTTGATCTCCGAGTCGTCCTTGAGCAGCAGCGTCATGCGCACGAGCGCGTACCACACGGCGGCCAGCACCAGCAGGTTGAGCACGAAGGGCAGGGAGAACACATTGCGGAAGGCCGTCTTCTCGGCCTGCAGCTGCTTCAGCTTGCGCAGCTCGCGCTCGCAGCGCACGTGGCTCTTGTCGATCAGCCGGTCCTTCAGGAACACGCCGTACACGATGCGCCGCAGCGACAGGAACGTCACGGGCACCGCGTACAGCGCGCAGAGCGACACCGAGAAGTAGTAGAAGGCCGAGTTGTCGTACTCCAACATGGCGGCCGAGAGCGTGGGCTTCCCTGGGCTACCGGACTACCGGACGGACGATAGGCGAATGGCGTCTGCCCTGCCGACTATGCGGGCGGAGGTGGCACGACACGTGGAGCTCCCGAACCCAAAACAAGCGAAACCGATGGGCCCCTCAACGGGCAACGCACGTAATCAACGCGTTGCTGTTTCGGGGGAATACCCAAAGTTAATGAGTTTTGGGCGGCGGGAGGACAGTATTTTGGGTTTCAGGACCTCCCCAGATGCGCGCTGTTCCTCTCCCTCCTATGCTGCGTGGCACTTGACTTGGACGGATTGACGGCAGGGGATTCATGCCCAGTAGCTGGCGATGGAAGCTGACTACTGTACCTTGATTGCCACTAGTTCATGCCACGGTTGAAAAAACAAACCCGTATCGGTTTCGACGGGTTTCTCGTCGTTCGTAACTTTTTTTTCACTTGGCTTCACTATGTGGCGCCACATTGCCAATCATGGCGTCTGTGACGTGGCGCAGCTCGTGGGTCTTGGATGTCGTGGACGTCACCGTCACCGAGCAGCAGCTGCCAGACGCGCACGGCGGCGTGGCGGCGCTCTCGTCGCTGCCGCTGCGTCTGACGCGGCCCGAGGGAGACGCCGCCGCCTGCGAGCTGACGCTGCAGTGGCCCGCACAGCCGCTGCGCTGCGTCCAGCTGGAGCTGCTGGTCCAGTGCTCGGCGCGCCACATCGAGCTGCACGCCGAGGGCACGCGGCGCAACATGCTGGGCGAGGAGGAGCGCGGCGAGACGTACCTGGGCACGTTCCGCGGCGCCAAGCAGAGCGCGCTCGGGGAGGAGCCGCAGCTCTTCGCCATGTCGCCAGCCTTCCAGCAGAGCGACCGCGACGTGCTCAAAAGTCTGCACGCGCTGCGGGTCAAGTTCGTGTCGCTCACGGGCGACAAGAACTCGCTGGATCTGGTGCAATTCCAGTGCGTGTTCGTGCCCATGGCCCCCGTTGCGACAGTTGAATCGAGGTAGGATATGTAGGATACCTTTTTTTCTAACTAGAGATGTTGATGCAGTCTGTTTCGGGATAATTGAGGTTTTTTTTGTGGGTTTTGGAAGTTGTAGTGCTGCGGGGTTGGCGGCGAAGATGGCTGGATTGGGGGTTGGCACTGCGGGTGCTGCTCCGGACGTGCTGGTGCTTCTGAAGGGCTTCCAGCAGACGCTGGAGCGCGAAATGGAGACGAAGATTGCTCGCGTGGTCGATGCCAAGTTGGCCACGCTGTCGCAACGTTTGGCGTTCTCGGAGCAAGCTCTGTTTCAGCTGCACAAGAAGATGGATGCGAAGGATGCCAATGTGCAGGCGAGTCTCGCCCAGATTCAGCAGAAATTCTCGCAGCTGGAAGACCAGTTGAGCCAGTTGAGTACTGCAAAAGTGGAGGGGGAGAAGAACAACGAGGGTGATTATGAGGTGGACTCAACGGCGACGGAAAAGACGAGTAACACAGATCCTGACGATACGAAGCAAGATGTGGCAGACGAAGTAGCTGAAGCTCAAGCTCAAGCAGGTGTAGCCGTTGCAGAAAGCGAGTAACAATCAAGCGACCTTCTCCTCATCTCTTCCCGGTTGGAGGCAGTCTCCGAGCCCCGTCTTGGTTTGTGTGCTGCAACCATCTCATACAGAGCAGATTGCGGTAGCGCAGCGTGTCGAAGAGTTCCGAATGCTTGTCAAATGATTGTGCTGTTGGGAAGATCCGTTTGAAGTGACCGCAGCGGTGGAGTTCTTCCTCCATCTCCTTGACGAGCTGGAGGTCTTCACCGTCTATCTGGGATATCAGCATACTGCTAGCTGACCCGTGCAGTTCGTCGAGGGTGCGTCGCCGCCTCTGGGCTTCCTTCTCTTTTCGGAGGATCGACGTAGTGATACCTGCGCTTGACTGCCGAGGCTGCTTGATTCCGTGTAGACGGTCTTGCTTGGCCTTGTCCAGTTGCTGGGCTTCTCTTCGTGCGTCCACGAAAGGGATTCCGACGAGTTGGAACAAGTCACTAACGAGGACAGTCTTGATGCGCTTGTCCATGGGCGATGAGCTGCTAAGAGATGGGAACACGTTCACCTCCAGCAGGCGGGGCTCCATGCTTTCACCTTCGAGCAGCACATCAAACCCGTAAAGCTCGAATCCATTGCGACGATTGTTGCTGACGCTACAGGCTGACGCAAGTTTATCCTCAACAGCAATTAGCGTTTTGACGATCAAGTCTTCTAACGCTTGCTGGAAGCTCGCGAGTTCATGAGCTTTTCCTTGGTCACGCAAATACTTGAAGAGCATTTGAAGACTCCATTTGCTGCTTGAAAATGCGTGGGCCTCGTCCGCCTGGGCGTCATCTTGGTTCTTTTGAAATGCTGCAGCATTTTTCTTGTTGATACTGTAGTTGGTGAGATGGCCAAACGGATTCTTCAATGCACTTTTGCTAGTGGAGTATTTTTCCGTGCAAAAGCGAACCAACCCGTCGTGAAAAAGATAAATGCGCAGTGGGTCGTACGATGTTACCGCGACGTAAACACGAAGGTCAAATTTGAGTCCATTGATAAGAAATGGGTCTGCAACGTAGCGCTGTGCAACGTATGCCTTTTTCTTGGAGAGCTTTGGAGCACCATGGGTACTTGCAGACACGAGCTTAATGCCTCGTCCACAGGACAAATTCGGCGGCTTCAGAATCCAAACAACACTAGGTTCGGCATGAAAGCGCGCTAAGAACTGCTGCTTGTCGTAGTCGTTTGCTGTTAGATACGTTTCCGGAATGACACCAGCGTACGCAGTCGGGTATTTCTTTCTCATACGAAGGAGGTGACCACACAAGCGGTCTTTACGACCTAACTCAAAGCTACCTGGAAAATGATTCACACGCTGAAAAGGTAGCAGTGCTGCGTATTCTTGCGCCTTCAGGTGTTCACCCCAGAAAATGTTCCAGGTGTTGGTCGATGCTGTTTTGCGGACGTTGGTCGCTCGAAGCGAGTTGGTGATAGCATTGTACAAGAAACGCTTGGTGCCTGCAAAGGACAGTCGTAGATCCGATCCATCTGAAGAGATCTCGCGTACTACAAGAAGATCACCAACGGAAGTCAGCACAGCTCACGGGTAGTCGTACTATAACCGTCGCTCACCTTCATATCCAGCAGGGCATTGTCGTTGGATTTGAACGGAAGTGGGGTATGGGAAGAATAGCACCGGTTGTGAAGACTGATCGATTTTGGAGACCAGAACGAAGATGGTGGGCTGTCGTTTGACTTCAGGTTCTTGATGCATGGGACCTTACGGATTCGTTTGAAGGATCCCTGGTGGTCCGTGTGTGCCGGGCTTCAAGCCGAAGGTGGCCAAGTTGTGCCGCAGTGCAGTGATGAACTTGTGGAGGGCGAGGTCGTGTGTCGTCGGCCTCTATTTTGGAGGAGCACTTCGCATGTCAGAACATGGTGATCCCTATTTGCGGCGTCCTCCTCGTTTAGCTGTGGCCGTGCAGTCCGTCACGACTTTGAACCATGACACGGGAGCCATGGATGCAGCCTGCTGAGGAGCGAGACTCTTTCCGGAGGATACCGGGAGCTGATCGAAGACTGAGCATTGTGTCAGGTAGCTTTCCGATACGAGCCGGGAGTAAAGTTGAACTGCAAGGATCAGGGCAGGGCTTGCAGCAAATACAGGAACAGCAGCAGGGGCAGCAAGCATCAGTGCCACAAGCGCAATTACCATGCGAAACCCCAACGACGAATCTCAGCATCACACCCGTAGCAAAACTTTCGATGATATCTCGCCGGGGCTCGATGCTTGGCTCGCTCAAGGCATACTACCGCAAGCTGCGCACCTTTAAGGGCACTGTTCGAGCTTTGATCCATCTCAAAAGAACCCCATTATCCCTTTTGAGTGGCATCAAAGCGAATGCTCCGACTCTACCGAATCTGAGCGATGAACAGCGAAGTGTTGCGTTGGAGGTCCCTCGAATATCTGCCACAGCTGCTTCTACTGTTCAAACGAAGGTGCACAAGCTTGTAGCGGAAGGGTACGTGACGGAGATGACGAGAAATACCATCACGAAATCTCATTTTGTATGATATGCAGTCATGTTGTTACCGAGATCGACCCGACGGCTGGACTGGAGGTCGCCTACCGACAGCAGGGCAACCTCGACCATTATACCGAGGTATCTGGATACCGTTTGGGCTTTTGCTTTAAGTGATGACTCTCATCACTAATCGGATCACTTTGTTATCGGCCACCTTTGTAGGACAACCTTGCAAAACGCGTGAGTCTCCAGCAACATCCTCACATGATTGCACTTACTCAACGCCTCTGGAATTGCGCGTTGAGGAACGGGGAGAAAAAACTGAAGTTTTCTGATTACGAGACGTATATGCTATGCTTGCACCGCTTGATCCTCCCCGAGTTTGACATCGCCGCCTCCAAAGAGTTGATTATGGACGACTGGAAACGAGACAGTGGGGAGCAAAATTATCTGGATTATGCTTTCTTTCATTTATCAATGTTCGAGTTGGTCGGTGCGTAGAGTTCTGGGTTCCACATACTTCGTCGTGTATGACATTATGCTGAGTCTGTGCTGCTGCTGGTGGTGGGATACAGATCTGTGGACCGATACTGTTGATCCGGAGGATGTAAGTTTGTTCTTGTGCATTATGCATATCGAAAGGTCTTGCCTGCTAATTCCCGTTTTTTCCCAGTATATATCATTGCTTTATTGCATCACTCACTGCCTAACTTATCTTCTCAATGACTGTCACATGCTGAAATCCCTTGATGGTCCGCACTATTTCTTGGTATATTCGCTAGTCGATGAATGGTGTTGCTTATCAAGCGTGCGTGGATACTTTGTGTGTCATACAGATGTATCTGCTGTTGATATACTGGAAGAATCGAAAGGGGTCACGTTGGAGGGGATCAAACAAGATCTTCAGCGTGAGCTAAACAGTGACGCTTTCGCTTACTATCGGGACCAGGTGAAGCTCGCTGCTGAAGCAAATCAAGCACTTGAGCGAGGGAATAACCCCATCAGTGCCTCGGAGAATAAGCAAGATAACAACAGGTCGCGGTCGCGTGACCGCAAGCGCTCGTCTTCTAAGGGTGCAGAACGAGATGGTGCAAAAGGTAACCCGCCTAAGTCTACACTCAACCGTACGGATAAAATGTGATCCTCATGTTCACTTATGTATTGTAGATTCAGAATCAACATCACATCATCGTCGAAGCCGATCAGGCAGTGTTGCTTCAGGTCCGGATTCTCCAAAGCGAAAGTTCTCAGTGCAAGCTAGTTCAAAAGCTCTGAACCTCACGGCAGATACTTCTGGTACGACGCATATTTCGGCCTCTGTTTTTAAGTGTTGTTTAAAAAAACTGATGTGCATGCGCATGTACCTTCTATCAGGACCCGACGGCAACAATCCTGGGCCACCACCCTTGACTACGCAAAACTATCCGGTTGAAACAGTACGAGTGTCTCCAAGACGAGAAACTGCAGTTCAGCAGCGAGCGATTTCGCCTAATGTTTTTACTCGCGGAGGTGGTGTCATTCTCAGCGTCGGTACGATGGATGGTATGGTGATCTCCAAATCCATCTCGGACGGGAGCCCCGCGGGCGTACCAGCATTTCCTCGTCGAAGGTCCCGAAGTGCATCAAACTCGAGTCAACATCGGCGGGATCAAATTTTACAATCGGTTTCTGGAAAAGAAGATAGTCCTCGCGATGCAACCTATTCACCAGGATTGCAGGTAAGCCACATTGAAGCGTCAGGATCGGCACTCCGCACGGGCGTTCAAGACTCTAACGCTCCAGGATACCTGTTGATCCCGAGTGTTGCCAATTCTGGCAAATCTCGAGAACCATTTACAGTTCGCGCCGCTGCCGTCGCGGAGGCAGCCGCCGGAATGGCCATGTCTGCTGCACCTGTGAATGCTCGGCACACATTTGCATCCCAGCGAACGCAGCATCAACGAGCATCGCAGTTCACACCTGAGGGGACCGCCTTGTCGGTACCAAGCGGGGCCACGAGAAACATACCACCTAACTTCTTTATCAACAATAGCAGCCTGACAGCACCATTGATGACAATTGTCAGCAGTAGGGCAGCGACACCACGAGAGACAAATTCATCGATGAGGAAGATCCAGCTGCAATTTCAAGAGAGTGTAGAGGCATCCACAACGCGACCGCAGACCCCACACAGAGGTTTCATAGGGGCATCAATCTCGTCCCCACGAGCCAGCAACGCTATCACTCCTCAAGTTGCAGGTATTTTCATTTCGGCACAGCAAAAACCTATCAGACCCCCATCATCTCCTCGATATTCTATCGCTTCAACTCCGAGAGCGGGGAGTATTATGAACAGCGACTATCAAGCACCAACAAGCCCGCGGAAAATGCAGCAACGCCAACTCGACGACAGACTGTCATTGGTTGGGCCCAGCCCTATATCCAATTTGACCAGCGCAACGACTCTGACCATCAACGGCAGAATGGCAGCCCATGATGCACATCGCCGACAGTCAGCTATAACTCCTGGCCCCCCCTCCCAGCTTCCAAGTAGTGTTGGATCAATGATGCTATCCACCAGTGCGGCTGATGCACCGACATCGACAACACCGTCCCAAAAGGACGACCTGAAAGCGTTGATTTCCCCCCGTTACATCGTCACCAACCCCATGGTACCCAACCATCACGCGCCAAACCTGAAGCAGTCAAGTGTTCGACCTCAAGGTTCCGTCCGAGGATTCGCCGGCGTCAAAAGCAATCCACGAATGCGCTCCAGCTTAGTTACTGGGGCTGCATCAAACAACCTCCAGCAGCAGCAACGCCAGCTACGACAACCATCCGAGCGACTCGCTGTCTCTCCTGGAAAACTCGGATAGTAATATTGCAGTCGTACCCCAAAATACTATTTCAGAAAGCCAAATTACTACCGGTACCCTCAGTTTTGAATTAGCGTTACTTCAGGATGGGGCCTGAGAGCGAGGCGTCGGGGCTGCTCTGGTGGGACGAAGAGCTCGTCCAGCCGCGCGTCTCCTTCCGCGCCGTCTTCTTCCCGTCCTTGGTGCGCGCTTGCGACCCCCAGTCGCTGCCGTCCGAGCTCTCGCGCGACGAACTGCGCGTCGTAACGCAGTTCTGCATCTCTGCCGATGCCAATCAAAGCGACCAAGTGTCCAAAGACGACGTGAGCGCCTCAATCCAATGTAAATGCCGCTAAAATAACGTGGAATATGACGCTTATGGTTTTTGCATTGATGGTGCAATTGCTGCAGTTCCGTCGGTTCCTCGCACGCTTCGGACCGCTCGAGCTCAGTCTGTCCAAGTTGGTAGCGTGCTTCTGCGTAAACGGAGGGCTGGCGCCGTGGTTCCATGGAGAAATAGGGCGACAGGAGGCGGAGGGTGTGTTGTCGACAATGGAACGCAGTGACGGAGCGTTCTTGGTCAGGTTTTCCGAGTCGCACCCGACAAAGTTCACGCTGACGTACCTGAAAGTGCACTCGGCGAGCTCGAGCACGCCCGGACGGCGAGAACTGAAGAACTGCCTGGTGCGAAATTTGGGCGAACCGGGGTATGCACTCTTGGAAGCGAGGCGTGGTGGGTCGAGTGGTAATGTTAGGCAGCGCACGTATGCGTCGATCGGGGCATTCATCCAGTCCAGCTCCGGCAGATTAAAATATGGGGTACGTTTAGCGACCGCTATGGTTGTATATGGCATAAAACCTTCCTGAATTGCCGCTGTAATTTTGTATTGGTGCAGGTAGCATCAGAGTTCTCTGCGAAATGCAATCAGGAACTGGCTGCGGTAAGAGCCATGCAGGACCACCAGAGTGACTCTTACTCAGCATTTAGCACGGAATCGTTTGGGAAGCCGGAACCTCCACCTGATGCAGCGTCAATGCTGTTTTCGCGGTCTCCTCCATCACAATCCTCGTTTTTCAACATGCCATCATGCAGTACAAACACCAGCAACAAGAGTTTTCCGGTGTCGGATAGCTATGGAGGTTTCTCGCTGGAGTCTCTCGCACCTCCTGTTGTCCACCGAACTGAATCGCCCGATAATGTATCTGCCAGCAACTACAAAGACAACACCATCAAATGGACTGATAGAAAGGTTGGTTCTTCACCAGGGCCATTTGCAAGTGGCGACTACGGGAGCTTTGGATCATTTGCTCATCAACCGGAGGAAGAAGCAAACCCCAACACGGGCAATACAAATTCCCCACCATTGCGTCACCTCCATCAGATACCAGCTACCACCATGTCGGACGAGTACGCCAGTTTTGCTAGTTTGGCGTCCACATACACCAGCGATTCCCAACACTTGGCAGGACGTATTGAGCAAGCCGTTTCGTTGTCAAGATCACCGACTTCTGCAGATTCTACGAGACGGTCAAACTTTGCTAATGCTGGAGCTTACGGCTCGTTCGCGAGCGTTGCGGTAACCAAACCATTAAGTACAGCTCCAGTTGATGATGTACCCAGCAACGGACTTCTCGGCACAAGCATCCGCGAGGTCTCTTCTGCTAGTGACTATGGCAGCTTCGCCTCATTTTCGAATGAGTTAGAAGACAAGCGACCTCAATGGGAGCAATCGATTGGTGCCCCACCTCCACCTGTGACGGCGAGATGTGACTACCAAATCATGTCTCGGGACACGGACATCTATGGCAACTTTGCTTCCTTGTCACTTGAGGAAAATAAAGCATCAACTCAAGCATATGCTCCTTCACCGAGATCGGCCCCGACTCGAGCCACCCCAGTCGCAGCCCTTGCTCCAAACTCGGACGTGTACGGCTCATTCGACGGGACAGCAGCAATTTCAGCTGGGAAGACAACGCCAACCACTTCGGCGCTTGATGAGCTCAATGTCGGGATGGAATTTTACAAGCAAAAGCGGTTAGACGACGCACTGCTCCGATTCATGTTGGCACAAGAAATGGCCCGTGCAACGGGAGACCAGGTCGTGGAAGCGCGCGCGCTTGGCAACCTTGGAACTGTGCACCTAGACAAGAAAAATCCGCACCAAGCTGTCCGCTGCTACCAGCAGTGCTTGGATATTACGCGAGCTATCGAGGATACCAAGCGTGAACGCACAATTCTCAATAACCTCGTACTTGCTCTTGTGGCGAGCGAGGACTTCGAACGTGCACTTGCGTGTTGTCAAGTGCAGCTGGAGACTACAACAAATGCCATTAATCGCCGCAAGATCATCTCTCGGATGAGTTTGCTCCGCGAGAAAATGGCGCGCCAAACTAACGCGTAACAAATACTTCGAAGTACTGCGAAATACGTTGGTTGTATTACGAGCTTACTGTTTATATACTATCTTTTTGCTGAAGCATTGAATTACAATGCAACTGATGCCTGTGTTACTGCTCCTGATGGATCGTGAGGTGAGGGTGCCACAACAACTGCAGCAGGAAGCGGCGGAAGTGCCTCAAAGAAAAGCTGGTCTAAAGACAATCGCACTTCTCCGGAGCTGGGGGGTTTATCTTCGTGACTACCAATGCTGTCGCGCCCTTGAATCTGCTGCAACTGCTCCAACTCGTCTACTGCCAACTCGTGATCTAACAGCTTTTTCCAGTCGCTAGCAAACGCTGCCCATTCATCCTGGCTGCAAAGTAATTCTTCTGGACGACTCGCCTGAAGTAAATCGGGCAAGATATTGCTACCATCAGACGCAGGCGTCGCGCTGCGTCTTGCTCTCTTCAAACTCGTAGCAAAGCCTACATGCAGTAAGAGCTCTACCTGCTCGGGACGCTCGGTAGTCTGCGCAACGGAAGGCAGAAAACCAATACCACGAATAACACGGCGTAGATCCGCACATGCCAACGCAACGGCGTACACACGACAGCAAAGCGCACAGATCTCTGGGTGCGACTCCGACACGAACGAGTAAAATGACGATACATCCGTGTAATCACTTGTCGTCTCGGCATCGAAAGGGAACTGGCGAAGTTGGTACGAATTGAGGACCCCTTCGATCTTGTTGCTTGGAATCGGACCCAGATGTGTTGTTTCATTTGCAGCCTCACCCTGATTGTCATGAGCTTGACAAAACCAGCGCTGGAAGTAAAGTTGAAAGTAGGATGACACAGCTTTCCACTGCAGTGCACTGTTGCTCATGTCAAGACGTCCAGTATCCATATGGAAGTCGAAAACATAAGCAAGGACCATCGTTGGTAGATCATAGCGCTGCCACATAGCGTCCAATAACCGATGAAGCCGTTGAGCCACCACCGTTGCATTCTCACCGCTGTTTGTTGAGGACGAGGCCATATCAGCAGATTCTGCTAGGGCGGCATACTGCTGACTCATGCGGCCGAGCTGGTACATGACATGCGCGAGAGTGAGCCCCCCATGTACAGTAGTTGCACATTCGTCATCGTTGTCGTAAGCACTGTTCATCTCGCCTAGTTTTGGCTTTGCCTGAAAGACGAGACTGTATGCTTCTCGAAGCGGAGCTAACAGGACCGCCAGTTCTCGCAACGTTTTCCAAAGTCGTGCGTTGTTGCCCAGAACAAGTTCGCGAAGAGCTAGTGGAGCTAATGGCGATCCTCCCTCGTGTTGACTCGAACACAACGCCGTGATAGCGTCACTATAATTAAGGGCTTTCGTGAGGCAAGCTACAAACGAATACCAGTGTTCTTTTGTTGGAAGCGGAATTCGAGCATCATCTTCACCGGAAATGGCGCGCAGTGATGCCAGCAACCGTGCATTGGAAAAATACGCCGCCAGCTCGACAAGCTGTCCAACCGCATCACAATAAGCCTCATGCGTAAGGACACTTCCAACCAGCGATGTGAGCAACGCAGACATGCAGGGGACAACCAGGAGCGAGCACCACCTTTCACTGCGGCACACTCTCTTTGCGGCGCTGAGTCCAACGGCCGAGTCAGCCACGACCCCCATGACGCAAATATTCTTGTCGTTCAGCTCCTGTAAAACATCCTCAATGGCGTCCGCAAGTGGTAGCAATTTAGCCGGGTGCAGCAACGTCATTGGAGATGAACTGTCATTGTGTTCGTCAGTAGAACCATGTGATGTAATGCGCCCTTCTAAATCCTCCACTCGAACACAAGCAGCGTCTCCATTCGAATTAACAAGCGTGAACGCCACCAGATACTGCAAGTCCAGGGTACGCCAGGATGTAATACTCAACGTGAGTCCACTTTTAATGGTCGAGTTCAGCATGCCTTCCTTCACACGCTCCAATTGACTCTGGGCCAGTTTCGCAGCAGTCTCCTCGAGAAACGCCTGACTCCCCACACTGCTGATCACTTCATCACTGTCGACGCTTCCAGGGCTCAGAACCTGCAGCAGCTCCTGGAACTCGCTCTTCTGAAATGCCGACAACGGGATGCCGGCAGCCACCGCAGTCTGCAACACGCTCACTCTCCACCGGGCCAGCGCATGTTCCTGTTCTGCTGCATTGCCACTGTCCGTGCGTCCGCGCTTGGCGGGCATAGTCAAGTACCCCCCGCTAGTCTTGGGCGTCAACCTCTTGTCCTCTCCACCACTACATGCAGTAGTGTCCACATGAGTGAGACGAGGCATGTCCACCGCCTCGTCCGCCAATGCTTCACTCGCCGTCCTCTTGGCAGACACCGCGGTGTCCACCGCCACCGCCTCCGTGCCTGCCGCTGCGGCAAGGACAGCAGCGGCGTCGTCCGCCGTCGTCTGCTGCCGCGCCTCTTGCATGGCCGCCACCGACGCTGCAGTGGCGCTGGCAGCCGCTGCCACTGCGTCCAGGAGCAGCACTTGGTCGTCGTCGTCGTCGTTCACGGCCTCCTCCAGCCGCCTGCTGCTCTCGTCGTCGCCGTTGCTGGCGCTTTTCCTGTTGTGGGCGCTGCGCTCGCGTCGGCCGCAGAGCTCTTTAACTGTCTCCACCACTTTGCGCGGGCAATTGGGGCAGCTCTCCAAGTGTCGGAGCATGTCCGAGGACACGCCGCGGGTGGGCGGCACCTGCTCCGCGCCATGGCGAGCCACGCAGTACGAGCAGTACGCGTGGTAGTGGTAGCGGTTGCGCTTCTCTCCGCGGTGGAAGTGCGCCCACAGCGGGTGCACAGGCCGCCCCGTGCGCTTGAGCGTCGCCGGCGCGGCGTCCATCACGAGTATCGTCTGGGTTATGATTGTCGGGTACGTTCCGTGTAACCAGCTCAATCCTCGCTTTAGTGTTGATATACAAAACCCAAGGTAACCGGTTTAGTGACGATTTGACACTGTCTCCGACTCTTCATTCAGCATTACCCTCGTCCTCGGCCGTAGCTCCTCGTCCAGCCATGGAGAATGCAGCGCCAGCTCCTTCGTGCTCCGTCTCGGGCTCGCAGCGACGTGACCGCGCAGCAGACGCGGACGCAGACTCGGCCAACCAGCAGGCAGCCGGCGCGCAGCAGCAGCCCGAGCACGACATGTTCGGCGGTGCGTAGCGTAACCTCTCCGTCCTCGTGCTGGGGCAAAGGTTACACGCGTGTATCTGACAGGTTACGCGTTGTCTTGATCTGCAGACTGGAACCTCAACACCGTCATGATGTTCATGCTGCTGCTGCACTTCATGCAGTACGCGATGCGCCAGCCCTGCGGCTGCTAGAGCTCCCAAGTCGCCCAAGTGGCGACACATCTGATTCTGATCTGACGCGACTCAGTTCAGGTCTCAGCTTCTGCCAAGAGCCCGACTGTGCCGAGAGCTGCCAGCTCTTCATGCACACCCTCCCTCCCAGTTGTCGTTCCATGTTTCTGTGTACTTTGCTCTTATTTTTTTATGTTTGGGTGCAGCCTGTATGTAACCTGGAAAACAAAATACACGTGCATCTACTATTGTTGATTTTGTTTTTGTTGTTGCTGTTGTTGTTGTTGTTGTTGTTGTTGTTGCTGGCTAGAAGCATTTCCGGTCCAAGATGGCCTCGTGATACTCTTCCCACTCCTGCTTAGTGATGTGGATGTCGCGGAACGTGTCGAGGGATGCGAACATGGAGCCGCCGACCCACGCGGCGATCTTGCGCTGCGAGTTGTAGCCTCGCTCCCGAACGACTGGATCTGGAATGACGTTGACGGTGCTGCCACCGCCAGTGCTTTGGAGAACGGACTGCAGCTCGTCCTGGAAGCGGTGTGAGAAACCGGGGAGCATTGTCGTGCCCCCCGCGAGCACGATAGCGTTGAGCAAATCAGTTTGCAGATCCTTGTCGCACATAGCAATGCTGGCCGCCGCACATTCGTGCAGCCCTTTGTCTGGCCGCAACGGGTGCTCATCGGCCAGCTCCTGCGGTTTGAAGAGCACTTCTGCAGGCATCGTCTGTGTGTGGCGATCTACTTGCAGTATGGTCCCATCGGGTAGTTCAAATGGCTTGCTCGTGTCGTCCTGCTGATTCTGACCCGCTTGCTGGTTGGTGCCGTTCCCCATCGCACAGGTTGACTCCTTGATTTCGTCGATTGTGTGAAGCGGAAACGAGTGGAAAGATACTCCGCGCTTGGACAGCAGCAGGTGAAGGCGGTGGCTGATGTCCATGCCCCCAGCATTGTAGTGTAGTGCCGCGTGGGGCAGCGCGTAGCCCTCGAAGATGGGGATGGCGTGACTCGATCCGTGACCTACCTCCACCACCAGTCCGCGGGTGCGTCCCGACGCGAAAAGCGATAAAACGCACTGCTGCATGAAGTAGAAGCCGCAGACCTTCTGGGACTCAAACATCAGCTGGGCCATGCGCTCTTGCTGTTTCTTCGGCCCTGACGGTGAACTGATGCACAGTACTGGCAGTGCTGCAGTCTCCGGGTCCACCCGCAGCTCCTGCGAGAAGACAAACTCCCACATGCGCTCCAACGCGTCCCAGTCCTCCACAATACCGCGGTTGATCGGGTTCGATAGCTCCAGGAAGTCTCGATACAGCTGGCACTCGGCCCCGACAAACGTCTCCCGGTCGCGGAGCTCGGCCTTCCAGTTCGGCGCCTGACTCGCGAACCACTCGGGGTTCTTCACTCGCCCCGTGCATGTCATGAACGTCGAGCGAGGCGTATCTTCGCCCGAAAACCCCGCCTTGAAGCAGCCTGAGCCGTTGTCCAGCACAATCGCCTCCATGGCTGCAAGTGCTGGAAGATCGACGTGATGTAGCACAAATGTAGCCATGTATCGGCTCGCGACCTTTCGCGTGAAGGTTTTCAGCCAATCAAAATGAAATGCGCCAGTAACGGTCGCTCCTCATAATGACGCAGGTCTTCGAGAGCGAGGCGTGCCGCGTCTGGACGGGGGCCCTGGGCGCGCCTCTGCACGCCATCGAGGACGCGGAGCAGCACGAGCTGGATGTGCTGCCCTTCAGCATCCAGATATGGCTAAGCGCGCGGCCAGATACCACGCCTGAAGGTCTCTATTTGGTCAAAAATCGGGAAGTTGGTGTCAATTCAACGCAATTGCTCCAGAACTCTATCGGTAGCCTTTTCTTGCCAGGTGCAGCGCTGTCCTGCTTCTCGCTGTACAGGTGAGGGCTATTTGCATTGGTTTGCGCAGATTTGGACGAGTATTTGACGGGTTATCACTGCTGCTAGCCCTTCGCCATTCGTGTCGAGTGTTCTGGTGGTGCTGGACGTGGATGATACGCGGCAGCAAGGGTATTTTTTCGGCCGAGTGCGCCGAGCAGTGTTAAGACCAGAGGCCATTGGGGAAGCAGCTCCAACGGACGAAGAAGGCAGCGGCAGTGGTGCTTTCTACGATACGGAGGTTGCAGAAGAGCTATTGGCTGCTTTGCACACGGCGTTCCCTAGAGTACCGTTGTCAAGCTCAGCAAAAGAATGCCTTGCTAAGAGAGAGATGAGTCGACGTTCAGCTGGAGCTAGTAAGCTTGGTGAGATGGTGAAGCGAAGGAAAACGTTGTCGGCTGAAGCATTTTACGGAGTAAGGACACTGAAGTCGGAATTACCTGGACCTTCCGACGACCGTGTGTCGAATAGCAGTTGGAGATTGTTTTACGAGAAGCTGCAATTTAGAGTTTCGCACTCGCTAATGTGTCAGCTTGAAGGCACGGCGCCGATTTCGTCCTCATTTCCACGCCAGTACGAAGCTTTCGAGTTCGCTGATCAAGTTGCAGCCCTTCGAAGACGACTGAAAACTACTGGGCATCACGATGATCACGTGCCTCGTGTGTTCTCCTTCGAGAGTGTTGGTGACGGTAAGCGCCGCTTCCTCGTTGCGAACTTCGCCGAATTCTGGAAGAACTACAAGAAAACTCGAGTAGACCAGCGCCACGTCTACGAAATTATTCGCGAAGGCACACCCTGCCGACTTTACTTCGATCTGGAGTTCAAGCGTGCTATTAATCCTCATGTGGATGGCGACTCCCTGGTAGCTCGGCTCGTATCCTTACTCCAGCTTCAACTTTACGTAAGGACATGCAGTACACCATCGATACTCAATTCGGACTTGGAGAGCTGACGTCAATTTTACAGCGCAGGTATGGGATTCACGCGCGCTCAGGAGGCATTTATCAATTGGATTCGTCAACACCTGCCAAATTCAGTCGCCATCTCATTGTAAGTGAGCCATTTGCTCTGACTTGTACCTGCGTATGTACTCAGATGACCAACTGCGTCGGTTTATGATGCAGTTTCACCTTCCGGATGGTGCTCTCTTCGTGGACAACCTTCATGCTGGAGCAGTACGTCCCCAATTTGGTCTGTTGAAAATGATTGGTATAACACCTGACGTTTTCTTCTCATGAATAGTTTGTACGCGAGTTTATTAGCGACCTCGTTGCATTCGGTGATACCAGCACTGAAAACCCGGAGGCACACGACCTATATACGCCATTTCTCATTAACATGGAGAGGCAAGACGACCCTGTTGACAAGAAACAGCTCTTCATTGACACAGGCGTATACACTCGAAACCGCATGTTTCGCGTGCTCGGCTCGTCAAAATTCAAGAAACAGGCAATCCTACGCCCGATCAATGAGCTACATTCGACACCAAGCGAGCTAGATCAAGAGTTGTTTGTGAACACATTGGTTTGTCCGTATCCGTCTATTGAAGCAATGAAGCTCCACCAACCGGCCAAACATTGCCGACTTCTACGCTGCGAGCCATCTCCTACAGCCTCGGGGCGCAGCCGAAGATTTACATCATCAAGATATAGTACCAAGACTATCACCAGCTCGTCAGTAGAATGCCGACGCTCGATCTACCCCGCATTAGACACTTTCATTCGCTCCATAGCTACCATTGGTGGCGTTCAGGGTGAAATTCGCGCAATTCAAATGCTGATGACCAACAGCTTGGCAATGCTAGCTGTGCTACCGGGCCAACACCTCGACCAAGAACAACCTGAGGACACGGCTACAGCGACGCAAGCCTACCCGTGGATGATCATTTATCACATGGCACGTAATCGCTGGTGCGCAAATATTCGACGACCGCACAAAAGTAACAATGTCATGTTCATCGTGGACATCGACCAGCGCGTTTTCTATCAGAAGTGTCATGATCCAGCTTGTCAAGCAATTGACTTCAGGTACAACGAATATCTCTACTGGCATTGTTTAATTACGCTTTTTCATAGCAGCTTTTTGTTTGTATGTAGGTCACCATCGCAACCGCTTCCTTCTCACATAGATCTCAGGGCAGAAGCAGCTACAGTACTGTACAACTGCTGATCGTTCCGTCGACGAGTACAGGACGAACAAGAATGCGTTGCATCGACACGTGTGATAATACGCTTTGTTCGTCTGCAGCAACTACGGGAATACTTGCACTGCAGCAACGATGGCGGAACCGATAATTCCAATGAGGCCGGTTGCAATGCTAAGCGCGGGGAATAGTTTCATGAGCAACCAACCCCCGCGATCATCGTCGTCGTCACCCACGGTCAATTTCAAGTGGCACGCTGCAGGCAGAATGAACAAGAGGGAAAGCCCGCCTACTGCACCGGTAGCGCACATAGCTTTCGCGATGGTGTATCGTGTGAAGATTGCGACCTGTGCGAGCGCAAGTACCGCTATAGCCGTGGCTAAAGTGCTTTTCCAACCGAAACTTGTCTGGGTTATAGCGACTCCTTTACGAGTACCAGACTTGCGTCGTCCTGTGTAGTTTCTGGATCCAGTCTGGGACCAAAACAGAACATCATCTTCTTCAGTGTGGTAATTTGTTCGCGAGAAGAATTTGAATGTGTGCCGAGAGACGACGACCTACAGCATTTAATACAGGCAAACGAGTATATCAATTCAGAGAAACAGATTCAGTGGCGAGATTGTTCATTACCTCGAGCGCAATGCACACGATGGAGCAGAAAGGTATCATGATCCAGTACGCCCAGCTATTCTTCGATGGCAAATCTCCCCCAGTGCTGATGTAATTTTGCAGTACATCGGCTCGAGTGTCTGACATGAACGACAAGTATCCACCAACACCAAACCCAAGCGCCCAGAAGATCGATATAAGTGTAGAACCGATGGATAGACCGGCAAATCTGCCGATTGAACGCTTTTGAAGGGCGTAGAATGAGTGAAATACATGGTGCGGACTCGCAAATGCTGTCGCCAGGATCGCCATTGAGTGACAAACTGCCGCGTGCATCGTGAAGTAGTCGCTTGTAATCCCCCTTGAGAACAGCGGCACGTCACGTTTGTGAAGAGCGGGCATGTTTGCCAGAACGAAGAAGCAGGCGACGAATAATGACAAGGCCACTGCAATGCATGATCGCTTCAACTTTGGATGCGAAGACCACGCCAAACAAAATGGAATCACCACCCCGACAGTCTGTGGACAAGCGATTCATTGAAAACACATCAGCATGACAATGAAAGTGGTATCACCCCAGTCGGCAGCAGCTTACCAAGAGCTCAGCAAACCGTACACGACCTCTAAGGAACCAGACCATGGATGGATACTTGGTTGCTGAGTCTGTGGAGTCGATGTCGTCCAGGTTCAAACCCAGCGCCTGACTGAGCAACACCGGCAAGTCTTGAAAGAGAATGGCGAAATACGTCGCGATGAGGCCGCCGGACACCGTGAGCTGAAGGAACCCCGAAGCGATGGCTCCCTTTGCGCCGAAAGCCATTGCAGCAAGCCCATGCAAAGAGTAGACTCCGTGGGAGATTCCAAGTTGGACAAGTCGCAGTCTCAAGGCGCACGCCACGAACGCGAAGATTGGCAGCAACACGAGTGTGAGCAGGAATCCGCCCAGCAAGAAGACGTACGGTAGCACGAGAGCCGTCGGACCCACACACCCTGCAGCCTGAATAATTGCAACGTGAAGAGCAGAGCAGTCTCCCGGTGCCAGATCACTGAGCTCTACAAACGTATCGGGCCCACCAAGTAGGTCGTCTTCATCTGCGCCGTGTCGAATCCCTCGACCATCGTGGATGGTGTAGGCGGACGCTTTAGACCCCGACTTGATGGTGGCGTAGGCGCGACTGGACTTCGAGGACCTCCCCATGCAGCTCGAGCAGCAATCGTTCGAACCACAAGCATCGAGTACTGTTGAAAACCATTGCCGGGATCATTAGTCGACGCCGCTTCGACGCGCGATCTTGACCATTGCGATCTTAGACGCAGTGCATGGTGTCCGTTCATCTGCGTCTCTTTGAGGTGCCGGCGAACCATATCGGTATATCATGCGTCGGCAACGACGAGGGCGATCGGTGCTGGTGGTGGCTGCGCTGCTTGGCGCGGCAGCGCATGTGTCAGCGCTGCCAGTGGATGTGGAGGCTGGAGACGCTGCGTTCCAGGTCGCAGCAGCTTTCGAGAGCGTTCCGGACGAGAACTCAACGGCTCTTCTGGATGAAGTTGTGATGCCGGCGTCACTAGAAAGTCAAAGAGCGGTGCCATCGCCACCGGATGAGGATTCGGAGCCGCGTGATTTGAGACCGGTCGAGGTGTCAACCGAGAAGCACCACCACTCAAGTAGCCTCCCAGTGCCCTATGGAGGGGCGATGGTCGCCGTGGAAGCTGCTGCGCTTCTTGTCGGCGGAGCAACGCTCATCGTTCTACTCATCGTCAAGGCCAAAGCACGCTCCGCAGTGACCCAGTACGAATACGACGAAGGTGCAATGGCAGCTTGCTTACATGTGAAGGTTGGTTGAAGATTGACTCGTTTTACCCTTGTCTACAACTTCATGTAGACTACATTGATCC
Source organism: Phytophthora cinnamomi (assembly GCF_018691715.1). Taxonomy (NCBI): domain Eukaryota; phylum Oomycota; class Peronosporomycetes; order Peronosporales; family Peronosporaceae; genus Phytophthora; species Phytophthora cinnamomi. Next base: position 650,461 of record NW_027150977.1, on the reverse strand, counting down.
GATGCTGCAGTCACTTCTCTACAGCGACATGGACTACGCTGCCATCTAGGGTGAACGAGAGGATCAGGTAGTTGCAGATCTTGTGCATGTTATGGCTCCACCCAAAATTCAGTTTCATGTTTCAGTTTGGTGTAAAACCATCAAGGCCGAAGGCCTCTTTGCAATTTTGATACACCGCGACTGCTAACTCGTCCGTCGTCACTTCTCGAATTTTTGCGGCGCTCTCCAATGCAAGTTTCATCAAGGCTGGTTCGTTGATACCGGCCGAGTCTTTCTGCAGCAGCATCGGAGTACCGACAATCTGTTGCACCTCGGCATCAAACACCTTCTCTGTACTTTCGACAGAGGGGGCTTGATCGGGAGCATCCGTCTCGAGCAACAGCGCTTCGAGGGGCAATTCCTTACAACAAGTAACAGCTTTTTTCATCTGTGGGTCCGTCAGTTGCTTGGCATTCAGCGAAAAGAAGACCTTTGCCCCTGGAAGTGCTAAGAACGACCGCATCATGTCCGGCGGGCCACTGTAAGAGTGAAATACCAGAGCCGGAGGCAGTTGACTGCCCCTACGCCCGACAGCTAGCAGGATCTCCAGAAGCTTGCCATAGTACCCCACGCAATGCAGAACGCAGGTCCGCCCCAGCTCAGCCGCCAGAGCCAACTGCGCTTGGAATACCGCTACCTGCACCTCAATCGGCACTTGTCGCCCCCGAGCGCTTTTGCACAACCCGATCTCCCCCACCTACACACAGCATTATCATCTGTCAGATGGATTTCAGGGCAACGAGGTCAAGGCAACTTCAACTTGAAGTTGCCTTATTTAGACGTACACTTGCTCCAGGATGGCGCGCCAACGTGTCCTTGAGTGGCTCCAGACCCTCTGAATCCTCCAGCGACAGCTCACCCGCCCACCATGGATGGAAGCCAAAGGCAGGCACTATTGTGAGCGAGCTATCGTGTTGTTCCTGCTCTATCAGACGCTCCAGAGCGCGCCAGTCCTGCTCGTGAGTGGCACACGACACCACGTGACTCACATGAGCATTGCGCGCTCTAGAGAGCACGCCGTCGAAGTTGCGACGGCTCAATGGAGAGATGATAGACCACAGTCGTTCGTCGTGCAGATGGCAGTGCGCGTCGATGAGCGGCGGCGTCATGAAGTAGCGGCGAAGTGTCGGGACCGAGGTGTGCAAGTGGTGGCGGAGCTGCCCGCCCATCCGAAATTCAAAAGTCGGGTTTAGGGTTTCGGTTCCTCTGTAACAGCATATAATTTCCTGTCAAAACGCTTAAAATCCTTTTCCCGCGGTTGAAGACCATCGAGGAAAAAATGAGTGGGAAAGGGAAGCAGGGCCGCGCCGTGTGGGGGCTCAACGAGGAGCAGGTGCTACTGGAGCTGTTCGAGAAGGCGCGACAGGACCCTGCGGCGCGCACGGGGCGCGGGGTGAAGTCGCAGACATGGTCGAAGATCGTCGAGGACCTCAACAAGCGCTGCAAGAGCACTTTCGTAGTTGGTGAGTTCGTTCATTTAGGGAAAATAAAACAACATCGCATACCTATTCCCTTTTTTCGAGATGAAATGAAAACTAATCGTTCTTGAAAACTTTCTGCTCCTAAAATCAGAGCAAATCAGGTCCAAGTATTCGCGTCTCATGATCGACTACGACCTGTTCGAAGAAGTGGGTGGGGAGGGCTCTCTGAGTGAGGAAGACTGGGAGAAAATCATCGCCAAGAAGCCCGAGCACGCGTCGAGACTTCGTCAATTCAAGGAGTCCGGGTGCCCCCACCTCGAACTGTGTCGCCGCATTGCTGAGAGCAAAGGGGGAGCAAATTCCACTACCCCACCACCTCGGGTTGCTCGGGCGAAGCGGTCGACTCGGTCGGACAGTGAGGCACCACCCAAGGCCAAGAAGGCTTGCGTTGAGGACACTCACGCGACTGGAGGGTGGGACCTCTATAAGGAGAAGTTACTGCTATTCCTGTGCTGGAGAGCGAAGGGCGAGCCGGGATTCTTCACGGACGGGTGGGCTGAAATGACCACGAGACTCAACGAATACTGCACGACCAACTTCACGATGAGTATGCGACGTTTTTTTGTGGGTATATTGGGTTGGTTGGTCGTTGATGTTGATGCTTTGGTGTGTCGTTTGACAATGCAGAGGAAACCAATGCCAAGTACGTGGAGCTGATGCAAAACTACAACCAGTTCAAAACTGCGACAGGGTTCTCGGGTGACCCGGCAACGATCCCCATGAGCGATATGGATTGGGAATGCCTCATGAGAGAGCGCCCGCAGCATTACATCAAGCTTGAAAAGTTTAAGGAGGCAGGCGGATTTCCACACGCAGAGGTCTGCAGTCTGATCAAAGGTGCGTCGGACATCTTTGCACGAGTCATTGACGTAAGTACTAACTCCATACACCTGTTGTTCTAGGAGACACACCAGCCAACGGGATGGGCCCAGCTAGTATTAGCGAGTATTTGTCGACCGGAGCTCTGCAGATCCCGGATCCAACCAAACCACCCGTCATCGCCAACAAGGCCCAGTCTTCGGCTCACGCGATCGCAAGTGCGCAGGCTTCACTGTCGGCTAAAGCTCTCTCGTACCTGCTGCCAGCGACGGCAAACATGGTGGCTGGTGCTGTTCCGCCTACTGCGAACGGATCCGCGGCGGCAACTGCACCAGGGGTTGCTACGACGCCAGTTGCCATGACGCAGGAGCTGCACGACAACCTCAACATGTTCCTGAAGACCGCCACGGCATATCTCGTGATGCTCATCAACGACCACAACCAGGACCGAGAGCTATAGTGCAACCGCCAGCTATCCCCTGGCCGTTTTCGTATCGTGTTGGGTGGGTGCACGTCGAGCATGCGTCGATTTTCCAGCGTTTTTATTTCCTTTCCTTGCAAGTAAATCGTCGCACCAGCGTCCACCAGTCCACAAAGTCTTCTTTTCCTTGTCAACGCAGCTCCCTATCAAATGTCATACCGTTGGAACCATACACCTACGGAACAGCCTAAAATATCCTTGAAGCCTGTCATTTTTCGGAAAGCAAAAATGAGCGTCAAGGTCAAGCAGGAGTGGGGGAAGCAGCGCGCCGTGTGGAGCCTCGAGGAGGAGCAGGTGCTCATGGACCTCGTGGACAAGGCGCGTCACGACCCCGACATGCGCACCAAGAAGGGCCTCAGGCCTCGCGGCTGGGACGCCGTGGCTGAGGAGGTCAACAACCGCTGCAAGAGCGCCTTTAACGCCGGTATACTAAAAGTTTATTTTTTTTCCTAACTGTAAAGAAAACTACTTATTAATATTTCATTATATTTTACGCTAAACGAATCGGAGCAGACCAGCTCAAGTCCAAGTACTCGCGGCTCATGATGGACTATGAGCTGTTCGAGGACGTCGGCGGCGAACGCTCGTTGACCGACGAGGCCTGGGACAAAGTCATCCAGAGCATGCCCGAGAACGAGAAGCGGCTGGCTCAGTTCAAGGAGTCGGGCTTCCCCCATGCAGATATCTGCCGCCGGATCGCGCTGGGCAAGGAAGAGCTGCCAGATCCCCGGCCTTGGGCTTCCTCCGTGGTGGCTGCGAAGCGGCCGAGTCCGTCCGACGAGGAGGAGCTGGCGCCTGAAGCCAAGAAAGCGCGCAAGAAGGTCGAGATGGAGACGGACGGTTGGGGGGCTCGGGAGGAGAAGCTGCTCATGTTCCTGTGCTGGAGAGCGAAGAAGGACCAGGAAAAGTTCATCGAGGAAGGCACCGAACCGTGGCTTGAAGTGACCAACGAGCTCAACAAGCACAGCAAGACCAACTTCGACGAGGGTACGTTGGATGCTGGTGCTTTGATGTTCATATGTGTACTGTGAACTTACCACAATTCTGACGGTGCGAATTCGTGTCCGTGTGCAGAGGATGTCAAGAGCAAATACTTGCAGGTAATGCAAGATTACGAACAGTTCAAGCGCACGACTGGGTTCACGGGCGATGCTGGGACGGCTCCGAGATACAAGAAGGACTGGGACCTGCTTATTAAAGAGCGTCCGGAATGTGCGGGAAAACTTGAGAAGCTAAGAGCTAAGGGTGGCTTCCCGCACGTCGAAGTGTGCAGTCTGATCAAAGGTACGCTTGTCGCTCCTTTGCGTTGCATGCTCGCTCCCATATTTCAGTGTGCACTCATATACTTGCTACTGTATTGTATTATCCATGTGTGGTGCCGCATTTGTTGGCAATTCAGGTGACAAGGCTACCGACGACACCGAGCCTGCAAGTGTTACGGAATATCTGGCCAAGGGCAAACTGCAGCACGTAAAAGCCACCAAGGCCCTCCCGTACATTCTGCCAGCAACAGCGAGCACCACGACCGCGCTGAAGCCGCCTGCCGCGCAGTCCGAACCAGCAGTCGGTACTACTGCTGCTGGTGCCGGCGCGGCGCCGGCTGCCTTTACCCAGGAACTCCACGACAATCTGAACATGTTCCTGAAGACCGCGACGGCGTATCTCGTGATGCTCATCGATGACCATAACAAAGGAAGCGGGATGTAGCGCGGCAGTTTGCTCTCATTTGGCCAGGGTATCGTGCACCAACTTCATCTGCTGTATGTTTTTCAGTGTTGTGCTTTCACGTGGCGATCAACAACGGTTTTTCGTTCGCAACTTGACACTCCAAACTGTGCCTTGCGTGTGCACTGGAATTGACTTCGCTCGCTAACGCCCACTGCATGCATATAGGACATCAAGTGAACGTCTTGAAGGGACCACCGTGGTAAAGTGGTGAAGATAGTGAAGAGGTGAAGATAGAGAGAAGGATGGCCAGTTTGAAGATGGACTACACAACGGTCCCACTGTCGCAACTTTTGGCCGCACCCTCCTCTCTGTAAAGTCCGCGCTTTCCCCGCACCCCGCTGTTTCTCCACACATCATCGAGAGGTCACAGTACTGCATCCCTCCTCACCGCGTCCGGCAAAAGTCCGTTCCAGTGCGCACCAAATGTCTTGACCAGCTACCGTGAAAGTCTCCATTATCGCAATAGAGCTCCTCGGTGCATGGCATGACGTCTCCCGGAGGCCGCGACGGCGACGGCGCGGCCGCGTCGCCGCGCTCGAGCTTCGTGCTGCTGGAGAGCGAGGAGCAGCTGTCCCCGCGCCTGCTGCGCAGCACGCACAGCGACGGCGGGCCGCTGCGAGGCCGTCCGGCGCCGCCGCGCGCGCCGCAGTCGCTGCACTCGCTGCGCCGTGTGTATCCGCCGCCCTCGTCCAGCGAAAGCGACGGCGCACGCAGCGAAGGCGGCAGATCCAACCGCCACCGCCGCCTGGACTCCATCAGCGACCTGTTCCCCATGACGGGGGCCGGCGTGTTCACGAACCCCGCCAACATCATGCCCACGCGCGAGGCGTCCATCCTCATCGACACGGACGTGCAGGCGGCGGCAGCACAGGACGCGACGCACAGACTCGGCATGCAGCCGGCAGGTGCCTCTATTTTGCACGCGGTGCTGGAGCAGAAGGCGGAGGGCCGCGGCAGCAGAGTCACCAGCACGACCAACGCGTCGGGCCGCAACGCCTCGTTCGAGGGGGACCTGCTCGCGCAGAACACCCCGAGCGAGAACACCAGGTCGCGCAGCAGCTTCCTGGACGGCATCCCGCCCATGGAGCCGGCGGATCGAGGCACCCGCTGGGTATTGCGGCTGCGCAAGTGCTTCCAGGGCCAGTGCCGCCACTTCCACCGTTGGCGCCCGAAGCAGAGACTCGTGTCGCTCTGGAGACGCATGATGCCCAATTGGGACTCGCTCATGCTGAAAGGGACGCTGGCTCTCGCTGTCTTGAGTGTGCCCGTGGCGGTGGCCATCGCCGCGGTGCTGTCTCAACAGGCCCCGCACAACGTGCACATGGTTGCGCGGTGTGCAGTGCCGGGAAGTATGGAGAGCTACTCGGCGTCGACGGCGTATGTGGCGGGTGTCATGATACCTGCCATGAACAACTTTGTGTTTTTGGTCGTTTCGTTCTGGCTCGGGATGCTTTGCAGCCGGAGTCGAAAGCGAGTGCTGCGAAGCGCGCCTTACAGCATCAGCTCAAATCTGAGTACGTTGTCGAGTTGACTTGCAGGTATGAGAGGTACCTCACGTTTATTTTTTGTTTGTCTACGACCATAGAATCGGCGTTCATGCTGCCATGCTACGAAGCGATTTGGTACACTATCTCGGCACTATCGGCTGTCGGGTTGGTGATGTACTTCGTCAGCTTTCAAGCTTACAAGAGCGATAGTGACAAGACTTACAGTGCCTTGAGAATCGAAGACGACCCTGGTTACCCGTGCAGTATTGTTACGATGCCGTCTGTGTGGGTGCTGCAGCTGCTGCCAATGCTTATGATCCAGCGCAGCGTTTCGCAAGAAGCGGTGCTACGTGCAATCCTGTACTCCGGCGGTGTGTGCGTTATCTTTGTGATATGCAACATGACTCTCTACAACGTTGGACATGATATCGCCGACACTATTACGATGGTCATCTACGTTCTTCTGCTCCTGTTTTACTGCTGGGCAAAGTTTGTCTTCCACGCGCGAGCTACTTTCGACTTTTTCTTCGTCGCCGCTGTGATTACTTCCATCATGAACATCATAAGCTCCATCATGGGGCTTGTCAAGGTTGACGCGACCTCCACGCTACCAATTATACACTGCGTAGTCTATGGGCTAGACTCGCTGATTGTCGTGGCAGTCCTACTCTCACTGCGTGCCGATACTAGATACTGGCTGGCCATCGATGACAATGGATCGGGCGCAACGGCGTCGTCAAGCGCAATGCGTCGTTATATGGATTTACTATCGGAGCGCGGCATGATCACGAATTTCTCCACGCGAACGTCAGTGTACGACGTGCACCACATGATTGAGGAACACCGACATAACGTTGTGGACTTTTCCGCGCTTGCGCTGGACTGTATTATCGCGCAAGGCGCAACATCCATCGTAATGCGTGGAACACTGCGAAGGAGCACCCCCGTGCCTATCGCCCTAAAGATTTACACCGATGTGCAGGTGACCAACGAAGAAGTGCAGCGATTTTCACGAGAAACTGCGTTGAACGTGCAGTTATCGCACCCGAATGTGGTTCGATTCTACGGTCTTTGTGTAGTGCCACCATCTATCTCGCTCATTTTTGAGTTCTGCGAGTATGGAGCTCTTGACGTGACATTACGTGAAAACCCCGAGATTTGGACACTCGCGGCTAAGCTCAAGGCGTGGCTGGATGCATGTCGCGCCGTTGCCTACTTGCACAGCTTTTCGCCCCCGCTACTTCACCGTGACATCAAAACAGACAACTTTCTAGTGGGTCAAGATTTCCTGATCAAGCTTGCGGATTTCGGCGAAGCTAATTTGTTGCGACCACGAACTGACGGTACCATGACCATCGCCGGCACTGTCGACTACATGGCGCCTGAGATGATCAAGGGCGGCAAGACAGCTCGCTACGGAACCGCAGTTGATGTGTATAGCCTTATGATTACACTTTGGCAGATCATGGTGCCTTCGCGAAGTCCGTGGGAGTCCAAGTCCCATCTTGAAGTCTACCGCTCTGTGGCAAACGGCGAGAGACCCCCATTATTACCGAGCATTCCAAAAGCATGCGCGGAGATTCTCGAAGCCGGCTGGGCCGCCAACCCCAGCGATCGTGTTGCTGTCGAGGACATCATCCCTTCTGTCCACCGTCTTTGGCTGCTTGCAATGCATCAGAAGCCACTCAAACGCACGAAGCATTGAAGTGCTCGCACTGTGCATACCTAACTTTTTACCCAGACGACACTGAGTTGGAGCCTTTATCTATATTGTAATTTCTTGTTGAATGAAAACCATTGAAAGGTTAACGGATGCGTTTCATTCCGCACACCATTATAAGGTCAAAGTTCCGTTAATGAGCGTGGAGGGTCCGATGGTACCGCGCCGTCGGCATCCCCCTTTTCGCGATGCCGGTGCTTGCGTGACGAGCCGCTCTTTTTGTGATGTGAGGACTCCGCGGTGTCGTTCTCTTTCTCTTTTTTTTTCTTCTTGCCAGTCTTCGACTTGCTTTTGCTTGAACCGTGGGGTGTAGAGCTGCCTGTCAGCGATTTCGCGGATGTGCCTTGCTTTCGAAGTACTTTGTCACGTTGTGCCTGCCGCTGCTTAGCTTGAAGCCTTTTCTTACGCTCTTTCTCCTTTACCTGCATTTGGTTCCAGTCTGTGTCGAAAGCTTGCGATTCAACTTTGCCCAGGACCGATTCGTCATCCACCGATACGTCTTCGGGGTCGTCAACGCTACCATCTACAGAAGGAGCGGTTGACGATGGCACCGACGACGTCACATATTTACCGAGCTCGAGATTATCGTCCGCCGAAGATGAAGGTGACGGAGACGACAACTCCACGTGCTCTGAGACGGAGCTACCGGTCTGATCATCAAGAACAGACGTTCGCTTCTTCGGGGCCTTAATCTCGAAGCTGAAACCCCCGTCCTCATCCGGAGAAGACCCTCTGTCGTCGTCCTCGCTGCCAACATCCTCCCTCTCGTGGTCAAAAGTCTTAGAATTCATCGGTGCAGTCATTGACAGGAAATTTACGTCACCAGATCTGTCAAAAATGTCAAACGTAGCACCTAATTCTCGGAGTGGCTCAGCCTTCTTTGCTTCAGTGTGTACCCCGATGGAATTTGATAAATCGTCAACGACAGGGTCATTATCTCGAGTCAAGCCGGAATTCTCTATCGCGCCACGTGCGGCCGTTGTAGTTGGCTCGTCGAATTCGGCGGAGACCCCGATTGGAGTCAAGTCTGCATCATCACCATCTTTTCCATTTTCAATCGGCGAATTTTTTAAACGTGATTCAGCGTTCTGGCCTTCATCAACTGGACCTAACAGAGAAGATAAGTCTTCATCACCAGTCAGGCTAAAGTCCGCAGTCTCATTCTCTAACGTGGTGACTGACATCCAGTTAGATGCTGCATCCGCAAGAAAACCACTCGAAACTGAAGCGGTTGCCTCCTCGTGGTTTACATGATCATCCAAGCGAGTGCCCAGTAAAGTGGGCTCCAACGCCATATCATTATCAGCACTAACACTTTCGTCAGAATTTACCGATGAATCAAGCGGGTCTAGACGAGATTTACGCCTTCGCGTCTTGGTTTTCCGCATCTTTTCCCAGTTGATTTCGAAGTCCTCATCTTCTTTAGCTTCATCCAGACTTATCTTATTTAGGTGACCACTGAATTCTCTGCTTGTAGGTGCCACAGAGCTTGCGTTGACCACTGGATCAAGTGCATTACCACCTTCTTCTTCAGATAAGAATCCAGAAGAAGATTGAGTGAACGAGAAACTTGGATCCTTTGTAGTCTGTGCAGATTGGGGCTCCACCATCGAACTAGTGTCTTTTTCAACGTTGGTATTTTCTCCACCGTAGAGTTTAGCCACATCATGATCATCAGATGTGTCGAATAAAGCGTCAATCGGATCTTCCTCTTCAACTAGTTTTTTCACAGGTTTGAAAACAGGAACAACATCAACTTGTAGTGGCGTAGTGAGCAGATCATCGGACTTGGCAGTGGTCAATTTGACATCAACACTATCCACACCATTGTTGGTATCCCGTCGAAAAGATTGCTTCACGCGCCGTCCTTTTAGTGACGCAAACTCTGGATCGCTGTCAGATTCAACTTTCGTTGCCACAAAATCATTGATTTTGCGACTCGAGCGACGTCTTGACTTCTTGGTTTTGACTTTTGCTGGCTGAGGCATAAAATCTCCATCATTGTCGCTACTCTCTCCTTGACCCGCCTCGGCTTTTGCTGCTCCGGTCTGGAAGAGAGCTTCGTAGCTAGTTGCACCACCAAGCGTTTCTGCTTCGTTCGGACTGTCTTCAAATAGATCAGCAAACGAATCTTTGCGCTTCTTGACATTTTTCTTTTTGCTACCAGGCCTGTGTTTGCCTTCCCGATTTGGCGGCGGCCGAACAGATGTAGAGTATGGATCGCTTGGCTTATCATTCTCTTCATCGCTGCTGTCGTTGTCGAAAATGCTCTCCTTGCGACCACTTGATTTTGCTGGACTTTTATGCGGTTTTGCAATTTGGCTGTTGCCTCCACCCCCTTTACGACTTCGGATCAGCTGTTTCAGCGCCGCCAGCTCGCTTTCCAGAGAACTAATCTTGTCTACAATGATTTCCGCGACTTCATCATCAACTTCCTCGCCGCCCGCATCCTTGGAAACGACAGAGTTGGCAGTTGGCGGCCGCACAACTGGTTCAGAGAGAGCATAGTAGTTGCGTCCACTAGTTCCGGAAATTATCATATCTGGGACCGCCTGCGGCGCTTCTAACTCTGTTGATTCTGATCGACTGACAGGTCGAGCAGCTACTGCGCGAGGTGGAACCCGTGCTGCGACGTATCCACCCGTTGTCGGATCAAATACATAATCATTAGGCTCTTCAAACTCGGCGAAAAAATCATCAATTGACTCCTTGCGCTGGGGCTGTTTCGAAGTTGCGCTGCGCTTCAAGTCGTCCATAATGTTGCCAAGCGGAGCAGGTTGAGCTGGAGAAGCATTGTACTGAAAAGATGACCCACGGTCCTCATCATAGCCAGCGCGAGACTGAAGACTCGTCGGTACTGCGTATGTCGCAGTTCCAAGTCCAGGGGCTGATCGGACATTACTCCAAGTAAAACCAGATTCACCCGCGTCTTTACGATCATCCAGTAGTGACATTGCTGCAGATTGCCTCCATGTCTCAGTAGAGTCGATGACTGAACGGGCAGGGGGTTGAACAGATTGCGATTCAACCTCAAACGAAAGCTCGTCAGCTTCATCAATAGATCTTCTTTGATCAAACCGAGAAACACCAACTGCAGAAGCTCCGATCGCCACTCGACCTGCAGCGGTAGTCGCTGCCCATCCATTTGCACCCGTCGAGCTGAACCGGTCAGTGGATGCATTGTTTTTCGGCGATTCAAAGAGATCATCAAATGTCCCCCGACGCTTACGCTCTGGCATTCGCTGAGCTACTTCACCGGTCTGGTTAGATCCACTAACCTGAGTAGGCATTGAGGCTTCAAAGCGAGCGTGGGCTTCGTTCGAGTCGACATATCCAGCCATAGAGAAGCGAGCGTTTTCTTGAGGAGCTGATTCTTGAGTATCCACATAATAGTCCATCACAGTATGTCGTTCCAATCTACCTGTGGCTGCCTCATGCACGCTACCACGGGTAATCTGGCTGATGCTTGTTACAGACGGGTTGGTGTTCTCGGTGTCATTCATTTCTGGTGGGGCCACAGAAACCGTCGGCGGTGCCTTTGCCGGCTTCGGGGGTGTGGTAGTCTTCTCGGTTGTTTTGGACCCCATACCAAAGAACCGCTTAAGCGCTCCGGTAAAGCCGCCCTTTGCGTTTCCATGATCTCCGGCAGTACCCCCAGCAGTGCGACTACGTCGTTGGTTTTCTACGGGAGAGTTCGACGTATGTGAAGGAGGGTCCACGATGCTGTACGAGTCTTGTTCACTTGAGAAGCGGTGCGGTGGCACTGTCGGTGGCAGCGCCGACTCATTTACCCAAGCCATATCCTTGGCGAGTTGTTGTTTCTGTTGTTCCTCCTGCTTGCGCTGAACTTCTCGCTCTGCGAGAGTTGCCTCGAAGAACCCCGGCGAATCATCAACGACTAATTTGTCGGCATCGTCGTCATAAAATGTAGGCTGAGCAGGAGTAACTACGGTGCGTGGCATGGCAGATGCCAGCATACGAGGTTCATCTTCCGACGAAAAGGAAGGATTCAGTTCATCCAGCGTCATGTTTTCATTCCCTCGAGCCCGAGGCTTGCTAGCCTTGCTTTTCTTCTCTGTCTTGTTTGTTGTAGACTCACGGCGCTTCGTTCCGCTGAAGATATCTTTCAGATTGTCTTTGAAAGTATGGCGTGGCTGAAAATCCCGCTCATAACTTGTGCTTTCATCGGTAGTGGTGTGTTGAGAGTGTCTGTCATTCGGTCGCGCGCCGTCATAGCTGGAAGGAGCAGCGCTTGCTTGTTGCTTTGGTCGAGGCATAGCAACTGAGCGAACATTATCGTGGCCAAGCCCGGGTCCACCCACGTCATCATAACGGAATTGATCGGAGATGTAGCCCTTGGCCGTGATTCCCGCAGTCAGTCGACTGGGTTCAACACTGTGATTCGCGTAAGTCGTAGTAGTGGCCTGCTGTTTCGGCCTCGGCATCTCAACGGATAAGTCGTCGTCGTGTCCAAGACCTGGTCCACCCACATCATCATAACGGAATTGATCGGATATGTAGCCCTTGCCCGTGATTCCTGCAGTCAGTCGACTGGGTTCAACACTGTGATTCGCGTAAGTCGTAGTAGTGGCCTGCTGTTTCGGCCTCGGCATCTCAACGGATAAGTCGTCGTCGTGTCCAAGACCTGGTCCACCCACATCATCATAACGGAATTGATCGGATATGTAGCCCTTGCCCGTGATTCCTGCAGTCAGCGTACTACCAGTCATGGGCACAAGCACTGACGGTTGTTCGGTTGCGGGCGTGATAGTATACGTATCGTTCACTCGATCCCCCCAGCCTGGTCCCTTTGACCCAGAACCTTCTTCATCCCGGCCAGCCCCGCTACCACGAGCTCGCGTACGTTGATCCGGCACATCCGTAAACCAATCGTCATCTGCACCATCAAACAACGCCGCTCCATTTGTCGTCGGTTTCTCCTCAACACCATCAGCCTGTCGCCGCGAGACCTTCATCGTCTCAATTGGCACCGCCGTCCCTGTCTTCTCCAGCTTCTCTCTCTTCTTCCGTTCCTTGCGCTCTTTCTTCTCCTGCTTTTTCCTAGCCTTTTCGTCGTCACCATTATGCTTAGGAGTAAATGCATTTGCCAGCGACGAGCGCAGATCAGTTTGTTGCGCACCCGGAGTGGACGACGCCGGCGTCACCTCAGCAGCTGATGGCCGGCCGTCATCGCTCGAGTCGTCGAACAAATTCGACGCCGTGTCTCGCTGCTGAGCCCCACCAGCACGAGCCTCCCGGTCGTAGGCGTCCTGCTCCGCCAGCAGCTGGTTGTTGCACGTGGCGCACACCCGGTGCTTGCGGTGCGAGAACTCGAAGAACAGGAACGACGAGCAGTCCGAGCACATGACGCGGCCGCAGTGGCGGCAGTGGTGTTTGCGCCTCACGAGCGAGAAGTCTGCTCTGCAGAGGCCGCACTTGCTCACGGCCACGTCCGACTGCCACTGCACGTCGAACAGCTCCTGGCTGTCCTTGCGGCGCGCCTTGCCGTGTCTGCGGCGCCGCTTGTCCTGCTTCCCGGAGGCCGCCAGGTCCGTCGCGTTGCTGGCCGCAGAGCCCGCTCTGTCGCGCGCGTAGGACCTGGACACGACGCTGCTGGAGCCCGCGGGGCTGCGCGTGGACGGCCGTCCGCCCGGGGTCGACGGCTGCGCTGCGGACGGCGGAGAATTGCGCGGCTTCTGCGGCCGAGAGGGCGACGGCGCGGCCGGAGGGGGGTTCCCGTACAGATCGTCGAACTCGCCGTCGTCCTGCAGCGTTTCCAGCGAGAAAAACACGGGCGTGGAGGTGAGAGACAGGAGAAGAAGATGAGCACGCAGACGTGGAGCCTAGAGGAGGCCTACCTCGTCGAAGAACGGGTCGCTCATGCCGCCAGGAGCTCGGGCGAGCAGCGCTCTGCTCTTTTGTTCTCTTTTTGGGAACTGAAGAGCTTGAGTTGATAGGGCAACATTAACGCAACTTGAGCACAACTTAATTTTGACTTCAACATCAACTGGTCAAACCAAGCGTCGAATGTCCGAGCGCAGCTGCAATTGGATGCGTAGCAATGCTGAGTTCGCACTTGCGTCGCCCTGTAGCAGCAGGGGACAGTCGCGACCGGCTAATTTGAGCACCATAGTACCAGGTAAGGTATATTGCAGCTATACCAACTTTGCCGTAGCTCTACCTAAAAAATAGTATAACTAACGTTAAATACAAGGGATCCATCCGCCGCTCGTTTGTCAACAGTCGATTCGGGATGGCCAGCACTTTACAATCTCCCTGCCAGACCCATGCCCACTCCTTCCTTCTCCAGTCACTGAAAAAGACGAAGACGTGCGCGGTGGCTCTTCGAAGTTGATATGTTTTGCCGCCAGGACTCGACGAGCACCACCTGCAATTGCTGGTTCCCGCGAGTGAACCCCGCGTCGGATAGTTTCACTGCTGGAGCTCTCGTACGGCAAATATGGGGAGGGGTTTTTGGCGACGTTCTCGCGCACTTTGAGGTGTCGAACCACATGTTGTGCTCCAGCAGAAATTTCGTCAGCTCCGCCAGGTCAGAGATATTGAGTGGCTATCTCCTTAGGGGTAGGTGTGACTACAATCCAGCGCTCTATAGTATGGAGGACGGCGTCCCTCCGTGGTTGGAGTGGATCGTAGATAGCATTTTGTCAAAAAGTCAGTCAACATTTTGCAGCAGCCGTGGAGTCACCATATCTACTAGTGGAGCTGGGGGAAAGCGCGAACACAACTCTAGATTGCTGTCGATCTGCCCGTCCGGCAAATACTACTCGCGCGTACGCGCCGAAACAAAGGGAGTTCAAGGCTCGGTGCGATCGCAAAGGCTTCCACGAAACTACACGTTACCAGGTCACAGTATCCAAGGTGCATCTTTTTCTTCAAGAGGAAGTTGTAGATCGCCAAGTTCGTGTCAAAAAGTCTGCCCGCAGAGTCAGCGTAGCTACAGTTGAAATGTATGTAAGCGCTCTGTCGGATTTGTACAACGACCAGCACAGCAGGGAGCAAACGCACACCCGCACCCCCGCAACAGCCTCATTAAGGCTCTCCTGACTTCGTTGGAGCGCGAGAAACACGAAAAGAACAAGCGTGAGTACGTTGATCGCGGTATTGGGTCTCTATTAGATGGTTACTGCACTACTAACGATCTCGTGGCAATCTCTCGCTATTACATGAACTTGAATACTGGTGGAGACTTACGAAATCGCCTCAGCCATTTCTTGTGTCATGCCTGCCTTCTGCGAGGCGAGTCTGCGCGTAACATGGAATTACCTGATCTTTTCAGGGTGGAGTTGGAGCATGAGGGCTTCACAGAATGCAGAGCGCTCGTGATGATTATGGAGCAAGGTAAAACGAATCAATTTGGCCGCCGCGAGTTTGGCTCTTGCATTCGACACTACAATGTCGAGATTTGTCCTATCGGAGCTCTCGCTTTGTATTTTTTCTATCGATGGTGTGTGCAAATGGAAGCAATACCAGACGTTCTGATCCCACACAATTGGTATGATAATAAGGTGCTCAAGTCAGGAAAAGAATCAAACAATGCGCTGCCTTACCGGGATCATTACGACGCAACCGTGAAGGCTTTCACCACTCTGGGCTTGCACTCTAAAGCAAAGACCCATGCGGCGCGAGGGTCTGGGTCCAGAATGGCTGAGCTGGCAGGGGGGACAGAATCTCAAATTAGACGTTTAGGCAGATGGAATGCAACAGCGATGGAGGGATGTTACCTGACTGCACTGCCTCGTGAAGCAATGCGTTCGTTGGCTGGGTTTTCGCCAGATCGCTGCGCCATTTTCTTGGAGCGGGCAGCACTCACTCCGCCCGATAGCCTTCAGCGCGAAGTATTTCCTTTTGTGGAATATTACATGACAGCCTACAACCAACAATCAGCACCGCACGTTGCCACAGGGGGTTTCTTAACTTGTTACTGTACCTTCGGGTTGTCCTCTTGCAAGAATCTGTGCTGCTGCGCAAGCTTCATCCCGCTCACAAAGTCTGGTCGCACTCTCTGTTCAGCTCCGGCGGCTTTAAAGAATTCACCGGGGAATTGAAAACCAAAATGCTAAACGATCAGTCGCCGCAAGTGAAGCAATTACACGAAGTGGTACCGGACTTGATGGATCATCTGAAACAACAGCAGCAGCAAGTGATATCACACATCGATAACAAGGTCAGTGAACTTCAAAGGTCAGTGGTGCATGTTCAAGAAATGTTCACCCAAATTACCTCCGGCTCTGCGTCTGTCCGTCTGAGCGTCGCCTGGGGAGCTTCTAGCAGCGCACAAGATCGTTCTGGCTGTACCGCGGAATCGACAGAAACGCATCCGCGTCGCACACCACTTCCAGCTTCGTACAAGCTCCTCAGATCCATCAAGACTGTGCACCAAGTGTGACAGGAATGGGAGGTCGGAATAAATGGGGGCCCTGCCGTGCGTAAACTTGAAGAGCAACTTGGATCGAGCTGGCGCAGCAACGCAGCCGAAAACGATTCTTCTTCCGCAGAAAACGTATAATTGACCGAGTTATCCTGATGGCACAACAGCAACACGTCACTTATGAGCAAGCAGTATGCATGCTGGAGAATCAGAGAACACAATCGCACCTAACGTTGAACGCAGTGAGCGAGAGTCTAAAAGGTAGAGACCTAGGCCACACATACACTGTAGCGTTAGTACACTTGTCGCCGAACTATATTCACGCTCAATGGAGACTTACATGCTCATCTGCACCGCCGCGCGCGAGGCCATCATCTCGTCGTCGCCGAAGCCTCTCCTCCTGGCCCGCTGGTGTCGGTCTGCACCGCCGCGCGCGGGGCTCTTCGTCGCCTCCCTTCTTTTTCGCGAATGACAATATTGGGGTTAAAAATGTGCTAAATTTTATGATAGCAGCTGTTATCCAGAGGGTGACACTTCTGATAACTGAGTTATCAGAGAGACGGCACGGCGACGAGGTGGGGGACGGCGCGCTCTTTCACTTCCGATAATGAGTAGTATAATGGAAAGTTCTCGTCACTGAACTTCTGCGTCGAGAACACGAGTAAAGGCGACCAAGTCAGCTGCAAGTGCAATGACCTCAAGTGGGTCACACAAACCTACCTCAAGTTGCAAAGCACGATGACGCTAGATCAGACGATAGATCAGTCCGCCAAGTATGAGGTGCCCCCTTTGCGGTGAAACATATCTGATTTAAAACCCCTGAACATCAACAACGTTCGCGTGGTCTGCAGAGCTCGTTTCAAGGCCAGAAACCGCTCGTAAGGGTTCATATTCCTGCAGAACAAACCAATGAAGGTCTTATGTACCACCTCTGCAACAATCCCAACAAGGCAAATAGTGAGCAGGAAACGGCTAATCACGTCAGTAGAGGTGGGACCTGATATGACGAGTGCTAAGGAAGAAGATGAACCGTAGACGATGCTACGTGGTCAGACAAAGCAGGTGAACGCCTGGTCCGTCACATGTAGTTGGCACGTGCATTCCGGCTGGGACTTGGGACATCTCTCATCGGAGCGCTTTGAGAAGAAGTATAGTCCCAATTTCTTGTTGGATTTTGCTGCTACAACGTTTTACGTATCACGAGCTTTTGCGAAGGCGAAGAAATTACAAAACCACGTGTACACGAGCGAGCGATCATGGTGACTACATTAGTGAAGCTGTCAAGGGGTTGATGAAAATAAAGGTTTGACGGGTTGGTGGCCCTATGTGGCTGTCGTATCTGACATCCCGGATGAGTTTGATTGTTCTCTTGAGATGCCAAGTCTTGTAGATTCGTAACTGTAAATCGACTGGAAACATCGATGCTTCAAGAAGACGCCTCCAGTAGAGCTACAACGACGGAAATTTTGCCCCCCCCCCCCCAGCTGGAAGCTTGGTCCAATTAAGGTTCTGGGCTTCACTGAGCTATGGGCATCGAGAGTTCGCCACTGATAAGCCGTGATTCCCGTGAGCCGTCTTGCCAGAAACGGAGTTGGAATACGAAACCGAAGCTTCTGGAAGACATGAAGAAACTTTTAATGTGAAAGGAAAAAATACCAAGATTGTGGCAATGTTTACTCTTGGTGTGACTCGGAAGGAGTCCAAATGAAGTACACCACACGGAAGACACTGACGAAATTTCTACGTTTATCAACAAAGCTTGAACACGAACATGATTTCATGATTCTCCTATCAAGGGATACGATTAAGGAGATTCAACATAACCTCAAGCGAAATGGCGAACCAGAAAATGCCGGGTCGTTGAAACCAGAGCGATTTATGTCCGCAATTTGAGAGTCGCTCAATATGTGGCACGAAGGTAGCGAAGCACTCGCTTGGAGATTGCGTAATTCTCTTTCGTGTAGCTACTGGCATGGCGACTAAGGCTTCGGACTGCATTTGCGACATCAGGTCTGCTGCACGTGGCCAAATACTGCAAATCACCGACTAATTCTTGGTAGGGCAGTGACGGATGATTCACTTTTGTTGTATTAGTTTCAATAGCCGGATCCTTCTCGTTCATCATTTGAGGGGATCGCACCGTTCGAGCTTCCGTCATATGAAAACGGCGCAGAATTTTGTCGATGTACGCGGTTTGAGAGATGCACAGTAGTTCACCGGGTTCGTAATGCACTTCCATTCCCAGAAGTGACGCACACAAATCTTTCAAAGCGTATTCAACCATCAAATCAGCGATTACTTGGTCGATGTCATGAGACTTTCCAACGATAATTATGTCAACTACGTACACTGTGATGAGAGTGATCCGTCCGTCAATGTACTTGTTGTAGAGTCCGACATCAAACGTGCTGCGATTAAAGCCGAGCTTCACCAGCGACTTGTGAAGCATTTGATACCACAAACGAGCCGCTTGTTTCAGCCCATAAAGTCCTTTCAACAGCCAACACACCCGGCCGGTGCCCTCGTCAAAGCAATCAGGCTATTGCATCAGGGTAACGAACTTCTTCAGCACTGTGTTCAGGAACGCAGTGTCAAAATCGACATGCCTCGCATCGAGTTTCAGTATAAGAGCAATAAGTAGCACCAGCAAAATTGTGATAACTCTCACCACGGCTGCATACGTCTTGAAATACTCAACACCATAACGCTGCTTGAAGCCGTGTATCACCAGACGCGCTTTGTACCGCAATATTTTGCCGTGCTCGTCTCGTTTCACACGCAATACCCACTTTGAAGTGAGAATCTTGACAGGATGTCCTGGCGATGACTTCGGTGGGTCAATCAGCTTCCAGGTGTTGTTCCTACGTAATGCATCATACTCAGATTGCATGGCAGCCCACCATTCGTCTCTCTGAGGCGAGCTGAGAGCTTCTTCGACCGTCGCCGGATCTCCGACAATTTTCTCTTCCACCATCAGCTGGTAATCTCGAAGTCGAACGTTGGGAGTTCTCACACGGGAAGACACTCGAGTTGCTGGTGGTGGGGGTCCTGCTGCTTGCCGTTGGCGCCGCAATTGACGCCGACGTGGTGCTAGGGGCTGAGCTGACCCATGTGCTTGTGCCGCACCATGTCCAGTCGCTCGCGTGTCGTGAACTTCGTCCACTTCCGACTCGTCGCTACTCGACGAAGTCGCTCGCCCGGGCCCGTGCGCGTCGTCCATGACCGCTGACCCTCCGTGACTCGAAGTCACTTCCTTTGGTAGACTGTCTTCCACCGCGCGATTAGCACCATCACGCTCACTGTCCGTTGCAATGTATTCCACCGGTAGTGGCTCATACGGAATCTTCTCGCCCTGATGTCTGCCCACCAGGCGTTTGTTCAAATACCTGCTACTGACGGTTGCATCTTCGCGGAACTGCACGTCTCGAGCTTCTACAATCTTCCCCGTCCGCAAATGCTACAGTCTGTAGCCTGTTGTTGAGCGCGCAAACCCCAGTAAAAGCGCCGGATCTGCTTTCGGGCTCAACTTGTGCTTTCGCACCGCTTTCGGTACGAATACGAATCCAATACAGCCACATACTCGAATCTTGCTGATGTCGGGTTTCTCGCTAAAGAGTTTCTCCGACGGATTCCTGCCCTTAAGTGCCCGCGTTGCATTCATGTTGTCAATGTCTACCACATACTGCAGCACTTCAGGCCAAAGTTTTTCCGGCAGGTCGGCAGCATGCATCGCGGCGCGTATCTTGTTCGCCAATACTCCATTGAGCTTCTCGACGATGGTTCTCGGGTGGGTACGAACTTGATCCCGTATAGTTTCAGGAATGCTTTGAGTTCGTTGTTTACAAATTCGCCCCCCGCCATCACTTGTAAATGTCTTGATCTTGTGGCCTTGTGCGAGCAGCTCCGACATGAGAGTGATCGAGTTCGCGTTAGAGTCGATCTTGTTCTTGAGCGGATACACCCATTTGTACCTGGATCCCTCGTCCCGGATCAGCTGGAAGCACCGATAGTTGTTCACACCAGGGAGATACTTCTGCATATCACAAACATCGAACATCAAGCGCTCATAATTAATCTTAGTGCGCTTGTTAGCAGCTCTTGCTTTGTACGACATGCGCTTCCTTTTAGCGCCCATACAAGTCATGCACGAAAACTTCTTCTTGAACAACTCGACAGGTATCTCCATGCCCGTAACCACGCCGCGATCCAACATTCATTTGATGGTAGCCACATTTAAATTTCCTAACCGCTCGTGCCACCGCATAAGGGGACTAGCATCGTTGTCAATAGTCGTCATCACCACGTCTCCTTGGGAAGGCACCTCGGTAGTGTACAGCCAATAGTGATGACCCTTCTTTACGAACTCGAGTCGTTCCTGACCACGGTCCAGCCAGCATCTGCGAGGCAGCACCGAGGAAGGAGAAAATGACGGGACCCAGCCTGCTTGTTCCATTCTGCTAAGACTGATAAAATTGACTGACCCCGAGGGGGAATATTCCACGTTCTCCAACTTGATGTGAACGACATCTCCATTGCCACGACCTGGGCGGGAATTGCACGCCGTGATCAATACCGATCCACGAATTACTCCTTGTGGAATTTCACCGGTCCAAACCTTGAATATTACCTTCGATTTCTTGCTGCTATAGAACCGTTCTTGATCAATGCAAACATGCGTAGTGCTCCCGCAGTCTAGCATCCAGGAGTCTGGCGCGCCTTCACGAGTGTGGTCAGCAGCCATTCCTAGGGCAGGGATTTCTTGTTCATCATCGTCGTCGTCGTCGTTGTCGCTGCTGCTGTCGCTTCTCGATCCATCACTGGGGACGTCCGGAGCGTTGCCGTTCAGCCACAGCATATACTGGATCACCCCAGGCTTCTTCTTCTTCTCTTCGGCAGGGTTTCCTGTGTCTGCGCTTTCTTCAGCATTTTTCTTGGGCAGCTTGGTAATTGTCTTCGCCTCTTTTTCACCCCCCCTGTACCTTTTTTTCGAATTTTTCTTAAAGTGCCAGCAATCCCGCTTGAAGTGTCCAGGCTTTCCACAGTGGAAACATTTCCTCTTCTTACGAATACTTCCGTCATTCTGGGGCGACTATGTGGGGCCTCCAATTCATCACCACGCCGTTGCAATTTCGCGATCCACCAACTTGCTCCGCTATGCGTGTCCGCTCGTCCTTGGATCACAAGGCACTGGCGACTTGGAGTCGTGTAGGCGGATTTCCTTGGCGCATAGGCAGGTCAAACTGGTCCAGCAATTCAGAAGAGTCACAGCCACGCCCATCAGGAGCCGCTGGGGGCCATGCCGTTGTCAGTAATGCCATGCTCCGGGCCCATGTTGCGCAGCTTTTGCCGAAGTTGTGTCATTGTTGTGATGTACTCGGCCAATGACTGCCCATCTGTATGATAGGTTTGATACAACTGCCGGCGCAGCAGTACTGCATAGGAGAAGTCGCGTTGAGTGTTGTCTGCTACCAGTGTATTCCACATTCCCGCAGCCGTTGCCATTTGACACACCTTGGCAGCATCGTCATTTTTGCATCCGCGCAGGCCGCGCAGGATGGCCGCGCGAGCCACTCGATCCCACCCGTCATACTGGCGTTGCATATTCACATCCGTGGCATGTCTCGTCACATCGCCGGTCACCACATTCCACGAATCACGCTCCGCCAGATACAGTTCCAGCTCTGCACGATAGAGCTCAAATGTACCTTCGAACAGAGGAGGCTTGTTGCTCACTCTCGCTCGGTTGGCCACCGGGAGCGGCTGTTGCTGCTGGCCTTGCACATTCCCAGCCCCAGCGTTACTCATCTTGTTTCTTGTGTTGCTTGCACTTCAGGAGGCGTGTAGACACCCGTTAGAGCCTTGGGCTCATAACCTAGCAGTTAATGCGCTCCGAGATGAACAGCGTCGACCCTTGCTTGTTGCAGCATAACGCCTCGAGGTGTCAGCGAGTAGTGTAGAGTCTTGACTGTCGAGAAGAGGTAGTAGAAAAGGGAGAATGTGCTCTTGTCTTGAGTGAGGCAAATTCCAAAGTGATTCATTCTTTCTCTTAGCCAACCACACTCAACTACATGCAACGCACTACACACTAGGGCACGAGGAGGAAAGCCCCAGGCACAAACATCCCCTTTGACTAACTGCCACGTGGACAGCGGGTCGATCCCAGTCAATACTGACGTGCCTTGACAAGTACGTGAGTTTCCTGGAACTACCACAGAAAAGCTCATATCACCATCGAATACAAGGATAATGAATTTTAGGCTAAATTGCCCGACAGACTACGGACGTAGCGTGACTCTGATCATCGCATCGACCCCTGGAGAAACAATCTGAGATTACCAAGTAGGTAGCGAAGTGATTAGAGAGGTTTTGCCCAAATCGTAACATTCACTTTTCCTTCCGAGTAGGTGCTTAATGTGAAGGTAATGACTATGCTCAACAGAGGTTTCGCCCCATTTTCTACACATCGGTTTACCAAATTGGTACCATCTGTCCCAGAGCTACCCGTACTACAGGCGGAAATTCCAAACATATGGAAGCAGTGGCGATGCAATTCACGCAGAACAAAGCGCTGGGGCTGTTAACGCTGCTAGCCTCGTATGGTGAGAAAGCGCTGTGGCTAGTCTTGCTATAGCCTGGCTTCTTTGAAGTCCTAAAGAGGCCTCTGATCCCTG
This sequence comes from Phytophthora cinnamomi, assembly GCF_018691715.1. Classification (NCBI taxonomy): domain Eukaryota; phylum Oomycota; class Peronosporomycetes; order Peronosporales; family Peronosporaceae; genus Phytophthora; species Phytophthora cinnamomi. Next base: position 627,646 of record NW_027150977.1, on the reverse strand, counting down.
ATGTGCGATTCAATCTCGACACCTGCGCCGATGTCAACTCCGAGCTGGCCTTTCAGTTCGATATGCGAGGCGAGCAGCTGCTTGTGCGTCTCTTTGCACTCCCTGCTGTGGTTATGACGGACAGCAACGATCGTTGTCATGTCGAAGAAGCTGCAGCAGTCCTGCTCTACCGGCTCAGCTTTCCTCACCGCTTACACGACATGGCTCGCACCTTCGGCAGGTCACGAGCGGCACGTAGCCGTATTTTCCATTGGATGAATACGTATTGATTTAATCTGTCATACAGTGAATGTGCTTTTAAACTAGCCAACTGTGTTTTGCTGTGGTTGACTATGTAGACGCGAGGCACAGCGGTCGCATGTACTTTCATCCCGGTCTTGTTCTCAGGCAAAAACCCTGCCTACGGCGACGCTATAGACCGTTGAACCTCTGTAACTAGCGTTTTCGTATTTCCAGACGGAGCAAAGGTGAAATCTGAATTTTGCGACATTTTACGATTAAATGCCTTCCATTTGTACTGTATTGTTACTTAATAGAGGTGGCTCGCGAAAGGATTAACGCAAACGTTATCACAAAACAAAGTTTGTGTGCGAAATATCGCCCATTTTGCGTCGTGTTTGTTACTACACATCAAACAGACCAACAACAGCACATTTGAGTACTCGCTCATCGGCTTAAGGTTTGGGGATGACGAGCGACTGCATTTCGGCTTGATGCTGGGGACCACGAGCCGACAGCTTGTGCTTGCAAGAGCGCTCCAGAAAGGTTGTGCGAAGCAACGAGCGCTACTACGGCTACGGCTGCGGTGTATGTTTTCATTTGATCGCAATCTCCTGACTGTTGTTGCGTTGATCCATCCTTCTATATCCCTTTGGCACTCTACACGCAAGTCGGGATCGTCGGAGCTTTATAGCGATTGTCTCCATTGATCTCCAGTCATTTGCTTGCTTCCTAAAGGCATTTAGTGTGCATTATGTTGTAAGGAGTGGAATTGGGAAGCCCCCCCCTTCATTTTTAGCATGCTGAACTAGCTAGTTTGTTGCATTATTCGTTGTAGAAAGGAAAACGGTGTGCGAGCTTTTTGGATTTCATCCAGCTACATTATTACGTTTACTGGCTAAAGCTGAAACTGCAATTTGTGCCTGTCTTAATGATCTACCGGATGACAGCATCCGATTTCCTTCAAGGGAGCCGGTAGTTGAAGGAATGTGGGGCTTCGTTGGTGGCAAGAGTTACCGTGTACAAGAATCGACAAGAGCTGCCTTGGAAAACGCTCACTACATCCGTTCGCAGCATACTTTGAAAGTATTTAACTCGTTTCTTAAACCCTCCAGCCCGGATGCTGCACAATTCAGTCTTAACCTATCCAGTTAAACTGCACTACGCAGCTTAACATCACATTTGATTTGATCTGTATATGGTGTGCCCTTTCCTCCGCCAGATTCAATACAAAAATCAAGATAAAGTGCTGTCTCGTTTCTGTTTTCGACTTTTTTCCATTGCTTTCGACAGCCCAGCCACGGGGTCTGGTAAATCTGCGACGTTGATTTATAAATTGAGTGATGCTAAAAATGGTATGCTGCATCTTGTCCTGCATGTTAAACTTCATCTTAGCATGATATACAGCATATTCTGTTGTCGCATACGCTGTATATAATGCAGATCGCCCGACGTCACGGGCTGTTTGCTGCTGATGAAGAAACGCCGAATCTCGTTGAAAATGGAGATAGCGCGCTATAGTTTGGAGCAGTCGAGCCTGGCGATGAGGCAGAAAAGGATGATGTGGAGACCCGTGAGCACTGGTCGAACGACGGGACGGATTTGCAGCACGGCAACGGTGACGCAGCTGACGCCCCTGAAGAGACCGATGCGTATATTGCCCCGAGCTACCTAGAAAGACTCGTCGAGACCTTGAAGATGATATGGCGGGAATGAAGCCTATTCAACCACATGAACTGTGCCGCTTTGTTGGTTTGTTGGTGGCGCGAACTATCGCGCCAAATCGCGAGAAATGAGCTAATCACTCGAAACCTACAGGCGAAGGTGCAAGTGGTCGAGGACTTTTTGGCTCTGTGTTACCAAGGGATCGATTCATGGAGATTTCAAGAAACCTCCACTTCAACCCCAGTAGAGACGCTCGTACTCAGACTGACCATGCTTGGAAAATCCGAAAGGTTGTTGAGGCCCTACAAAGAACGTTTGCTCGAGGCTACATTGCTCCTTCACATTTGGCATTTGATGAGACTGTGTTGCCGAGCCGCTCGTCTTTCAACAAGATGCGGGTCTACATGAAGGACAACCCCACACATGAGGTACCAAGCTCCTCATGTTGTGCAGTACCGTGACGGCATACTGCATTCGGTAAGTGGTTTTTGGGACTTCGATTCGATTAAGCTGAATTACGCGGTATAGTGATGGATATTTGGTGCTCTTATGCTATTTTAAATGCCGTTTTGGAGTATATTGCCGGAAGAAGGAACATTCGAGTGACGCGCACAAACCTGATATGAAGTCCAGGCCACCGGCGGTGGTATGGAACTGTTAGCAACGTTTGGCCCAAACGACAGCCGACCGGGCATGAGGTAGGTTGTGATAGACCGATACTACACGTCCGTGGCTCTTGCTATTCAACAAATTCTGATGGGGTTTTACTGTGTCGGAACCATCATGACCAATAGGCTCGGTTATTGTAAAGCAGTCATGGAGAAAAAGAAGACTCGTCCTGCTACAAATGCACGAGGGTCGCTCAAAGTTGCGAAATCTACATTGGTCCCAAACATGAAGGTAACCAGTTGGTGAGACTCTCACTCAGTTCACTTCCTTTGTACTGGTGGAGGTGTTGAAATTGATAGAGTTGTGCGACAAGATGGGCCGACGCAGGTGGAAGTACCGGAGACCACAATATATTTGTCCAACCCACTATTTTTGTCCGACGTGTAAAAAGTCGAATACTATAGATTTCCAAAGGTACACCTATAACTTTACGCTAAAACTTGCACGAAAAAGCTAATTTTTATTCCGTCTTATCAATGACAAATGCGCCGGTGTCCGAGCGTGGGCCGACTGGAATGAGCCCAGCCTCGACGAAGCCACGTCGAATCACATCGACCGGCACAGATTCCCACGCAACAACCACGATGTCTGTGATAAGGCTGCGTCGCTGCGTGGGATTGGTGCAAAAATCGTTATCTACATGGTACCTCACATACATCTCCCTAGTAAAGTGCTTGAACACACGCATTACGTACCGCGACATCCATCGGCTGGGATAGGCCTGTGATGCCAGGAGGGATGAACTCAGGTTCCGTACAGCAGGCTGCGAGCGATGCTCGCGTTGAAGACATCTTGTGGACCTTCAAGCTGTCGAGCAGCAGCACTGATGGTCCACAGACCGATGGCCTCCACACCTATCATACAAATTGTAAGTCAAACCGTAGGTACCGACACTGAAATAAAATCACGAACATCTTGGATCCACTCCTCCATGACGTGCTGGTTGCAATACGCGTCCGCCTGCACCGTGAGAACCACCTTGTCCAAGCGGTGGGCAGGATGACGCTCGAGCTCGGCTTGGAAGTGGTAGCCAGGCTCGCCCTTGAACACGACTAACGGGGGCAGCTTACGCCCCGTAGCCGACGCACACAGAAACACGGAGGCTCGGAACGAGTTCGCTGACACAGCTAATCAATACAAAAATTAAGTTAAAGTAGTACACTGCGCATTGAAATGGTTTAGAGACTTACACTGGACAACGTCAACATGACGATCGCCCCGAAAAGAGATCGTGGTGCTCGGGTTCATGTCGATGTAAATCGACGTTTGGTCCATATTGTATACACAGTTGTACTTATCGTCGCCAGTCGTGATGGACACGACGCTGTTCATCTCAAACACGTAGCGCATCGCGCACCCGAATGCGTCGGCCACCAACTGGTTCATACAAATATCAATATAAAATATCAGTACTGTAAATAAAATCGAGCACACGCTGACACAGTACCTGTAGCTCCTCGCGCTGCTTGGCGCCGCGGTGAGTGATGCGGCGAATGGACAGCTTGTTGCGGTCTCGAAACCGCTGCAAGTACTCGTAGGCAGCGCGCTGAGTGCGCTCACCTAGCAGCCGCGGCTCAAACCGCGCGCCCATGACTAGCAAACACTGGCTCGTCACGCTTCTTGCTCTATTTTTCCTCATTTGATCCACAGATTCTAGCAACCTACAGTAAATAGATCACAGGCCAGTCAACACATAGCCGTACCATAGGATGTGGCGAACTTGCCTCCTCTCCATATCAGGATACAGTGCCGGCGGCCCTCGTCGTGTGGCGCTGCGGACGAATTTCCGCGACGGCGGAGCAGCCGTGATCGCAGACGCTGCTTTTCGCCTGCGCAACAGTGTGCGCGGCGACACCATGTACTCAGCCGCCACGTCTGCGAGGATGCTGCCGTTCGCAACGGCGTCTTCGCTCGCGGCGATGGCCTGCATACAATAGAGTAGATGATTAGACGTGGTGCATGCATCTGTGGCGATGCGGGCTCCAAAATCAGGGAATAGCCTCGCGGCTAGACCTCGATCTCAGACCACTCAACTCAGAATCTGAGATTAGATCTCAGATCCCAAGCTGGGTGAGGCGTGTGTTCCTCACTCTTGCAATCCCTTGACTTGGTTCTTCCTAAGGCTACGCTGTGGGCCCAGACTTGCGTCGGCCACACCAGCTGCCTCCGAACTCGACAGTTCCCAGATGCCCCCAGACGAAGCTTGCTCCTTGCTTGGAAGGCCCTTGTACGCACGTGCTGAGTCCGCTGTGCCCCGTTTTCTTGAATATAAACACGTTCACTCCACACACACTTAGTCCACTTCTCTTCTCAGGCCCTTGGACTCTGGGCCTCAACAGCCTCCTCCTTGCTCAGCGACTCCGGCTTCGAGTCGCTTCCAGTCACAAAACTTCCTCCGGCGGCTCAGACTGAGAGCCGCACAACGGTCTTCACTCGCCCCTCAGACCAGAGTGGCCCCGAGAGTTGGCTCGGTCTGAGCCTGCCTTGATCCAGGGTTCTCGCTCTGCACCCTGGGACTTCCGCGCACCACGCCTTGATGTAGGCGACACAGCGAAGCTGGGAACCACTATCCCAGACTATTCGCGCCACACGGATACCACCAGCAACCCCAGAAACCACTATCCTAGGTGTTGTTCTGCCGAAACCTCAGAGCGGAGCACCTTCCGCCCGAAAATATGAAGCACCGCCAGGAAACCAGCCAACCAGCACGAAAAACCAGCAAAACCAATGTCCCGCGTGTGGAAATACAACAACGAAGGCAAACCGGGCCGAAACACGAAAAGGCTTGGTTGTTGAACTTGAATTTATTTGGAGTTAGCTGAGCTTGACCGTAGAACACTCGTAGCGACTCCACTTGACCTTGCGCGCGCCGCCGGGGCCAGGGACTTGGTCCCTGTGTAGCAACACGCCCGTCGGCGCAAGACGAACTCCGCAGCTTGCGGTCTTCGGGGCAAAACAAACTCTGATTATTATCATGCACATGCACATTCAAAGGGCCTATCAAGCAAGGGTGCAAACATCTCCTGGGTACACCTTGAACAAGGGTGAGACACCCACTAAGCTACTGGCTTGGCGGCGCCCGTGAATGCGCGTCGGCCCTTCCATTGGCCTGTCTGTGTCAGTCATCACTTGATTACACTGATTACACCTGGGTGCAAATCAGTGATATCCTGATTACGCCAGGATCTTGTGGCCGGGATTGGGCGGACTTGGTCTGTCATCACCTGATTACACTGATTACTCTGGGTACAAATCAGTGTGTAATCAGGATGACGCCAAGATTCTGCGGCTCCCGTTGGCCCAAATCCATAGGCGACTGGTCAGGCCGAATCTTGTGTGCCCGACACCAGGGGCCGAAAAGCCACAACGGGGCGACCCTTCAGAGTGACCTTCCAAGCGGCAACCGCCAACTCCAAAGAGCAACTACCGCAGCTCCCAGACCGGCAATGTAGCCATCGCTGTGTACCCACTTCATAGGCGAGACCACGAAGTCGCACTTCAGGCCCTGCAGGCACGCCGTAGGCTTTTAGTCACGTCCTAGGCTTGGAGCGTCAGCTGTCTTTCACCAGTTGCCACTTATCCTCACGAACATCGTGCATCCAGACACCAACTTGCGCCCACAATCACCGTGTCTCAGTTTTGGCACAAGTTGAGGGACTGCCGGGCTGAAAACCTGAGCTGGGGGCAAAAATACGATGTTGATTCCATACCCCGGCTGTCCAACCGATTTGACGAGTCTCAGTTTTGGTTCAACTTCTGGGACTCTGAGTCTGGGAATCTGAGCTGGGGGCAAAATTACGATGTTGACTCCATATCTCAGTCGTGGCACCCCAAAGCCGAGATGAAATCAGACGCCGCACGCCACGCCTTCTTCCCAGACCCCAGACTGCACATCTCATGGTCTGGTCCACAGGCAAACCTCAGACCGAACTCCAAATCACCAAGTCTCAGACTTTTGCCACCACTCTCAGGTCTCAGAACTCCGGGCATTCCAAACTGTGAGATCACCAATCTGAGACCTGAGGTCTGAGACTTAAGCAACCATGGGACTTCAAATCACAGACCCAGAAGGCCAGGGCTCAGCTCTTCGCCCAGAGTCCGATTCAAGGCCTGGAACCTCAGATCTGTGGTCTCTAGAGCAATTCTCAGACCTCAGACTCCAGACCGAATTCAAATCTCAGACCTGGGGATCTGGGGTCGCCGCAACTCAACGTTCGCAGAGCTCAGTTTCCAGATGTAGCCAGCACAACTTGAAGTATGTACAAAAACCAGACTTGGATCAAGAAATATCCACGTTCCAAGTGACATGTGGCCGGTACGTGGTAGGGTTTGGGCCTCTGACTGATGGGTCCTGGCCAAGAATTGGCTCGGACCTCGTCACAACCGTCCCTTATGTGCGCTGGGTCCAAAGAGATCATTCTCGAGTTGGCCCCGGCGCACATAACCGGAAGATGCCCACACTCGCTCCGTCCCGGCCGCGAAATCTCTTGCCGCGGCTCCCGGGTCTCGGGCCCAGCCATTTCGTGAACAGTCCGGAGTCACAAAACTTCATATTGCAGCGCTGGCACGCGCAGCACATTTTTCGGATGGCCGACGACCACACGGACGACAAGCGGCTCCCCGCGCCATCGCAAGGTGGCGGTGGACACCACGCGGGGTCGCGGGGCGCTCCTGCGGCTCCCACAACCTCCGGCAGCGTGTCCACGTCCACAAGCAGCACGTTCACGGCCTCTGGCAGCACTCCCACGGCTTCCGCCTCCGTGTTCACGGCGACGGCGACCTCCACAAGCGCGTTTGCGTCGTCGGCGACCTCCACGAGGGCGCACACGGGCTCCACGACATCTTCGGCAGCTTCCAGCATGTCTCCAGTGACTCCAGCATCCGCCTCGACGGTCCCGCGCTCTGCACCGGCACTGCCGGCTTCGCAGCCACCGTCCGGCAGCACCACGAGCTCCTGCACGTCGATCACACCGCCATCCGCATCCACGACTCTCGCATCAGTGAGCACGGCAGCTTTGACGCCACCGCCAGCGTTGCAAACGCCTTCGGCGACGTCTCCGGCGGGTCCACGGCGGTCGTTCACGCTCTTCAGTCCCTCGCAACGCCACCCGTCGCCCGTGCCGTCCACCATTCGGGTCCCCGCGACGCTTGACGACGTGGAGAACCGCGCAAACCTCGTTGATGGGTTGGATGGGGTCGCGCGCATCGAAGATGTTACGCGCTTCTCGAGCACCGAGTTGGCGTGGTTGAGCAGGATGGCACACGTCACCGCTTCGCAGGACGTGATCCAGCCAGTCGCTTCCGTGCCGCTGAACTTCTCGGATCCAAGATCGCGTATCCGCTTCGAGCGAGAGACCGTCCCTCTGGTGCAATGTTTCGGCGTGGAGCACTTCGCGCGCCGCGTTGTCGGTACGGCCCAGTGCTTGCAGCGCGTGCTGAACTACGCTCAAGCACTCGAGCGTCCCAGTCCCGGTGGTGCGGCCCACATTCAAGTCGGGCAGCTCTCGGCCGAGATCAATCGGCTGACCGTGGAGCTGAAGCGCGAGCGCGAGCGCCACGCTCAGGAGATGCGCGACTATCAAGGCTCTCACCAGTACGACGCTGCCGCAGCCGGGCGAGAACAGGTGGTCCGTGGTGAGCTCCAGGCCGCTGAGGCTCAGCTCAATTTCCAGCTGTCCGAGAACAAGAAGCTTCGGGCTCAGCTCAAGGCACAGCCACCAGCCCCACCTCCGGCCAGCAGTCCGGATCGGCTACTTCGAGCTGAAGTTCAAGCGCTAACCAAGAGGCTGGACGACGTGCAGGCTGAGAACCAAGCGCTTTGCGGGCAGCTGAAGAAGTGCGGCAGCGACCTCGCCGCCTGCCAGAGCACCCTGCACGCCAGCGACGTCTACACCACGCAACTCAAGCACCAGCTACTGAGCGCGGTCCCGTTCTCAGCTGAGGCGCTGATGAACTTCCTGATGGCGAACTGCAGCGCTTCGGGGCACTGGGCGCGCCTGTATGAGCTGCTTCAGCGTTTCCAGAGCCAGACAGACGTCCCAGCCAGCTTCAGGACGACGCTCCAAATCTCGGCGCGGGACCAGACTTCGGATGACTGTGGGCCCTACGTTCCGCTCAACACCGCCGACCCAGTTCCAAGCCCAGCGTCCGCGATCGTTCTCAGCGCTGCGGCTTCGACGTTGACGTCTCTCCTGGGTTCGGCTGTGCCTCCGGCGGCGTCAGCGACATCGGCTCAGGTTACCACTTCGGTCCCGATCCAAACTCAAGCCTCAGCTCAGCCCAGCAGCACGTTAGCTCAGCCCAAGGCCACGTCGACAGCAAAGCCGAGCAAGAAGAAGAACAAGAAGCCAAGCTCCGCCCGGACTCCTTCGCTGAGCAGCGCTCGAAAGGCTGGTGGCAAGGTAGCCAAAACTCCAGCCCAGCCAAGCAAGTCTTCAGGTCTTCTCGCCGCTTCCAGCACAAGTCCATCCAAGCACCTCAGGATCAAGCGTATCAACGATCGGATGAGTCTGCCCGGCTACCCTTCGTCCCATTCGCCCCAGAAGGTTCGCGCCTCCAAGGAATCTCCGTCCCGGGTCTCAGATCGTCTGGCAGCGCTCCCGACATCTGCCGTGGGAGCATGTCCGTGGCGACGTCAGGGAGTTGATGCGCGCCGGCGTCGACTTCTGGGACGCCGTGGACCAAGCCGGGAAGTCACAACTCCTGCATGACCAATTTGGGAAGAAGGCCCTCGTGAGCATGCTGGTCTCGGCGATCTACTGGGAGCAATTGGACTCCACGCCTTGGCTGGCGTACGTGCCGTCAGCGTACTACGACGCAGCGATCAAGCGGGTCCGCGACGTGCACTTGAGTCAGCGGCCGCCCAACTGGGATCCATTGCCTGAGAAGCCCACCCCGGAAGACGAGGACGACGACTCTTCAATCGACACTGACTTCTCAGATGTCGACGACGATGCCGATGACGATGATGATGAGCTGGGCAGTGGCGGGCACTACCAAGTCAAGAGCTCCAAGTCAGGTGCCGCTTCAGGGAGAAGCTCCAGTGGGGGCAAAAGGATACGCGACCCAACTTCGTCCGCCGGTGGCTCAACTTCCAAGCGCGGCAAGACTTCGTCCCGTACAACTTCGCATGGTAGGTCCAGTCCTGTTGATCTGCAGGTTCCAGTGTCTGACCAAGCGATTGACCCAGCTCGTACATTGGCTCCGCAGCAGATCTCAGCTCGCTCGAGTGGACGCTCTAAGGCAGGGCTCGCAGCGCGCCCAGATGATGGAGTTATTGAAGAACCGCAACCGGGCCAAGGTAGCTGGTTGCATTATGGCATCAGAGTCCAAGACCTTCCTCGGCAGACGTTTGGCTTCCCCAGATACGCGCCGTGCAAGAGCCATATTCAGCACCTGCACCAGCGCTGGGAGCCGGTCGAGTACTTGGAACTTCTCAAGACAAAGCCCTGGGATGCCATGTGGAATCAGCGAATCCAGACCCTGGTGTTCTTTCGATGTCACGACTTGGGCCCGGTTATGGTTCGCGCTCTGAAGCGTGTGGTCAACTTCATGAGCCTCTGGCGGCGAGCTTACTGGGAACGCTTGCACTGGGTCACGATGGATACACGTTTTGATTACGAAGCCATGGCTGCACTCCTGGGCATTCCTGAGCTTGTGGATCTCTACCGTGACCGCAAGGAGCGCAGTGCCGAGTTCGAGGTTCGACGTCGGGAGCTCATGGAGGATCTGGGACGCGTCAAGGGCTACACGGATGATATCTGGTACGAGCCTGGACTCTGGGTCGTCCCTCACGATCCTTGTCATTGGATCCTTCGCGACCCAAGCCGCCAGATCTCGCTCCCGGATCAACTCGAAACTTTGGACGATGCTGAGCCGGCTCGCACGCAATTCGCCACTCGCAGCTCGGACGACGCGTTTCTGGACCTGGCCCCTGTCGAGCTCCAAAGAGACCCACTGGACGATGAAGAGCGAGCCCAGAATCCAATCGACCCAAGCATCATCTACGATCAAGCTGAGTTGGAGAGAGTTTTGGAGAGCCTTCGGCGCCACCGAGGAGAGGAGGATGAGTAGTTCACAGAGATGTAGCGTTTTTAACTTAATATGACGTCCTCACAATTTTGCATTGCGTGTGTCACTTGAGTTCTTATGCATCTCAGCTTGTTTTCACTTCCTCAGCTAGGAACCGCTTCGGCTCACTCCAGGCATCTTCAGAATAGGGTAAACATGTAAAACTTCAACAAATTTCAAACACGAAGCAACACTAACACATGCACGGTTTAGGCTGAATACCTCTACTGAGCCTCAGGCTCAGGAGGTTCATCGCCAGCCTGCATAGCTTTAAACCGTGCCTGCGCTCGCGTGCTCTTGTTGAATTCGTAAAGTAAAGCTCCACAATTCAGCTGCGACATCGGCAGCCACTCCAACTCCGAATAACCCTTCCACTTTACCAAATACTCTCGGACTCTTCTCGACGTCCGGGTTCTCTTGACCCAGCGGACATCTCGGATGGCCTCAACCTCATAGACATCCTGAGTTTCATCGGGCTCGTCAATATCCTCGGGCAGTAAGGCTGAATCTAGATCATCTTCCTCAGAAACTTCAATCTCAGCTGTGGGTCGGTCTGGGAACAGCGCTCGTGGCTTGAGTCGACTCACGTGGACCCACGGGTAGAGCTTGTACCCAGTCCCCTCGATTTTCAGCTTGCACCGATAGTCATCTGAGACTTCCAAGATCCGGAACGGCCCATGCCAGAGATGAGCAAATTTCTTGCTCAGTCCAGGTTGCACTCGGGCCAAGTATAACCAAACAGCATCACCGACAGCAAACCCTGACTTCAGCCTCTCAGAGAGTTCAACCCAGACCTTAGTTTGAGCTTTCGAACGTTTCTCTTTGGCTTTAGCTTGGAGGTCCTTAGCCCAAGCTTGGGCGTACTCATATTGCCTCTGCACGTTCCGTCGCCACTCATAAGCGGTCCTTTGATCCAGCCCAGTTGGGGGAGATCCCAGCATGGCTGAGACTGTGCTTTTCGGGTCCCAACCGTGAACCAAATAAAATGGAGTGTCGAGACGAGTAGCGTCGAAGGACGTGTTCAGAGCCCACATCAACTTCTCCACTTGGTCGTCCCAGTCGCTTTGGTCAGGCTCGGAGACGTAAGCTCGGATAGCTCGGACTACGGTTTGCACAGAGCGTTCTTGCTGGCCATTGGCCTGAGGGCGGTAGGCTAGGGTCGCACGCTGTCGACTTCCCAGCATTTCCCGGAACTTGGTGAAAACCTCACTCATAAACCGAGGATCTCGGTCATGACGCAGTATTTCACTCGCTCCAAACCTCTGAAAGACATATTCCATGTAAACCTCAGCCACATCCTGAGCTGTAGTAGAACTCATAGGCCGCCCAATAACATACCCTGAGAAAGCACACTGGAACAGCAGCAGAAATACATTGCCACGGTCTGACTTAGGAAGATGTGTCACAAAGTCCATTGAGACCACCTCAAAGGGCCGGGACGCCAGAATATTTCCGGGTGAAGGCCCTGGGTTGGGCGGAGCTCCTTTAGCAGTGACACAATCCACACATTCCTTTACATAGCGTTCCACATCTGCATACATCCCAGGCCAATAGTATTCTTGGCGAAGTCTCTCGAAGGTGCGAGTAATTCCCTGATGGCCGCCTTGATAATCTTCATGGCTCAGCTGCAACAGATCGTCCCTGAGAGCGGAAGGTACTACCAATCTCAGATTCCCAGCAGCGTCCCTGGGTCGACCTGGGGTAGGACGGCTCAGATAATACAGGATATCCCGAGAGTCTAGCACGTAACGATCCACAACCTTCGCCACATCTTCAGCTTCGGCAGCGGACATGTCTTCAAGTTCACCTTTAAGATAAGCTCTGAGCTGTTTTGTACGGGGCTCAGCTTCTTGCTGCACGAGGATTCGTCGCCACCTTTCGGCTATTGATGCGGCGGGTGTCGTCGTCTCAGGTACATACCTGGGCTCTGTTTCAGCCTGGATTTCTGAAGTCTCCGTTGGGGGTTCCCTGTCTGCATCAGCGCCCGCTTCTTGGCGCCGGGCTTGATTACGAGTGACCACAAAAATCTTTGCGTTGGGAGTCAATGGTTCAGCCGCAGCTTCGAGAGAGGTTGGTTCTGTCTTGGGTCCGGGCGCAGTTTTTGTGACAACTGAGTGTTCTGCCGAGGAGTTAGCAGGTTCAGGTGCATCAGATTTCACCAATTTCTCAGGGATCCGATTCATCTGTCTGAGCTGACTCAGCTCCACCGTGTCATCAACCACTACTGGGCACTTAGCAAGGAGTGTCTTTGAGGTCAAATAATCTGCGGCAGCATTGAATTCTCGCTTGACGTGTACTAATCTCAGCGATTTAAATTTGAGGCGGGTAGACTCGAACTGAGCCAGCAATAATTGAAGTCCAGGATTCAAACATTGAATCAAACCTTGTGCCTGCTGAATAGCAATTCGAGAATCTCCAACTACAACCAAATCTGAGATTCCACGTTCCAAAGCCATGCGAGTGCCCTCGATTAGACCATGATACTCGGCTTCATTCACCGTGACACCTTCGAAATGAAAACCTCGAGCTTCTACAACGTCCCAGGACGGCAACTTCCACAGGATGCACCCAGAACTGCCTCGCCGATCTGAAAGTTTAGCTGCTCCGTCAAAACTAAGCAGCCATCCCTCGTAATCAGCTTCCAGCATCTCCAGACTGATGGGCGGAGCTCGGACTACACGTCCCTTAGCTGGGATCAGGTTCTCAGCGATTTTATCAAGCTGCTCCCGGGGGGTTATCCCAGCTCCCAGAATTGCGGTGAGTCCGTCTTCATCACGCTCTACTCTGTGAACCTCCAAGGGCCATGGAGCCAAGCGAGCAGCCCACTGCTCACAGCGACCTTCCAGGGACTGAGACCTGAACAACCACTTCAGAACTGAATACCGGGTGTAGACTTTCAGCAATTTGCATCCAACCAGCATTGTGTAGAAAACTCTGAGAACCCTGAGTAGGGCTACGACCTCTTTCTCAGCTGGGTGGTATCTGAGTTCCTGATCATGAAGGACCCTTCCGGTGTAACGCACCGGATGAATTACTCCATCGTATTCTTGTCCCAGCACGGCACAGACAGCCCAAGGATTAGCGTGAACTATGATCACAAACGGCTTTTCCCTGTCTGGGTGTCTGAGCAATGGCGTCGAAACAATTTTCTCTTTCAGGATCCCAAACGCCTCCTTAGCTCGACTGAGATCTCGGCCTTCCCGGACTTGATCGTCGGTCAACTCGTAGAGGACAGAGGCTACAACTGGGAGGTCTTCAATAAACTTATTGTAGTAATTGAGACTTCCCAGAAAAGACTGAACTCCCTTCAAAGTCGACGGGAACGGCAAATCTCGGACTCCCTTGGCGATCTTCGGCTCAGCTCGGATCCCCTCAGCCCCAATTTCGTGGGACAAATACGAGATCGTCTTTTTACCGAATTCACTCTTAGGTAGGCTCACAGAAATTCCCCAGTATCGCAGTCGGTACAACAATCGATTCAGGTCGATACACAGTTGATCCCAGGTTTCAGCACCATAGGCGATGTCATCGATGTACGAACTTCGTCCCAGAACTGGGTTCAGCTGAGGAGGGGCTGGTATGTTTCTCCGAAACACCGTCAGCTCTGCACACAACACCGGCAATTCATTCTCAACTCCATCTGAGCCCTTTGGCTCAATCCCCAGAAACCTCAACACATCTGGGTCCACCTGAGCCTCTTCCGAGGCTGGGAGGCGGACAAACCCCCACAGACAGTTGTCCAGCATTTGTTGGTAGATCAGCGGGGCATTTTTCAGTCCAAACGGCATGCGGGTCCACTGGTAATGGCCTAACGGGCAAATAAAAGCTGATATGAGCTTAGCCCTGATCGTCATAGGCACAGCCCAGAATCCACTAGCCATGTCCAAGCTGAGAAACCACATCGCACTCTCAAACCCGATCAATAAGTCATCGATCAAAGGCAGAGGGTAATGCATTAGCTTGATCAGCTGGTTCACCAGTCTGTAGTCAATGCAAAGTCGAATATCAACTCCATTCTTCTTCATCACAATGACAATGGGTGATGCCCAATCTGAGTGTGAAGTCTCGATCAGTCCAGTTTCCAGTAACTTCTTGAGAAGACCGTACACCTTCGGCAACAGATGCGGAGGAATCGATCTCGAGCGCTGAGCTATAGGCTTGGCGTCACCAACATCTAAGTCACAGACAACACCTCGCGCAGGGGCTGGGACTGCATTCCCATCTCCCAGAAAACTTGCGTGATGTCTTTCCAAGATCTCCCGGATCTGGGAGTCCATCTCAGGTGTAGTTTCACCAACTTCGCCGATGTCAGCTGAGTTCAGGTCCGCTTTGGGGTTCAAGTCCTTCAGTTCAGGGAGAGCCGCTAGTTGATCTCGGAGATCGCTCAGCAGCGCGCTTCCTTCGTGATAAAACACCGTAGCTTCTTCATCTATTTCAGCCTCCATTCTCAGACATCGAGAAAACGTCTCGTCCAACTGAGATCTGGAGTTGCTCACAAAAGTCTCCGATTGTCTCGAAAAAACTCTCTTCAGTTCCTGATCAGCATTCTCAGAGGTCTCTGGCTCAGATTTTCGCGCAAATCTCGGGTTCGTTAGGATCTTCTGAGGCCAAGGATAAGAATGCTTCTCAACGGCAGGGGTTCGTTCAACTCCCGAAGTTTCTCAGCTTCCTCTTCTCGCCTCAGAAAATCCTCAGAGGGCTCAGCTTCAAAAATCAACTGTGCCCATTCTCGATACTTCCGAGATCGCGGCCGCACAAAAAAGGCTCCATGTGGCAGGTAACCCTTCTCCACCAAACAAGCAACCACAGTGTGTTGATATACTGGGGTCAACCGGTCTGAGATATTGACAATCTTGACTGCTTTCGGTTTCCGCCCAGCTCCATAGATGAATTGTGTCACCCATTGCTTGCCCCTCCCAGCCCATTCCTGGACTTTCTGAGGGTCGGCACGGTCATACTTCACAGGGCGAATCACAGATTCTCCTGGTTGTAGCCAGGCGGTCTCCAACATTCTGACTCCGATTTCCAAACCAATATGATCCACCTCAGGTCCTCCAACTAAGAAAAGACTTTCCTCATCTGGGAGTTGAACCATGCCTTCGCGTGCACAGAGGCGAACCCCAGCAGCAATCATGAAGTCCATTCCCAGAAGACAGTCGACACCTTCTCCAACATTACCAACCCAGATATCCATGATGTAAACAACCCGAGTTCCGAGCGTCAACTTGATCTTAGCTTGAGCTGAAACATAAGTGGGAACGTCCCCGACCCCAGTTACTTTGAGTCTGTAACCACGTCTGAGCTTGAGCCTTAACCTGCGTGCAAGGTCTAAGCTCATAAAACTCGTAGTAGCCCCAGAATCCAACATAATCTGTAATCTGTGATCGAAAATCGCTCCATGCACCTTTGCCACCGCCCGTTTTTCACCAAGTAAAGTGTGATTGCTCCACCAGCCATATCTCTGACCTGGGACTAGGGCAAACTCGAGATAGTTCTCAAGCTCAGCCTCAGAGTCTGGGTCTTCGAGGTCAGCTCCAACGGAATAGACACATCCTTGCTCAGATGAAGACATACATTTGGGGTTATTACTGCGCCAACATGGAAGGGCAGAGCCCACATATGCATATGCGCAGCATGCTTGGGACTTCGGCTCGTCACGCACTGGTTCCCAGACCAGCGAGCCTAGTGGTTTAACGGCATCCCAGACTCCGGTCCATCCAATAGAGCTTGGGCTACCTCAGGAGCGAGGCCCTCGATGGAACCCCCAGCACGGATGACATCCTGTACTGCTTTTAGAGCCGACCACATGTCGCATAAACCCCGGCGATGGTATTCGCCGCACTTGGAACATGGTTGGCGTCGACAGAACTGAGTCGGGTGACCCTCTTCGTGACAACGTCCACAGATGAGCTTGCTCCAGCATTTCTCCGTAGTATGGCGGCTGCTGCCGCATTCTCCACAAGTCTCAGCATGCTGGTACTCATCGCTTCTGGGCTGGGATCTGGGCTTCCAAGCCAATTTCTCAGCAACTCGGTAAATCTCCTCATCCAGCAGGGCTGTTGTACAGCTTAGCTCAGATGGTTCTGTGATCTCCTTCCCGGACATCTGTGCCTCTTTGGGGCTTAGATTCTCAGCTCCGGTCTCAGTTTCGGTCTCAGCTTTATTATCTGAGGGAATCTCCGAGTCATCCTTGAAATGGACATGTCGTCTCAGATCTGAGTCGAAATTTCCTCCATCAGCCAAGAACGCCCGGCCCTCAGCTCGTCGTTGCTGAGGCTTAAACCTGCCAAACTGCACAGTCTGGGATGGGCTTCGCTTTTGCTGAGCATCCCGGCTTTCATCTCGCTGCAGAGCTTCAATACGTTTCAAAGTCTCCTCCAACTCGCTCAGCGTGTCAAACTTCTGACCTTGCAGAGTGGTTCTCAGCCGAGAATCACCCACAGCTTTGATGAAGCGCCTAATATGCGCTTCACGGTCTGGGGTTGGCTTCAGATAAGCGATGTTGGCCTTCTTTGCAGCACGGTTGAGGCGGTAGAAGAACATTCTGGGGGTCTCTCGGTCTCGGATCCTCATCTCGTAGTACCGCTCAGCCTTGGAACCAATGCTTCGGCACCATTCCTTCTTGAAAACGTGTGAAAGCTGTTTCCAGTCTGAGCGGACATCATCTGAGAGCTGAGTACACCAGTCTTTCAGAGAACCTGAGAGTCTCATACGAAGCTGGACAATCCGAGTTCGTTCATCCCAGGGTGCCATGGTAGCATAGTACATGAAACGCTCCCACCAGTTGACTCGGTCCTCCAGGGGTGCATATTCATTGAACTTTTCCAGAGCATCATGGGGAATCATCGCTTGGACTACCACTCGAGTCCCAGAGCTGGGATCAGCACTCTTGGACTGGGCCACAGCTCCAAACTGATTTTCGAGCTCATCCTGAGAAGAGTCACTTGAGCTGGAATCGTCTGACTCAGATCCGCTATCATCTGGGCCTTCTGGCGGCGACGTCCGAGATTTCTGACTTCGGCGAGACGCTGAGCCTGACTTCATCTCAGACCTGGTCTCAGATTTGGTCTCAGAAGTCTTGGTCCTGGTTGAAGCCTGGGCTTTCCCAGCCGAACTTGGCTTGCTTTGACTGGCTTTTACCAATTGTTGCACAATACTCGTCAGCTGAGCAAGCTGGGCCGTCACAGAGTCTCCAGGAGTCTGAGATGTAACCGGGATGGCTGGGATAATCTGAGCTGGGGTCTCAGGCTGAGATCGAGAAACAGCAGTTTGGCGAAGTTGGTCTTGAGCCGCTTGGAAGCGGCGGATTTTCTCTTCTTGGATCGCCACTGCCTTCTTGTGGTCGATCTGAGCTTGGGCATATTTCTCATTCATCATTCTCAGCTCAGATTCGTATTCGGCTCGAATGTGGCTCGCTTCAGCTTCCTCAGCTCTCTTCCGCTCAGCCTGCCGAGCTCGATCCTCAGCTTCTCTGAGACTTTGTTGCACACCCAAGAGATACCGAGCTCGGGTTTCGTCTTCCTTGCGTTTCTGAGACTCCTCCTCAGCCCTCTGCCTGGCCAACCGCTCGAGTGCTTCCAACTGAAGTTGTTGCTCTGACTTCTGAGATCTGGGAGCTGAGTTTAAACTTGTTTGGGGAATGTACTGCTGAGAGCGGTGATCAATCGTCTCGGCTCCTTGCTCCACAAGTAAAGTTCTCAGCTCAGCCTCGAGCTCAGCTCGTCTTGCCTGAGCCGCAGCAATTCTGGCTTCCGCCTCAGCTCGGACTCGGGCTATCTCGCGTTGATACACACTCTCCAGTTCAGTGTCAGTCACAGGAGGCTGAGAAATTTTCGGAAAAACATATTGCGGGGTCTGACGAATTTCCCAGGTCGGCTTCACAGATGGGGTCACAGTTCTCTGAGGTTCCGCATCATTCATGCCGCTGAGAGCGTCCTTCTCAGATTCTGGTGTGCCAGGCAATGGCACTTGCGAGGGGTTCACGTCCCTGGCCGTCCCAGACTCAGACCGAGCTGAGGCTGAAGTAGTCTGGGGTGTAACTGAGACCATTACAGCTGGGAAATTACTCCGCGCGGCTGAGGTCACAGATCCCATCATCACCGTTGCACCTGAAGTGGGTCCAAACGTTCCAGCTCCAACACCATAATCTGAGAAAGACATCAGAGACGATCCCGAGGAACTTAATCCAGACAGGTCCGTCCCTTGGTCATTCCCAGCCATGGAGGCATCAGAACCAGCTTTTGCACCAACCACACTTGGAACTGTGCCCGATCTTGCACTTCGCATAGCATCCGAATCACTCCCAGACCCGTGCCAGGATAGCAGAGATGTTGAGGGGATCGAAGGATCTGAGCGTAACGAGGGCAGCGGAATCTCAGCCGGTTCATGGCTCAGCTGGGGTTTCTTGCGAATTGGTTCTTCATCCAAGCTCGAAGCTGGGCTTCTCGGCCGAAGACCAGTCAGCTGAAGACGCATTACCACTTCTGGGCCAAGGAAAAGCTGGGCATCCTCACCCATAGCCACATCTCCATCTCGATCAACTGGAAATCCGAGTTGGGTCTCAGATCTCTGAGCGGCAGACTGGGTCTGAAGAGAATCTGAGGTTTGTCGAACATAGTATGTTGTAGTACCAACCACAGATTTCCAAGTTGCCAGCTCAATGCCGAGGAAATGAGCGATTCGCTCGATCTCAACTCGGACCCGAGAATCTGGGACCCCAGACACTTCATTCAAGCTGGGCCAAGCTGGGACTCGGTTCACAAATTCATACCCAGCTTCCCAGAGCATAGTCTGCAACAGCGCCACGCAGGCAATCGGTGGAAGCAATTTCAGCGAAACTTTCACAGCTCTCAGGTCTGAGATGACCGGGAGTCGACGTCGCTCAGCTCGAAACACGTTCAACCACCTAGCGGCAGGCGACCGGGTCACAGAAAACAAGTGTCGACCGGTCGACTCAGCAGCTTTAATGAATCCCCACAGGTCGTAACCACCGTGACACGGGTTGTACGCGATGTCGACCGGGTGAACAGTCTCAGCTGGGACTCCCATCCACATTTCAAACTGGGATCGTGCATAGCTCAGCATTTCTTCGTCAGTCATCTCTGGGAGTGGGGCTAGAGCCCAAGTCTCAGCTTCTCCCTCAGGCACACCTTGCAATCTGCGAGTGGTTCTCTGCTCAGGCCACAGAGTACTTGACCAAGCACCGCCACCACTTGCATAGCTGGGAAGTGTGACACCAGGCGCATAACTCAGCCTTGTAGGGGTCGTCCCAGCCCCAGAAACACTTTTCGTTCTCAGATGTAGCTCGCGCTTACCCAAAAGGCTGAGCGCACCACCCTCGGCTTGGATACTGGGATTACTCTCAGTAGTTGGCTCTGGGCTGAGACTCGGCGCTTGAGCAGTGGTCATCTCAGCTGAGAAACTTCCTCGATGTGTCGAACTGTGACTCGCTGGTGGTAATCCCAGACTCGGACCATCATTTCTCGGAACATCTTGTCTTGGATCCGAATCTCGACCAGTCTCAGCTTGCTTCTTCACAGGCGAGCTGGGCGGCGGCTCGGCATCCTCAGTTTTGGGCGCAGCTTCAGGTTCAGCACTCATCTCAGCTTCTTCCTCAGCAGATACGCTCAGATCATCACTTTCTGGGACCCTTTCCGACTTCCTGGATCTGGGCGTCCCAGCATTTTCCGTCATTACTTCAGCCGGCAAACCAGCAACTCTGAGACTTCGCCGAAGCGAAGACTCAGGCATCTCACCACTTGTCTTGGAAACTTTCGAGTCGGGAGCAGTCGACATGACTTGCACACGTCCGTCACCAAAGTCGTTTCCTGATCCGGGCACGCGCACCAGCTGTGGCGATGCGGGCTCCAAAATCAGGGAATACCCTCGCGGCTAGACCTCGATCTCAGACCACTCAACTCAGAATCTGAGATTAGATCTCAGATCCCAAGCTGGGGGAGGCGTGTGTTCCTCACTCTTGCAATCCCTTGACTTGGTTCTTCCTAAGGCTACGCTGTGGGCCCAGACTTGCGTCGGCCACACCAGCTGCCTCCGAACTCGACAGTTCCCAGATGCCCCCAGACAAAGCTTGCTCCTTGCTTGGAAGGCCCTTGTACGCACGTGCTGAGTCCGCTGTGCCCCGTTTTCTTGAATATAAACACGTTCACTCCACACACACTTAGTCCACTTCTCTTCTCAGGCCCTTGGACTCTGGGCCTCAACAGCCTCCTCCTTGCTCAGCGACTCCGGCTTCGAGTCGCTTCCAGTCACAAACTTCCTCCGGCGGCTCAGACTGAGAGCCGCACAACGGTCTTCACTCGCCCCTCAGACCAGAGTGGCCCCGAGAGTTGGCTCGGTCTGAGCCTGCCTTGATCCAGGGTTCTCGCTCTGCACCCTGGGACTTCCGCGCACCACGCCTTGATGTAGGCGACACAGCGAAGCTGGGAACCACTATCCCAGACTATTCGCGCCACACGGATACCACCAGCAACCCCAGAAACCACTATCCTAGGTGTTGTTCTGCCGAAACCTCAGAGCGGAGCACCTTCCGCCCGAAAATATGAAGCACCGCCAGGAAACCAGCCAACCAGCACGAAAAACCAGCAAAACCAATGTCCCGCGTGTGGAAATACAACAACGAAGGCAAACCGGGCCGAAACACGAAAAGGCTTGGTTGTTGAACTTGAATTTATTTGGAGTTAGCTGAGCTTGACCGTAGAACACTCGTAGCGACTCCACTTGACCTTGCGCGCGCCGCCGGGGCCAGGGACTTGGTCCCTGTGTAGCAACACGCCCGTCGGCGCAAGACGAACTCCGCAGCTTGCGGTCTTCGGGGCAAAACAAACTCTGATTATTATCATGCACATGCACATTCAAAGGGCCTATCAAGCAAGGGTGCAAACATCTCCTGGGTACACCTTGAACAAGGGTGAGACACCCACTAAGCTACTGGCTTGGCGGCGCCCGTGAATGCGCGTCGGCCCTTCCATTGGCCTGTCTGTGTCAGTCATCACTTGATTACACTGATTACACCTGGGTGCAAATCAGTGATATCCTGATTACGCCAGGATCTTGTGGCCGGGATTGGGCGGACTTGGTCTGTCATCACCTGATTACACTGATTACTCTGGGTACAAATCAGTGTGTAATCAGGATGACGCCAAGATTCTGCGGCTCCCGTTGGCCCAAATCCATAGGCGACTGGTCAGGCCGAATCTTGTGTGCACGACACCAGGGGCCGAAAAAGCCACAACGGGGCGACCCTTCAGAGTGACCTTCCAAGCGGCAACCGCCAACTCCAAAGAGCAACTACCGCAGCTCCCAGACCGGCAATGTAGCCATCGCTGTGTACCCACTTCATAGGCGAGACCACGAAGTCGCACTTCAGGCCCTGCAGGCACGCCGTAGGCTTTTAGTCACGTCCTAGGCTTGGAGCGTCAGCTGTCTTTCACCAGTTGCCACTTATCCTCACGAACATCGTGCATCCAGACACCAACTTGCGCCCACAATCACCGTGTCTCAGTTTTGGCACAAGTTGAGGGACTGCCGGGCTGAAAACCTGAGCTGGGGGCAAAAATACGATGTTGATTCCATACCCCGGCTGTCCAACCGATTTGACGAGTCTCAGTTTTGGTTCAACTTCTGGGACTCTGAGTCTGGGAATCTGAGCTGGGGGCAAAATTACGATGTTGACTCCATATCTCAGTCGTGGCACCCCAAAGCCGAGATGAAATCAGACGCCGCACGCCACGCCTTCTTCCCAGACCCCAGACTGCACATCTCATGGTCTGGTCCACAGGCAAACCTCAGACCGAACTCCAAATCACCAAGTCTCAGACTTTTGCCACCACTCTCAGGTCTCAGAACTCCGGGCATTCCAAACTGTGAGATCACCAATCTGAGACCTGAGGTCTGAGACTTAAGCAACCATGGGACTTCAAATCACAGACCCAGAAGGCCAGGGCTCAGCTCTTCGCCCAGAGTCCGATTCAAGGCCTGGAACCTCAGATCTGTGGTCTCTAGAGCAATTCTCAGACCTCAGACTCCAGACCGAATTCAAATCTCAGACCTGGGGATCTGGGGTCGCCGCAACTCAACGTTCGCAGAGCTCAGTTTCCAGATGTAGCCAGCACAACTTGAAGTATGTACAAAAACCAGACTTGGATCAAGAAATATCCACGTTCCAAGTGACATGTGGCCGGTACGTGGTAGGGTTTGGGCCTCTGACTGATGGGTCCTGGCCAAGAATTGGCTCGGACCTCGTCACACATCACGTTTCGCGGGTGAACTCACCTTCGCCTTAACGCTGTTCTTTTGGTGGGGGCCTCGCACCATCCTGCAAATAACTGAATGGTGGCCGCGCGGCCAGCAACGAATTAGTGGCGATGATGCAGTGCTCCCGCGCGCTGAATGACAGTTTTTACCATACTATTTACGTAGTATTTATGTTTTTACGATCGGACAAATATCTCGTGGTCTCCGGTACCATGTCCCAGAGTAGTAAAGGACTATCACGCCTTCTTGGGAGGCGTCGATGTCCATGATCAGCTGCGTTTGCAGCGCTATTCTCTTCAGCGAGCACTACGGTTCACGAAATAGTACAAATCATTAGTATTGGGACTGTTTGACCTAGCGATTGTGAACGGCTACATCGTACATAAAGCGTACTAAGTAAACAAGCCATCGCGCCCGCTGGGCCACGTCAAATACACGAATAAGTTGCATTTGCAGCTATGCCAGCTCCACGCCTCAGACATGCACCAAGGGAATACATTTGGTGGCTGCAGCTCCACCTCCGTTCGATTCTATTACGTCACTTCGAGACGAGCCCCATCCCCCCCCCCCGCACATTTAAGTAATGCAGCTGTGGCAGCTCCATGCTTGGCTGCGCCATCTCTTCCGTGACGCTGACGATTTTCATTCGCGTTTTGGCTGTCTGGGACATCATCGGGTTATACTCGCGCTGTCGCTTCAACAGATTGCTCAGCTGTACCAATTCCTCTGGAGTTGTCCCGGTGCAACACGATTCTTTTAATTTACCCACATAATAATACCATATTATCACAATAGTAGGAATCATTATTGCACATATTATACGTTTAGCCCTCTTGCTCTTGGTGTCCGGCGCATCACTATTGGTCCAGGCCCGCACGTTGGGAATACTTAACCGTACTCGTAGGTCATTAACGTGACAGTACCATTCCGACGAGTTATAACCCAGCGGTTCCAGGCTTGATCGGACTTCGTTGTCGGGACAAGATGAGCGTTCCACTTGAACTGCATTGCCCTGCTTCACGCTGCTTCCGCAGGGCTTTTGATTGACAAACACCACCTTGCTGCACGGTGAGGTCCCTTCACGCGGGGGCTAAACTTCTCCCAAAGCTTGTGCACGATGTCCTTCAATGTGGCGCCGTTTGGAGCAAAAACCTCAAGTAACTTGCCTGAATTTGCTAGCTCCCCCATTGTGCCTTTGACGATAGAATGCACAATCAGTTGTTGCCCAGCATCACCCGGTCCTTCGTTCTCTTCCCACGTATCAAGTGAAACGCGTGCTTGCCGGCGTACAGGAGGTGCTGAAGGCGAGAATAATTGAGGTGGGGTTCGATCCCGTAGCGGGTGCGGTGACACACGAGCAATCGACGACTGCGTTGAACGTGGCATCCTTCGAACGGTCGCAGGACTTCGATTCGTTGGCGGCGACACTCCCAGGCTTGGTGGCCCATCTTCTAGACTACTGCTTGTAGTTGCAGCAGCAAAAGACTTCTCCGGCTCCGACGGCCATCCGACCTAGTTGCTGTTGGGCGCTATTTGGCTTATGTAGTGTAGCCTACACGGCTTTGACTATGTGGTGCACATATAACCTTTATAAATAGGTGGATTATACAATTGTGGAGACTTCTGCGATGTGCTGCGCGGTAAATTCGAAGAATCGCGCACGGCAACTTTGAGTAGAACGCACAATACTATCAATGAATGCAAAGATAGTCAACAAGGAAATGCGTGCAGTAAGGAGCGCTGTGGAATGCAATTTCGGGATCCTGAAACGTCATTGGATTTCCATTGATTACAAGAAAGATCTAAAGGTTCAATTCAGTCCTGTCGGTAAGTTTGTGTTGTTGTTCTCCTAACTAATTGTTACTGCTGTAATTATGGGGCAATCAAAATAGTCAGTTCTTTGCCGTATCGCCTCCGTCACTCGAGGACTACTTCGACTTATCTAATTTACACAACAAAAGCATGGCATTAAGATAATAATGTACTGAATATAAACCCACACAACCATGTGTAATAACATTTCAAGTACTGAGTGCTCGAAGGTGACCAAACAAACCCAGCTGTGTACGTGGACGTTACGTCCAATGAGAACATTAATGGCTTTTAGCGGTGGAAAGCCGATATGATGGAACATCCTAAGAGTAAGACCCACATGTTGTGATTTCCTGGTAGGTTGTTTCAGTAACTGCTCGTCAGAGTGCTTTAGACCATCTGGATGTTGAAGATACGTTGCCGTTAGAAGCCTGGAACAGTTCGAGAGCTGAGAAAAGAGCAAGTAGGAAAGGAGAAGTAGACTGACTTCAAAATATAACTGGGAGCAGCAAAGCAGCTTTACGCCAAACCACCTCACAGCCTTATCGTGCATATTCGTGTGTGGTGTGTGTTGCCAACGCACACAAAATCGGCCAAGTTATAGGTGGTTATGATCCTATCGCCACGTTGGTAACTGCTGCACCACGTATTCAACCGGGCGGACCTTATATATATACTGCCAGGTTCGTCAACTGCGGTGGGGGAAATAAAGGAAGGACAAAGGGTAACAAGACAAGACTGGAATTGTTTTACAGTTCAAAAGAAAACCAATTCAATAGCAATCGTGCTGCCCCCAGTCAGGCCCCCCACCAGCGAACACACAATGACGCAGCTGATGCTGTTGTTCGCGTGTCAGGCCTTGTAGCTCCCGACCTCCTCCAGGATAAGATTGTCAGCCGCCCCCACACTATTGGAGCAGTGGCGCTTGCGCTGGAGAACGCCTCAGGCACGTCGACGAACTCGGCCTTGGGCTGGGGATTTCGGCGACGTTGGAACGACCAATGGGGCTCGAACTGGCCGGTTGCCCATTGGGTGAGTTGCGCTTGTGTCATTAACGGTTGTGTGGCGGCCGTCGCACATAGGGCCTGCTTCTTGCCAAGAGCAAGTGCCGTGTAGGATGTGCGACCTGACATGCTAGATGTTAAAGGGAACACATGTGTTTGAGGCTAGCTTTGATTTTCAGAAGGTCATAGCATCGCGGACGCGTTACCCTTCCCCAGGGGAGGGTTCGGAAGAGTAACGGGTACTACTCACGCAAATTTCGAGTTTTTAAATTCATACAGGCTATTAGTCTATACCGTTGTTGAACACACGGGGCACCATTGTACTCCATGAATCAACCTGTAAAGAGGACGTGAACAATACCGTTCTCGATCCTGCGTATTCTTGCTGTCGGTGCGCTTGAGCCGAAATCTGTTGTTGATGTTTCCGTTACGTCATGAAAATGGCTTGGGCTTGATAGATCGGGGAGCTCCGCTTGAGATGTCCGTCCGGGGTGATTCATTCTAAGGGAGATGGGACGCGTGAAATATCTACCAGCACGTCCGCCATTCATCTTGGCATAAGTGTGGCTTACCCTTGGCGACCGGACAAGTGCGCTTGCATAGGGAGACACATGGTCTTCATAATAGTCCGTCTTTTGAGTAGCTGACCAACACTGAGACCGACGTACCGTACGCTCGCACATTGATCAGCACCAACCCTTCAGACCATGAATTCCTCCTTCGCCACACATGGCCGTTTTATCCCGTAAAACTCCATCGGCATCCCTCGAGCACAGACCCAGTTCCTGTATAAGTGCAGCATTGTCGGCCGTGTAAGTAATGTGTATATCATTTTGTAACGATTGCATCTAGCTACCATCAAAGCGTGCTCGGGCCAGGGAACCACAAACGACCGGTGGGGGCCGCTGGCACTCAAATTAGATGAATGGCTAGGATCTTCATCAGTGTCGTCCTCACTGGTAGGTGTTTTCCCAGCTGCACTTTCGGGGGGGGGGATGTACGTGTTGCAGTGAACTATGTCTATCATAGTCATTGCTACCTGGTTTAGTCGCGGTTTGAACGTGTATTGAGAACCGTCTTCGTAGTAGATCGTGCCGGTCAACACAGCGTTATACGTTTTGACCCGAGGTTGGAGTGCAGAAGGCAATTTGCAGCTGTTGAATACGTCTATATGCCCAACTGTTTGCCTCAGAAGTGCTGGAAGACGTGATTTGAACGATTGAGCTCCAATTCAAGGTTGCAGCGGGGATGGCCTTGGTGCTAGAGCCGCGAGCTCCCCGCTCCAGTTTTGTGATGACCCGCCGGTGCGTGTCGCACGTCTCTAGGCCAGCTGAAGCGAGGTGTCACACCGACAAAATCCCAACCCCGGCGAGATTCTCCCGACGACTGCGCTTTCCTCGAGCGGTATGTCGAAAGATTGTTGCAACTTGCATTGGTTTTTAGGAACCCGCGAAGCCGCTGGGCATCGGCGCCGCGATTTGTCTGGAAGAAGGAGCCGTAGCATGACCCACTCGCCGACCCCAGAATGACCGTCGATACACGCGCCGTGAACGAGCGCACGGGGTGATGCGTGGCCGATGTCCGTTCTCGAAGTTGTTACAGGGGAGCTTGAAGGCACGCATGCTAGATGGTTCAAGGGCTATTGACAGTTGCCCCTACACCCCGAATCTCAGCTGTACTTCACCTTCGTCACACATCGCGGTATGTATACGCCGGCAAGAGTCCCCATGCGAGCCACAAATGCAGTCGTCCACTGCCAAGGCGTGGTAAAGGAAATATTTTGTGATCTGCTAGGGAAAGGTATATTGTGCTGGATCGACGACATTTAGGCTACGCTGAGGACGTCGCTGCGCTTATGGAACTGCTTGACAATGTCCTCGCCAGGTGCGAGGAGTATGGATGGATCAAAGCTCCACGTCAAGAAGTGCCAGTTCTTCGCGCATGAGGTTAAGGGGTGCGGAATGCTTATCTCCGCCCAGGGCGTGAGGCATCGGCCAGAACGGGTGCAAGGTTTCATGCCGATACCGAGGACGGCCGGTGAGTTGCAGCAGTATTTTATGTGCGATCAACTGGATAATGCAAGGAATCCTGGAGTACGATCGACTGACAGGCGATCTGTAGCAGTTCTCGAGCGCTCTATGGCCTTGGCTGGTTCCCGCAAGAAGTAGAAGCTGCACAGATTTCGGCTGGTGGACGCTGGGTGGTCCGAGAGAGGCACGGATTGTCTGAGCGCCGTGCCGTTGAATATGGTACCCTTGACCCATCTCAGCCCAGCGGCTGAGGTTTGTCTGTACGCGGATGCTAGACAAGACTCAGGTTGATCCCTAGCGAGCTTCAGTTGCCACGCTGGGATAACGAGCGTGCGCTGATACTAAGTCCTGCCGGACAAGTGTGGATTCTCGCTGACGCTACAGAGCTACAACAACGTCTGTGCATCATAGCTCACGCGGGTGCGGGTGGTCATCGCGTTGCAACGACCACGGCGGCAGCGTTGTCGAAAGTTTTCGTGTGGGCGACCACGCTGGTGGATGTTAGAAGCTATGCTCAGGTGACCTGAACTAAATGGTCACAGCCGGGGGTAAGGCGCCGCGACTACACGGTGAAACGCTGGTTGCGACCAATCCTAACGCATTTCTTCATTTTGACTTTCTGTCAATGCTGGAAGGAGAGGATGGCTCTAAGTTCCTGTTCGTCCTGAAGGATGGTATGAGCGGTTATGTAGAACTCGTCCCGTGTATCGATGCTTCAAGTGATCATGCATATGCCACCCTTTTGGGCTGGTTCAAGCAATTCGGCGTCCGCCTATGGGTGTCTTACCAAGGCGCACATTTCAAGAATCAAGCAATGGCGCGCCTTTCAATCGGCGCTTGATGCCCATCGCCACTTTACACTGGCCTACCCCACCGTGGACCAATGGCACCGTGGAGATCGTTAATCGCGAGGTGCTCAAGGGCGTCAAGGCTCTGCTCAGCGAGTGCAAGCTGCAGGCCACGTACTGGCCGCACCTGTTGCCTGTTGTCCAATCCGCACACAACACCATGCGCTCGGATCGGCCGAGCGAGGTGACGCCATTGACAGCAGCGTTTACGGCGTTACCTGGGGAATCGCAGCTTCGAAGCATACTTCGGCCGGAACCCCGCTCGAGGCGAGCGTCACGTGGGTTGAAGCCGAAATTAAGCATCACCTGCAGACCGTGCTCGTAGCTCTGGACAGTATGCACGCCGAAATGACAAATACCAGCGATAAACGACGACGAGCTGCTTGCGACCGACCCACTAAGAAACGAGGTGTGACGCTGCCCAAGTTCAGTGAAGGCGACTTTGTCCTTGCGGCTACCGCGACAGGTCGGAGCGGCAACAAGCTCGGTCTTGTTTCGTACTTACCAAAATGCATTGTCGAACCTGCTGATCCCGAGCAATAAAATGCTGGACGCACTCGTACGGACCCGCCGCCGGGCTCTCGCGTCCGCCCATCAACCCCGTGCCCGCACTCGTGGCCGACCTCGTGCTTCAGTGGATCACCGTCAATCCAGCCACTAGCGGTGCTACGTGCCTCCGCCGGAGGGGGAAGTGATCTGCCTGGGTACCAGTGTACCAGCGTACCAGCAGCGGTGTCAAGCCCAAACTCGTATAGCTGGTGGCGGGTCCAGAGGCTACCACGCGTTCATCCGCGCAGTAGCGAGCGCGATCCTGTACGAGACAGATCAGTTGCAATGACGCGTACATGACGCTGATCGCTTTGGCTTTCGCGTAACCCAATGATGGTTTAAACCAGGACGTATGTAGGCTCGGCTTCAACAATAACCCTTTCACCACCAGCGTAGCCCCGACCGCTTATATGTCCGCAGCGGACCTTTATCAGAGGCTCCACGCAGCGTCAATTGGATAAAATCCCGCTGATTGGGATTGGCGTTGGAGATCAC
This sequence comes from Phytophthora cinnamomi, assembly GCF_018691715.1. Classification (NCBI taxonomy): domain Eukaryota; phylum Oomycota; class Peronosporomycetes; order Peronosporales; family Peronosporaceae; genus Phytophthora; species Phytophthora cinnamomi. Next base: position 598,012 of record NW_027150977.1, on the reverse strand, counting down.
CACGACTAGTAGGTCCGCAGCGGATCTCTAATTGCACATCGTTACCGTAGTACCGTAAACGCCGCAATAGTTTGAGTTTCGCAAAGCTTCAGTCTCGGGTCACTAGCCAATCATTTTCAGTCTTACTGCTATTTTTTGCATTCTTCCAGCAGCCAAGATGGACATCGCTGACCTGCTAAACGTCGACGACGACGCTGCGGACTGGGAGTTCGAGGCTTCCGATGGGGAGGAGTCGGATGGCGACACTGGCTCCCCCACCACAGTCGATGAGGAGAACGTGGCGACGGAGCCAGACAACACCGCAGCACCAGGGGCAGACCTGACGCCGCCAACAAAACGCAGAAATCGACTATGCCTACGTCGATGGCATCATTCAGGAGAGCGACCTGCACTTCATCCAAGAAAAATAAGTACAAGCTGCCTGCAAGGGGCGTCATGAACTCGGCGTTTTCTCGCTGTTTTTTACGCGTGAGTTTCGAGACTCTTGGCTCACATGGACTAACAAAATGCTCAAAGAGAAAGGAAGACTGAGGCCACTGTGTACAAGCCAAAATGCACACAATGGTTTTGAGATTGCTATGAGCTTCAACCCGGTTACATAAATCAAGGAGTTGTCGTCTCAAAAGGGCTTTATGGGGCAGTCCGACTTCGCGGCGACGATGGCGAGGAACCGCTTTGAGAGTATTGGGGCACAGTTCCAGGTGCACGCGTCAGGCAGCGTGTCTGTAGAGCGGCGTGAGGAGGACCCCTTATGGCACAGCAGGCGTCTCATGACCCAAATCCAGGCTAACTTCGCCGCGATCGCAGTGCCAGTGGGCGACGTGAGGCAGGACGAGAACACCGTGCGCACGAAGGCACGCTCGGCGGCGAAGACGTACATGCCATCGAAGCCAACAAGTACGGGCAGCGGTTTTACGCGGTGGTGGGGTGGGAAAGCCTCTAAGCCTACTCTGTGTGGGATAATGGTTCCGGTAATCGGACGAGGACGGCGCCCGCTGAACGGTATATTGCTGTGTTTCCTGCACTAAGAACGTCACTATTTAGGACGATCGAGCGGGCGGATATTACGATCAATCGGAAAGCCGCGAGTGCTTTGTGGGTGGCGATGTGCGGTCACCTGACGAAGACATTTGTAGCCCCAAAGCGGAATCGACTGCTTGTTTGTGATAATTTTTACACGCGCCATAATTTGGCCAAAACACTCATGGTATTTACGGACGGAGAAATGGGCATGTTGGGCACAGTGCGGATATCATTGCAGGGCAAGTGAGTGCAATAGAACTAGAAGATCCAAAGGCCAGAATTGATGTTGCAGAACGGGGGTCGTGGGGGCTGGTTGCAGCCTTTGACGTGTCGGTGGGCTGGGAGAAGCTTCAAGAGAAGCACAATCGCGCGCAAAAATATCTACCTGGGCATCTGCGTAACCCGTACATTGCACCGATGACGAAAGCAGCCAACGCTGGCTACTTCATCTTTCTCGATAAGCTGACTGTGTTATTCTATACGAACGATTTAGCTGGAATGCTATCGCAGCGGGCACTTTCGGGCGATTCACCGGAGGCAATACAGCTGTGTCGAGGGCTTGCACCACTTCGGCGCTGGACCGGAGGACAAATGATGCACCGCAAGACTTTCAAGTGCCCGCCATGATAGTTGCTTAATATATTCATGAATGGCGTCGACAAGTCGACCAGCTGAGGATCACCAATCCGAGTCGACGCAAGGAGAAGAGAGGCTCTCGATGAGTATATTGGCGTGGGCGTTGGACCTAGCACTGATAAATGCATTCTCTCTGTTCCAAAAGGTTGCGGTTCCATCGGCAACACGGATGATACTACGCGACTTCAAGCGGCGCGTGACCGAGCAGTTGACGGCTGTACAGCGTGCACGGCTTGAGAAGGGACGTCGTCGTCAAACAGCACCTAATCAACCTATACAAGCGATCGTCGGAGCAGACGATATTATTCATGCTATTACACCCAATTCAAGGAATAACTCGACGGGAAAGTTGGTGGGCTACCTGTGTTTGCTGCGAGGGTTCCCAAAGAAGGTATTGTTCGGTTGCACTGGCTGCCACAGAGGATTCCATGTTGCTTGCTTCAGCGCCTTTCACTTTCGAGATGCTCTCACCTCCACGTCACTCACGGTTCGCTCGGTACTGGATGCTGTCTGCGCTGCAGCATACCTAAATCAGCTCGAGCTTCCATAAGAATAAATAAACAACAGATGAGTGTACCTGATAGTATCGTTGAGGCGCGTTATCTGCTTGTCCACTTATATCGGCAGCTTGATCCGCGTCGACTTGCTGATGCGCCCGTTTGTCTTGTAGTAGTAGAGCGGGGACAGCGCCTTCTTCACGTGGTGGGGGATCAGCCGCCTGCAACCGCATGCAAGCATCCGCAGCCTGCTCCCAATGATCTCCTGGTCGTCCAGCTCCCACTGACACGGCGCGTCCCCGCAGTAGCAGCACGTCGGCGGGGGCGCCTCACTTCCGACATTATGCTCCGTTTGAAATGTATATTTGGCGCAGTACCGTGAATGGCACCACGACCAAATGTGAGAATTGACGTGGACACATACCGTCTTTAAATGGTGTATTTATTGAGGCAGAAACCGACTCATTGGATGAGTTGTAGGTACCCAGCGGACCTACAAAGAAAAGCTGGGTAGTGACAGGGTTAATAACTGGTCTCGATTAGGTTGCAACGGGCAAATCGTACAATTCCATGCCAGTTTGAGGTCAGGTTGTCGGCTCAAAACTCGGTTAGAATAGAGCAAGACATCAATTCGATTGAAAAAAAAACCTTCAACTTAGGTAATGGCCGTCTCAACCTTTACTGGCCTGACCTAGGAATAGATCCGGAATGCGATCAATGCGTTGGCCCTTGCCCAGGAGCAATTGCTCCATGAATGCATACAAGTGTAGCATGGGTGCGTCTGAAAGCCATAGCTCCCGGATCTTTAACATTCCTGAGTTGCCCGGCTCTCGTCATAATCTTCGCGTTTTAGCGAGTATTAATTTGCAGCAGCGTAATCAATGGAACTGTCAGCTCGGTACATTTCTCGCAAAATTGTAGCATGTAACTAGTCGCACCAAGAATACTGTGGAGAGGTTCCTGTGTTTGTGGCACTGGTCAATACGGAATTGTTCTCACTATGGTTAGGTCGATACGAACGCTGTCCGCCCGGTCAAATCTCCAAGACAGGGGAACCATTTGGTGTAAACCACACACTGGTACAACCCGATGTACAATTTGCCCTAGCTCAGGATATCAAACACGTCGCGAGCACGTAAATATTTTCATAGAAGGCACGCGTATGTGGGAGATCATTAATAAGTGAAGATTTTCAGTCGATACATGAATACCAGTGCATTACTTACTTCCATCAGCACCACTAAGGTCTCGTACAACCTACTTGGGAATTGCCCCGATCCATAATCATTCTCCCTTTGTAGTACGCTGAGACCATACACGTGAAGTAATAGGAACCAGCCATGCTATCGAAGACATCCTCCTCTCGTGGCATCGGCACGCATTGCCGGATCGTGTCGCTGTTCAGGTACTGGTCGATACGCCCGTCGACAGGTTTAGGTACACAATAGCCTAATCCACTGATAGGTTAACCTAGTGATGCTATGTGTACACAATCATTAGGCAATAGAGAGGTTTCGTGTGAGGCATTCATCACCTTTATCCTCAAAGCGATGTTTAACTCTTTTGTTCCAAAACGCTGCATAATGCATCGTTTAGCGAAATTTGACCAATCAAGTTGGGGGCATTAAATTTAAGCCAATCAGTAGCGCCATCCAAAACAGCGTAAAATGAAGCATTATGCAGCGTTTTACAAAAAAACTAAAGTGGCATACTGTTTACATCTAGATAGCCATACATGGGTTACCGGGAAATCTCCTAAAACGTAGCGGAATGCCGTGTGTTGCGAAATATCTTGAATAAAGTATACACAATTTGCAATAGGAAATGTATCGCTAACGTAAGGGTTAAAATATGAAATTACCCTATCCGCCGTGTTGAATATCTGGTGGAAGTCGCAATTATAGTGTACCCTCACAAAGCATCCACGCACTGCCAACCCGCTGTCGATATCCTTGTGATTGCCGCGGCCATGTCGCTTTTGCTTAGCCAATCGCAGAACTAACCGAGCGCAAGTGCTTAACCGAAGAGGAAGTTGTCATGCTTCTAAAGCAGTCAATCGCGGATGAGTCCTACCAGCAGGAGCACGACAAGGTCATGGGGCACTGGGAGTAGTTGGTACGGCTCGTACCGACTTGTCGCCTAAGCATTTCACTGCGAAAATGGCTCCGAACCCACATAACGCGCTCATCAGTAAGCTGATTGTTTTATAACATATACTGCTACGAATTGGGAACGTCTTTATTATGTCATGTAGCTGCTGCTGACAAGAAGACGACTACCAAGAGCATTTCGGGCGTTGCAGAGTTACACAGCGAGTAGGACGAGCTCCTCGATAATCTAGTTCTAAGGTTGAATGAGTGCAAAGCAGAGAAGTACGCTAAGAGGCAGTTGAAGGTCGACAAGGATGCAGCGGATGAGAATGCAGGAGAAACTATCTGGCGTCGTGTTGTCGTGAGTCTGAAACGTTCTCGGGACGGTGGTAAAGGGGACGCAAGCAAGAGTCCTTCTAGAACGGGCAAATTCGCAAAGCTTGCGAACGTACTGCAAGGTCAAAAAGAACTGGAACTCGCGATGCGTAGAGATCAATGGGAGCAAGAGCTCCTAGATCGACGCGATCGTGAGAAACGCCGCATTCTTCTGCTTGAGCATTTCGTTAACACGAAGCAAATATAACTGCGGTTGGTTCAATAGACTAGTGCTCAGTCGTTGGTACACAAAGTAGTGAGCTCTTTCAACCATCATTGCATAAACAGGTGTGCCGACAGGAGGGAACACCCCTGTTGGGATTCTGATTGGCTAGTTATAAGACCAATCCGTACAAATAGACAGATCACAGGTAAATTAGCATGTACTAACCTGCGCTATTGTATCGGCCAATAGCGTTTGTACCGGAGACTCTAACATCTCCATATTTTTGCCTGTTACGTATCTAATAGTATGCGTACGAGATCATGTAGACCCTCAAAATAAGCCTGAAACTGTTCGCGAGATTGTACATACAGCCAGCTAGCGCCGTTGTCATTTCAGCAATGGCGAGAAGACGGAGGCTAAGTGATGCTCTGAGGGCCATGATAGTGAAGGCCTACGAATTCTTCCTCTAAGGGCGCGAAAAGTGCCCTGAGATCCAGGGACGCACGGGTGAGTTGGTCAACAAGTGCATTTGAGACTCCAGCAAGCACGGTCGCAGTCGTCTGGAAGGCCTACAACCAGAGCAAGAGCTCTCGTAGTACCGAGTTATGTGCTTCAGAGCCTTTAACGATATATATCAGGTACATGTCATATATAATACGGCTGTATTGCAGCCCTGCCCAGCGTCGAGGAGCGTCGAGACCGCCCCGGTAGCTACGAGGACGAAGCCGTCTCGCCTAGTGTCTCTGCATTGCGTTCATCAACAAGCCCAATAAAGCATGTCAGCCGATCACAGTCTAAATGATCAGCGACGAAGTGTGAAGGTGCACTTCGATTCCAATATATCGTCGAGCTATGGCCCGCCTCCTCCGCCGATTGGGTTACAGATACATCAAAGGTGAAAACCGTCATTATCTGTCCGACGCTGTTCAGAATGCAGCATGTTGAGCTAGTTACCTAAAGCAGAAGTATCCGACCGCAACAACAATCCCAACAAGCATGAAGTTTACCTGGACGAGGCGTCGAGGAAAATCTTGGCTAGGATCTGACCGAAACTGCTATACAGCCATTGCCTAGGGGGCATGGCAATAAAAAAATGCTATTTATTTTGGGGCGCTACTAAATAACTAACTGTATACCTGATTCTACAGAATTTGTAGGATTGCTACTGGAGTTCTGTACAGACAGGTAAACGCACTGCAAGGACACGTTGTGGAGTTGGCATGTAAATATTGGGTGACTTACCGAAAAGGCTGCGAAGGTGACTACCACTGTAATTTGGATGCCCCCCCCCTCCAGTTTGAGATGTGGTTTACCATAATTGTGCCAACAGCTCAGCACTTTGCATGGTCCTTGCCTAACATACATGGATGGAGCCGCTTACCATATGCGTGATATCATGCCGGCTCCTACTACTCGCACAAAGAAAGCTGAAATTGTGCAGTGGCTTCAGCATAATAGTATACTGTTAATTTTTGTATTAACCTCCATCCTTATCGGATGCGTGCAGGTGTGCCGCACAACTAAAGACGTTATGAAGCATAGTTGCTTGACATCAAACGCTCACACAGGCCTCTTTTTTTGACATGACTGTGGCAATTACCACAACATTCGGACGCCGTGTCCACTACACGCCTCCCTACCACCCTGAACTCCAGCCAATTGAGCTGATTTGGATAAATACGAAAGGGTGTATAGGGAGGAATCATGCACATATAAAGAGGTACAGAAAGACGAGAGTCAGTGCTTTCGAACCTTGGAAGCTGACGCGATCGAGTGCACAAACGCAAAAGAAACGGAAGTCCACAGTGAGGCTAGTGACAGCCAAGATGAGGGTCTTTAAAATATAATTCTGGTGCTTTTGCGTTGATTTGCAAGTTTGCAACCGACATTTGACCTGTGGCGGTACCTGCAAGCGGCCAACCAAAACACCATATGTTTTGACATGTTGAGCCAATCAAAACCTCCGATGACTGAACGTACAACCCTATTTAAGACCTTTCCCCAAAGTTTTGTCTAGCTGAGAGCGTTTTTTTCTAGCAGCTATATGTCAAAAACACGCGGAATTGGTCAAATCTGACCTCAAAATCGGAATTTACGGGCGTAGCTTGCCCTTATATCTAAATAACGCGCATGGAGGAAAGTCATCATCTTTTATGCGTAAGATGATCCGTCTACGCGGCACAAGCTTTATTGGCCGGTACAATACTGTTTACATCACTGCTTGTTCTACGCTATCAGCGAGCCCCACTGGGCAAGGTGGCTTGTACAGCTCGACACGGCGTACCGGGTTAGCTCAACCAAAGATAGATGTCGCCAATTTATCCACTTCAGACTGTAACATCAATTACTCCGGATTCTTCGCGACCCGTAAGCATACGCCACGATTGCGGGATGACCATGTGTGGAAGCCAGAGAGTACGTCCTCCGTCTTGCGACATTTAGTTACAAGAAATGAACGGAAAAAAGATCTTGTTGCGTTCTTTTAAAGGGGTACGTGAGCAGCCGTGATGGCAGCTGTCAGGTAAAGACGAAACATTTGATTACACGGTGCCCCCCGAAAATGGTTCACGTGGAGCTCAGTGCCCAAAAACCGCGCACTGCACACACAGCCACAGCACACAGCTGGGACGCACGGAGTTCGAAGGCACTTATCTCCATAGCAAGCGACCCAACAGAGCGCAGCAGTGCGCGGAACAGACCCCACGCTGCTCGGCCTCTCCACGTCCTTATGCGCGACCATAAGGCATTCTTTGCGTGGGTATCGCTGTTGCTACGGGGAGATGCGTCCTCCCAAGCAAGATTGTTCGCACAAGACAAACTGATTGGCATCATGGATACCACAACCACAGCATCTTTGCTGAAGAAACGCACCACCAAACGGCTGCTGCTACGCTGGCAAGCACTAGATGATAATAAGCGTAATAAACCTATCCGCAATAACCCAGGTGAGGGTTCCTCTCTGCCAGAAGCTCCTAGAGGCATTTTAGACGGGCGAAAGGGCCATTCAAACTACACTAAGGGTGGGGGCAGTGTAGATACACCTACAGTCATTCAGAGTAGAGAGTGCTCGCCAGCAGATGACGCAGCCGAGCAGCGTGGAGGGGTTTCTCAAAATGGATCGACTATACCAGCGGCAAGGGGGACGGATGTGAAACCCTGCAATATTGCTATCGAAGCGTGCTGTCCTCTGCAAGGGCGTGATCAGTTTTGCTCTGATCACAGAGCTAATAGCAATGAGTGCAGCTGTTCGGGATGGCAAAGCACAGCGAGCGAGAGAGCGAGAGAGAGAGAGTAGCTCTGCAAGCCGTTGCCGTCGTTTATTGTCTGCGCGCACGTGTGGCAAGCATGCTTGAAAGTGGCACGAGCCGAGATATTGTGGGAAATATCTGCGATACTGACGAGTATATCGCAGCTACCAGCACTCCGTTTAACTATATTCAGAGGCTGGGGTCAGGGACACTGTAACCGCCATTCATGTTGTTGTTACGGAGAGCAACGTCGTCCTAAGTTATATGATAGCGCATTGGAGTATAGTGAGCGATTGAAAGGGTTGTTTGGAGCCATGTGGAAATTTCGGGCAACGACTACTAAGTTTTTGGCAAATATTTCGGGGCCTGACTATGCAGGTATTTCTGCTGTGGTGAACGCGGGTTCGATTGGCAATGCTGATGATGCCGAAGCGGGGGTTACTACAAGTGGATCTACTGAGGCAGCAGATGAATTCGCTTCGACATTAATGGAATGTGTAGCTTTCGCTTTTCCCGCTACCAAGCAAAATAGGACTGAATCGATTACCGCTACTGTTGAACGACTACGAGAGCTAACTGACGGGGCCGAAAATATCAAGCCAAAGGTTTCCAGCTCAAAGAATACGGCTGGGATTGTCAAGGAAAAACCTCGCATCTGTGTGCAAATGTTTGGGGACCGACACTACTATTTCGGATGAGAGTCGGACAGTCTGCATTTATGCTTGAGATTTAGTCAACATTTTGCTAATACTTCGATATACTTCAAATGACCTAGTACATACTTCTAAGCAAATTTGCAATAAACTACCAAATTGCACTAGAAATTGGTAGGATTGCTACAATATCTTGCTAGCAATATTAAGTATGATTTGATATATTATTCTACCCTTTTCCTGCTTTGCCTGTTCAGGAGATATGAGTTTGATATGGCAAAGTTAAACATTTTTAGAATGTAAAGAAGCGTAAATCCGCGTTGTGCACTATATGAAACGTCTTTATACTATAAATGTGCATCATGCCCGCTGCTGTAACACCTCTGCCCAATGCAAAAGTGAAATATGCTGCGCCTTCTAAACACGTAATACATCTGCACTCTTCCGAATTGTAATATACTGGGGGAGCAACACCTCCGCGTATTGCAGAAGTGAAGTATGGCGCGCGCACTAAACAAATAACACATCTTCACATTGGGGAAGTGTAATATACTGGGGGAGTAACATCTTTGCATATTGTAGCATTAGTTGGCACAGCTGGAAGGATTCCCTACTTGATGTAGTGCGGTTCAAAAAGCAGAAATCTGCTGCCGGACGGAACGGAACCTACGAAAGTCACTAAATAGAAGACGTAATGTAACGGTTTAAAAGAATTCTTCAACGATGTATTCAATCTATCATGGATCAGCTGGACTCCACATCAATGAGGTTATCGCTGAGGAACTTCTATCTAAAAAATATACATAGCTTCATGAACCCGCCCGCTGACACAGTTAGCTGTAGCTCGAGCAAATATTATCTCGAAAAACGACCCCCCCCAGTTTTAGTTGTCCCACTGTGAAAGGTACTGAAACCTGTGTAATGATATTGTAATATTGTTATTCTGTCGTCACCCTGATCAGTCAGGACACTAGTCGTTTCATCCCTTGCTTCTGCCAAGCATGCGCTCCATAACATGCATTTCCTGATTCTTGCTTAAGATACTTTACCACGCGAAAGTGGCAAAGTAGAATGGTAACGCCGTCAAATGCTTCCTCTAGCTCAGGAAGTTCTGTGAAGTCTTTATCGATGAAGACGCAAGCCAGAGATGTCCAATTCGGACATGCATGTTTGAATTGGTAGTATGCTACAGACAAAGTCTCCTTCATCTCGTTTTCAACCAGGCAATGTCACGGATGCTGTTAATTTGCACCGGAAGTAATAAGCGTAACGTAACAGGGAACCTGGCGGAGTGAATTTTGGTTGTGTACCTGCACATGCTGCCCGTTATCCACGCAACATGAATCATAAAGCCGAATAACTTGGAATTTGATCTGTCGGCGCCATGAGAAGCGTCCACTAGAAGCATTTCACGAACGCGGACGGACATTACTCTCATAAGAGCTATCTGAATCGTTATTACTTGATAAACTTTCTACATCAATTCAACATAACACTGGTAAGTTACAGCACACTAATAAATACAGCCCACTTGATCACCCTCTTCCTGAGACAATACCCGAGCTACATTTCCCTTCGTAGCGCTGAAACCATGCAAGTACGCCTGAATTCTCTCTCTTGGATGGACTCGAAGTCGTAGCTCTGTGCATCTAGCATTGCCATAATATTGCGCACGTCTACAGACTCGGTTCCGAACTGGTGTGCTCCGATATGTATTCTAGAATGCGTTTGGGGTTCGCTCCTGCTCGACGGGAAGTATCCAGTTGCTGAAGCACCTCTGGTTCTTTTACCTTTCTTCGTTCATGATAAGTCTGGTAGAAGGCAGCACCTACCGCGTGGTTGTGATCTTGAACGCGTTCGTCACAAGTATCTCCCAAACGTTGGTGAACTTGAAACAGGCAGAAACAAAAACAAATTGTCAGTGTTGTTAATAGTTAACGAATTAAAACTCGTCGTACGCACGCGTGCATCACATCATATGCGGCGTGTGTGGTGAAACGGCCTTGCCCCTGTGTTGTCGCCTTGGACACGGCGTTTTCTGGCGTGTGTGCATCGGTAGGTTTTGTTGTAATACAGCAGCTCGTCGGGAAGAAGAGCTGATCGGATGCCAGCAAGTTGCAAACTTCATTGATTTCACAATTCTACTGTAGTCGACGACCGTACTGTGAAAGGCTACAAGTATCCGAAAACAATACAAATTTGAGGTCAACAATATTCTTCGCGAGATCCCCTTCATCGCTAGGGGATGGTGCTGGTTGCATGCAATCGTTCATCAACTGATTACGATTGTGAGGGGTATTCCACAGGCGTACATAATAACTACCTGGATCGCTGGAAGCGACGTCACAGTGCCGCACTTGGGCTAGGAGACCCAGTCTGGAACGCTTCCGCGCGTACTTCCGATCGTCTGCGTGCTCGCCGTTCGATGAAGCCCCTAGTGAAACGTGAAGGCTCCAAACAGGTGGTTCGACGTCCCGCGAGAAGTGAGCGCTTTCTAAAATGGGCTCTTGCGAACACATGAGTGACCGTGGGAATTTAGAGACACTAGTTCCAGCACCTCTGCCCTGTCTAAGACGGAGGACACAGCCATTCTCATGTGGGGAGTGATGTTCGCGAAATCATAGTCGATTACAGCTGCACTAACCTAACCTCTAGTTTGGCCTTGCTGCTCTGACTGGAATAGAAACGGCAGCGACAGGTAATTTTGACCTGCATAGTCGTAACGTAATGTCCATTCAGCTTAGTTCTACGTATCGCGTTTTGATCGTTGCCGTATGATCTTCGGAGGCAGAAGACGCTGAACCAGAGCGTGGACACTTACTAGACAACAGACTTAATACGAAGCTGGCAACATCGCAGTCCCGTGTTGTACCATTCGGCTCCGGCCAAGATGCCTCTGCTCGGTACAAGATTCACAGAAACTATCTGATCCGCTCGACCCGGCGGCAACTGCGTGCACGACGGCAACATGTCCATTAGTCTCTACATTCACAACCGCTGGTACGGTATCAATGTCATTGTTCTCGTAGCGAGAATAAACTATTTCGTAACTTCCACAAGTTCCAGCTTCCACAGTATCACAACGAACGACTGTATAACGGGGAACACGCTTACCAGCTCGATTTCGTCACATAATAGCATCACATGCGCTGGCGTGGTGGCCAGCGCGCTCACGGGCACCATAATATGTGGTAACAATAGCAGCATCTACACATTCATCGTGAAAGGATGTTCCACCAGTACCCAGAGCGACGCGTTTGCCACGTCCATGAGCGGGAGCTACTTCACCATTGTGATATCGAACTCCTCTTTTACCTCCACGTACGACGATGTTACCACGTTGCTGCGTACGTGCACGATCTTGTTCTCCTCTTGCACCACGACTTTCCTGCAGCGACCTCGGGTACAGTGGTGTTACGTCGCGCTGAAGCGCGTTCACATCTTTATGGCTAGTCTCGAGGAGGCAGCAGTCAGGAGACGCACATCCCGCGAAACAGCCATGGCTACGCTTATGACGCATTAGGAAAGGCCGCTGCCAAAATAGTCTGTTATTTGGTCGATGAGGTAGTCCACCGCGAATCGCCATGCACCTCGCTGAAGAGGTAAAAGCGGCGATAAAAAACCAGGGCCACAACGACCGCCACGATTATGCCACCAACGGGTGAGGATGAGGAAGAGGCGCACCTGTGTTGCAACCAACAACGAGGCTGGGTTGCAGCCTCGAGCTGCTTGAATGCTCGGCAACCACCACCGCCCGAGACGATCCTCGAGTCCGGAGCAACGCATCACTTGTGTATCGACAGGAAGCTCCAATTCGGCACAGAACCCTCATCTTCGGCACACAACCTACCCAATTGACTACCAGGGTCGCCAACTCCGATACCGTCGTCTCTTTCCTCAAGGATATATGCTTGCTCCAAACCACATTCGGCCGGACTAAACGGATCATTATACTAACCGGAATACATTGGTGGGAATTTTAATCCGTTTGTGTGAACAACTCGGCCGAACCTGCTCTCAGTTTCCCAGCTTCGTGATCTCCGCGGTTCGCGTTATCGGAGAGGTGCATATTCTACTCGCGAGACGGGACTGTCGTCGGTGAAGCCCTCGAACATGGCGGGTTGTGAGTTGTCAGTGCGACAGCGATGGGCGCAACAGGCTATGGCGCTCAAGCTCTGTTTGTCAACGTGAAAAATAGCCCACTACAATAATAGCACGAAAGGTTCGGTCATGTTAACTTCCAGGTCTTGCTTGGGTTGGTAAACGGCAATTTAGCGAATGGTGTTGTTGCTAGCCAATAAGAATAGCACCTTCAGAATAGGCTACGCAGAAGGCAAGCTGTCGCGCGACGCGCAACCCGCTCAAGACACCTCAGGAACGGCTCCCAACGATGAGCACGGCGTAGTGATATGCATGGATTAAAGACGGGTCTGAAGACCGATCGAAATGGGCATCGTCGTGTGTTTACAATTGCGGATCACTCCTCCAACTATAGCCAGAATTGCCTCCTCCATACAAAGGACGAGGCATTCGACAATACTTGTGTACTCAAGTAGCCTAAGCGAGTCTCTGTCGACGACGTGGCCGCCATTTCACAAACGCTTTTTACGCACCCCACACGCACCACACGCACCTGTGCACGCCACCACGACTACCAACCTGAACCATACGCCAGTCCAGTCTCTAGGAGGCCACTCGCCGGTAGAGCTTTTCATAGGGCTTCCAGCTTCATCGCCACTGGACACGGTCGTCAGTCACCGCGCAGATGCAGATCCACTGCTGGTTGTTGACTTCGCTTGCGTGGGTGACCAGCTTGAGTCGCTACGCAACTCGTTGCATGAGATGCACAAAGAAGTTTTGGACACCAAGGAGCGCAAGCGGCTTCAGGACATGGCGGCTCATAAGGGATCAGTGGTGAATTTCGATGTTGGAGATTTTGTGCTGTGGTCACGGATCGATCAACGCCTGCCCAATAACAAGCTGCTTGGGCAATGGGTTGGCTGGAGTTATATATCCGGTTCGTTTCACTGGACGTGTCCTGCTTGACCAAGAGCTCAAATATCCCCCGCTGAGAAGGAGGTGGTGGTACTGATCAGAGTTTTCAGTTTTCTATACCGTGCTGGCTGGGACGAATGCGCCTCAAGCACTGAGTAGAGATTGCACTGAAGCTCAGGAGCATAGCGTACTCCCCGCAATGTCAGCGAGCACCTCCCACCAGAGGTCTTAAGAATAGTTCTGACACAAACTCAACGGCATACAATGGTATCGCTGCTATATGCACTAGTAGCAATGTGACGGACCAGCACGTCAATATATTCGCGGGGTATACATTCGAATGTATTGTGGTACATCGGAAAAGGTGATTATCGTCTATTCCAGCATGGATTCTGACTTAGAGGCGTTCAGCCATAATCCTACAGATGGTAATTTGGCGGCACTAGCTTTTCAGCTAACCGCAGTTACCAATTATCTGAATCAACGGTTCCTCTCGTACAGGGTTGGTGGTGACAAATGGAGCAAAAACGTCATCCACAGTGATCGAGACACTCAAAGAGCGACATTCGACGAGTATGTGCGCTCCATCGGTTTTCGCAGGGCGGGGAGATTCGTGTGCTAGTGGATTGGGTGGACACGTACGAGCCGCGGATGCGCCTCGTATCCTATGTCGGTCGCTCCCAGCTGGATAAATAAATTAATGAGACATCCAGGCGGAGACTTCAGGGCGGCGCCCCGGTCACCTCATTTCGAGAACCCGAATCACACCAAGTTTTCCGAGCGCTGTAATGAGTTTGATCGAACCACGCATTGAGACTGCACCAATTCTCCTTCGGACACCCATATAGCTTCCGGCACAGATCTTCTTTTCTACCCGCAGAATGCGCCTCACGTAACGGTATTCGCCCGCAGAACGCGCAACAAGACACGATCGCGTCCATCGGGACAGCTGAGAGCATCCATAGGGATCCGATGGATTTAGCTCGTGCAATGCTATGGTCGTCATTGTTGTCACAGCGTTACTGGGGATATGCCGTACGCAATGCGTCCAACATCCGCAACAGAGTACCTATGAAAGCCAACGTCGACTTCAAGTCCACACTAAGTGTGCTCATCGGTAAATAGCCTCATCGCACACACTATCAAGTTCGGGTCCAAGTGCACAGTATTCCGGCATTGTCAGGCCGGCCGCCGTCTGTGAAAACGTGCTGAGAAAGCTGCTGTGCTCGGTATCGCGACTACTCAAAAATGTACAGGCTCTTTATCCCAAGAACGAGGATGTTCATTACCAGTCTGGACGTTCAGAATATTGATAAGTTGGACATACAGGATCCCCGTACAGTAGCGATGCTCCATGAGCTACATGAAGAAAATACTAAGTCAAATCCGGTCAGCGCCGGTACCGCTACCCGAGCTGGGCAGCAAGTACGAACGCCGACTGACACCAGTCCGAGTGAAGAAGACGATGACACTGGCGCTCCCGAAGATTTTGGGCGCCCAATCCCAACTGGCGTCCTCCACCGCGTTCTTCACAGTGTGCTGCGAAAGCACGCGCACCATCTTCATCGCCAGGTACAACGAAGTTATCCTTGTGGGGAAGGCGACGAGAGCCCCCTCGGACGCCATCAACGTTGCCGTCGTCATGACACTTAGATCGGACTTACAGGCCTTAAGCAGCGCGGTCTCGTCGTGGTCATGGTCATATCTTCGTGCCGCTGTATGCTTGAGTCTCTAAAAATGTTGGTCGCTCACCTTGCTTGGTGCAGGTTTTTGGTGACAAGGCGTCGCATCGGTTCGAAAAGGAACGTGACAAATGAATGGAACAGACGAGACCAAATCATTACCTAAGACCTGTACGTGTGACCTAAGTGAAAACATCCAATTGGCCTTGCTATGACCTGTTCTCCCTGTGACCTGGTATAGGCCCTTCGGGTTTAGCCGCTAATTCGAATAGCTCGACTAATGAAAAGGACCGTACGAACAGATCAGCGCCTATAAATCGATTCTCCTAGAAATACCCGAGAGATTACTTGTATATGCACCTGTGGTGGAAATGTCAATCTTTCCAGAAATCTGGCAGTAGTCGTCGTCATTCTGCACGTGATATATAGGCGGACAACGCGAGATTGATGCTGATGTCGCATAGCTGGATCGAAGCTCAGTCTTCAAAATAAGCCCGATGTCTGAATTATGTGCTCATTTCTTATTAAACCGATTTCCCGCTATATTAAAACGAGAAACTATTTATGGGGGACGGAATTTTTCGGTACAAAGCACAGTAATAACCAGCGCAGATTCCGCTAACTCAATGATCATAACTTTTTCTACCTGTGTGATCTAGCCTTCTCAATACAACCGGAGAAAAGTCATTAAAATCTACTTGATCTAGTCGTAGATACTTTGATATGCGGCTCTAGAGTGCATCTGTCAAGCAACTAGTTGTGTTCACATCGTATTGAGGCAGGATTGCGAATTGGGTTTCCGGATTGGGATTAAACCGTTTATTCTTCCTACCCACCCCATGGCGTACGGGGTCGAACGTACTGGGAATTTCCTTTTTAAAAACCATCCACTCATTGACGAAGCGCTAGTTATCAGTTTTTCGGTGCCAAATACTTGTAAAATTGAAATAATTCTAGGGAAAGTTAGACTTAGATGATTTTATGTGGTAGTTTATCAGCGTTCATTTGCTGTGACGGATCGTAACGTCTTTGAAACGTTCAACCTTAACATATTTCGCCAAAACACTAACATAGTTAGTCATTATCGGAAGCAGACAGGAAATGTCGTTTCCACCTCGTCCCTGCCTCATCTCCTCCCTATCCCTATGATAACTTGCCTATATTAAGTCAGAAATTGCAAATAAGCTCACATGTCTGGAAATTTCGAACTACTATTTGCCAACAGCAAAATTACTCAAAACCAAACCCTTAGCGAAGGGACGGCTGGACGGTTCTATGGCCTGGATGCGCCGCGGCCAAGTGCAGGAGGAAGATTAGGGCGGCCGCCGCGCCACGCTGAAGGGGTGGTGGCCTGGAGGGCGGCGCGGCCAGCGGCAGCAGGAGGACGACCGCGACAGCAGTGTCACGCTGAAGGGGGTAACGGCCTGGAGGGCGGTGGGGCGGCTGGAGCACAGTAAGTGTTTGGGTTGGATTTTTATGTATGTAATAAATGATTCGCCATGTTATTGTTATGACTAGAGACTACCCTTGATACTTTCACTTAGTGCGTTTAAGGTCAGCTTCCTGTCCGTACCAAAACTCTTCCAGAATTAATACGGCTTCTTCGTGACTTATATTTTCCTGTTTGGTGATTGTCAGGACACGTCCAATGATTCGCTTGCGTCTGAAGAAGTATCGCTTCACAAAAGCACTATTGCGCCAAGTCGAGCCGAAGCGTTCTTCGAGATTGCGAACTGGTGGCCCTCCACGCCCATTCCTGCCACACTTAGCTAAGACACATTCTGCACGAGGATCGAGGTCCAGAATGGCAGAGATGGCTGGAGCGACAGAGCCACAGATTCGACGCTTAGGTCGGTGGAATGCTGGTGTGTTACCTTACAGCTTTACCGCGAGATGCCATGCGCTCACTTGCCCGCTTTCCCCAGTATCGGCGTACTTTCATCTTAGAACGTGGAGTTCTCGTGCCGCCAGACTCGTTTGGAGCGAGAGGTATTTCGCTTCATCGAAGCCTTCATGGAAGCGTATACAATTAAGTTAGCTCCACACACCTCAACGGGGGTCTTAGAGTTGTTGTTGTACCTCCGTATTGTCGTTCTACAAGATGCAGTACGTTTACGTGAAGTACGTCTGGCGCACAAGCCGTGGGCGCACCCTCTTTTCAACATCAATGAATTCAGTTCATCCGCCGCTGTATTAACGACAAAGATGTTAACGTAACGGAAATATCACCACTGACAGTCCGTTTGGGCAACGTAGTTCCAGGCCTTATGGATCACCTGAAGCATCAACATCAGCAAACGTTAGGACACATCGACAGCAAAAATTAGCAAAGTCAGATCGGAGGAGGGGGGGGGGGGGGGGGGGCTGCCGTTCGCCTCACAGAGAACTGTAGTAGTGCCAAGGAAGCTTCGGCCTCGTTGGGTACATCTGCACAAGCCGCACTCGTGTCTCCTACATACCCAATGGTGAGATCATTCCAAACGCTACCTCTTGGAGTACAAGCCAAGAGCGTCGAATGCTTCACGGTAGCGTCATCATTTACACGATATGTCATCGGGGTTTTGGCCGCATTTTCTGACTTAACCCTTTCGCGATGAGAGCACCGTTTTCGCCCTTTAAGGCGTTTTGCAAAACAAGGTACAAATACCCCTACTAAAAGGGGGCATTTTTCGCCCTTTACCACACTTCAACTGCAAATCCACCATCGTTTTAAAAAAATCAGAAAAGGTCCGTCGCGTAAGCATCATGTAATCATATTTAATATAAATATCAAGATGTAGTTTCCCACACATATATCCGCCAAATCACAGTAAATGGCATGTCCCATGATACACCGAACCGCAGTACCGTGATTTCGTTAAAGGGCGAATTTTGCAACTTTTTACAATTAAATGTCTTAGATTTGTATAGTATAGTTAATTGAGGTGGCTCGCGAAAGGGTTAAGCACTGTAATGTCGTACCACTGCTCCGGCTCCAGAAAATTTTGTACAGGTTGCAGCTGAACACTCCATCAGAAAAAATAAGTACAATCCAAGAGCACGTATAGGACACCGCGTTGCTCCGTGATGGTCGTTCCTTCTGGAATCCGCAGGATAGCTGGTTGCTGTCGCGCCAGAAAGCGTTTTACAGCGCTCTTGTACACCGAAACACGTTAGGGTTTAGCATCTGAAAGTAAGGCCCGAACGTCAGCAACTCCGCCACCGCAAACTCCTCTTCTTCAAACACGTCCTTGGCCGAGCTGTGACACCGGGCGTTGTCGAGCACCAGGACAGCCTCATCCAGAGGTGGTGACGCCTGGATATGGCGCAGGAATCGCCGAATATGCTCGCTCGGCAGTTCCGACGTGAACTAGCCGAACTGAGAATCATGGTAGGCTACACCCGTGCTCGAGATAACAGCAATAATATGAATGTTATTACCTTTGCTTGCCACGCTTGTCTGAACTGCATACTGTTGGGGAAAACAAACCAAAATGGGCACCCAGAGTTTGGATCGTGTATTTGGCACCGCAATGTGGAGGTGTGTCCTATACGTGCTCTTGGATTGTACTTATTTTTCTGATGGAGTGTTCAGCTGCAACCTGTACAAACTTTTCTGGAGCCTGAGCAGTGGTACGACATTACAGTGCTTAACCCTTTCGCGAGCCACCTCAATTAACTATACTATACAAATCTAAGACATTTAATTGTAAAAAGTTGCAAAATTCGCCCTTTAACGAAATCACGGTACTGCGGTTCGGTGTATCATGGGACATGCCATTTACTGTGATTTGGCGGATATATGTGTGGGAAACTACATCTTGATATTTGTATTAAATATGATTACATGCTCGCAGCAGACCCTCTCATCGCTGAAGTAGTCACACCGGAGTTGTGCAACAGAGCGTTCTGTCACTCGTTGCCTCGCCACCCGCGTGTGCTTCTCTTCGAAGACATGCAAGTTGGGGCTTAGCTTTGCAATCGATTTGCGCAGATATATACATTTCGTAAGGCAATATATCCGACAGGATTCTGAATTTGAGCGCTCACGTTTTGAATTTGAGTGCTGACTGAGAATAACGCCGTGCAACGGTGTAATTGGTCATGAAAGTTGGTTATTGGTGAGGAGTCCAGTTTCTACGAATCTGAGAAAATGAGCAAAACCAAAACGAATACTGAAAGCATGGCTGACAGCAGCGACGGAGGCTGGATCGATGGCCTAGGAGGCAACAGCAGCTCGAGTGAAGAAGGAACCGCGCCTCCCGTGAGTGCAGTTGATGCCCTCCTTGTCGGGTTGTGTATTGGAGGCTCGCCAACGGCGAAGTTGAAGGTTGGGCCTTGGACCTGGACCAGTGGTAAGACATGCAACAGTAGGAGATCTCAGAGAACTAGGTCCCTGTATGAGAAAAGGGCAAAGTCCCGTAGGAGCTGGTAGTAGCTCAACCGTTAATCTATCTTATATTTCCTTAGGTGAAGAGCGTTCGGCCGTCGGGTTTGGTTTGACGTCCAACACTCCTGTCCCCGAGGGTGGTCCCCTTCTTGAGGAGCTGAAAGATGGCGCTGCTCACGTAGAGAAACTGGAAGCTGTTGATTGGTAGCAATTTCGTAAAGGAAATCTAGGACCCTCTAGGAATGTTTTTAGAATTTCCTAGCACGATTTAGAGGTCGCTCATTGGTCTATCGGATAGCCGAGGATTGTAGCTTTCTGAAACGACAAAACAAAATTAGGTTTTGGCCGTCGAGCTTTGTCGCCTCGGGCAATCTTCTCTATTTCTTCGAGTTTAGATGTGGTGAACGGTGCTAGAGGAAGCCAAGACGCCGCACATTCGCGACGCACTGGGTTTTCCAAAGATTTATATGCGTGGGCGATCCTCACCTGTAAGTTACTGATTGCGCTAGTGTGAACCTGGTGCCACACTGGGCCTTCCAAAGGGTTCATACGTAGATAGCAAGTGCGCCGTAAGCAGGACGCCGCCAATTCAGTATTATACTGGATTGCCTCCTCAGATTTGCTATCGTAATAAGGGCAATACAACCACAGACAATAATAAATACGGCCGCAAATACTGCAATGCTGTATTAAAGCTCAGTCTCACTACCAACCGCAACAAGCGTCGTCACATCCCACATGTTCCTGTTTGCACGAAGAAACATTATGTTCAAAATTCGCAGGCAGCATACTTGAACGTTGCACAAGCTTGCATTGCAAGAAACGTCTCTCGCTCTCGGAGGAAGTTGCTTTAGCATCGAACTGTAGGTAGTTCCATCGGAGCGCCCTCCCGCCTTGGTGCGCTTGCTTGGTCCCGTACGCAGAATGTGGGTCGCGTAATCTTCTTCGCGCTCTTTCCGCTTGGCGCCGCGCTTCTGCGCTTCGAATCGCTTGATGACAGCTTGTTCTGCACCGAAAAGAACACCCGCGCTGATAGCTTTGACCACAGCCGACTCGAACACAGGCGAGTGTATAATCTTGGTGGTGGGCTTAATCTGATCACGCATACAGTGATAATCGTTAACCACAGAGTTAAACAACAGGCGGATGTCCGGTAGGTCAACGCTGTCGCACTGCAGCTTCTCGGTCACACTGTCGAACTTCTCCATGTGCTTGAGCAGCTCGAGCAACTTGCAGTGCGACGCTCCGGTCGGCATTAGCCCCTCCACAGCATCCACAGTCTTGATCTGGGGGCGAATGCGTTCGTTGCGCTGGAGCATCTCGTAGCCTGAACTATATTTTGTAATATTCCGTTTGATAGGGCGAAGACTAGTGGCTTGGCGAGCTCGGCAAAGTTATTGATTTGAGATAATTTCGACATGAGGTTGTTAACCTGAGTTAATAACGGTTCGAATTTGACAAGAAACCGCTTAACCGCCAAGTTGAGGCGGTGACTGGCACAACCGACCAGAGGAGCCCCGAGCTTCGTGGCGACCGACTCGTTTGTGCTACAGTTGTCGTCAACGACGAAAGCGACTATGTCGATTGTCTTGTTGTACACCTCAAGCACAGCAGCGAAGAGGTTGACGTGTGCATCCGCATCTTGCGACCCCTCGTCGAGAGGTGACACCGCGAGAAGCTGTAGGCGGACTTCATCGTTTTCCTCAAACACCGTTCACGGCCACGTAGTGCATGCAGCCATGCGACCACCCGTCGAACATTATTCCAAAACAGCTGCCCAAAATCTCCTCGAGGTTCTTGCCTACCTTCTTTGCGACATGGTGCATGCTGTTGAGTAGCACGCAGGGCGACACTGCCTTCCACTTCGACATCTCGCGTGTGAGCTCGTTGTCGACTTTTGAAAGCATATTCCGCTCGACCACCCATCGCATCCACTGGAAACGATGGGACGTCTCCTCCGAGACGAACCCAAACGCCTGGAGGCGTGGGGTGGTCGACTGTGCCGCGGCGAATTGGTCCTTGAAGCCATCGTACTAGTGGGCGAGGTGGGCAATGAGGTTTGAGTAGCCGGTGCCAGCGAGCTGCTTGCGTTCACTATGTGGTGTCGAGAAATGCAGTTGAGACAGGGTGCGCAGAAGGCTCGAGGCGCCGGCGCCAACTGGCAAGTCACAACCCATCGCCAGTCATTGGACCAAACTCCCCGATCGCTGATTGGCCTAAATAGGCCGGTGACGATGACTCGTCGACGGTCCCAAGTCAAGCGCGGACGGTTGCAGCTCACTAAATTGTGCGAACCAACTGGCAAGATCCGAACTTATGAGTCGGCGGCGCCTGTCCCCAGTCGTTGGTGTCGTTTCAGCGGCCGTTTGAGTCGTCGGTAACGCCGCCACGTCGCAGAGAAAGCGCCGAAGAGTCGTGAGTTACAACTGGCGGTCCAAAAACGGACGCGTTTATACTTTATATTTGTATTGATCGATAGGAAACTTAAGAGAAGACAAGATAAGCCTTCGGGCAACAATAACAGAAGAGCTTTTCCTCCCAACCACGCAAGGGCGACACCGGTGCCTGCAGTGAACGACCTGGTAGGTAGGATTATGACTGTCGGTGGGCACATCTACTAGTGTAGCGTGTGTTCATCCCTGGCAGGACCAAGAGTGGCCGGTGTATTGGTAGCGACGAGTCGTCGCCAGGGACTGGAGGAGCGAGAGCGCACTCCATTTATTTCTTCCCGCCGGAGTATAGCTCCGGCACCCTCGTATCACGCCGTAACAGGCCGAGACCCTTCCTTCTGAGGGCCTGCGAGGTATATTTTGTGTGTGAGAGCGTGCTAGCCTTTGCTCATGGCTAGTGACGCTGAGTCTTCCGTCGGTCGACGAGCGGAAGTTCGGTGCACAGAGGAAACACCAACCCGGTGCAAGGGAAAATTCCTGGGCCTTCAGGTTCTAACCCTAACAAGCCCATTGAGTCTTCGGTGACATGGGGGGTGTTGTTAATGGGGAAAGTGTGCCAATATATAATTTAGCGCGTGTTCCTACACAACACTACCGCATTCTTGCAGCGGTACATCCGGTGATCTAGGGACTCGTCGAAGTAGGCGCAGATGTCCTTGTTGTTTGACGGCATCGTAGTGAGTTCGGAGGGCACTTTTGGAAGTGAGATACAGAGCCAGCGAGTTTGGGATGGCTTCTAACGCTCTTGGAGCTCTGTTAACCAGTGAAAAGTTACCTTGGACCAACTATGAAGCATAGTAATCGCAAGTTGTGGTGGTGAGTGGTGCTCTGACAGCCAGCAGTTTGGCCAACAACTTGGATTTCGTAAGGGGTTGCTTTTGTATAATATAATTCTTGCAATAAAATATTATTTTATTCCAAGAATTGGTACAATGTCATGTTGCATTTTTCTTAGAAGCTCCAACAATTCGTTTTTTTTTATTGAAAAATACTGATTGTAGTGATACTGAAATGTTTTATGCAAACCTCTGACCGTAAGGTATGCTTGTGTCTACACTTTCGAGGTGCGTTACCGTACAGATGCGGCGCCTGCTTCACAGCCGCAGGAGATGCCCGATATTTCTTACTACTTAAGTACATGAATAACCCGATCGCCTGGCCCTGTATTTGTTCGATCTAAAGAATAACAGAATTCTCCTATCCCAGCCTTCGTGGATCCCTAGGTTTTTTATTCAGTCCGTTAGAGTTAAAAACCAACAACATAGCTTGGACTTGCCAGGAAGCTGGCGCTTCCAACGACAGTCCTTCGATAGTCCTTTGTCTAGCCCAGCTACTCGTCGATGTAGATGCGGCTTGGTAGCGAGAACCCGTTAAACGTAGAGCCTGTGGCGAAGCTATAGGCCCCCATTCGCGGAAACGTGATCCAGTCGCCGACCTCCAGAACGGGCAGTGCAGTCTCTCGGGTGATCGCATCCTTGCCGTCCATCGTCGGGCCCCACACGCTACACGCAACCGACTTCGATACATTTGCGTTGGCTGTCTTCAGCACTAAGGGGTTCGACACCACGCACAAATGCGGTGTGCTAAAGGACCCGTGCTTGCCGTCGTTCACAATGTACATGTAGCGCGGCAGGTTCACTTCAGTTTCGTCGGCGGAGGTGCGTGCAAGCCCAGTAAGCTCCGGGTCAACCTTCCGCCCGATCACATTAACGGTGAGCGTGGCGCAAGCAGACACGAAGTACCGCCCGGGTTCCGAGATTATTTCCACCCCGCAGGCAGCGGGGAACAGCTCGTCCAGCACTTTACTGATCGCTATTGCAGCGTCCTCGAACGTGACAGGACCGAGGTCATCCCCGGCAAAGCCGCCTCCCAGATTCAGTAGCTTAAACTGGTAGCCGGCCTCGAGCCCCATTGTGAACGCCTGTTTGGCTCGCATAATGGCATCGACGAATGCGCTAGCTTCCAGAACGCCCACGCCGACGTGGAAGCAGACGCCAACAACGTTAAGCTTCAGGCGTTTTGCCGTCTCCAGCAGTGCCGGGACACCCGCCATGGGGGTACCGAATTTCGGGCCGAACTGGTGGCGTGCCTTGGAGTCGTCGACTTGCAGACGCAGCACGAGCTTCGCCTCGGGGAACTCGCTCTTGATTTTGTGCAGCTCATCGCCCGAGTCGAACACCATGAGCGGGACCTTGTGCTCGCGAGCGAAGCGCAGGTGCGAGCGCTGCTTCATGGTGTTGGCGAAGATGATCCGCTCGGGCGGCACGCCATGCTCCAGAGAGAGCGCCACCTCCGACTGACTGGCGCAGTCGACGCCAGCCCCGAGCTTTGCCAGCAGCGACAAAACACGCGTGTCCGGGTGGCACTTGACGGTGTAGAAGGGCACCACGCGCGGAAGCTGCGCCACCATGCGGCGGTATTGGTTGGCGACGTGCCGCAGGTCGATGGTGTAGAAGGCGTCCTCGGCTGCGTTGCCCATCGTTTCAATGTGTGCTCGAGACGCCATCAGCACGCGCTCGTCCACCGTAGCAGTAGCAGTCGCCATCTCGGAGATTGAAGTGATCCCTACGGTGCAGTTTCAATTGTGTGAAGACTTGGCAGTGCCATTTCTCCATCGTCGGGCGGAGGCGTCATCGGGGCGTTTGCGCCTCCGCGAGGGCAACACAATGCAACATGCGGTGGCGTCTGAGCATTGGTGGAAAACGAAGTCACGGACCTGGTCTTGCACTTGCTGACGCGGAGCAGGAAGTGGCGTCGGTCTTCCTGCAGGCACTTGGTCACAACACGCACAAACTACTCCACGTGTTAACGGTAGCAAGGGTTGTGGCGCTAGTGGGAGATGGGCAGCATTTCTACTCTTAACAGATACCAGTAAGTCGGTCGTGATATGAAGTTCAGCCTCGAAGGCTTCAACTTGCTTTCTCCTTCAGCTTGAGCTGCTCGATCTTGTGCGAGTACCTGCGTCGCCAGGCAGTAATGGCGAGCCCAGCTGGAACGTTGTTAAACCTGGACACGACACCCGCTGCAGGGTCGACTTGCGTGGTGCCACGAGCACAGTCGGTGGACTCGCCGCCGTCACCTCGAGCGCTTGAATCTATTCGGCAGGCTGTGTAAACGAGGCTGTCCTGCCTGCCGTGCCGGCGCATGCTGCCAGGAGCCATGCCCCGACATGCTTGGAACGGAACGGAACCTTCTCCCCATCTCGCACTCGAATCACGAGGCGAAAAAACTCGGTTGTGCGATTGCTAGCAGCAGCTTGCTGCATCTACCTCTGGATACTGCCACCAGACGATCACCATTCTTTTGTGTGGGCGCCAACGGCGACGTGCCGCTTCAAGCTGGCGCCGTGCGTCCAGCTGGTGACCGGCGTCATGGCGTTGAAAGCGCAGAGAATCGGGGCGAAACGAACTAGGCTTTCTTTGCTGATCGATGGTCTGCTTGGCGAAGCGCCGTACTAATGTCGTCCGCAACACCACTCTCGATTTGGACTCGCAGTGCGCACGCCAGCGGCGATCTTCGAATAGAGCTTGAAGCCGACAGCGCACCCACCAGCTTCCAATGACTATCGACGCGTTTCCCAGAACCCGGCGGCGGCGAGCTCGCCCGACTGGCTCGCGCCTGCCTGTCAAGTCCTCCGCGCTGCTCGCAGCGCTGCTCTTCAGTATGGACGGCCTCGATGGCATGACGTCCGTGGTTTCTGCTGCATCGCCGCTGCTTCGAGGACTCGAGGCGCCGCTGGACGACAACTGGGAGAGGATACTGGCTGAAGGAGGCGATGCAGAAGGGGGCAGCACGTACTGCCACAACTCGGCGTCGTTCCTGGGCGTGGGCAACACCCAGTGCCTGCACGAAAATCTTCGAACGGCCGTATTCCTGCTGGCAGTGATCGTCGCCGTGTCGATCGGCGTAGATCGGCTTATCCACTATATTCGCACCGCCATCAAGTGCCCGCAGCTCCGCAAGATCGTGAACCGCATCTTCGAGGAGGTGATGATCCTGGGCTTCCTGTCCATGGTAATCTTCACGCTCAACACCAGCGGAGCCATGAAGTCGCTCGCGTTGAACAATCTCACGGCCTCGGAGCAGCTCCACTTCTACGAGTTCTTCCACTACGTCGTGTTCCTCACGATGATCTACTTCATCGTTATTGTGCTGCTGCTGCTTTTCATCGGTACAGTCGTGCCCAAGCTGGTCTGGGAGATCAAGAAGCACCCGGACGAGCGACGAGAGAGCATTAGTGACATCCATGACGACACCTACGACCCTCGATTCCCTAGCATCGCTGGAAGTACGAGTGATCGTGACGACTGTGGTAGCAGCCGCCGCATGCGGCACTCCTTCATCCGAGATGCTTCCTCGTTGGCTCGCGACCTCAACCCGCACAGCTCGGGCAGCAGCTTCATGGACGATGGAGAACGCACTCTCGACACGCCATCCGACGACTACTACGTTGCGATGCGCGCCCGCCAACGCTCTGACGGAGATGGTGTCTACCGCACAATGGCCATGAGGACAAGGGCGCTGTCCGGTATGGACCTCGTCTTGGGATCACGAGCCTACAGTCTGCTGCTCCAGAGATACCAACGCGAAGGCTGTGGGTTCCGCTTCAACATCCGCAAGCAATGGAACCTGTGGAAGAGCTTCGAGATCCTCGCGTACAACATCTGCCAGAACAGGAGCGGCTACATCTACAAGAACCCCTTCGAGATGGAGCGGCTATTTGGCGTCCGACCGACATCACCTGCTCGTCCGTGGGTTTCGTCAGAAAATGGTGGCGCTCATGAAGAGGATGGCGTTGAGCACGAAGATGACGAGAACCGGATGAGTTACGCTAAGTACCACGTGCTGTGCATGCGCAACTTACTGTTCCACATGACGAACATCCATCCCAGCGCATTCCTCATTCTCCTGGTAATCTGCCTGCTGCCGTCTATCTTCCCTGAGCAAGATCACTGGATCTTCATTGGTGTGGGAGGTTTGCTGTTGCTCGTGAACGTCGTCATCTTCTTCAAAGTGCTGAAGATATTGCGAGGCATCGTAGACGACCGTCTGCGCATCATTACGATGCGAGACATTCAGACGCGACTCGACAAGGTAGTCAAAGCCTCGGGAAACCGTAGTCGACGCAAACGGTGGCAAAACAATGCATCCGTTTCCGAGTCTGCGCCAGCATCAGCTGAGGAATCTACCGAGGAAGACTCGAATTCCCCTGGCGATGACCTCCAAAGTATCGTGAAAGCTCGTCGCAAAAAGGGACCAATGAAGTTCAAAGTCGCCGCTCTTGCCGTTCGTGCCATGATCCGAATGCAGATGTCTGCGCTTTGCCATCGCCAGCTTCATCACCACGACGACCGGTTCTGGTTTAATAGTCCGAAGCTACTGCTGCGGCTCTTTCAATTTGCCACCATTGGACAAGCGTTCTACTTGGTATGGCTCTCGCTGGTTGAAATTGCCAGCGTCACACACTCGTCCCCATCAAGCGGTGGATCAGCACTTCTGGTTGTTATGGTAATTTTTCCAGCGCTGTCACTCATCGTAATCACCCCACTCACGATGCCAAGCCTCGTGTTGGTCATGAGTCTCACAGGCATTTTTGTGGATCTCAACGTTAGCAACGGCGAAGAGGGAATGAGCCACCACAATGTGACCCAAGAAGAGGTGAAGACGCACATGCGAATCATGCGGCGTTCGTTCCTGAAGAGCCACTATACTGATGGAGCAGGTTACCAACCGCCGCCTGTGACTCCGCCGCTTGGTCCTGCCGCCCCAACAGATTTGCCCGACCCGATTGGCGATCAACGAGACGCGGTGGCATCACCGTCTAACGTATTCCTCCGCATCTACGACTCCCCAGCACCTTCTGTCAATGCTAGACGCAGCGGTTCCCTTTACTTTCCTGGAAACACCAACTCCATCGGCCACAACAACTCCCTTGGTCGCAATAACTCACTTGGTCGCAACAATCCTCTCAGTCGATGGAGAGGCCACAGCAGGTCTGTTGGGAGCATCGGAAGTGCTTCGAGTTATCAGGATGACGGTGGATACGGCAGCTCTAGGCGGGCCTTCAATCTCGCAGCTTTCCAATCCATGGGTGGAGCCATTCCTGCGAGTGCGAGTGCAACAAGTGATAAAACTGACAATGTCGACAACCAAGCAGCTCAATCGGTGTCATCGTTCGCCAGCAGCACGAGCAGCTTGTGCAGGAGTCCTCGGCCGTCTCGGATGGAGATCAATGTTCCTGGACCCACGATGAATTGGAGCCAGGCTAACGTAGATCCAGATTTGGATATCGGCAACAACAACGCTGATGGGAACAACGAGCAGGAAAACGACCAGGACCAGATTCCTAGCCCAGTGTCGGCAACCTTCAAGAGCTACTGCTCTAAATACGGCGGTTACCCTGACTTGTAAACGCCATGGACGTCTAGCTGGATTTTGCATGTTGCCTTTTGGATTAAGCGAGCAACACATCAAAAGCATAAATAAGAACCACGAAAGCGAGGTACACAATACTAGCAATGCAAAACTCACATAGCCAACGCTTCCGGACTCAAAACACACTAGCTTCGGCTGGTGCAGCAGCAGCCGGAACCAACCAGGAACAACCCGTAAGTGAGGAAAATCAATGTTTCTTTAAACCCTTGATCAGGCGCCAACCAAAAGCGAAAGCAGACCGTACCATCCATGATCACACTCTCAAGCGAAGAAGACAGTCTTGCTCGAGCGGGTGAATATGTCTTTTTCCCAAATCCAACGAGGTTCTTGAGCTGCTTTGTTTCTGGTAGTACACCATGCCTCATGCCGCTCCTTCTACGCTGGCTGAGGCAGCCGCCCCAAGTGGCTTGTAGGCGTACTTCGGTCGGAGTGCGCGCTTCTCCTCCTGCAACATTAGAATCAAACAGAGCGACACATCCGTCAGCTTTGCTCAACAAATGCACATCTTACCGTAGTCAGGCCTACGTACCATCGATGTTTTTTCGTCGGCATACACC
This sequence comes from Phytophthora cinnamomi, assembly GCF_018691715.1. Classification (NCBI taxonomy): domain Eukaryota; phylum Oomycota; class Peronosporomycetes; order Peronosporales; family Peronosporaceae; genus Phytophthora; species Phytophthora cinnamomi. The sequence continues at coordinate 568,836 of NW_027150977.1, read as the reverse complement.
AGTCCGAGGTCGTTTTTCACCGCCTTCTGTGCTGCACCGTCGAACACGTTCGTATTGCTCACCGTCACGCCCTGAGGAGGCGCCACAGCTGTGACTCCAGGCGGCGGCACACCCACCGGCATCGGTTGACCCGCGTATGGAAGACCAACCTGCGGTGGCTGCACCACGGTCCCCGGTGGCGGCGGACCTCTTGCCCACGGCTGCGGCACGCCACCATACGCCGGGTAGCCCTGTGGAGCCACCACTCGAGGGGGCGGCATGCCACCGCCAGGAAATCCTCTGGGTGGAGGTGGCGGAATCGCCCCTCCAATCCCTGGGGGCGGGGGCCGCATCGGCATTCCGACGCCAGGCGCGCCTGGGTACTGCATCGGGGGAGGCGGTCGGCCGCCAATGAACGGCGGAGGCGGCATGCCTCGACCAGGGTAGTTGCCCATCATGGGCGGGCCATGTGCATCCAACCTCGGCTTCTTGGTGACTCCTCCGTCCGCGTCTGTAATAAAAAAAATATAAGAGTAAATGAAAAAAAAAACTTGTCAGACGTTGCCTACAGCGACGTATGTGGATATTGAGACTCACCCGGCACGCCTTCCATGCCGTAGACCTCGACGCTCACGCTCTCCTTGCCGGGCTTGGCGTTCGGGATGCTCTTGAGGCTCTCCTTGTGCACCTGCTGCGTGTGAATGAGCATGCCGCTGACGGTGCTGAGCTTCTTGTAGCACGTGGGGCACTTGAAGTGGCGCGCCTTCTGGTGCAGGATCAGCACCTTCTCGTCGTCGAAGTTGCGGTCGCAGTAGTAGCAGAAGATGCGTCGCTGCTGCGAGGCCTCGGCGCCCTCGTCGCGCCGCTTCTTCTTGCCCATGTCGCCCGACCTTCTGCGCCACGACGATCCGTTATTGCCCCGAGATTCGTGTAACACACACCAGATTTGAAAGCGATGTGGTGCACACAAGGTATCCATTTTTGCGCACTTCCAGCAGCTCATTTGACTTTGGACGATGGTGGCCGTGCTGTTCGTGTGCCTGGGCAACATCTGCCGCAGTCCCGCGGGCGAGGCCGTGCTCAAGGGCATCGTGGCCGAGAAGGCGGGTGCCGACGCGTCCTCGTTCCACATCGACTCGTGCGGCACCGGCGGCGGCAACCCCAACTGGTACGGCGCCGGCGGCTGGTCGTACCACGAGGGCGACGCGGCCGACTCGCGCATGACCAAGGAGGCCAAGAAGCGCGGCTACGTCATGACGTCGCGCTCGCGGCCGCTCAACCGGCAGGACATCGACGAGTTCGACTACATTATCTGCATGGAGGACAAGAACAAGGCGGCTGTGCTCGAGGCCGCCGAGGCGTGGGGCGGCGCTCCGTGCCGCGACCAAGCCAAGCAGAAGATCTCCATGATGACCAGCTACTGCAAAACCTTCAAGGACGCCACGCGCGTGCCCGACCCGTGGTACGAAGGCGGCTTCGACCACGTGCTCGACCTGCTGGAGGACGCCTGCGACGGACTCTACGACCACATTGTGGCCAGCAAGCAGTAGAGCAGGGAAGCCGGTAACAACGAAGACAGCTATTGGACGGCAGCTTCGAGTTTGATAAGCGACATGGCTTTAGAATACGATGAAATCGTCCTCGGTGAATATATATGAGCTGCTGGGGGAGTTCGTTAATTAATTATGCTGCTTTGATCACGACTGGAATTCCTTCAAGTGCAGGGTGTACATACCAATACACAAATGCAGGAAGTGTAGGCGTTGCTAAGTGGATTGGAGCTGGAGGTTGCCGTCGTCGTCGAAAGCGTTGAAGTGAGGCGCTGCTGCTGTTGGTTGGTAATCCTTGATCAGACTGGTTGGATCGGTTGTGAGCTCGAAGAAGCTCCTTTGCAGAGTGTCCCCGTCGTTGTCGATACGTTGCAGGTGCAATGTAGGCTCACTACCAGGGGTGACGAAAGCGACTGCGCTCGCGGTGGAATCCCCCACTGGTAATGATGGCCTTCGCTCGTCATTATCCAACCAGTCTGGCTCAGGAAGTTCGCGCCCTTCATCTTCGGCGATTTTCAACTCGCGGGCGCCTGATACTGCAATCACGTCGCTGGGCCGTGTCAAATCACCAAGCTGCCGAGCAAGATAACGCATACTTCCTGCTACGTGCTAAGGATACACTCGGCATGTTATACTACGACATCAGCAGTTCGAGAAAGAAGATGCACCGCCTACCTCGGTCTCCTGAGGAGGGGTCTTCTCTGCTTGCATCAATCGCTGTGCATTTGTCTTTGTGAAAGAAAATAAAAACGTGAGCTTACATCAATTACGCTGCAAATTCAGGAATGCCGCAAAAGCCGAAGTCTTGCGTACTGACATGAAGAAATCTGGAGTGTTCACGTTCCAAACGTGTAGCTGCCCGAAAAAACCTCCCCACATGAGCAATTGTCACCCACGCAGGCTTGCCATAAAGCAATTCGTTTTCTGGCCTCCGCCTCTTTCCTTTCAGTTTTGATAGGAAGAGTTGTGTTGCTGGTAGTGGAGTGACCGATGCTGCGTCCTCGGCCAGAAGATCACTGTACGATCGACGGGGCTGTTGCGGACAAGGATACCTAGGCAAACCGCATATTTCCGTGCCTTGATCTTCAGAAACCTCATAATCGGAATTCACTGCCTTAGTTGCGCTTTCAACTTTGAGGCTGACATTTTCTTTGTCGGGCTTGCGACTCTCTTTCTGCTCACGAGATTTCGTCTCAATTTGCCACTTGAACCGCTTGGATGAAACATCTTCTTGCTCGTTTAGGTTTAACCGCGCGCTCTTCCGCTCAATAGGTGAGAGTAATGACGCTGGTGAGGAAACATCTAGTCCGTGATGCAACCGTGAACGAGTTGTTGGTGTTGTCGTCGTCAATCCTGCACCTTCATCGCCGTTGGATTTTGCTGGGAAAAAGCCGAATCCACGTGAGTCTTCTCTCGGCGACGAAGACTCCGTGGATGAAGATGAGAGCAGCACGTCTTCCTCTTGAAGAAGCTGCCGCTTAGCATCCATCGCTAGCGTCTCTAACTCGCTAGGCGCGACATCCGGAAAATGATCAAACATTGACTGTAGCGTTGGAGGCTCGAAAAGGGGAGAGACCTGGGCGTGAATCGGTAGTGGACTCTTGCCTGGCTCGAGCAATGTCTGCCAAACTCGGAAGTTTGGATCAAGCTCGTCGTCACTTGCCTGGGGCATCGCAGATGCCGTCGGCAGGAACGCGGACGAGACTGGACACAGAACATTCCGCATTTCCCTGTAGTCTTGGATCTCGGTCAGCACGCTGCCGTTGTAGTGCGCACATGCGATCTACCATAAAATAAAGAAGCAAGTGTTATCGCCTCGAGCGGAGCGCAGAAGGGAGCAGATCCAGGGGATCCGAAGGAGGTTTGCAAACCATGTCGGGGAGTCCTTCAGGGACGCGTCCGTTATCGATACAGGCGAGAAAATAACTGAAGCATCCAAATGGATACCTTTAGTTCTGAAGCTCTCTAATTAAGTGACTAGCGAGTGCACGCACCTGGATTCGGCGTCGTAAGGCTGGGCGAAGCCCTCGACCCCCTCGTTCTCCTTGTTAATGTGGCGGCAAACAAAGCCATCGTGAAAGAGCGCCACCACCAGTCCAATAGGCGGGTCAGAGTCCACCAGGCTCACACTCCCAGCCGAACGTTTTTGATCCCCATCAGTGTTAAATTTTCGAGCTCTTTGTCGCGGAGTGGTTGGACTAGCTGCTCCACCACGACGGCCCTCAGTCCTGACATTGCCTGTAGTATTAAGCCTCGACTTGTCCTCCATCGCTGCATCTGTTGCTGTTATCCGGGTCATCGCCTGGAATCGAATCGGCAGAGCTGCTACTTGCGTGTCAAATTTGGCGGAGGGCTGGGAAGCGTTCGACAGCGGCGACCGTTTGGCGTCTGGATTGCGAGTGGCTCGGGGGATTTCGACGTCGGTGGCGCGTGAAGAAGTCGAGTGCGGGCGCTCCAGAGTCATAATAGTGCTTCGATGTGGATGTCCCGACATGGAGCTCGTTTTTGATTTGCGAGGTGATGCGGATCCTGTGCTTGCTTGACTTTCTGTAATATCCAAGTATCCACGCCCTTTCAAGACCTCTTCAACGCGGATATGAGCGGTACCGTGAAATGTGAAATGATAGCACCAGGTGCTGGTTGCTTCTGGCTGTTGGCATCGAAAGCATTGAAACCATTAGGACAGAGAAATCACGAAACTGGGAAAATGTGGAAGTCGTTTGAAGAAAACAAGCGCCATGGATGGATTGAGTCTAGTTACGCGTCGGCCTTCTTTGCTTTCTTCTTGGCCGGCATCGCCACGTAGTCGCTGACCGAAGCAGCAGCCTTGGAGTCTGTTGTCGTCTTCGCATTCTGAAGGTAATGGGCAAGATATAAAGAAGCAAGTTAGAGGCGAATTCGTACTAGATACATCACAGCATATAATACAAGAGTGCGTACCTTTTGACTGAGGAATTTTTGCTTGAGCGCCTCGACGGACGTGGCGCGCTTGGTCTCCTCTTGGGCCTCGGCCTTCTGTTTCTTGCGCTTTTTGCTCGTTTCCTTCTCGCTGGGGGCGACGTACTCGGCCATCTTGTCGGCCTTGCGCTTCTGCAGCACCTGTACCTTTTCCTCGTGCTTCTTCTGCTTCTTCATCGCCTTGCGCTCATGTTCCTTCATGAAGTACTCACCGCTCTCGATCTCCTTGTCCACCTTGCTGGCGGTCGGCGCCGGCGGGAACGGCGTGTAGTCCTTCTTCTCGCGCACCTTCTTGGGCTTCTTGGTCTGCACGTTCTGCTTCTTAAAGTTTGGCAAGAACCGCTCCCAGTTCTCGTCTTTGAGCTTGGGGTCCTTGGCCAGCTCGCGCTTGATCATTAGGCGTTTCACGTTGTAGATGGGATGGATGTTGGCAAAGCAGTCCTCCACAATCTTGCGCACGTTGCGCAGTCCGTGGTAGCTGCCCATAGCGGACACAGTGTTACCCTGGACCAGCACGTAGCAGTTGGTGAGCAGCTCAATGGCCTTGAGCGTGGCTCCATCGGGGCCCACCAGCCGCTGGCGGCGCTTGACGAAGCGTTCCTTGTTGCGCACGAGGCCGCCGATCTTGATGATGTCGCACTGCACGTCGTCATCCAGGATCTTGACGGCCTGATTCACGGGGATGCTGCGCGCCAGCAGCTTGATCAGGTCGCGCGCCTTGAGCACGATGTACGGGTCCGAGGTCTTGCGCGTGGTGCGCACCGTCATGCTGCCCTCCACGAGGTTGAGCTCGCACGAGATTTTGTGCGCGTCCAGCGCCTTGGTGACGATGGGCCAGACCTCACGCAGGTACTTCTCGCGGTACTTGGGGAAGAGCGTGGCGAACGAGCTCTCCTCCAGCAGGTTGGGCATCTTGATCTTCTTGCCGGCGTTCTTGTCGTCGTCGACCTCGTCCTGCCATGGGTCGATCTTCCAGTGGTCGATGTCCTCGCTGTCCCAAGGCTTGTCCTTGCGGTGGTTCTTCTTGGCGTCGCGGGCCTCCGCCTCCACGTGGTTGCGCGGCGCGTCGCCGTCGAACTGCTCCATCGCTGAAGTTGCTGCTGGTGTTGTGGCCGTGTGTGCTGCGGTGGTCTCGCCCGCCAGCCAATTCGAAGCCGACTTAACTGATACGATATCTGATATGTGTTACATAGAAACATGCGACTGGAAAGTTCTCACTAACTTTTCACAAATGATGCAGCATTTTTACAGTTTTCGCCTGGATCGAGCTCACCTTGCCGTCTGGACTCGAACTCCTGCGGCTGGACAGTTCACATCGGGATGCCGAGCGGTCATCAATTTTAGTCAGTTTCCGCCGTTAACTACGTCGTTTCGCCAGCATGCCTTGTCCGACTTAGCAAGCAATCCTCCACCAGCAGTTCGCCCGATCTTGTGAAGCATAAAGTTGTGATCATGGCCCTATGAAGCTTCTATTGCATGCCGCATGCCAACTCGAGTCCAGCGTTGCTTGAGCCGCTACCTGTGTGGCCATAAGCTTGTGGTCTGAGCTGGTGAGTTGGTGTGGCAGCTTTCAATGAAAGTCGCAATGCACGCCGTGACTGGCAATATGATACAGTAACCTAATGCCAGTCGATCCTACCCCTACATTCTCTAGGTTTGTGCACGTTCTCAATTGAATAGCGCTCTCGACGGACTCAATGCGGTGCCGCATGCTGCAAACACAAAACTACAAATACAGTACTAGTAGCCCCGAAGGTTGGAAGGTTCCAGTGCGGTCACTGCTCCATCAAATCCAAGACGAAGCGGTGATCCTATTAGTCGCCGACGGAGCTGTCCCTCGCGGAGCAGTGTATTGCATGGGATGGAGATCCCTTCCTGTTGACGCAGTTGAAGTGCCCGGTGCAAAGAACCCGCCCGTCGTGTGGCGCACACCGCGGCGGCAAGGAAACGGCGGAATCCATTCCACGGGCGCCAAACAGTCTTCACTCGCCCCCTCACTCTCGAGATCCCTCGGCGATGGCAGACCTGCAGGCGGCGCTCCCAGTGTGTGATCTCCGCCCCGACGACGACGAGCCAGAGGAGGAGGACCCGCGCCGGAGCAGCCTCGCCAGCGGCGAAAGCAGCGCCCTGATCGTCAAGCCACCGCCGCTTCAACTGGCCGTGGCGGCCGAAGCGTCCATGCAGCACCCAGCCAATGCCGAGCTCGTGTACCCGTGGGTGGCCTCGGACCCGGGCGCGGTGAGCGTTATCACCGAGTCCTCCATGATGACGCCAACCACGCTGTACGCTACGGCGGTGCGCTCGGAGCCCGGTCCGCGCCGCGAGGGCGTCACGACGGCGCTCCTGGCCAGCAGCCCGCATACCTCGAAGAACGACGGTAGCTGCGGCGCGGAGAGGCCGCTGGGATACGGCACCAACGTCTCGATGCAGCGGAGGCATTCGATCCTGCGCATGAGCGCCAGCAAGACTGCCAGCGGCCAGGGGTTGAGGAAAAGCGCGTCTGTGGAGTTCGTTCTCGACCACGCACATCAGCAGGCGGCGCAGAGCATCCACGCGAGCACGTCGTCTATCGGACGAGAGCCACGGTGCGTGCTTTTAGATATTGTCTTGTGCGGGATACCGGTAGACGGAGTTCTGATTGCCGTGTGTGATTGTGCTGTGCTGTGGAATGCCGACCTTGCAGCCGCCTGACGTTCGAAGAGAAAGCGGAGCTGTACCGAGTTCGACCTGACCTCGAAATCGGCCCAGTTCCCTATTATAACGAAAAGGTTGAAGAGCTCAACCGCAGGAATCAACGCCGCATCATCTTTGCCATGTTCGGCGGCATGATCTCCATCGTCTTGTTGCTCGTCTTCTTCTCCATGTGGGAGCAGAACAAGTGAGTCGGCATAGATCCGCTTGACTCACGCTGCAACGGCCGGTGGAGAAAGCGACCGCCCAATCGGTTTGTCACCTGCGCGATCTACTGGGATCAGCAGCTATTCAACTACCAACTCGACACACACACCGCAGATCGAGAGCGAGCGTCGCGTGTGGATATCCTTATGTAAACTTGTTTGTACCGTGCGCGTACAGCGCACCCGCTGAAAAACTACGAGCAGCTGATGGCGATGCCGTCGTGCGTGGCGAGAAGGAAGAGGCGCCCGTGCCACGCAATCAAAGCCAGGCACGGTGCGCCAACGCCCCACCGCTGCGCCGCCGTAGTATATCTATATCACCATATAACATACTTGTAGGTAGTTATACTTCACTGCATTTTGGGCTAGTTGTTGTTGTTGTTGTGTTACGTCTTCGCGTCAATCTGTCTTACTGGGAGCCTAGGTGTAAAGTAGCTAGTCTCCGGCATAGGGTAGTATCCGCATACGTCAAGTCGTCCTCACATGGCATCCATGCGATTATGTCTCCCACGAGTTTCTTCCACTCGGTCGTGTTTTGTGCTTGGGTACGAAGCGTGAGAAGGTCAGTTTTGGTGCGGAGCCGGCGTCCTCGCTTGGTATTGCGAAGGTCTTGATCCAAGATCGTTGGTAGCGTCGTGCGGGGGCGTCCTCGCCAGCCACCTTCAGTAGAGCTGTCGAAGTAGCGAGCCATTTGCATGAACGCTGGGTTGCGATCCGAGCCGCGAAGAACCTGTCCAAAGAGTACCTTCGTGCCTTGGTGATGCGGTAGCGCAGAGGTCGAGCGTTACAGCGCTTGTAGAGCGCTGCGTTGGAGATCCGCCGAGGGTAGCGGACGCCGAGTACCTGTCGAAGTTGTCGGCGATGAAAGCTCTCAAGACCGAGCACGTCCCCCTTCGTAAGCGCCCACGTACCGCAGTTGTGTAGCAAAATCGGCAAAACGTAGCTGTTGTACAGGCGAACTCTGGTGCGCTCGGAAGTCTGTGAGGTTCGCAGCCATAATGTCCACATTCGGTTGAGGGCAACACGGGCGAGCTGTTTACGGCGCGAGACGTCTTCGGCATCACCCAGAAGCGAACCGAGTTTCTTGGTGTTGCGCCATGCTTCCTCTTGGGCGCGGACGTGACGAGTAGGAGTACTGGTTGATGCGCGAGCAACCGTCGTCAGCTCGGTCTTCGACGAGTTCATGGCCAGCGACCAGCGAGCCAAGATCGCTGGGGCTTGGTCTTGGATGAAGGCGGTGGCTTCGACGGTGCGGCACACGAAGTTGGCGTCGTCTGCGTAGACGATCATATCGTCGAGGAATGCACGGCCAACGTCGAGGGAGTCGGCGAGATCGCGTAGAGCAGCTTCTAGGTAGACAATGAACAGAACAGGAGAAAGTGAGTCGCCCTGGGGCGTACCGAGGTTGCTTGTGAACGGGTTCAGCGTGGTCGATCCAGATCGGAGCGACAGCGTTGTGTCCGCGAGCAGGAGCTGGATTAGGCGCGCTTCGTCGTCGTCGAGGAAACTGCGGAGCACGTCCATGAGCTTGGCCCGGTCGATGGTGTCGAAGGCCCGCGACAGGTCGATGTCGAGGATATGATATACCTCGCGATAGCGTTGGACACGTGCTTCTTCTTCTTCTTCTCTGGATGAATCAACAAAGAGAGCGAAAGTGCTCTCGCACTAGCTCGGTTAGTAGATAGAACTAGTTTACCTTGTTTGTCTCGGATGTGTTGACAGGGGCTCGGCTTGCGAAAAAGTGCACGTGTAGCTTCGTAGACGCGACTCGATGTACTGAGTGACTCGATCACTTCTGCTTGGTGGTCGAGGGCTTGGTTCGCTAGTTCGAGGCAGCGGGTTCTGATGGCATGGAGGATTTCGTTCCGAGTCTTGCGCAGCTGACGAACGTCGGCAGATTTCAAGGCGTAGCTGCTGCTGGAGGTAGGAAAGTGTTTTTAACTGCGGGTCGGCGAAGCGACCTTTGCTGATAGCCGGTTGGTAGCCGACGGAATCTTCGGTGGACGTGTAGGCGTGGCGGAGAATGCGGTCCCAGCGGTCTTGGGGCGAAGCGGTGTTAGAGTGCAGCGGCGAGGCGGCGTTGGTAATCGGTGCGGGCGTCTTCGTCGTAGTAGAGTCGGCTGCGCGCGAGGCGTGTTTCCTCGTCGCGGGCGACGTGGTCTGAAGCGGCGTCGGGGACGTCGCGAAGATTGAAGTCAGCAGTCACTAGCTTGTGATCGGAGATAGTGAGGGTACCGCCCCATGCGTGGGCATTCGTGCAGAGCTTGAGGATGGACGCCGGACTTAGCACGTAGTCGATTTGATTGTAGATGCAGTGTCCGACGCGTCGTTGCGTCCACGTTGTAAGATTCTTGGCACGCTTGCGAGTTAGTCCATGCAATTCACAGAAAGCAGCGAGTAAGTGCCCGTATCCGCGGGTCCAGTTGTCTACGAAGTGCTCGCCGTCGCGAGGTTGGCCCGCGTTGAAGTCGCCGAGAACAAAGGTGAGGTCGCGCCGGGGAGCTTGTTGTGTGTCGTAGCGAGGTCAGCGTAGAAGCGGTCGGCTTCCTCAAAGCTGCGGCTCATGCGTCCGCTTCGCCTGTAGTGGGGTTAGTGCATTTCAGGGTGATCAGTAGTTACCGATGGACTGCGTGGCGTCGGTGCGTGTCGAGCTTCTTGCGTGAACCAATAGTTCACCTAAGCGAAGGAGGGGGAGACAGATCTCGGGAGGTGTTGTGGAAGTAGATGTTAGCATCACAAGCCAAATACAATGCCAATGATCTTGCCATGCGTTCCTTTCTCACCATTGCCAGCCGATCGCCATGCAACTTCAAATCCCACGAAACCCGATATCGTATTCAACAGGCATATAAGCTCGTGTGCACCACACCACACACCGCTTCCACCCGCTTCGACATGCACACCACCAAGTCTGCTGCCTGATCCGCGTACTTACCCGCCAGCCATGCGCCTCATCACCCACAACCTGCTCATGTGCAACAAGAAGGGCGTCGAGAACGGCTACCCGCTGGCCATCGAGGCCGAGGAGGTGGAGGTGGTGGCCTGCGACTTCCAGGCCGCCTTCGTGCGCAAGATGCTGACCAAGCTGGACTGGAACGCCTTCCTCGCTGGCGCCAAGGTGCTCAAGCTCGCGGACGGTCTGCCGGAGACGCTGCCGAGCGCCGAGGAAGGCGCGACGGACGAAGAGACGCTGCGCAAGATCCACCATGCACTGCTGGAGGTGCACGTGAAGCAGGGCAAGCTCGTGTGTCCGGAGTCCGGCCGCGTGTTCCCCATCCTCGACGGCATCCCCAACATGCTCCTGAACGAGGACGAGGTCTAAGCAGAGCGAGAACTGAGGGCGCGCTGCCCTCTTGATAGATAGATATTCACAAACATGCTCGTTTTCGCCTTGTACGCTGAGCTTGAGCTTGAGCTGTGGTGCCAAAACTAGGTTGATTATTTCCAGTGAGCAGTCTTGAAAGCTCTCTTTCTCTATCGGCCTTACATGTGCCGACGAAGACAGAGGCATTGCAGGTACAAGCCGCGCTTTAAATGACTAAATCTGCAGGCTTCCGGAAGTAATCCGTGCTGTTCTTGGAGTTGTCGTAGCTGGAATCAAGCAGAAGAAATATTGGATTATGATATGAAACCACAACTCCACGGGTATGTGCATGCATACCGGTCATCATCATCGTCGCTGTCGTTGCGATCGTCCTTGTCCGACGGATCTAGCTGTGCTAATGCCTTAATCCACTGGATACGCAACTCGAAGTCGCCTTCCTTTTGATCGGCGATGGCAAAGCCAACCTGTTAAGATAAAGACAAACAGCAACGATTCGGGTTAGCGACGATGCTGGAGGGCATCATGCGAATGAAGTCTTACGCTTTTTAGCTTCGAGGGATCGAGTTCCGTCTCGTCATCAAGCTTGACGAAACCCTTTGCCGTCAGCAAGAAGTCCCGGAATGGTAGCTATTGCCACAGATGCAATACATAGTCGCTACATTAGGCCAAACAATACAGGACCAAGACGCGCAACTACGTACAGTAACGTCCACCCACTCGTTGGGAGGGGTCCGGATAAAACCCTACAGTGGCAAACAGCTCGATAGTTAGTCATAAGGCCATGAAACCAAAACGAATCGACGTTCTAGCTTACCATGTACAAGTTGAAGGGGTTCCAGCTTTCCATTTGCACATTCATGCGGTACTGACGTCCGTCCGTCATAATTCGCATGGTGATTCCTTCGTAGCCATGCAAGAGAAGATCGGACGGCACCGACGCCCGCACAGCGCAGTAGCCACTCCGTACGACGCCCACTTCTGTCGGCTGGCAGTCCATGCTCAATCGCCCAGCAAACACAGCTACTCAACACAATTTAGTCATGCAACCTGTACACACTACGGACGGCAATGTTTCACTCGAACGCACCGGAGGGGACATTGTCTTGGTTCTTGACCGCGTGGATCAACCGCTTCGACTTCACCTCCTCTTCATTTAGATCCTTCTCTTCTGCGCCCTTGTAAAAGCCCCACTTGCACTCCGACAGTCCTACCGAGCACAACAATTGAAAATGGAATCAGTGCTCATCTGCACCACCAGAAGCAGCAATGTCCCCCGCCAGCCAGCTCTACCCAGACAATTGCCTCGCACCTCCAATGGATCTGTCGCTGGACGCCGTCCAGTTGGCCACCGACTCCTTGGCGTTGAACAGGAAAATGTCCTTCTCCGGCTGCAGCTTAAGCTGAAATCCGAGCGCTGCAGCGAGCGACAAGCAACCACAGAGCACCACCGCAGTCAGTACCGATAGAGAAACAGACGTAGTACAGGAGTAAAGCCGCACATTGCTTGGAGCTGAGGATCGTGGCGTTCATAGACGTCAACGCCCTGCGCCACAAGCCCATAGTGATCGCCTGGTTCGCACTTCCCAACCGATACAGTAGCCAAGTGTGCGGTCACCTGACAGTCGTACTTAGTGGTATATCGATGTACACCACACAACGTACATTTTAAGACTCCTTTTTACGCCCGTGCTGTTTTTCGCCTCGTTTTGCCACTTTTCGATTGGAATTGCCGCTCGCGCATCGGGTCGCCATGAGCCTCCACCTGCCCAAGCACCACTGGGGCACCCGGGGCATGGATGCCTACGAGAAGCTGGAATGCATCGGTGCCGGCACCTACGGGTGCGTGTCTGCAGTTTCCGTCGGCGCTTGCTGTCCACCAGCCGTCTTTTAGCCTAATAATGGGGCGTTGTATGTCGAGCAGCCAAGTGTACATGGCCAAGGACAAGGCGACGGGCGAAGTGGTGGCCATCAAGAAGATCCGCAGTCTCAACGAAGTGCAGGGCGTGAGTTTGCACACATTGTTAGGCTAGTTACGGTCTGGGGAGGGCTCTAAATGTTGTGAGCTTTTGTATTCCGTAGCTCCCAGTGACGACCATTCGCGAGATCAAAGTGCTCAAGTGTCTGAACCACCCGAACCTCGTGGAGCTCAGGGAAGTGGTGGTCTCGTCCGAGAACGACGACGACGACGGTGAGGGAGGGATACTGTCGGGCTTTGAAGGTCGTGGACATGAGAGCTGACTTGCGTTTGTGGTGCTGTGCTGTGCAGCGGAGTTCACGGACAAGGATGAGCCGCTGGACTACTGCCATGGCTCCATCTACTTGGTGCTAGAGTACCTCGAGCACGACTTGACGGGCCTCATTGACCGCCAGCACCCGTGAGTAGCTTCAGTTTTGGTAGAAGGAAAGGTGCATTATTTTTACAGAGGTTCTTGATGTCACAGCTTCGACGACACGGAGATCAAGTGCCTGATGAAGCAGTTGCTGGACGTCATGCAGTACATGCACTCCATTGACATCATTCACCGGTAAGTTATACTGAGGGTTTATGGCACGGTGCTGTTACCGACGGACAACGCTGACCGTCATTGTTTGTGGACAGCGATATCAAGTGCTCGAATCTGCTGATGACGAGAGATCACTTGCTCAAGGTGGCGGATTTCGGTTTGGCCCGTTCCTTGCGTGGCGATCAGCTTTTCACCAACAAGGTGGTCACGCTGTGGTACCGCCCTCCCGAGCTTCTCCTTGGCGCCACGAGCTATGACGCCAGCATCGACATGTGGAGCATTGGTTGTGTGTTTGCCGAGCTGTACATTGGCCATCCTATCTTCCAGGGCAAGACGGAGTTGGAGCAAATCACGAAAATCTTTGACATTTGCGGCACACCGACTACGGAATCCTGGCCTGATTACAAGTTCCTGACGCACAGCAGTACCTTTGTCCCCGATAAGCCCAAGCCGAAGCGCTTGCGTGAATATTTGATGCGCGAAACTACAGCACGCAAGAGGATATTGCCCAAGGGTGCACTCGAGCTGATCGAAGCTCTCCTTGTTTTGGACCCGGAGCAGCGCTTGACGGCGTCGGATTGCCTCAACGCGCATTACTTCAAGGCTCGACCCTTGCCTCCGAACGACCCAAAGAAGCTCCCTCCCATCACAAACCTCCCACCGTCCCATGAATATCAGACGAAGAAGATCCGTCGCGAACAGGCAAAACAGCTGAATGGTGGTGGTAACAATAGCAATTCGGCAGCCGCCGGTGGTGGTGGTGGCCGTGCCTCACGCCCGAGCAGCCCACCCGGTGCGAGTAGTGGGGGTCGCTCGAGACAGAATGCCGCAAAGGATGGTGAAGTGTCTGTGAAAACTGAGATCAAGAGAGAAGAGGATCCTAGTAAAAAGAGACGACGCGTGGCATAAGGGCATCGTGCAAGCGGTCGTGGGCACGTTAGGCGAAATCAGCATTTCGTGCGGTGTTTCGCTCTCTATCGTGACTCATCAAATTGCTAGGTCTTTTGAATATACGCGTTAAAGGTCAGAACGGAGATATAGCAAACGCAGATTTGATTGCGCCGTTAAAGAAACGGATTGCTGTCAATGAGTGAGGTAGCGGTTCCGGGACGAAGATGGCGACGGGACGGTCTTTTGAAGCTGAGGTGCAGCACGTCCATCGAACAAGTCAGCAATACGCAGCCGCCAAGAGAGATGCAGGTATTCATGAACGTATTTACCTGCAGAAGTAACGATGGATTCTTGGTTTTGACAATGCTGTTGACCTCCTGAAATCAAGCAAACGGCAAATACCCGCGAGTTAGCAACAGCCAGTTGTTGCTGAGAGGATTGAAAGCACAAAGGCGGCATACATGAAGACGCGTCTGCAGCACTTGAAGACGTGACTTCATGGAGGAGTAGCGGAACGTAATGTGCTGGCGGATCGTATCCTCCGAAGCGCGCATAAAGTCTACGGAAAGGAGCTCAATGAACTTGTACTCCATGTTCTGGATGAAGTCCAACCGCGCTCGGCCATCCGCCTGCATGAGGTACACTGCGAGATGATTGTGCGGCTCCTTGATGCAGTTGTTGAGCATACGAATCAACACGTTGGCGTAATCAGCGAAGTCCACCATGAGCTTTTGCTGCTCCTGCATGGCGTGGAAGCTCTCCAGATCGCAAGTGTGTGTATACAGGAAGAACAGGTCACTTTCGGTCGATAGCTCCAGACGAACCACGTGAATGTCGGTGTCACTTCCCTGCAGAGAAAGAAATCGTGTCAACTCGTGTTGAGCTGGAAAAATGCTCTGGCAAACTCACCAGAATCAAGATCTTAACCTTGATCGCCTCAAGTGTCCCAATTTGCTGCGGAGTATTGTCGGCATCCTATCAATGAGAAAGTGAGCGCGCATGTGTTATTACTTTCGTTTCGGATGAAATTCGGAAGCTTGAACTTTACCTGAATTCGAAGCTCGAACGGTGTTTCTCGGTCGTAGATCACCCGGAACCCGCCAGCTGAAGAAGTATCACCACGCCACTTCAGCAATAACTCGACGCTAGTAGCTCCAGACCTGTGGACGTACCTAAACTCGGATCCAGCTCGTCCGTAGAGCTCACCGGAACATGCGCGTCGCCGTCGGCGCCCACATCAACATACCTCGACGATCCGAGCGAAGAAGAACTCATAGCCATGGTCGTTGCCTGAACGGATGCTGCGAAGACCCCGGACGTCTATTTATCTGTGCTGGCTGCCGAACAAGGCTGACTTCAACCGTTTTGGTTTTGCTACGACAGACACGAAGGGTCGTTGCAGCATGTAGCCCATGCTTGTCATGAACTCGCTAAAAATACGGGTACAGGTTGACCGAATTGGACTTGATGCGCTTCACAAGACTGGGGCATCTCTGCATTGCCGACGCGTGTGGACTTCAAGAAGTTGCGTGCAAGAATTATCGCTCTTAACGTGACATTTTGGAGCTCGTGATGGTATCTCCGGGCAGTGGAGGTAGAAATGGAGAGCTTACATTGTCGACCACTGATCCGGAAAAGCTTCCTATCGGTAATGTTGAGGAGGGTGAGGCTATCACGTTGGACAACTTCGATGAGACCGACGCAATGGCCGATCCCATTCTGGATAGCCCACGCTCCATCGAGGTACGAAGATCGCATGCCAGGATAGCGCGATGCTTATAGACCATTCGCACTCATTTCGTTTTGTATGTTCTCTAGGCATGTCGAATGCTTGGCATCGAGCCTGAGGAGCTCATACAGAGGCCGTTTGAGTATTTTATTCGCTCAGCGAAAAAAGGGAGAGCTGAGGATCGAGAGTTTATTGCTAAACGTGCGGCACGATACGAGAAAAATCGCGAAATACAGCTCCGCAATGTGCGAGCACAACGTCGCGAGCTAATCGAAGCCCAACTGGGAGGAGTTCACAGCAGTATGTCGCTGAGGACACGCAGCTACTGTCGATCGCCTGTGGGAGCTGCTAGACTTAGCTTTGCAGGGTCAAATAACTGTTCCAGTTCACAACACGAATTTACAGTGATTGAACGGGAGAAAAAGGAGCTACGGCGAATTCAGCAACGTCAAGCGCTCGAGATGCAGCAGATGCTGAACTTTGAACTCAAAATGACTGAGCTTCACCAAGAACGCGAGAAAAAGGAGCGCGAACAAAAGCGTCAAGAAGAACTCTTCGCGAAGGAGCGAATACGAAGACAACGAGAAGCAGACGAGCTGCGTCGTCAAAAAGAGATCGAGAGGGCGGAGCAGTATCGATTAGAGCTTGAGTTGGCTCGCAAACAGGCTCAACAGCAACAAGTGGAGACCATGCGTCGCGAGCAGCGCGCCAAACAAGAAGAGGCCCGCAGACATCGTGATGCCCAGCTCAGCGAGAAAGAGCGTCTGCGCCACCAAAAAGAGGCACGAATGCAACACGAGCTTTACCAGCTTGCACAGGAGCGCGAAGCAACTCTAAAGTTACGGGGAATGCAAGAAAGGGAAGAAAAGCTCTTGGAGGACCGTGAGCGCCAACGGCAGGCCAAATCGCAAGAGATGGCCGAAAAGCAGGCACGAAATACCGCACGCATCGCTAATGTATTGCACGAAAAAAGACCTGCAACGAAAGACTCAGCTGAGGGAGGCAGCACGTAAACAACAGGAAAGTGAGAACCGTCGTCGTGTATTTGAGGAGGAGCGGAGGGCAAAGGAGGAAGAAGTACGACTTCAGGCACTACGGAAAAAAGAAGAGATCGAAACAGTGCAAAACCAGTTGGCGCTAATAGAGGAGCAGCGGCGAGAACGTCTACGAGAGCAAGAGCAGCAGGCTAAACAACGTTTACTGCAGCGCGAGTGCGAGAAACAGCAACAGCTTGAAGCCCAACAACGCGAGGAAAGACGTTTGGAACGTGAGCGACGTCATGCTTATGAGCGTATGGAAGCCCAGCTACACCAGAAGCGATCCGCAATCCTTCAAAAAACAGAGGAGAAGGCTAAGGTAGCACAGATCGTGCAACGCCAAAAGAATGCTTCCGTACGCGCTCGATTGCAAGAGGCAAAACTGCGTGAAGAAGAGATCCAGACTGCGCTTATGCGCAAGAATAAGCAGGACGAGTATCGCACGAACTTGCTGCTATCGCGCATTGAGAACGACAATCAGCGCACGCAGCAGCTTAAGGAGCAGCGAGCGAACCTTATTCGCCGTCGGCAGCAGATCAAGCAAACTGCAAGTCGCCAGAAGCACGAGATCCTTGAAACCTTCTACAAGATGAAAGTCACGAAGAAATTCGAGCTCCCCAAACACATTGCATCAAGTATTGAGCGCCCGCGGTCGGCCTCAGCGACCATGCTGCATACTCAGTCGTTTACTACAGTTGAAGATCTATCGACGGCGAAATCACGAGATCGAGCGCCAAGAACCAGCAGAAGGCCTACAAGCGCTACGGCTCGGCGTCCACGCAGTGCGGCGTCAACCTCCAGCCGTCGACCTGTCACGAGCCGCGATCACCGCAGCCCGATAGATGATGGGCCTGAACCTCCTCACAGCGCGGACGACATCAAGCAGCCTCACGACGAAACAGACGAGGAGCACCGAACTGCAGCGATCAACGATCTTCGCCGGCAGCAGAACGAGGAGCTGCTGAAGGTTCTTGAGGAAGAGCACCACGCCGAAGAGCAGCGCGAGCATCTGCTGCAGCAAGCAAGCAACGACCGGCGCGAGCGCGTGCGCCTGGAGAAACTGTTCGACAACGAGCGAGCTCTCGCCAGCGAGCGCATCATGCAGCTCACGGACCGCCACGAACGCGCCCTGGCGGCCAAGATGGACGCGCTGACCTAGCACCTACCGACATGGCTACACTCAACTTCAACTTGTACCTCACGTATAAAGTCCCGCAGGTATATGATGTAACGCACACATACAACCTACCGTCCGTCATGGAACCGTCTCTCCTCCCTTCGTCTTTCATTCGCGTTCCGCCCTAGCATAAGGAACCCATCCCATCCACGACGGCGACTTCCGACGGCGACACCACCAGCGGCGGCGCGCGCGGACGCAGCAGCAGCAGCAGCAGCAGCAGCAGCGGCATGTGGCGGCTGCTGGAGCAGGCGGCCAAGAGCGCGTCGGCCAACGCGTCGGGCTACGTGAGCTCCGTGCAGGAGAAGGCGCAGAGTCTGGCGGCCGCCGTGCAGGACGAGGCCGCGACGCTGCTGCACAGCGCCATGGGCGCGGCGCGCGTCGGGCCCGTGGACGATATTCTGTACGAGGAGCTGGCGGACTTCGAGCGGTTCTCGAGCTTCTTCTCGGCCGAGGAGCACACGCACGAGATCGCGCGCGCCATGGCCGAGCACGCCGACGTGCGCGCGCTGCACGACGCCCTGGTGCCGCTGGAGCTGAGCTACGACGAGTTCTGGCGCCGCTACTTCTTCCGCCAGCAGCAGGCGGAGCGGCTGGAGCAACAGCGGCAGCAGCAGCAGCAGCGCGCGCTCGCGGAGACCAAGCGCCCGCCCGAGGAGAACAACGGCGAGGAAGACGAGGACGAGGACACGGACTCGGTGGACGGCGACTTGGAGCAGCAGCCGGAGCTCAAGCAGCCGCCGCTGTCCCCTCCCATGGGCCAGAAGAGGGAGAAGAGCGGCGGCGAGGACCAGGAGGGCGTGTGGCTGCTGCGCGCCGCGAGGGACGCGGAGCGGCGCGCGGCGACCCAGTGGCGCCAAAAGGCCCGGGACCTTCACCACCAGCTGCAGGAAGCTAAGCAGAGCCACGATGAGAAGGAACAGAAGGCGCTGAAGGAGTGGGAGGAGCAGCTACAGGCGCTCTGTGATACGTACGAGACCAAGATGACTGCGGCCACGATGCAGATCGACGAGGCCCGCGCGGCGGGATATGATGAGGGCGTGAGGGAGAGTCAGGCGATCGTGGAGAGCGTGCAGCAGAAGGCGGAGGAGGACATGACGCGGCTGAGGATGGAGATCACAGTAGGACGAGGAGCGGCGTCGGAGGACGAGAGAGTGGCGGCATTGACGAAGGAGAAGGAGGAGCTGCAGAAGGCTCTTCAAGCGGCTCGTGAACGCCTCGCTGAGATCGAGAAGCGCGAAGCAGCGCCGGCAGCAGATAAGGCGGGGGCTGGAGCTCTTGCTGAACTGACAAAGGAGAAGGACCTTTGGCGTATGCGTGCTTTGAAGATGAAGAAACTGAAAGACCTAGTGCAGGCCGAGCTCACAACCTTGCGGCAACAGCGTGACGCGGATGCTGCGGCCGCATCAACAGGCACTGATAGTGCTCAAGCTGCCACTGGGTCTGACGACCACAGCAAACTCCAAGCCCGCATGAATGAGCTACAAACGCAGCTAGCAAATGCTTTAGCCGGCGCAGAGTCACGTGCACGCGAAGCGTATGAAAAGGGTATTGAGGCGGGCAAGGCGGACGCTGAGCAACGCACGAAGCAGGAGCGTGACCAGGCATTCCAAGAGGGCTATAAGAAGGGTCAAGCCGAAGCCAAAAGCGAGATGGGCGTGCTCAAGGCCGAACTTGGTATGTTCCGGGCGTTCCACGAAAGTGCGGCCCATTGCGCTGACCACGTTGGTGGTGACACAGAAGGCCTGCTGGATGATTCGCTAGACGATATCTCGCTGGCAGATGGCCAACCTCTCTGTTCACCAACCTCGTCCGTCTCCATATTTACTGACAACGGCAAAACCGACTTCTCCACCCCTGAAGTTCCCAAGTCAACGGATGACTGGGGTGAGTGGTAAATGCGTTGTTGACTCGCGTTTTTGCATGTAGCTAGCTCAAAACGATCCTCTATGAGATCAACGTTTTCTGTATTCCAGAATGAACCCGTCCTTTGTGAACTTTCAGTGTTTTTGTTTAGACGCGCGCGCAGATGTAGACTTTCTGTTGAAAAATGCACCGTTTTCCTGGACCCACTCGCTGAAGATCGTCTCAATCTCCGGGCGCGGGTGTTTCCATTGCGTAGATCTGTTAACGACATTGCCCAAGTCAGCACAGTAGACGCAGCTAGTATTTTGCTAACATAAAATTGAATATACCGGTTGGCATGATTGCAAAAGTAGGGTCTCCCTTTTTCAGTGAACCGCGTTTCCCAACCTTCCGGGAGATTTAGCACAAGGAATTTTTTCATGTCTTGCCAGTTCATCTTTGACCGGGTACCCAAGGTTCGTATGGGAGACGCAATAGGAGATACTGGCCTTTGAATGGGAGGTGGAGATGGCTAAATGCCCAACAGCATAATAAATAGCGATGAGCAATGCGTTTGAGTGGATGAGTAGAACCGAAAGCAAAGGTTACCGTGAATACGATCGGCTCTGGATTTTCAGCTGGACCTGGGCTAGGTTCCGGCGCCGGTGATTGGGGCCGTGGCGTTCTGACCTGTTCGTACGCTTCGGCGTCGCCGCAAAGTTTAATGAAAAAGTCTACACAGAAGTATTGCACTATTAGCATGGTAAGGGTAGGTTTGACAGGAGAAAACAAATACCTTCGATGCTGATGCGGCCGACCATTTCAGGGTCGAAGAGATTCGAGAGAGTTGACCGATGATCCAACGAAAGAGCAAGTCCAAAGTCTCGGAGCACGTCGTTGAATACAGCAAACGTTACCTAGCAAACATAGATACATACATACAGCGAGTGAGTCGAATACAGCTAGTGCGGTGACAGGGGCATCATACTCTACCTTCCCCGGAACTTCGGCTTCAGCTGCTAATGCCTTTTTCAGACCATTGTATGGCCGCTCAGGGCATCGACTGGTCAAAATCCCCCTCATAGCTGACAAGATATCATGCGCTGACGCCTCAGCTGACAGTCGACAATCTTTCAAGTTCGATGCTTCACGAGGAGCATTTTTCTGCTTTTCGTTTTCCTCTATCAGGTGTCGAATCTCTTCTTGGAGAGCTGCTAATCTGGATATCATTTGACACAACATGAACCAACCCAAAAGGCAATAAATAAATGCTTACCAGGAGGCTCACCTTGCTGCATGTTGACCCTCAGCTGCAAACTGTTCTTGCCGCGCTTGCTCGAGCCTTCGTTTCCATCTCTCGGCTGTGTCTTCTGACGACTTGTTCGACGCAAACGACAATTGTTGAATTTGTGCCTTGAGTTGTCTGGCTTGCTCTTGAGCTTCGAGCTTTGACTGTTCAATGGAAGCAATCGAGGCTTGTAGCTGCTTCAACCTCTCGTCGTTGTCATCTATCGCAGGTTCTAGACGAGGAATTGTAATCTCTCCTGCCAAATATTGTGCTCCAAGTTTTATTGATACTGGTGCCCCAGTCTCCTGATGCGAATGTGATTTTTTCTCTGTAATTGCCAAGTCATCGGCGAGCACTGGCGTCTTCTTCACATCAAAGCGGAAGGTCAACGCGGTCACACCAACAGTTGTAGCTGTAGTACTTGTTGACGAAGATTGTGGCGGGTGTAGCGCGATACGTTCCTCAAATATATGGCCCTCCAAAACGATCGCAGATCCGACGGAGACTTCGCATTCTCCAACAAGCTTGTCCGTTTTAGGCTTCTTAGTGAAAACAGTGACAGAAAGCTTTGGAGTAATAGCTGCACCAAGCCGCATAGTCTCAAGCATTGCTTGCCACTTCTCCTCAAACGAAGGGTTTACTGTAACATCAAAGAAATCGACAGACCAATCTGGTGGGTATCCTTCCACAGTATAATCGCACGAGGTCAATGGGTCATACGCAGTACAATATAGCCTGGGGTTTGGAGACTCGGGTCCGGAGGGAAGTGCCCTACGCACACTAACCACCACAAAGTGCCCCGGACTTTCGCCACTATCTGTGACAACGAAGTTGATACTCTCCGTCGTTGGGGTGCTATCTGGGGTACGCGAAACCTTTACCGTATCAGTAAATATTACGGGGCGGTCGATACGATGATCACAAACCTTCGGTTCTTCCAGCTTGATTTGAGTTTTGAAGTTCCATTGCACTGCACCAGATCCACTTGCACGAGCCACACTCGTCGTAAACAATGAACCTTGTGGATGTAGCTCCAAGACAGCATATGCGTTTTGGTGTCCTGCAATAAAATTTTGGAATTCTTGCCAGCTTGTCTCGACGTTGGTGTGCTTACCAACAACTTCGTACCGAACCAACAATGATGATGCTGTATGAGATACAAAGGTAGCTAGCGCACGTAGCGGTGGAGGCAGTTGCGACCCTTGCTGAGAAAGTGTATCAGCGACTAGTTGCTGAAAACTGGTTTTGCCTGTCTGGTCTAAGTACCCGCTGTCAATAGATAGCACCAAACTGCGAGGTGACACCAACCAGAAAAACGGCAACTCGACTTGGGAGAGCAAATTACGTAGCGTAGCTACAAATGAGTCGCTTTCCACTAGCGAAAGCTTGAGTGATTGTAACCTTGAAGACTGTGAGGTAGCTGCAGCATTCCGGCGTCGATAGTCAACGCGAATTCGCCCAAGAAGTGCCAACATTGAGTTGTTCAGTTCTGGGTAGAATTCACTCGTAATGAGACCATGCGGCGATTTGGCAAATGTAAGCTCACGAGAGATTTCATGAGTTTCTTCGACCCGACGTAGGAAGTCATTGAAGCCAAACTGGGCAAGCAAGTTTTGGTAGTCGTATTCATCTTCATGGAATATAAAGTCAGCACAAAACTTGAATACGGGATCTCGGGCTCGAACGACAAGGTTTCGTTCCGAGTCAAGCGCCACAGTCACGAGGTGTTGCTGTTCACCATGGCATAGTTGCAAAATGTTGGCGAGTGCATGGTCGAATCTGAGCTCAATTTCTTGAATCTTTTGGAGTCGCATAATTAGCCTGAACAAGTTGAATCCAATCACGGGGTCGATCGATACAAAGGTTGTCTGCGGCACCTGGCAATTTACACGCACCGCATCCACCGCAAGTGATAGCAGTAGCTGAGTAATAAGGCGTTCATTATGATCAATCCCAGCTTTTGTGGATCCATTTTCAGGGGAAAGCTCGAAGCCTGTCCTTAAAACACCTGCGACGAAGTCGCTCAAGTGAATTACATCAGCGGTATCGACGCCAAAGACACTTCTCCAGATAGTTTTGGTGCTAATTGTTCCACTGCGCGTCTGTAAATGAATCGCGAGTGCATCACAAAAAGAAGCAACATCGAATTCTTTTAAATGTTTCATCAAACCGCTCGATTCTTGAAGTAGCAGCCTAGCTAGAACGTCACCACTTGACTTAATGTTATCCACCTGATCGGTATTTTCACCCACTTGTTGTGTCGACAGTGGTACTTCATTGTCAAAAGATAAATTCATGGCCAATGATCGCAGATCATCAACAGCAACGGCGATAGCCGCCTTCTCCTCTAGATTTTTGCATACTGTAAGCAACTCTTTGTGGCTTACATTTTCATGTAGCTGCTGCAGTTCACATTGGACAATTTCGCGTATATTGGGTCCGGTGCCAGCAAGCGCATCCAGGTGAATCACAATATCTCTGATACTGGTACTGCATCCACCACCAGCGGTGTTGTTAGTCACGTGCTCAGCATACATTATGAAGGCGGATCGCTCAATTGTAATCCTTCCACCCTTCGATATTGCGCCAAGGCGGTTCATCAATAATGTTGCATCTTCAAAATTGAGATGCATTCCCAACGCAGATAGTAACTCCACGAACTCAAACTGATCAATGCTCCCACTCCTGTCACCATCCACCTGCTCAAACACATCCTCAATAGCGTTTGCCGGGGCCCCAGAAGCGATGTTTAAGCTTACAACTCGTTGGAAAATGATATCGCCGGTTTCAGAAACGAATGGTGGTTGACTATCAGTTGTCGAATTCGTTGAACGTGACCAAGACCCGACAGTTAAACTAAACATATAAGCGTCGAAAGCTTTATCCACAAGCTCGTTGCAGATCGGAACAATAACACCATCGAAAACTTCGGACGCACTCTGAATCTTTGCTTCTCGGGCTGTCGACAGTACCGGGGGAGGTTCTTCCCATACTCGGTCTCGCAATATCCAGTGCCTGAATTCTGTCATACTGATTTCGCCGTCCCCATTCGCATCAAACTGGTCAACAAGGCATGTTTTCTGTCCTTGGGTGAGGGCCGGTTCAATATTTAAACGCTCAAGCATTTTCTCAAACTCGAGTGGGCTCAACGACCCTGATCCATCCGCATCAAATGAGCGAAATACTTCATCCAAGTGCCCTCGTTGTTCGTCTGAGCCGCCAATTTTCTCGATTAACACAAGTCGCAGATGCTCACCGAAGGCTTCTCCAGAAGATATTTCATGTTGGAAGCACTCTTCGCATAATTTGCTTTTGGTTGGAAGTAAAGAATAGCAGGATAAACAGAACACGTTCACACAATTCACACCGTTGCACGGACAACTGGTGTTTTCATCCAATTGTCGGTCTCCCCGACCTCCAACAAGAACGCGCCCCCCACAATCTATACAATTAACGTGACTGGAACCACTCTTCCTCCCACCAATTAACCTCGGTAGTGCTGATGTCTTTTCCGCATCGCCCAGCGCCATTTGCTTGTGTTGAAGCAATAACGCTAATTTTGCTGACCGCTTAGCCTCGAGATCTCGGATGCGATTGTTCTTGTGCAACTCTACCGCGTTGGTAGACGGCAGACTCATTATTACACTAGGTGCCCCTTTCGGAGATAGGGCAGGGAAATACGGAGTTCCATCTCGTCTAGAATAGGTAGGTGTTCGGCTGACGGGAATATCAAATTCAACTTCATCTTGTGTGTTTGTACGAGAGAGTAGTCGGGTGGCATACTCTTTTTCGAGTATGTCATAGAAGTTTGCAACACAGGCTGAGTTTAGTAGTGGTGGTGCACGCGTAATAATGTCTCGACTCTTTTCCGGCAAAGCATAGCGAGTTCTTGCCAGCAGAGTAGACTTCCGTGCAAAGTGGCGAAGATGCCAAGCCAGTGATGAATCCTGCTCAACAATTTCAAGTGCTATTCTTCGGCGAAGAGCACTTTGCGATGCAGAAAACTCTGGAGCTAGGATCTGAACCTTTCTTTGAATCAGCGTTCGCCGTGCTTCACAGACGGCGAGACCACTGGCACCATGGACCTCGATCTCAAGAATCCCTTCTCGATGGATATTGTCAGGGTCGTCTCCATCTTCTTCCATATCTGGTGAATATCGGGCGTGCATCAGTGTGAATCACCCCGCTAACTACACCATCTTCTCGCGTCATCCCAAGTTGCAACGCTAAAACCAAGCTTCTGTAGTTTCATCCGGCACTCTGTCTTCTGAATTTTAGGCGTCTTGCCAAATTCCGACCTCAGCTCTCATATCGTTTACCTGAAAGCCGCAAGCGCATTTCCCGTAGCTGTAATTTTATCTGAGAGACCCTCACCAGCATTTTGGGATTCTTCATCTCCCTCCTCTTCCTCGACAATTGTAAGCTTTGTCGCGTACCATGAAAATCAAGCGTACCGTTCTCATGAGTAAACCGATGAAAGCATGTTCACCCATGTATACGCTGGTTGTACGCCAATCAGGTATACAGGTGGGAGGGTTCCGGCCGCTTGCCCCTGAAAACCGCGAACTTCTTCGAGTTCTCTAATCTCCAATTCCCTCGCTGAGTGAACATGAAAGCCAACAGGAACAATCTTGAGGTTCTCGCTACCTCGAGAAACAAAAATACTTGCAACGCTATCCAAACCAATTTGCTTCATTCCAGCTGCCTTCGGAACGCCGACCATGCCATGCATCAGGAAAATCTACGACAATTGTACGGCATCGATGTAGTACAAACTTTGTACATTCATAGTGAAAAGTCAGACAAGTCTATGCCTGCAAAATTACGACGAAAACATCATTGGCATTTCGCTTCTCGGAGCCCGATTCCATATCGTTTAAGAATTTTTCGATTGCATCCTCATTTTGTGCGCGTTCCTCACTGGAATCTGACCATGGACCAGTCTACAGATTTTTTTTTATTAACACAAGATCGGCACGTAGCATCCACAATTGAATAACTTACCCATTCTCCCATCCCCCACGGATTCCGTAGCTTCACTAACCGCACCAGTTCACCTCTAACAGTTTTAATCTCGCCTGCGTCGACAAGTGCATACGCATGCTTGAAATACAGACCGTTCCCAGCGCTGGATTCCACAGCGACATCCTTTGCAGTTACTGGTGGCTGAATAGAGCACCCCATAAGTGTCCCTGACTCCTTGTATCGCGTAAGCTTCTCCCAGAACGGATCTCCGTATTTTTGCTGGGGTTTTGCCGGGATATATGGATTTTCGCCAAACCCAGGAAACCCCTCTTTCAAGATTACCTGCTCGGAGCACATTCCGGTCAGATCATTCAAAGCACAGTCAACGAAGCCGCCGATTAGCGCTTCGTAGTTTCCGTGAAGCTTCGCATACGCTTTTTCGAGCAGCGATACCCTGTTAGCACGGGCGGATAATCATTAGCTTCTTGTAGCGCCATCGGCTGTATAGGATGTGGATTACCAGAGCTCGTTCGGATTTCGGCAGCGAGCAAAATATGGTTTCCCCGCTTTCTTGTCAGTAAACCCGAAAACTGGGAAGCGATCGTCAATTAAGACGTAATTCCAGACAAAATTCTAAGAGTTCAAGCGGCCAGGGTCAATGAAACAGCGAACATAACATAGCATTTTCAAGGACGAACCTTCATGAACTTGCAGACAAATAATCCTTTTGACTTGTGCTGATCCCTGCGCCAGAACGTTTGCTCCAGGAAGTCTGATCTCGTAGCAACCACGCTCAGCGCGCCTGAAACATTAAACGAGTTAGGCCTAGTTCGCTTATACTGTAGGTCGTCGCAAATACCTCGGACTTACTCAAAAACCAGCAATCACCCAGATTTCCTTGGATAACATCTCCTGAAGACACCCCGTCCGCGAAGAGAGTCGCATTTGAAGCAAAAACTTGATCGGTTGATGACATGGAGTAAATATCGTCTTCTTCTTCCTCCTGCGGGCTACGCGTTAACCAGAGCAACCCATTCACAGTGAGCATCAGCGCACCAAAACAACTCCTCCAGCAACGTCTCACCCGCTATCACCCTCCTCATTTTCCTTAGCGTAAATGGGTCGCTCCCATCGGATTTTTCCACGCTGAAGTAAACCGAGAATCTTGGCCTGGTGTTGCGAGCCACCCTTGGCAGAAATTACAGCGCCGGCTTTACAGATTGCTGCAGCTCCGTCTGGGTCGCTGCTACTAGGCCCGAATGTCGGATCTGTGAAGAGCTTCGTCGCTGGATCAGTGTAGGTTTGTAGAGCATGCTTGATCTTCTCCTGCAGCAGCTGGTCGGCCAATCGAAGTCCCCGAATCAGTGCCCGGCCTGCCAGCCCCTTGATCTTCACGGAGATGACGGTGTCTTGGCGACCCGAGACGACACTAATGCCGAGCTTTTTCAGCTCCTCCTGCAACGTGTGAAGGTCTTCCGCCCCGCTCTCCTTCATCACGACAAGCGTGCCGAATAGCGAGTGACGAGTCACGATAGATTCGGCCAGCGACTCTTGGAAAATGACCCAAGTAATAATAAATAAAAAGAGAAGTACATCATTTCTCCATAATTTAACACCACAAAGCTGTGCTTCGCCCGGAACAGCTCTGGATTTTAACTTGCGGACCTCACAGCACAACAATAGATATATTCTTGTTGTGGTATAGTACTGCTCTCACTTTTTCTTTAATAATAACAGGAAATAGGTGTCCCAAGCGGATATATTACTGTAATAGGTGCACGATAGCAGCGCATTCTGCGCCTGGTGGAAGGATTCTGGGCGATGAGCGCGATAACAGCAGTCAGGCAGCCACCAGCGCGAGCGCGTGGAACGCGAAAATCGCGCGGCGGCGAGCAGTCTATGGATGACGGGTGACAATTGGCGTTCGATGAGCACGGACGTGCTGCAGGAGCACGAGCGAGCAGGAGAGATGATGAGCATCTTGAGGTACCTCGGCACGACACAGGTCCAAGGATCCAGACGTGGGGTCCGCGGCCTGAGAACGAAGAAGCAAGCAGTCAGTGGAGAATTTGCGGGGACGAACGCCAGGCGGTAGAGAATTTGCCAAGCGAGTGGCAAGTGAGCGGAGCTTGGCGTCGACGTACCGGCGGGGCGAAATTGAGCGAGGTCGCGCGTGACAACGCGACACGAGCGAGTCGGTGGGGTTGTTGAGCCCCACGATCACGAAGAACAAGACGAGCGGGAGTCAAGAGGACGAGGCCCGAGTGATTACTGAGAAGGCGAACTGCGGTTGGGCGATAGTGTGACGAGGCTCGCTCAGATCTTTCCGGCGAATCCGTCAATAGCCTGCCGCCAACGCACTCTATGTCCCACGCACGACCCTTAGTGGATGTGAGAGGGCAGCTGGCTTCAAGGAACCACCGTTTCAACAAGAACGGGCTCGGAGACCATGGACACACTCTCGGCCGAAGCCCCAGGTCTCAGCTGGGAGGCTCAGCTATTTCGCTGAGACTATTGCGACTCTGAAACCACGATGACTGAAGTTGACTATGGATTGGCTTGACTCCTGTGAAGTTTGGATTGCGGTCACCCCGCTGAGCTACGCTGAGCTCAGACGTCCCGGATAGACACCTGTTGATGGCTGGATGCGTGGAAGATTGAGCCGACCTGGATTGAACTCGTTGCGGCTCGGCTGAGCTTTGGTTATGAAGGCACTGAAGTCTCCAAGTCTCAGCTGGAAGAACTGAAGTCCCCGGGTCTCAGCTTGGATCACTGAGACTAGCTGGTCTCAGCTGAAACCAGTTGGTTTCAGATCTCACAACTCTGAGCTTGGGTGGTCTCAGCCGGAACAGCTGGAATCTGTATGTGTCGGCTCAGATGTTTCAGCGGGATGTGCTTGGGTTCAGCGGACGCTCCGGAGTCTCAGTTTGGCGACCCAGGGCTCAGATGATGCGGACACCATCGTGACATCTTCCATGTCGCTTCCTTCAGACGCGTCCTTGAGAGACTCATCCGAGTGGTTGGATTCGGACGGGGCATAGTCCGAGTCGTTGTCGACGTCCATGGTAGCATTACCGTTCGGGGCTGCTATGGGCGGAGAATCTTCCTGCTTCGAGCGCGACTTGGCAGCTGGCTGCTTCGCCGAGCGGGCCTTACGTTCCACTTGGAGCGCTTGGAGGAAAGGTGGCTTGGTTCGGTTGAAGGCTGGGATGCGATGGTTGACCACAACATAACCGTGTCCACCAAAATCAACCTGGCGCAGTGGCGTCGTTGGGTCGATCATTAGCGAAGCCGGAGCGGTCTTTTGGTTGAAGTACACCCGGCGGTTGCGTGAACGAAGACCTTGGACCGTACGGCTCGGGAGATGTACACCGGGGCGTACCATGCTCCGCGAACCAGTCGTAGATCTCACCGTCGGTTGTCTCATCCGGTAGACGCTGGAGGTCCACGTAGTACCAGTTCGAGTACTTGGAGTACGGCTGGATGCGAAACTTCTTACCGCAGATGGTAAGTTGTTGCCCTCCGAGTTTGGAACACACGTCACGGTTGGTACAGACGAAGCTAATACCAGCGTTACGAACGGTCTTGAAATCACGAAGGTGCAGGGTATTAGCCGATAAAATGGCCGGCTGCGGGCCGGACCCGAGCGAGGTCATGATCTCCGTGTCCGTGAACGTGGAGGTCAGGTCCTTGGCGGGGATCCACATGGAGAAGGTCACCTCACTAGCAACCTGTTGCGGGACGCCAGCGAGCGCAGCGAACTTCTTGTCTTGCGCGGTGCGATCCGGATCAAGCATGGCCTTCTCGGCCTTCTCGAGCGTGTCGTCAGTGGGTTGCGAGAACCCGGCCCTAGGGGCGTTGTTGCGCCACTCGACGAGCTATGCATGGTCGCGATGACCGGCCACCATGGTGATCGATGAGGTCTTGCCAGTACTGTACAGGCGGAGCTTGTCCTCAAGTAGCTCTCTTTTCAGTCGTCACTTACCCTCCTTTACGGTAGGGCTAGGTCGCACTCCTATGATATCCCAGGACCACAGGCGCAAACTCGGTAACAACGTCAAGGGACCGGCTCAATTCAAAGTTGCGGGTGACTGGGGTCTTGTCGGCAGGTGGGGTGGACTTCAAGCAACGAGGTCGGGTGAGGGCACGGCACGAGTCGAGAGTACGAGGGGCAGCGGCGGCACGACGGATTAGAGTCGAGGTGGAGTCGATGCACGGAGGCGAGGAAGCGTGAAGACCAGTGGGCCAAAGGCGACAGCAGCACGACGGCTAGAAGCTGAGGTGGTGTCGGGGCGGATGGCGGGGGTGTTGGGGTCGCGGAAGATGAGCGGTGGCTGCGCGACAGTGGGGCTGAGGTGTAGATGACACACGGACTCGACTTGGGGGACCGAAGCTTGAAAGCGCTTAGCAGGTGTGGACCTGTCTTGGGCACTTGTGGGGTAGCCGGCAAATTGCAAACTACGGCATGACTTCTACAAAGCATACGGCAGTGACAGCGACCACTAATGTAATGGGCTCCAGTTACATAAGTAGGTAGGTTGAATTTACATAAGTAAGTGAGTCAGCACACGGTTAGCGTGTGCTGATACGGCATCGCCTGATTGGGTGATATAGGGGGAGCCAGACCCCATTTCACCCAATTAGGTACTGACCTGTATTTGAGTGGTCACAAGAGACCAGGGGCAGTCTAAAATAAAACAGAGGCAGGACACTCGCGCGCTGGCTCTCGTCTGCGGACTAGCGACGGGGGGGCCCGCCCCTCTCTCGCTGCGCTCGGGGGGGGGGGGCGCTGCTACACGGCCTGTTGGAACCCCCTCTCGGCGGGAGGTTCCGTAGCGCACTTTGGCGGTAGAATGCAAACGGGAAAGTGAGATTGAGAATCTGTGGCCCTACGCTAGTCCTGCAAAGTGGATACACAAAGCTGATCGCAGCTGCCCGGTGTCCCCAGATCTCTGGTCGGAGATCAATCTTCAACACCCCTCCTCATCGGCAGCGTCGAACAGCAAAAGATTCTCCGTCATTCTCGTTTCCGTTCGGTGCACCTCAGTGTAACCCGACAATTCCCCGCAGGGTGACCAGTCTTGGGGCCTCGACCACCTTGGTCATCAAATCCGCCGGCATGTCTTCGCTTTCGTGATACTCCGGCTTCAGGACTCCTCTCTACGTGTAGTCTCCTACGAACTTGATACGCACATCGATGTGCTTCGCCTTCGCGGACGCACCCTCGCCCTCCAGCTGCTTGAGAGCAGCCTGATTGTCGACGCGCACTGTCATGGGCACCTTGTGCTTCACACCCAACTCCCCGAGCAGTTCGCGCACACCCAAGAGCTCCGTGGCCATCACTGACGCGGCCGTATACGCCGCCTCCATCGTCGACAAAGACACCCCTCCTTGCTTCTTGCAAGTCCAGCTGACGGCCATTCCGTCCATCGTGACCAGTCCGCCCATGACGGACTTCCGGTCCTCTTTGTCAGCCGCGAAGTCCGCGTCGCTGTACGCGACCACTTCCAGCAGCTCGTCCGTTCCTCTGTCTCCTCGCATTCGGAGCCGCAGCTCCTTCGTCCCGCTCAGGTACCTCAGTACTCTCTTGGCCAGCTTCCAATCTGCCACAGTGGGGTCGTGCGTGCGTCTTGATGCCTTGTGCACTGCGAACGCGATGTCGGGCCGCGTGCAACGCGCGACCCACATCAAACTCCCTACCAGCGATTGGAACTGCTTCACAGTGACCACGTTATCTCTTCCCAAGATAGGCAGCTTCTCATCACTAACTTCTTGACGCTCGTTGCACTCCACTCCAATTGGGTGCGGACACCGTGTGCGAACTCCATCCCGTGCTCCTTCAGCATGTCCAGGATCGCTACTTCCTGGTCCAGATCGTACCCTTCCTCTTCACTGTAGCTCACGCGCATCCCGAGGAACTTGCTCGCTGGCCCCAAGTCCTTAATAGATAGCACCGTCAGCTCTGAGAAGAACGCGTCCACTGCCTCCTGCTGCGTACCCGTGACCAGCAAGTCGTCCACGTAGACGCCCACGACCAACAGAACGCCTTCCTGACGCCTGAAGTAGACACACATATCGGTGAGGCTTTGCACAAAGCCGATCTCAACTATCTTCGAGTACAGCAACTTTTTCCACAGGTGTCCAGCTTGCTTTAGCCCATAGAGGGCTTTCTCAAGCTCCAGCACCAGCTCTTCGTCGCTCGTGACGCCCAGCTGCTTCAAAATTTCCTCTGGAATTACCATGCCCTGGGGATCCGGATGTAGATGGCGAGTTCAGCCTCCTTCTTCGCCTTCACATAGGCATTAGGTACATCACCATGCTTAGCGGGCACCCGCACTTCCGCGCCAACGCTAGTATCAGCTTGACG
The DNA here is from genome assembly GCF_018691715.1 of Phytophthora cinnamomi. Lineage (NCBI taxonomy): Eukaryota > Oomycota > Peronosporomycetes > Peronosporales > Peronosporaceae > Phytophthora > Phytophthora cinnamomi. The sequence goes on along the minus strand of NW_027150977.1, from coordinate 536,324 downwards.
CTGCTCATCTCAATTACGGCGGCGAACGTGACGCTGTAATTCACGCCGAACTCCTGCTCATTCCCGCAAGCAACGAGCTGCGCCTTCAGACGCTCGATCGCCCCCTCCGCATTTGTCTTCGTTATGAAGACCCACTTTGTGTGCAGTACGCGGACACCTCGAGGCCTCCGCACAACCATCCACACTCCATTCTCATCTAGCGCCCTCAGCTCGTCGTGTATGGCTTCCAACCACCGAGCCTTGAGGCGACTACGCATAGCCTCCCCATAGTTCTTCGGATCCATCTCAGTCACGGTGTTCACTACGTTATTGCTCGACTCCTCCTGCTGGGTGGCCTCGGTCGCCTTCTCCTTGGCTTGTCGAGCTACTGAGCGCGTCACATGGTAGTGGGTCTAACTTGACGCACTACTTTAGCTTACACGTCGCGCTACGTGTATGAGGAAGCGTAAGTACTTAGTAATCACTTAGGTTAATTATATTTGAATACACAAATATAAGTTAAGTAACAAAAGGATTCCAAGTGACTTAGATTAGGTAAAATGAGAACTGTATTGTTTGTAAATTGATCTTCCTCTAAAATCTGCTAAAAACTGTTTATCATCTATAAAAGGGTTGGCAGCGGCTGGCTGTCAGAGCCCCGCTAATATGCATGTCTCTGATTGGTAGAAAGATGCTGCTTTCTACCAATAGGATCTTTTGGGTATGTGTGGACCACTCACTGTGGTGGTCCACTTCAATGTATCCATCGGTGTGTCTTACACCAATGTGAGGAAGTATCCATAACGTTTAACAGATAACCTATCTGTTAAATTCACAAGTGGCTGCAAGCCACTTGTACGTGTAACCCCGTTACACCATCCCCCCCTTAAGGTTAGACGCGCGGGGTCTCCGCACGTCAATCTTCGGAATTGACCATTCGTCAATTCTCCGCGTTTGGAGAAGAAATCCGCGCTCATTAAACTATGAGCGCGCCTCAGAAGAAGACTTCAAAGTCGGTGGGGAGTCATCTCTCCATCGACGACTACTTCGAACGCCAGAAGGCGAAGTACGGCGACGTCGTCGACTTCGACGACGACGATGAAGATATGGAAGGCGAGTAGGACTCGCCCTCAAAGCGTAAAGACTCAGTGTCGAGCGAATCGCTCGACCCTCACGCCAAGAACGTTCGCCCGCGTGAAGGGGACGAATCGGACGCTTCGATCTCGAAGCGTTCGCGTACTGAGAGTGATACCCCACTCGCTTCGGCTGGGGCTCTCAGTACTCCGCGCGCTGCTGCTGCAGCGCGTGATGTTAAAGCTCAAGGCTCTCCGCGCGCTGCGCCTGCAGCGCGCGATCCGTGGATGCCGTCCGCATCCGAGATTGCGGACCGGTTTGGGAACTCGGTACCTCCGAATGAGGTACCGCTGTACGTATGCAGCGCCATCAAAGATGACGCTGTGGCTGCCGAGCTGCACTTTGATGCGGAAACGCATCAAAGGCGCGATTACTACATCGGACTCTTTCATGAGCTCCGATGGTTTCAAAGCAAGAAGACCTCTTCTCGCAGCAAAGTGCCCGAATGGCAGGCACTTTGTCAAAGCTGGAACGCCTTTGTTGAAAACTTCAACAAGAGGCCGAGTGCTTACCGTGATCGGATTAAGCAAGCGCGTGATCGCTTCGAGACGTACTCGAAGCGTGGAAAGCTGGAGCAACTTCATGTTGCTGCTGAGGAGGCAAATGTGCCGTGCGCTGTGCCCGAGGGCTTTCAGTGCACGAAGTGCTTCCCAGGTGCGGTCCGCTTGAGCGACCGCGACCTGAACGGGTACACGTCGTTCCGTGTGCCCGAAAGTCTCAAAGAGCTCCGTGCTAAGTTCTTAGCACGTGAGGGTTCGGGCGCTGGCGATGATCGCAGCGCTCGCTCTACTTCCGCTGTGCCAGTGCGTACTGCTCCTCGTACGCCCTCACCATTTCCGGAACGCCCTCCAGCAAGACGTTCCGCGGCTCCCATGTATCTCGATGGGGAGGAAATCCTCTCCAACGAATACGAAAACGAGCCCCTAGAGGGTTCGTTTTCGGGATACTATGGTCAACAATCCGCTCAACAATCCAGCGGGTTGAGCCGCGGGCGTCACGGATCGGCGGTGGCGGGGGTGGGAACACGCCCCGGGTATGATCAGCCCCGGGCTGATCAGTATGCGCCTCTCCACGACCGGGTGACCGTCGTGGAGCGTCTGCAGGGCGCTGAGTTCGCCGCCCTGAAGCAGGAGCTGGCGAACCAGAAGGCCCAAGTCGCGGCGGTCTCGCAGACCGCCTCGAATATCCAGGTCGAGTTGGGGACCCAGATGAAGGGGTTGCTCCAGCGCGTCCGCGCGCTGGAGGAGAGGCTGCTCGTCGCCGAGGCCAAGGATTCCGCTTCTGCCTTGGCTCCTGCCGAGGCTTCGGGTCAGCCGAGCTAGATGGCTCGTGCTGCAGGTATGGCTTCAGCCGTCCGACGTAAAAGGTCGGATGGAGGCGCATGCTAGACGGTATGTCTAGCGTGTATGCGTTGCCGTGCCGTGTCAACACAGTGAACGGCCCGATGAAGCGCGGAGCAAGCTTGCTTGCTCCGAAATCCGAAACTGCATGTCTAGGCAGGTTTTGTGTAGCTAACAAAACTAATGAACCAACTTTAAATTCATTTGTGTTGCCTCTGCCCGCATTGTCTGCGTTCAGCTTCTGTTGATCAACAGAAGCTGCTATAGTGTCTTGGACAAACCGAATCACGGCTTGTCTTTTGGTGATGAAACTGATTGCATCCGAGCTGAAGTCATTCAGCTCGCTCTCCGCTAGAGGCCCGGCCTCTGCGTGGTTCTTTGCGGTGTCTGCGCCCTGCGCAGACCCGTGGTCTTTGTCCTTGTTGTTGGGGGAGTCTGCGCCCTGCGCAGACTCATGTGGTTTGTTCATCGTTGCAGCTGACACTGTGCAAGTGTCAGCGGTTTTCTGCGGCTGCTGTATTGCAGTCGTAGATCCTCCCCCACTTAAAGTGGGAGCCATCACTCCGAGTAAACTCGGTAGACGTGGGTGCCGCATGGCATTCACGTAGAACGGTGTATGCCCGGTCGAGGCATGCACTGAGTTATTGATGACAAACTCTGCCATCGATAAACACTCGCTCCAGTATTGAAACGAGTGAGCGTAGCTCTTCAACATATCGACGAGCACGCGATTCACGCGCTCGGTTTGACCGTCCGTCTGCGGATGATCCGCAGTCGACATGGAAAGCTGGCTCCCAAGAAGTGTAAACACTTCTTGCCACAAGTGCGCTGTGAAGCGCGGGTCTCTGTCCGACACAATGTCGGTCAGCATGCCATGGTGTTTGAACACCATGTCGACGAGCAGACGGGCCGTCTGTTTCGAAGTCACATCTGCCGGTACCGCAGCGAGATGGTACATCTTGCTGAAGCGGTTGTCGAAGACCACAACACCGGTGTTCCCTCCGCTATCCGGGGGAAGACCAAAGATGAAGTCCAAAGACATGGACTTCCAACACTCCGACGGAGTCGGTAGTGGTTGCAAAGGAGCCTGCGCGAATGACGCAGGCTTTACGCGTTGGCATACCTCGCAAGCACGGATGTACTTGCGCACCCACTTATACTGGTGGTGCCAGTAGAAGTCGCGCGTGAGAAGGACGTATGTCTTCTCACGTCCGAGATGTCCCGCAGTCGGGGCATCATGATACTCGTACATGATCCTGAGTCGCAGATCATGGTCATTCGGCACGACAACGCGATCCGCGTTGTCGTCGACTGCATTGTAAAGCAGTAGTCCGTCGTGCACACGAAAGCGGTGTGCACGCGCTCGAAGGTGCTGGGGCAGCTTCTGACGGGACTTGTCAGAAGGCGCTGTGCCATAGGCCAGCAAGAGTTTCGCGTCCGCGTCGTGCGCGTACGCGGCCTTCACATCATCCAACAGAGATGATGTGGGTTTGCTCGATCGCATGGCGTCAATGGCATTGACGTCAACAGCTTCTGCGTAGTTTGCCCGACGTGATAACGCGTCGGCCACTACATTCAATCTTCCGGGTTTGTATTCTACCCGGAAGTTATACTCCGCAAAGAATGAGAGCCATCTCGCCATTCTTTGTGAAATGTGTGGCGACTTCACTGCGTACCGCAGTGAAGCGTGGTCGGTGTAGACCACAACTGGTCTACTTCCAAGCAAATACACTCGGAACTTTGCGAGTGCGTACTTCATGGCAAGGAGTTCCTTGTCATGCACCGGATAGTTACGCTCAGCTGGCTTCAGCTGACGCGATTGGTAGTAGACGACACGATCACGGCTCTCGTGATCGTGCTGCATTAACGCGCATCCGATCGCGAAATCGGATGCGTCACACACTACGTGAAATGGGCGATCTTGGTCAGCCACTGCCAAGATCGGCGCCTCAGTCAAGCCCCGCTTGACTGTATCGAATGCCTTTTGGCAATCGGGTGTCCAATTCCACACAGCTTCTTTCTTGAGAGGCTGTGACAGCGGGCGGATCTTGCCCGCATAGTCCTCCACGTACTTGTGCAAGTACGTGGTCAAGCCAAGGAACTGCCTCAGTTCCTTGACACTTGAAGGCGTTGGCCATTCGTTGATCACTCTGACCTTTTCCGGGTCAGGGCGAACACCATTCTTCCCTACGAGACACCCGAGGACGGGTATCTCGCTCGCCCCGAAGATACACTTCTTCAGGTTCGCGTAGAGCTTATGTGTTCTCATAAGCTCAAGTAGTTTCCGGAGATGCACCCTGTGCATCTCTACGTCGGTCTTTCCGTCCACAGCTTGGCTGTGGATGAATACATCATCGAAGTAGCTCGGTGCGAAGTCGCGCACCGAGCGCAACAAGTGCGTCACGCACCTGTTGAAAGTCGCAGGGGCGTTCTTAAGCCCCTGTGGCATTACTAGCCATTCCCAGAGCATGCCGCTTGGCGTGCTCACTGCCGTGAGAGGGATATCGCTCTCACGCATTAGGATTTGATAAAATCCATCTCGCAAGTCGAGAGCACTGTAAACGGTGCTCCCGGCCATCGAATCGATGATAACATCTTTTCGTGGTATCGGCGTCTGCGCCGGTACCGTCGCATCGTTCAGCTTGTTGTAGGCATGAACGATGCGCCATCCGCCCTGTGGCTTTTTGACACAGAACGTCGGAGCACTGTGCGGGGACTTTGACTCCCGCACTTGTCCTGCTTTGCGACGACTTTCAAAGAAGTCGTCGATCGCCTTGACTTGCTCTCGCGGCAGTGGCCACTGCCGCGTGACACAGTACTTCGTGCCCGGCACGAGATCAATCTCGTGCTGAATGCCCTTATCCTGCGGAAGCTCCGCAGGAATCTCTTCCGGGAGTACGTCTTTGCACTCCCTCAACAGTTCGTAATAGGGACTCGACTTCAGCGAGTCCCAACCTTGTTCCTCGAAGCGCTCTCGCTTCGTCTTCGCATTGAGAGTGTCTTCACTCTCAGTGGTACTTCCCATGAAGAGCTGTCTCAGCTCTTCGCTCTTGCTCTTCGTTCTTTCGCTGTCCGAAAAAAACGCAGACCTGCTCGATGCGTCCATCGTGCAAGTCGCGCGTGAAGCGCTTCCAGCTCATGGCTGGAAGCGAAGTCAACTCCGACGCCATCGTCGGAGGACTAGCGAGTTCAATCTCACGATACTGGAATCCAGTATCGGTGCGCGTCAAGACGCTTAGCGTCTTGACATTCGGCGTCACCGCCGCAGTCTGCCCAGCAGACTGCTCTTGTCGCGTCTCGGTCCCGGACCGAGACTTGCGCAGCGTTTTCCGCTTGCGCCGTCTTCTTGTTGTGCGGAGCCCGGCTCCACACTGTTGTTCTTCTTGTCCAGGCCCGGCCGTGGACAGTCGTTCGCCGGCGGACCCTGTCCGCGGGCGCGCGGTATCAAGCCCGGCTTGACCGCATTTTCCGTCGTGCAGCCCGGCTGCACGGTAATGTGTCCCTTCACCGGCAGACCCTGTCTGCGGGCGCGCGATATCAAGCCCGGCTTGATCGCATGGCGCTTCGTCGTGCAGCCCGGCTGCACGACAGCATGCAAATTGCGTCAGTGCGGTACGTTTGCAACCGTCCGCACTGTTTACAGCGTCAACTCCCGGAGTTGACACGCCTTCGTCACCTCGACGCCATTCATTGGCGGAGCCCCTCATGACCGAGGGTGCGTCGGCTCCCGGAGCCGACGCGTCGCTGTCGACCTGACCTCTTCGGGTGAGGGACTGTCCCTTACACGCTTGAACGTGGGTGTTGGTTCCCGGAACCAACATATCTTTTTCTTCCGACGTCGGCAGCATTGCCGACGTGGGTCTCACTTGTGCGCGCCCTCGCGCACTTCCTGGGCACTCCGGGACAGCAGCATGAAGCGCTGTCTCGACTGGTGAGCCGCGCGCACCTGCTGGTGCGCGCGCTGCGGTAACAGGGCCATCGCTCTCTGTTCCGCTGTCGCGTCCGAAGCGCACGAGCGTGCGCTTCTTCCAGTCTATCACCGGATCATGCCGTGCAAGCCACGGCATGCCCATTACCACGTCGAACTTATCGTCCAGGTCCAGGACGATAAAGTGTTCGACAAACACTCGTTGTTTGTACGAGAAGCGCACGTTCACGACGCGCTTCTCAGTCTTCACGATGGCACCTGTTGCCAGTCGTACCTCCAGAAGACTTCGAGGTGTATCTACCTCCTCGAAGTCAAGTCTTGACAGGCTTCGTAGTCGAACAAAGTTGTTCGACGCGCCTGAGTCTACCAATGCTCGAAGAGAGTCACTCGCTCGCTTCGAGTAAACCTTCAAGATGACTAGGTTCGGCCTGTCATCTTGTTTCTTGCAGCGAGAGCTAGTCTCACTGGGGGCTGCAGTCCTCAGTGTCGCGTGCCCGATGTCGGCACGCGTGACTGCATTACCAGTAGGGCGCCCCGCGCCTACTGGATTTTCGCGGTTTTTGTTGGTCCGCGACGATGCCTAGCATCGCCACGACGGCCATCATTGTAGTGCATGGGAGCTGTGCACTCCCGTGCAAAGTGACCGATCCTTCCGCAACGGAAGCATCGCACGTTACCTCCCTGCTGCTGGTAACCAGCAGTTGTTGCATTCGAGAGGTCCATTGGTTCCGGACCTCCCGTCCTCGCTACCGGGCGTGGTTGCGGCCTCGGCACGTTCACATGCAGTTTAGCCTGCCGCAGGCTAAACTCTTCTTGCATGGCAAGAGTGATCGCAGCTTCGAGAGTACTCGGGTACTCTCGGAAGAGATAGGTCTTCACAGGCCCATCTCTAAGTCCTTTCATGAACGTGACGACCTTGGTCGCCTCGTCAATCGGGTTAGTCACGATATTTGATACCAAATATCGTGCGCGCTGCGCGTAAGCATGGACATCATGCTTACCCTGTTGAAGGTCGAGGAACTCCGCCCTCGACCGGAATTCGTTTTGCGGGGGCTCAAACGCTTGTTTGAGCTCCTCTTTGAACACTTCGTACGTGCTGAAGCACGTAGGATCGGAGAGTCGGCGTCCATGCGCCCAACTCCTTGCGCGTCTGCCAAGGCAGGACATGGCGAACGCGACCTTCGACAGCGGGTCGACGATGCGTCGAGCCGCTATGGCTGTGTCGAGCCGCTATGGCTGTGTCGAGCTCGACAAGCCATCGGAGGAGAGGCTCGCCCTCTCTTCCCACGTAATTGCTTACGCTCAACTTTAATGGTTGAGCACGCGGTGTCGTCCCTGACGACGCCGTCACTGAGGAAGCAGCGTCACGCTGCTCCTTCATGATGAACCCCAGAGCAACACCATGTTGCTCCGTCGGCGATAGCGTACGCAGCATTGTAGCTATCGCCGCTTCTCCAATGACTGTTGACAGTCGTTGGAGGCTTCCCACTCTGGGTCAGACAGGTGGGGGCAGTCAGCGCGTGCAACATGCGTTGCAGGCGTGTTGGAGCTCTCCATGGGCACCACCGTGCTCATGTGGTTCTCGGCTCCGCGTTCGTACACCGCGTACGAACGTCAAGCAGTCGGTCGTTGGACGGACTACAAAGTGCTACCAGGTGTAGTGGGTCTAACTTGACTCACTACTTTAGCTTACACGTTGCGCAACGTGTATGAGGAAGCGTAAGTACTTAGTAATTACTTAGGTTAATTATATTTGAATACACAAATATAAGTTAAGTAACAAAAGGATTCCAAGTGACTTAGATTAGGTAAAATGAGAACTGTATTGTTTGTAAATTGATCTTCCTCTAAAATCTGCTAAAAACTGTTTATCATCTATAAAAGGGTTGGCAGCGGCTGGCTGTCAGAGCCCCGCTAATATGCATGTCTCTGATTGGTAGAAAGATGCTGCTTTCTACCAATAGGATCTTTGGGTATGTGTGGACCACTCACTGTGGTGGTCCACTTCAATGTATCCATCGGTGTGTCTTACACCAATGTGAGGAAGTATCCATAACGTTTAACAGATAACCTATCTGTTAAATTCACAAGTGGCTTGCAGCCACTTGTACGTGTAACCCCGTTACACGATGTTTCTAACGTGTTGTGTGGTCACCACCACCTTGTCCTTCGGGAGGTACACTCGGTACCCCTTCGTTTCTTCGCCGATCCCCACGATCATGCCCTGCTGCGCACTTTGGGCGAAGTTCTTCTTCATTGGATCCCTGTACACCATGCAAGGCGACCCGAACACCACGATCTCGCCCAGCGGTGGTGTCTGCTTCGTCAAGATCTTGATCGGAGACGCACGCCCAGGGTTCGAGTTAGTCGGCGCCCTATTGAGTATTTACGCGGCGTACTGCACCGCGTCCCCCCAGAAATTGAGCGGCAGCCCGCAGGCAAATATCATACACCGGGCCATGTTCATAATGGTTCTGTGCATACGCTCAGCCTTTCCGTTGCTCGACTGGTTGCGTGCCTCGCTGGGCTGTCTCGCTACCCCCGTCTTCTTGCAGAATGGATCTACGTTCTGGTACTCTCCACCTGAGTCCGTACGCAGAACATGAACCCGACAATTAAACTGCTACTCAAAGAACACTATAAAGTGCTCGAACTGGTTGGCGGCCGCGTCGTTCGTGCGCGCTAGAAACACTCTGCAGTAGTTGCTATAGTGATCCACGAAGTCGATCATGTACCTGTTGTTTAGGCGGTCGCGTGGAGTCATCGGCCCTTTCAAGTCCGAGCAGATCACTCCTCCAACACGGTCGATGGGCGAGTTGTTGCCCGTGTCCTTCTTCGGTCTGTCGTTCTTCGTCTGCTTGCCCTGCGCACAGGTCAGGCAGTTCACGCGCCGACGGTCCGTGAGCTCGATGCCCGAGCTCGGGTCTCGTGCGATCCTCTCAACAGCGTCGTAGTTCAAGTGCCCCAATCTCTGGTGGAACTCCACCAGCGTGCCTCTCTGGACATCACTTGACACGTCAGCCGGCATCGTAGCCTCCTTATCCAAAACCGCCATGATCACCTCTGACGTACACTCGATCCGCTTCACGACACTCGCGTGCACAACGAGCACGGATTGCTGCAGTTCGACATCGAAAACCACACGCCCGCCGTTCTTGCCGGCTACGACACGACGGCCGCCCCCCTCTGTCAGCGCGAAGCCCTTCCGGTCCAGTGTGCCGTAGGAAATGAGATTGTGCACCACGTATTCGGCGTAGTACACATCAACTAGCTTCACAGTCTGCTGCTTCCCGCATGCCGTAACCTTTAATGTAGTGGGTCTAACTTGCCGCACTACTTTAGCTTACACGTCGCGCTATCTGTATGAGGAAGCGTAAGTACTTAGTAATCACTTAGGTTAATTATATTTGAATACACAAATATAATTTAACTTAGATTAGACTACAAGTAGCTAGTTTAAGGTAAAATGATAACTGCATTGTTTGTAAATTGATCTTCCTCCTAAATCTGCTAAAAACTGTTTATCATCAATGAAAGGGGTTGACAGCGGCTGGCTGTCAGAGCCCCGCTAATATGCACGTCTCTGATTGGTAGAAAGATGCTGCTTTCTACCAATAGGATTTTTGGGTATGTGTGGACCACTCATTGTGGTGGCCCACTTCAATGTATCCATTGGTGTGTCTTACACCAAGGTGAGGAAGTATCTAAAACTTTTAACAGATAACCTATCTGTTAAATTCACAAGTGGCTTGCAGCCACTTGTGCGTGTAACCCCGTTACACCATCCCCCCCTTAAGGTTAGACGCGCAGGGTCTCCGCACGTCAATCTTCGGAATTGACCATTCGTCAATTCTCCGCGTTTGGAGAAGAAATCCGCGCTCATTAAACTATGAGCGCGCCTCAGAAGAAGACTTCAAAGTCGGTGGGGAGTCATCTCTCCATCGACGACTACTTCGAACGCCAGAAGGCGAAGTACGGCGACGTCGTCGACTTCGACGACGACGATGAAGATATGGAAGGCGAGTAGGACTCGCCCTCAAAGCGCAAAGACTCAGTGTCGAGCGAATCGCTCGACCCTCATGCCAAGAACATTCGCCCGCGTGAAGGGGACGAATCGGACGCTTCGAGCTCGAAGCGTTCGCGAACTGAGAGCGATACCCCACTCACTTCGGCTGGGGCTCTCAGTACTCCGCGCGCTGCTGCTGCAGCGCGTGATTCCAAAGTTCAAGGCTTTCCGCGCGCTGCGCCTGCAGCGCGCGATCCATCGATGCCGTCCGCGTCCGAGATCGCGGACCGGTATGGGAACTCGGTACCTCCGAATGAGGTGCCGCTGTACGTATGCAGCGCCATCAAAGATGACGCTGTGGCTGCTGAGCTGCACTTTGATGCGGAAACGCATCAAAGGCGCGATTACTACATCGGACTCTTTCATGAGCTCCGATGGTTTCAAAGCAAGAAGACCTCTTCTCGCAGCAAAGTGCCCGAGTGGCAGGCACTTTGTCAAAGCTGGAACGCCTTTGTTGAAAACTTCAACAAGAGGCCGAGTGCTTACCGTGATCGGATTAAGCAAGCGCGTGATCGCTTCGAGACGTACTCGAAGCGTGGAAAGCTGGAGCAACTTCAGGTTGCTGCGGAGGAGGCAAATGTGCCGTGCGCTGTGCCCGAGGGCTTTCAGTGCGCGAAGTGCTTCCCAGGCGCGGTCCGCTTGAGCGACCGCGACCTGAACGGGTACACGTCGTTCCGTGTGCCCGAGAGTCTCAAAGAGCTCCGTGCTAAATTCTTAGCACGTGAGGGTTCGGGCGCTAGCGATGATCGCAGCGCTCGTATTACTTCCGCTGCGCCAGCTCGTACTGCTCCTCGTACGCCCTCACCATTTCCGGAACGACCTCCAGCAAGACGTTCCGCGGCTCCTATGTATCTTGGCGGGGAGGAAATCCTCTCCAACGAATACGAAAACGAGCCCCTAGAGGGTTCGTTTTCGGGATACTATGGTCAACAATCCGCTCAACAATCCAGCGGGTTGAGCCGCGGGCGTCACGGATCGGCGGTGGCGGGGTGGGAACACGCCCGGGTATGATCAGCCCCGGGCTGATCAGTATGCGCCTCTCCACGACCGGGTGACCGCCGTCGAGCGTCTGCAGGGCGCTGCGTTCGCCGCCCTGAAGCAGGAGCTGGCGAACCAGAAGGCCCAAGTCGCGGCGGTCTCGCAGACCGCCTCGAATATCCAGGTCGAGTTGGGGGCCCATATGAAGGGGTTGCTCCAGCGCGTCCGCGCGCTGGAGGAGAGGCTGCTCGTCGCCGAGGCCAAGGATTCCGCTTCTGCCTTGGCTCCTGCCGAGGCTTCGGGTCAGCCGAGCTAGATGGCTCGTGCTGCAGGTATGGCTTCAGCCGTCCGACGTAAAAGGTCGGATGGAGGCGCATGCTAGACGGTATGTCTAGCGTGTATGCGGTGCCGTGCCGTGCCAACACAGTGAACGGCCCGATGAAGCGCGGAGCAAGTAAGCTTGCTTCGAAATCCGAGACTGCATGTTTAGGCAGGTTTTGGTAGATAACAAAACCAATGAACTAACTTTGAATTCATTTGTGTTGCCTCTGCCCACATTGTCTGCGTTCAGCTTCTGTTGATCAACAGAAGCTGCTATTGTGTCTTGCACAAACCGAATTACGGCTTGTCTATTGGTGATGAAACTGATTGCATCCGAGCTGAAGTCATTCAGCTCGCTCTCCGCTAGAGGCCCGGCCTCTGCGTGGTTCTTTGCGGTGTCTGCGCCCTGTGCAGACCCGTGGTCGTTGGCCTTGTTGTTGGGGGAGTCTGCGCCCTGCGCAGACTCATGTGGTTTGTCCATTGTTGCAGCTGACACTGTGCAAGTGTCAGCGGTTTTCTGCGGCTGCTGTATTGCAGTCGTAGATCCCCCCCACTTAAAGTGGGAGCCATCACTCCGAGTAAACTCGGTAGACTTGGATGCCGCATGGCATTCACGTAGAACGGTGTATGCCCGGTCGAGGCATGCACTGAGTTATTGATGACAAACGCTGCCATCGATAAACACTCGCTCCAGTATTGAAACGAGTGAGCGTAGCTCTTCAACATATCGACGAGCACGCGATTCACGCGCTCGGTTTGACCGTCCGTCTGCGGATGATCCGCAGTCGACATGGAAAGCTGGCTCCCAAGAAGTGTAAACACTTCTTGCCACAAGTGCGCTGTGAAGCGCGGGTCTCTGTCCGACACAATGTCGGTCAGCATGCCATGGTGTTTGAACACCATGTCGACGAGCAGACGGGCCGTCTGTTTCGAAGTCACATCTGCCGGTACCGCAGCGAGATGGTACATCTTGCTGAAGCGGTTGTCGAAGACCACAACACCGGTGTTCCCTCCGCTGTCCGGGTGAAGACCAAAGATGAAGTCCAAAGACATGGACTTCCAACACTCCGACGGAGTCGGTAGTGGTTGCAAAGGAGCCTGCGCGAATGACGCAGGCTTTACGCGTTGGCATACCTCGCAAGCACGGATGTACTTGCGCACCCACTTATACTGGTGGTGCCAGTAGAAGTCGCGCGTGAGAAGGACGTATGTCTTCTCACGTCCGAGATGTCCCGCAGTCGGGGCATCATGATATTCGTACATGATCCTGAGTCGCAGATCATGGTCATTCGGCACGACAACGCGATCCGCGTTGTCGTCGACTGCATTGTAAAGCAGTAGTCCGTCGTGCACACGAAAGCGGTGTGCACGCGCTCGAAGGTGCTGGGGCAGCTTCTGACGGGACTTGTCAGAAGGCGCTGTGCCATAGGCCAGCAAGAGTTTCGCGTCCGCGTCGTGCGCGTCCGCGGCCTTCACATCATCCAACAGGGACGATGTGGGTTTGCTTGATCGCATGACGTCAATGGCATTGACGTCAGCAGCTTCCGCGTAGTCCGGCCGACGTGATAACGCGTCGGCCACTACATTCAATCTTCCGGGTTTGTATTCTACCCGGAAGTTATACTCCGCAAAGAATGAGAGCCATCTCGCCATTCTTTGTGAAATGTGTGGCGACTTCACTGCGTACCGCAGTGAAGCGTGGTCGGTGTAGACCACAACTGGTCTACTTCCAAGCAAATACACTCGGAACTTTGCGAGTGCGTACTTCATGGCAAGGAGTTCCTTGTCATGCACCGGATAGTTGCGCTCAGCTGGCTTCAGCTGACGCGATTGGTAGTAGACGACACGATCACGGCCCTCGTGATCGTGCTGCATCAACGCACATCCGATTGCAAAGTCGGATGCGTCACATACGACGTGAAATGGACGATCTTGGTCAGCTACTGCCAAGATCGGTGCCTCAGTCAAGCCCCGCTTGACTGCATCGAATGCCTTTTGGCAATCGGGTGTCCAATTCCACACAGCTTCCTTCTTGAGAGGCTGTGACAGCGGGCGGATCTTGCCCGCATAGTCCTCCACGTACTTGTGCAAGTACGTGGTCAAGCCAAGGAACTGCCTCAGTTCCTTGACACTTGAAGGCGTTGGCCATTCATTGATCACTCTGACCTTTTCCGGGTCAGGGCGAACACCATTCTTCCCTACGAGACACCCGAGGACGGGTATCTCGCTCGCCCCGAAGATACACTTCTTCAGGTTCGCGTAGAGCTTATGCTTTCGCATAAGCTCAAGTAGCTTCCGGAGATACACCCTGTGCATCTCTACGTCGGTCTTCCCGTCCACAGCCCGGCTGTGGATGAACACATCATCGAAGTAGCTCGGTGCGAAGTCGCGCACCGAGCGCAACAAGTGCGTCACGCACCTGTTGAAGGTCGCAGGGGCATTCTTAAGCCCCTGTTGCATTACTAGCCATTCCCAGAGCATGCCACTTGGCGTGCTCACTGCCGTGAGAGGGATGTCGCTCTCACGCATTAGGATCCGATAGAATCTGTCTGGCAAGTCGAGAGCACTGTAAACGGTGCTCCCGGTCATCGAATCGATGATAACATCTTTTCGTGGTATCGGCGTCTGCGCCGGTACCGTCGCATCGTTCAGCTTGTTGTAGGCATGAACGATGCGCCATCCGCCCTGTGGCTTTTTGACACAGAACGTCGGAGCACTGTGCGGGGACTTTGACTCCCGCACTTGTCCTGCTTTGCGACGACTTTCAAAGAAGTCGTCGATCGCCTTGACTTGCTCTCGCGGCAGTGGCCACTGCCGCGTGACACAGTACTTCGTGCCCGGCACGAGATCAATCTCGTGCTGAATGCCCTTATCCTGCGGAAGCTCCGCAGGAATCTCTTCCGGGAGTACGTCTTTGCACTCCCTCAACAGTTCGTAATAGGGACTCGACTTCAGCGAGTCCCAACCTTGTTCCTCGAAGCGCTCTCGCTTCGTCTTCGCATTGAGAGTGTCTTCACTCTCAGTGGTACTTCCCATGAAGAGCTGTCTCAGCTCTTCGCTCTTGCTCTTCGTTCTTTCGCTGTCCGAAAAAAACGCAGACCTGCTCGATGCGTCCATCGTGCAAGTCGCGCGTGAAGCGCTTCCAGCTCATGGCTGGAAGCGAAGTCAACTCCGACGCCGTCGTCGGAGGGCTAGCGAGTGCCATCTTACGATACTGGAATCCAGTATCGGTGTGCGTCAAGACGCTCAGCGTCTCGACATCCGGCGTTACCGCTTCGGTCTGCCCAGCAGACGGTGCTCGTGGCGTCTCGGTCCAGGACCGAGACTTGCGCAGCGTTCTTCGAATGCGCCGTCTTCTTGTTGTGCGGACCCCGGCTCCACACTGTTGTTCTTCTGGTCCAGGCCCGGCCGTGGACAGTTGTTCGCCGGCGGACCCTGTCCGCGGGCGCGCGGTATCAAGCCCGGCTTGACCGCTTTTTCCGTCGTGCAGCCCGGCTGCACGGTAATGTGTCCCTTCACCGGCAGACCTTGTCTGCGGGCACGCGATATCAAGCCCGGCTTGATCGCATGGCGCTTCGTCGTGCAGCCCGGCTGCACGACAGCATGCAAATTGCGTTAGTGCGATACGTTTGCAACCGTCCGCACTGTTTACAGCGTAAACTCCCGGAGTTGACACGCCTTTGTCACCTCGACGCCATTCATTGGCGGAGCCCCTCATGACCGAGGGGTGCGTCGGCTCCGGAGCCGACGCGTCGTCGTTGACCTGACCTCTTCGGGTCAGGGACTGTCCCTACACACTTGAACGTGGGTGTTGGTTCCCGGAACCAGCACATCTTTTCTTCCGACGTCGGCAGCATTGCCGACGTTGGTCTCACTTTGTGCGCGCCCTTGCGCACTTCTTGATCACTCCGGGACAGCAGCATTAAGCGCTGTCTCGACTGGTAAGCCGCGCGCACCTGCTGGCGCGTGCGCTGCGGTAACAGGGCCATCGCTCTCTGTTCCGCTGTCGCGTCCGAAGCGCACGAGCGTGCGCTTCTTCCAGTCTATCACGGATCATGCCGTGCAAAGCCACGGCATTCCCATATCATTATCGAATTTATCGTCCAGGTCCAGGATGACGAAGTGTTTAACAAACACCCGTTGTTTGTACGAGAAGCGCACGTTCACGACGCGCTTCTCGGTCTTCACGATAGCACCTGTTGCCAGTCGTACCTCCAGAAGACTTCGAGGTGTATCTACCTCCTCGTAGTCAAGTCTCGACAGGCTTCGTAGTCGAACAAAGTTGTTCGACGCGCCTGGAATCTACCAAAGCTCGAAGAGAGTCGCTCGCTCTCTTCGAGTAAACCTCAAGATGACTAGGTTCGGTCTGTCATCTTGTTTCTTGCAGTGAGCGCTAGTCTCACTGGGGCTGCAGCCTTAGTGTCGCGTGCCGATGTCGGCACGCGCGACTGCATACCAGTAGGGCGCCCCGCGCCTACTGGATGTTCGCGTTTTGTTGGTCCGCGGCGATGCCTGGCATCGCCACGACGGCCACCTCCAGGGGCATGGGAGCTGTGCACTCCGTGCAAAGTGACCGATCCTTCCGCAACGGAAGCATCGTACGTTACCTCCCAGCTGCTGGTAACCAGCAGTTGTTGCGTTCGAGTGGTCCATTGGTTCCGGACCTCCCGTCCTCGCTACCGGGCGCGGTTGCGACCTCAACGTTCACGCATTGCAGCCAGTTTAATACTGCCGCAGGCTAAACTCTTGCATGGCAAGAGTGATCGCAGCTTCGAGAGTACTCGGGTACTCTCGGAAGAGATAGGTCTTCACAGGCCCATCTCTAAGCCCTTTCATGAACGTGACGACTTTAGTCGCCTCGTCAATCGGAGTTAGTCACGATATTTGATACCAAATATCGTGCGCGCTGCGTAAGCATGGACGTCATGCTTACCCTGCTGAAGGTCGAGGAACTCCGCCCTCGACCGGAACTCGTTTTGCGGGGGGCTCAAACGCTTGTTTGAGCTCCTCTTGAACACTTCGTACGTGCTGCTGAAGCACGGATCGGAGAGTCGGCGTCCATGCGTACGCCCAACTCCTGCGCGTCCGACCAGAGACAGGTGACATGGCGAACGCGACCTTTGACAGCGGGTCGGCGATGCGTCGAGCCGCTATGGCTGTGTCGAGCTCGACAAGCCATCGGAGAGGCTCGCCCTCTCTCTCACGTAATTGCTTACGCTCAACTTTTAAGGGTTGAGCACGCGGTGTCGTCCCTGACGACGCCGTCACTGAGAAACAGTATCACGCTGCTCCTTCATGATGAACCCAGAGCAACACCATGTTGCTCCGTCGGCGATAGCGTACGCAGCATCGTAGCTATCGCCGCTCAATGACTGTTGACGGTCGTTGGAGGCCTCTACTCTGGGTCAGACAGGTGGGGCAGTCGCGCGTGCAACATGCGTTGCAGGCGTGTTGGAGCTCCATGGGCACCTCCGTGCTCATGTGGTTCTCAGCTCCGCGTTCGTACACCGCGTGCAGGCATCAAACGTCGGTCGTTGGACGGACTACGAAGTGCTACCAGGTGTAGTGGGTCTAACTTGACTCACTACTTTTACTTACGTTGCGCAACGTGTATGAGGAAAGCGTAAGTACTTAGTTATTGCCAGGTTAATTATATTTGAATACACAAAATATAATTTAAATCGAATAAGACTCAAGTGACTTAGATTTGGTAAAATGAGAACTGTATTGTTTGTAAAATTGATCTTCCTCCTAAATCTGCTAAAACTGTTTATCATCAATGAAAGGGTTGACAGCGGCTGGCTGAGCCCCATAATATGCACGTCTCTGATTGATAGAAAGATGCTGCTTTCTACCAATAGGATCTTTGAATATGTGTGGACCACTCATTGTGGTGGCCCACTTCAATGTATCCATCGGTGTGTCTTACACCAAGGTGAGGAAGTATCTAAAACTTTTAACAGATAACCTATCCTGTTAAATTCACAAGTGGCTTGCAGCCACTTGTTGACCAACCAGCAGAACCTCACGCAGTTCCCGAATGTCGTCAGTGTAAGTTGCTGATGGCGTTATTTGAGTGATGCAATCGGTATTTACATGTGTTGTTTGAAACATCAGTATCTCTGGGATCTGTACCAAATTCCTGCCATGAAGCGCACGGTGCATTGGGGTCATCTGAAGATTGCTATTGTGAACCACCGACCCGATGCGCCAGTGGCGAGGACCTCATTGATTATGACGTTCCTCACGGCCGGAACTAAATCATTGTTCGAATTGTCCGCAGCATGCCGATTACTTATTATTTCACTGACGTCGTGTAACAATTTGAGGTGGATGGCATATTAAAGGTATGCGTTTGAACTTCATTCATCCATGTTTTTAGTGCAATCTTCTAATTGGGAGAATACTCGTTCCTGCAGCACAGTAACGACACAGCTAGCCGCTTCGGTATAACAGCGGAACTACCGACACTACATAGATGCAAACTAGTGTCGGTTCCACCGACACCTGCAGAATACCGAAGCACGTGACCTGGCATGCTGAATATTAGATCTTAACAGCAAAACTTCTTGGTGGCACCCAGCTAGTCCATGCGAAAACAGTATGTACAGCACCTGCTTGTTGTCCAACATCCCTCGACGAAGTCGTGCGCAGCACGAAGAAGCACTGAAATTTCGTATTGAAATTTAAAACAGATGAACAAAGCTACGTCCTGCCTCCATTTGTTTATTTATCGTAGCCTACGCGCGGCGTGGGCGCGGTCTAGGCAAGCTCTAACAAAGCTCTTGGTTTCAATTTGCCGGACCGCACAGCATAACAATAGATAGATTTTTGCTGTAATATGGTACTGCTCTCATCTTTTCTTTAATATCCAGAAAGATAGGTAGTTTAGTTGTTTCTTCCACCCTTTCTGTTCCAAACGGATATAGTGCAGTGAGTCAGACTGCAATACTTAATGGGAAATTCGCCTTCACTTTTACCTATCGCACAACTGCTTGAAACTGATACTCTATTAGTAGATAAGACTGGACTGCTCAGGAACTACGCCAATAATACGGACGATGTTAAATGGCGTGGACCATTACGATGAACAAAATTGTCCGGGTATTGGTCAGATAATTTTATTATCGTTGCGCTTGAAACCTAAGTCCGCTCGTTTTGTTCGAGAAATATTGGCAATCCACGCAAATATTGAGAAATTGCCCTCCACGTCACCTATGTTGTAAAATTTCGTGCTACCAAAAAAGCAGTCAAGGCCCAGTTAAATCCCTCGTGGATCGTGGTATGCATTTTCTTATTTTTCATTCAGCGGGGACCGGGTGGGTAGACGAAACGCAGTTCGAAAGGTTAGAACAAACGACATATAGACTGAACGAATAGATTAATTAAGATTACAAGATTACCAAGAAAACGGCCTTGGATGAGCGCATAACCGTTTTCTGCTTGCAATGCCGATGTTGGAGGCTTGGACCACTGAACAGGTTAGGAGTAAAGAGGAGATAAAGTTGAGAAAGCCGAACGAAACGACGCGAAACCAACATATATGTTTGCTGGGGCTTATTAATGATTCGGACCGATGACTTCCATTCGGCGGCAACCATAGATTCCAGTGTCTCCCCTTGCACTTTATAATGGTAGAAGCAACGCAGTAACGATAAGGAGCTGTTGCAAACGAAAGCGATCTTTTTCTCACCAGTGACAGACTTGGAGAGCGATAAAGTCTTAAGAGTACGCTTGTGCGTCGTAGAAAAGTGGAAATGGCGGAATCTAAATCTCTGCATCAATAGCGACCACATTGGAGACTGAGCAATACGAACGAAGTGCGTAAAGTGGTGGGTTGGAGGCAATCTTCACATCAATACCAGCGTTCGAGTAATGAATAATTTTGAAGGTCGAATATGCAGAGAAGGCGACATGTTCTAGAGTACCCAAAGTATCATTGGCGGCACCCTTGGTAGGTGTAGTGGCGGGCTATAGGACCAAGCCTTGTCCACGAGCACTGGGCCGCACAGAACGTGAGAATAAGCTGGTATGGGTGTTTAGGCGAGGAACCTTCTAATGCTGTAGGAGATACATTGTAGCAAGATCAGTTGGATTTTACATTCTACTTCGTAGGAGAGAAGCTTAATAGAAGAAGGTTTACCTGGAAGCGCCAGCTTCCCTCACGTATTCAGACCGGGACACTACAAGATATCTTTAGTTGCCGAAGGTTGACTAGAACACGAAAACAAGAACAATGGCTTCGACCCAAGTGAATGAAGCGCAGAACGCTCGTCATGCTGACGGAATAGGCGGAAAACAGGGGGTATGGTGGCTTCGTAAGGCGGCGACCATTCTCGCGTGCTTATTACATCTTTGCCATCGTAAATCCGCCACTGATCACCGACGTGTCGCGGGAGGCGCTGTTAAATTAGGTGAAATTGAAAAGTACGTGGCTGTCATCGGGGAACCCAGATTGCAAGGCGTAATGAGAGTGAAGGCTGTCTTGCGTTCGGTGCGTGATTCCTTCGGCACGAATTGCTCGAGACAATGTGTGAGACGCGCGTTGGGATGTGGATCTGGAGCATGTGAACGATGCATTTCTCATGGCGAAGATCACGAGATATATCACGGCCAGCTTCAAAAACAGGAACTACCGAACATGGACGGCCTGTTTAATGATGAATTGAAGCTCGACCTAACCATCTCTCTCTGATGTAGGCTCGTTACGGCCTATTTTTCACCTCGCAAACCTTGAATCGTTTTAAGCGTGGTGTGAGTGACCTTTTCCTTGGTGAAGATGGGACCAGAAGCGAAAGTGTAAAGTGTTGGTCAAGTTCCTGCCAGGACCATAAAGAAGAAGGTGAAGAATGAGCTAAAGTACCGCAGCGGCGAAGCAAAAGATTGTTGTGCGCAAAGCGCTTCAGTTGTGAGCAACTTGGCGTTGGAACTGGAAAAGGAGACCCGAGCCGTGAAGAAAGTGAAGGCCAAGGAAGCCAAGCTCGGCGAAGCCTTCGCGAAAGGTGGATCAGTAAAAGCTTTTGGCAAAAAAAGCCTGTGGTGGCAGTTGGTGTTGCCGCTGGTGTCGAAGAGAAGTTCTGGGGCTGCACCTGGAACGGGGACCAGCTGAAGATTCGCCCGTCCGCCCCATCCTAAGTGCTTTCATTGTGAAGGAAAACATGAGTACATCAGCTGTCCGACAGCGACCGAAGCTGATAAGGCGGCGATCCAGAGACAAACGGCGTGCCGAATACAAAGCTCGGCGGCTGCAATTCGGATACCAGCAACGGAAACGAGTGCTAGAGCTTTGTAGGATTCGCGAGTGCTTCCCGCCTGAAGGGGTACAGTATTACTGGAGGAAGTTTTGGCTGTCGCTTTGTGCAGATAATTGGGCGACGCAGACCAGCATGAGTGAGCGTGTGTTTAGACGGTTGAAGATGTGTGTCCAGGTACTGAGTGTGTGGAGTGGAAATCTCCCGTGCATTACGGTGGGTGGAGAGAGGGTGGAAGTGAGGGCGAGCAGTGAATGTACACGTCACGCTGAGAGACGGCTGCAGGTCCTGTCTCTATTAGTTCATAGTGCAATGCTTGATAGTGCCAGGTGACCTAGAGGACTTCCTCCTGGGAAAGGAGATGCTGGCTGCTTTAGGCATCGACGTGGACAGAGCTCGAGATACTGGCTCTACTGGAGTCATGAAGAGGAAAGTGATGAATTTGAACCGGACGTGAGTCAAGAGCAGAAAGCAAGTGATGAACTGTTGGAGTTGGTAAATGCACTGGTGGAAAAAAGCAAGTGGTCGAGTTTTTCCTGGAAGCTACCTGGAGGAACTGCGTAGAATCTTCACGCGCTTTTACCTGTTCAGATCGAAGCTGGTAGGGACCCTCCAGCACGGAGTTCCACCAATGCGAATCCGACTGAAGACAGGGCAGAAGCCCTACAAATTAAGGCAAGGAAGTGATATCCTCCGAGGTCAGATGCTTCATGGAGGAGTTCAACCAACAACAGAAGAGCGGGTGGATCTACGAAAATCCCAACAGTAGGTGGGCTTGCGGCAACGCACCTGTGAGGAAGCCTAGCGATGGCTGCCGCCAGACCACCAGACCTGAAGCCAGTCCAACATCCAGAGTTGAGAAGGCATTGTGGGGAGTGATGCCAAATCCGCAGGTTGACTTGGAGCTGGTTAAAGACTGTGAATTTTTCGAGTTTGTTTGACTTTATTGAAGGGTACTGGCCAAATTGCGCTGGATGAGAAGCGTGTCCAAGGAAATCTTGTCGTACATGACCGATCGTAAGATCTATGCACCAGACGTGTACCGCAGGGCTACTGCGACGCTGCACTATTCTTTCAGGCCACTGTGGAAAGTGTTCGCAGGGTTGTTGCATAAGCACCTCTTGGTGTGGATGAACAATCTGATGCTCTACGCTAAGGACGTGCAGACCTATTTGGTGAAGCTAAGAAAAGACTGTTTTGAGCTCTTAGATTTCTTTGTGGCTTCAAGTTGAGCGTCACCAAATCGAGTCTGTACGAACCTCAAATGTAAAGTGGTGTGGAAAATTATCTCGGGTAGAGGTGTGGTCATGACCCCGAACGCATCAAGGCGCTCACCGCGCCTACCCGACCAACGCTGGTGAGCTGCAGCAATTTTTTATGCTGCAGCGGGTGTCTGAGCGTGATTGACTTAGCCAGGGTGGCAAAACCACTGAAAACTGGATGAAGCTCTCGCGACTGCAGCGAGACGCACGAAGCCAGTAGCATCAGGAATTGCACTTGACTTGGGAGCAGCAGTAGGTGACGAATTTGACGAGCTCAAAGAGACGAAGCTGCAGAACAATGGCCACTTTGGGCATTCCAGACCTTGAACGCCGTGATGTGTCTCATCACCGACGCGACCGACGTCGGATATGGTTTGAACGACACAAGTACGATCGTGGCAGACCAAAACGCCGGTTGCAGGCAACAGCACGAGCTACTGGTGTGCGTCAGCAGCACATTTACTGGTTCGAGCACTTAACGGGCGTGATTGAAAGCGTACCCGATTATTTGTGCGTGTGATCAACTGAGTCATTTGGCTATTGCCCCTGGGGTTGATTTGTTTTGCATCATCGCAACCTAATTTACGTGTTCGCGCCTGGCAAGGAAGTGAAAAAACATAAGAACCAAGTTACTCCAGGTGGGCGTGAACTCATGGAATATCGGTACCAATCGAGGCATATTGAAGGATCGAGGTAACGTATGGGCTGACAGCTGATATCAGAGTGGGCTGGAAACCACAGTGACACTGTTGCACTGCGCGCAATGGTGCTACAGCAAGCGGGGTGTCGGGAAGATAGGACCCAGCGTACTGAGCGCAAGCGCCGGCGAGGGAGGAAGATAGGACCCGAATGCCCGAGGCCAAGCGTGAAGAGGACAGACAGGATAACCCGTCGATCGCGTGGGCGCTACGCACTCAGTGACGGACGAGCACCGCCTAAAGGATGGTACACCGACCATTTGATGACCGGTTTCCGTGGCCTACCACTGGATAGAAATCGTTTCAGCCCAGGAACGATATATGTGCATACGGTAGCTAGCAAATTCTTGGTCAGAATGTGATTCTGGTCAGGGCTGGTACCACAACAAGAGACTGTGGATCCCGACCAAATGCAACAACCTGCTTCAAAGACTCATGGTGATTGCTCCATTGCGGTGCGCAAGGTCACCGCAGCCGCCGCTGCTTATGATGGAACACTTTCAACGTCACTTTCATGTGGACTGATTACGCAGGAAGGTGGAATTTCCTGCTGCCTGCCTGCTGTGCCACCATGTTAAAAAGGTGGAAAGGTGGTACAAGTCCATGGGTGAAACTTTCCGCTGTCATGAGCGTAATAGAGCACTGCATTGGGATTTTTCTTACAGTAGGTGCATCTTTTGGCACGTACAAGATATCTACTAGTATTGGGATCATGCGACACACTACTGTGAACTTGTGCCGTGTGCTACGCCGTCTAGTGCTGCGTTGCAGTGGCTGCGATATTGATTGGCATGGGAGATTTGGAGATCCCGCCAATTTGGATCAATCAAAGGTACCCATTTTAAAATGAATTACTCGCGGAAGTTTATAGCACAAGCGGCTCAAATGTATGCAGAATTCACGGTGGCCTACCACGCCCATGGATCAATGTGAGCATTGAGCGTGTCAACTACGACGTGATCAAAGTTCTCCGAGTGATGTTCTGATTACAAAGGACATCCGAGACTGGACAATGTTTGTTCCGCTACTGAGAGCAAGCATCAATCCACACCTGTGCCTTCCTTGGGCAACAAGGCACCTGTAGAGTTGTTCTGTGCCATACCACTGCCTTCCCGCTCGAGTTCCTAGCGTCAACTGGGAGCAGAGAGGTGTGTGGAATTGATTGACTGAACAGCCCGAGATTGATAAGAAGCAAAGCTGCAAGCGCGTGCGTGAGTATCCAAACTAGCACCAAGAGCGGTCGACGAAGAACGAGATAGCAAGCTCAGCTACGCCAACAAAAAAAGGCCACGAGGTGCGAAAAAAGGTAACTTTGTGTGGGGGACTACGTGCTGCGTCTCGTGTTGACCAAAAGCAGCAGACAAA
Organism: Phytophthora cinnamomi; assembly: GCF_018691715.1. Taxonomy (NCBI): domain Eukaryota; phylum Oomycota; class Peronosporomycetes; order Peronosporales; family Peronosporaceae; genus Phytophthora; species Phytophthora cinnamomi. The sequence continues at coordinate 512,002 of NW_027150977.1, read as the reverse complement.
CTGCTAGTCACGTGGGTTACCTCCAGATTGGAGCCGTCAGCCCTCCTTGTGGTCAGACACTTGGTTACGGGGAGCCGAGATGATATTGCATGGTTCTGGAGTTGGAAGTACTGCAGACAAAGGACTTCCAGTAACAGAAGATGTTCGAGAACGTAGCATCCCAAGAATTGTCCTGGCTGTGTCTGAGTTGAAGGAGCACCGCTGGTGTCGGAAAAAGGAACTACAGGGTTTTATTGGCTTGGAAAGGGTTGGAGGCGATCGAGGACTCATGGGAGACTGTACGGTCCTTATTTAAGAATATCCCAGTCGTGCTGCGAGCGTATTGTGTCCCGTGCAGCAGACTACGGGCTGACAAAGAGCTACATTGAATGGGCATCAAGATTTGCATCAAGTTGAGAGTTGCAGAGTGATTAACCGGGTGATGATCACGGCAACGTTTACATTCGAAAACATTCGTGCAACGATTATGTCTTGGCCCGACGACACAAGTCAAAGCCAGATGTGGCCAAGCCTTGGCGGGGCGGTGTAGTGGCGGCTATGGGACCAAGCCTTGTCCACGAGCACTGGGCCGCACAGAACGTGAAGGCCAAGCTGGTATAGGTGTTTAGAGGGACGAGGAACCTTCTAATGCTGTAGGAGATACCATTGAGCAAGATCAGTTAGTTTGAATTCTACTTCGTAGGAGAAGCAATAGAAGAAGGTTTACCTGGAAGCGCCAGCTTCCCTCACGTGTGTTCAAGACCGGAACCCACTACAGTAGGACGGACATTTTGAGTAACTTGAACAGGCATTTTAACAGGAAGGAAGCTCGACTTGGGGGAGGGCGTGCGAAACGAAGAGCAGGCCTTCGATAATGAGTACTGCAATAGTACTGGTACCGCTTGGAAAAAATAAGACTAGATGTCCTAAGGCATGAAATACCAAGAAGTAGAGTTATTGGGGTGAAAGTATTGTATTGACAAGTGCCTGACCTTCACCACGGCATCGTAGAAGTAGACCTGCTGACCGTTTTACCAGCGTGACGTGCTCGCAACAAAGCGTTTGTTGAGCTTTAAGAATAGGATGGTTTCAAGTGCATTGGCAGCATTCCCTGGCGGTGTAGAAAGTCTTGGCACAGCGCGCTAAAGCGCGTACGAACAGCGTTAGAAGTTGGAGGGATAAATCCTACCCCACCAAACTCCTTTTTTTCGCCGTACGCTCGTTTCTTTCAGACGGACGCACTGGTCAGCAAGCCTTGAGGGGCAGCCACTGCGCGTGGGTGTTGCGAGCTGCTGCCGAGACAGTCTCGAAAAGAATGCGCATTAGCCACTGGTCTCGATCAGCTCCTCGGACTTGTCCGCAAGCACCAACACGCACGCTTCCTCAAGGCAGGTCCTTGACGTGTCCAGCACTTGTCACAGACAGGATGCTTCTCGACGGGTGCGTCGAAGATGCCGTGCACGTCGAGAAAAGTCACGCCCTCTTCTAACAGTTCATGGTGGCCAACTGGAAGTCCAGAAGCTGGTCGAGCAGAGCTCGTCAGACGGTTTTCTTGCCGACGTGTAGGCAAAGACACGATGTCGTCATCGTCCGTGTCCAGCGCGTCGCGCAGGTCGAATACCAGTCGATTATCTTGTAGGTCGATCCCATCTCGTCGCCTGGCGAAGCACTGGACGCAATTCAGTTTTTCCCCTTATTACACAAAATATACAGCACATTAAAACCAGGATAAAAAAGTCCTAATCAGAATCCCAATTTTGACATGCACCAAAATAGAACAGAAGTTACATACCGGAGTCGATTGCCTTGTTCATTTCCTCGCAGCTTCCGCATAGGTGTTGTATTTGCTCCAGTTGGGGCTCGTAGTCGTCAGAAACAAATTGACGTGCCAGATTAAGTCGATTGGCTGGCACAACCAATTAATAGGCACTTGAGCAAATACGTGAAGGCCTCGTGTTGACCGAGCAGTTGATCACCCACAAAGGTACACAATGCTGGTGATGTCTCGTTGAAGGTAGATTACCCGTGAGAAAGCGACTATGTATCCCAGCCGTCTGGTCCTCGAGCACCACCATCGACAATCGGTGCCAGTGCCAGGAGCACCTTCTAGGAGTGTTGATCGTGTTCAAACGACGGCAAAGCACACAACGATGCTCTCGAACGAAAACTCCACCCGACAATCATGATACCAAATTGGCGAGGGATGAACACGCTGATGGCATTCTCGACCTCCTTGGTCACCAAAACAGCGTGCTTCAGCGAGCGTTTCAGTGCAGTCTTCCGTGTACTTGTCGCCAATTGGGTTCTCACAAAACAAAGAACGATGGTTGCACTCGAGTAATGAAGTCCGAGCCAACGCAATACACTGTCTGGTTGTTCTGATCGATAAACGTCACAAGCGTCCTGAGGTTGAAGCCGCTGCTCTTCAGCGTCGTTTGACTTAGATCGGTGCTGTTTCAACGCAGTGGCTGAAAGAGGTTGGAATAACCGGTTTTAACATCTTGCTTTCGAACTACACCGCACTGGCGCGAAATGCTCGAGTAGGTTCGTCTTGCTCGTCGAGGCAGGGTGAAGAAGTAGAAGACAAACTTGCTCGGTCGTGAAGGTGCTACGGCGAGCGCATGGTGAAGTTCGGGAATGTTAGCCTAAGACACTGGCAAGTAAATTTAGACTTGCGAACTACCGACTAGGCTTAGGCCAGCCTGTCGTAGCCACATATCTGGTGGCTGTGGTGAACAGAACACTTTTTGAGTGAACACTAGCACTTTTACAGCTGGTCATCGTAAAAAGTTCTCTCCGTAAAAAAAGAAACATTGATATTTACCTGTAACAACACTACCTTACTGGAAGAAAAGCGGTTTTTCTCATAAATAAGTTATTTACTGTGAAAAATTGTATTGGAGAGGCAATACAATGATTTTTTCGGAGGGCCTGACGTAGAGTGCCGCTCCCGCGGTTCAGACGGATGGAAGCTTCTAGAAGCTTACACAGCCGCCCTACGTCTGCCGTATGTATTTTAACCTGGCTTCACTATACCTACCGTAAAGGTGAGTCATTCCTATATCTACCTCCTATTGGCTACTATTTCTACCAATCCGATACACTCACCCCTTCTCTGGCTTGCACGTCCCTTCAGGACCGTTCTTAACGGAGCGGGTGTGCGGTAGGCTCGGTAGGCAGGGGTAGGCTGCACAGCGGTTCTGTGGATCACGGATCGGTAGGCCCCCTACGCCCTACGCGAGGTGTGTGTGTGCGCTGTCCGTGGTAGGCTGCCCAGATACAGACTCTCCATCCAAATGGAACGCCCTCGAGAGTTGCTGCGCACCATTGCTCAGCCCAGCGCGAGGTCCTCTGACTTGCTCTCGGGTCCCAGCGCTGATGACATGTCTACCTCCGACAACCAGGACACGACCATCGCATGCACCTTCCGTCCTCTAGCTCAAGCAGACGAGTTGTCTGGCTGTAGTGGCGGCGATCATTCCCCGCCTAGCGCAGTATGCGAGCAGCGAATCCACGCTTTTGTAAACGAGACAATTTCTCTGACACAGGTACAGCGGCCTACCGCCCCACACTCCGTCATTTTTAACGACGGCGCGCAGAGTGGTACGCTCTTCGCCCCACCGCCCTCCCAGCCTACCGAACCGTTAAGAACGGCCCTCAGACTTGTCATTCTCGAAAAAGAGCGAGAGCCGCGAGGTGTCCCGCTGCCGCCTCAGGGATTCGTCCGACCTCTCGTCCCCCACGCTGCGGCCTGGTTGGCGGAGGCGTGGGTAGGTCTCTGGTGGTGATGGTGGTGCCTCCCGTGGCTGCTCCTGTTGCCGGCATGTCGCCGCTTGCTCCTGCTCGGCCCGCGTCGCCTCCGGCGACGCCCCCGCCTGACACCTCGGCCGCGCTGCTTGCCTCGCCTCTGGCGACGGCCAATCTCGACGCATCGCCTAGTGCTGCTTCGCCAGCAGCTCTCGCTGCCTCCTTGGGCGTCTCTCCGGCTGCGCCAACTGTGGGACCTGCAAGTCCTGCTCGTGCCCCCAGTGCTCTCGACTCCGAGCTCCGTGAAGAAAACGAGCGAATGTGGGATGCGGTCGTCCGCGGGAGCCAACAGCCTGACCTCGCTGTTTCAAGCCCGGTTCCATCAAGCCAGGCTTCCTCGCCTCTAGCGTCTCCTCAAGCGTCGCCTGCGGTTCCTGATGGTGCTGCTGCTGCGGTTCCTGCTGCGTCAGGTGTCCTCTCTCCGGTATCGCCCCTTCAGGAATTGATTTTCGAACTTGAGGTTAAAGGATGGAGCGGTGACGAGATGACGGCTGCTGCTACGGGTGAAGACGGCTCGACTTCCACCGCTGAACCTGTGACTGACGATCAGGCTTCTCCAGAGGCTGGCACGGGTCACTTGGATGACAGCGATGATGAAGAGGACAGACCTACGAAACAACGCTCGCGGTTGCGTCGTGGTGACGAGACGTCTAGCTGGCATCCACCGCTTCCTCGAACGCTCGACCGACAACCGTCGAGTAACCAGAAGAATCACTACGATCAGAAGGCGCCGTGGGACATCAGCAAGATCGTCGACATCGTGCGCTTGCTTGATTCTCATGGAGATACTCCGCATCGCTGTTACTTGGTTCAGTGGAAGGGTCGGGCGAGATGGATGTCCCAGTCATCTTGAAGTGGACTAACGAAACATCGGAGATTCTCTTCCAAGGTCAGCTCATCCGCTCCGTTTGACCACCGCCTTGCGCTCGGTGTGCTACAGTCATGCTCAGTTTCGTGCCGATGTATTTGAATACATACTGCCAGAAGGCAGACATGAACTTCCGGTCACGGTCGGAGACGATATTTGTCGGCATGCCGTGCATCTTCCAGATGTTGTCGATGAAGAGTCGAGCAACACCTTCCGCGTTCACCTTCTTGGCAGTGGGCACGAAATGACAACGCTTGGCCAACCGATCGATGACGACCCAAATGGAGTCGACGTCCGCTTCGTTCGCGGAAGATCAGTAATGAAGTCCATGGAGATCGACCTCCAACGTTCGTCTGGGATGCTCAATGGTTCGAGCAAGCCAGGAGGTTCGTCAACCGCGGCTTGTTTCTCCGACAAGGCTCACAGTCGGCGATAGACTTCAACATCTTCGACCAGTACCAATGGCGTGCTAGCGTCAAGTACGTGCGCTCAGCACCGGGATGTCCGCCGTAGTTGGTGTCATGACACTCGCTGATAATTGTCTGGCGCACTTCACATCGTTGGGCACGACAATACGTGGAGCGTCCTCTACAGGTGTCTGGTACCAGAGCAAACCGTTTGCTTCGGAGTAGCATCGGTACTTCTTCTGCTGCTGATGCTCACGCTTTGGTCTCGGGTTGGACTCGCGTCGCTTGATCGCTGTTAAGATTGTTTCAGCGTCATGGTCCTTCTTGTACGACGTCTTGATTAGAGCAACCGACTCGGAGTCGCCGGTTACCTCGCTGATTGCCGAGCTGAAGGACATGTCGTCAAAACTCGTAACACTCAAGCCGTGAAAGAACTTCGTCACTGGCTGCAAGTTTGGCCTTCAGATCAAAGCGTCGGCGATGCCGTTCTTCGCACCGGGAAGATGCGAGAACGTTGGCTGGTGCTCCACAAGGATGTCATACCAGCGCGCGAGTCTTCGGTTTGCCATCTTCTGCGTGAACAGTTCTTCGAGGCTTTTCTGGTGCGTTTCAACAATTGGTGGTTTGTCCAGGCAGTAGATTCTGAATGCTGCCAACGCGTGGACGATTTCTAGCAACCCCTGCTGCTGCGTTGGGTAGTTGCGCTCCACTGACTTTACCTTGCGACTGGTATACGCAATCGGACGCTCAACTCCCTCTACAACTTGGAACAGGACGCCACCAACGGCGAACTTGCTTGCATCAGCACGCAAGTGCATGGGCTGGTTGAAGTCGGGCAGATGTAGTACTGGTGGGTTGTAGAGTCGGCGCTTCAGCTCCTTGAAGTTCTTCAGTTGCTCAACGCTGAAATGGATCTTGGCCTTCCGCTTGTTCTTTTTCTTCAAAAGTGTAAACATGGATGCTGTCAGTGATGCACACTCCGGGCAGAATCGCTGCACGTAACCAGTCAATCCAAGAAAGCTATGAAGCTCCTCTTGCGTCCGCGGTACAGGCCAGTCCTTGATGGTCTGTACCTTGTCTGGATCCACTCGGACTCCATTTCGCCTACGAAATCTCCGAGACACGGGATCTCGTCGGCGCAGAAGACACACTTGGACAACTTGACATACAACTTGTTGTCGCGTAAGATGTCCAGCGATTAAGTCGCGGCGGTCTCGCAGACCGCCTCGAATATCCAGGTCGAGTTGGGGACCCGGGTGAAGGAGTTGCTCCAGCGCGCAGACGCGCTGGAGGCGAGGCTGCTCGTCGCCGAGGCCAAGTCCTCCGCTTCTGCCTCGGCTCCTGCCGAGGCTTCGGGTCAGCCGAGCTAGATGGCTCGTGCTGCAGGTATGGCTTCAGCCGTCCGACGTAAAAGGTCGGATGGAGGCGCATGCTAGACGGTATGTCTGGCGTGTATGCGTTGCCGTGCTGTGCCAACACAGTGAACGGCCCGATGATGAAGCGCGGGCAACGAAGCTTGCTCCGAAATCCCGAAGCTTCATGTTTAGGCGGGTTTTGTGTAGCTAACAAAACTAATGAACCAACTTTAAATTCATTGTGTTGCCTCTGCCCGCATTGTCTGCGTTCAGCTTCTGTTGATCAACATAGAAGCTGCTATTAATCTTGGACAAACCGAATTACGGCTTGTCTTGGTGATGAAATTGATTGCATCCGAGCTGAAGTCATTCAGCTCGCTCTCCCCAGAGGCCCGGCCTCTTCGTGGTTCTTCACGGTGTCTGCGCCCTGCGCAGACCCGTGATCTTTATTCTTGTTGTTGGGGGAGTCTGTGCCCTGCGCAGACTCATGTATTTCTCCATTGTTGCAGCTGACACTGTGCAGAGTGTCAGCAGTTTTCTCGGCTGCTGTATTGCAGTCGTAGATCCTCCCCACAAAGTGGGAGACCATCCTCCGAGTAAACTCGGTAGGAGTGGATGTCGCATGGCATTCACGTAGCAGTGTATACCCTGTCGAGGCATGCACTGGTTATTGATGGCAAACTCTGCCATCGATAAGCACTCGCCCCAGTATTGGAACGAGTGAGCGTAGCTCTTCAACATGTCACGAGCGACGCGATTCACGCTCGGTTTTGACCGTCCGTCTGCGGATGATCCACAGTCGACATTGAAAGCTGGCTCCCAAGACGTGTAAACAGCTTCTTGCCACAGGTGCGCTGAAGCGCGGGTCTCGTCCGACACGATGTCGGTCGGCATGCCATGGTGTTTGAACACCATGTCGACGAATAGACGGGCCGTCTGCTTCGCGGTCACCTCTGCCGGCACCGCAGCAAGATGTACCATCTTGCTGCAGCGGTCGACGAAGTCCACAACACCGGTATTCCCTCCGCTGTCCGGGGAAGACCAAAGATGAGATCCAATGTCATGGACTTCCAACACTCCGACGGTCGGTAGTGATTACAAGGAGCCTGCGCAACGGCGCAGGCTTTACGCGATGCAACCTCGCAAGCACGGACGTACTTGCGCACCCTTATTACTGGTGGTGCCGGTAGAAGTCACGCGTGAAAGGACGTATGTCTTCTCGTCCGAGATTCCCGCAGTCGGGGCATCGTGATACTCGTACATGATCCTGAGTCGCCGGTCATGGTCATTTCGGCACGACAACGCGGTCCGCGTTGTCGTCGACTCGCATACGAAGCAGTCCGTCGTGCACCCGATATCGGTGTGCACGCGCCGAATTAGCGGGCAGCTTCTGACGAGCCATGTCAGAAGGTGTTGTGCCATAGGCCAGCAAAGAGTTTCGCGTCCGCGTCGTGCCCGAACGCGGCCTTCACGTCATAACAGAGATGATGTGGGTTTGCTCGATCGCATGGCGTCAATGGCATTGACGTCAGCAACTTCTGCATAATCCGACCGACGTGATAACGCGTCGGCCACCATTCAATCTTCCGGGTTTGTATTCGACCCGGAAGTTATACTCCACAAAAGAATGAGCCATCTCGCCATTCTTTGCTGATATTATGTTGACTTCACTGCAGTGCGCTGGTATGATGGTCGATTAGACCACAAATGGTCTCTCAAGCAAATACACTCGGAACTTTGCGAGTGCGTACTTCATGGCAAAGAGAGTTCCTTGTCATGCACCGGATAGTTGCGCGCTCAGCTGGCTTCAGCTGACGCGATTGGTAGATGACGACACGATCCGCGGCCCTCGTGATCGTGCTGCATCAACACGCACATCCGATCTCGAAGTCGGATGCGTCGCAATACGTGAAATGGGCGATCTTGGTCAGCCACTGCCAAGATCGGCGCCTCAATCAAAGCCCGCTTGACTGCATCGAATCTGCTTCGCGATCGGATATCCAATTCCCCACAGCTTTTTTCTTAAGAAGCTGTGACAGCGGAAGATCTTGCCCGCATATCCTCCACGTACTTGCACAAGTAGCATTAGGCCAAGGAACTGCCTCAGTTCCTTGACATTGAAGGCGTTGGCCATTCATTTATCACTCTGACCTTTTCGGGCCAGGGCGAACACCATTTCCTACGAGACGACGGGGACGGGTATCTCGCTCGCCCAAGATACACTTCTTCAGATTCGCGTAGAGCTTATGCTTTCCGCATAAGCTCAAGTAGTTCGGAGATGCACTGTGCATCTCTACGTCACTTCCGTCCATAGCCTGGCTGTGGAAACACATCATCGAAGTAGCTCGGCGCAAAGTCCGCACCGAGCGCAACAAGTACGTCACGCACCTGTTAAAGTCGCAGGGGCGTTCGTAAGCCCCTGCGGCTATAACCATTCCCAGGCATGCCGCTTGGCGTGCTCACTGCCGTGAGGGATATCGCTCTCACGCATTAATCTGATGAATCCATCTCGCAGTCGAGGCACTGTAAACGGTGCTCCCGGCCATCGAATCGATGATATCTTTTCGCGATATCGGCGTCTGCGCCATCGCATCGTTCAGCTTGTTATACGCTGATGCGCCACCATCCATGTGGCGTTTTGACACAGAACGTCGGAGCACTGTGCGGGGACTTCGATTCCCGCACTTGTCCTGCTGCGACGACTTTCAAAGAGTCGTCGATCGCTTTACTGTTCTCGCGGCGGTGGCCGCACTCGCGTGATATCTACTTACTTCGTGCCCGGCACGAGATCAATCATCGCTGAATGCCCACATTCCTGCGGAGCTTCCGCAGAATGTCTTCAGGAGTACGTCTTTGTACTCCCTCACAGTCGTAATAGGGACATCGGCTCAGCAAGTCCCAGCCTTGTTCTCGAAGCGCTCTCGCTTCGTCTTCCGCACTAGGTGTCTTCCTCTCAGTGGTACTTCCAGAGCTGCTCAGCTCTTCGCTCTCCGTTCTCGTTCTTTCGCTGTCCGAAGAACGCAGACTCTCGATGCGTCCATCTGCAGAGTCGCGTGTGAAGTGCTTCCAGCTCATGACTGGAAGCGAAGTCAACTCCTACGCCTTCGTCGGAGGATTAGCGAGTTCCATCTCACGATACTGGAATCCAGTATCGATACGCATCAAGACGTTCAGCGTCTCGACGCCCGGCGTCACCGCCTCAGTCTGCCCGGCAGACAGTTCTTAGGCGTCTCGGTCCCGGACCGAGACTTGCGCAGCATTCCGCATGCGCCGCTTTTGTTATGCGGGCCCGGCTCCACGGTTATTCTTCTGGTCCAGGCCCGGCCGTGGACAGCTGTTCGCCGGCGGACCCTGTCCGCGGGCGCGCGGTATCAAGCCCGGCTGCACGACAGCATGCAAATTGCGTCCGTGCGGTACGTTTGCGACCGTCCGTACTGTTTGCAGCGTCAACTCCCGGCGTTGACACGCCATTATCACCTCGACGCCATTCATTGGCGGAGCACCTCATGACCGAGGGTGCGTCGGCTCCGGGAGCCGACGCGCCGTTGTCGACCTGACCCTTCCGGGTCAGGACGTCTTACGCACGCTTGAACGTGGGTATTGGTTCCTGGAACCAGCATCTTTGCTTTCTGACGTCGGTAATGCCGACGTTGGTTTCCTTTTGCGCGCCCTCGCGCACTTCTTGGCGCCTCCGGGACAGCAGCATTTAGCGCTATCTCGACTGGTGAGCCGCGCGGACCTGCTGGGTGCATGCGCTGCGGTAACAGGACCATCGCTCTCTGTTCCGCTGTCGCGGCCGAAGCGCACGAGCGTGCGCTTCTTCATCTATCACCGGATCATGCCGTAAAACCACGGCGTGCCATTACCACGTCGAAGTTATCGTCCAGGTCTAAAGACGATAAGTGTTCGACAACACTCGTTGTTTGTACGAGAAGCGCGTTCACGACGCGCTTCTCGGTCTTCTGATGACACCAATTGCCAATCCGAACTTCCAGAAACCTTCCATCTACCTCCTCGAAGTCAAGTCTCGACGGCTTCGTAGTCGACAAAGTTGTTCGCGCGCTGAGTCTACCAAAGCTCGAAGGAGTCTCCGCTCTCTTCGAGTAAACTCAAGATGACTAGGTTCGGCCTGTCATCTTGTTTCACTACAGTGAGCTGGCGTCTCACTGGGGGTGCCAGTCCTCGTGTCCGTGCCCGATGTCGGCACGCGTGACTGCGCATTACCAGGGCGCCCGCGCCTACTGGATATTCGCGTTTTGTTGGTCCGCGGCGATGCCTAACATCGCCACGACGGCCACCTCAGGGGCATGGGGCTGTGCACTCCGTGCAAAGAGTGACCGATCTTCCGCAACGGAAGCATCGCACATTACTTCCGTGCTGCTGGTGACCAGCAGCCGTCGCATTCGAGAGGTCCATTGGTTCCGGACCTCCCGGCCTCGCTACCGGGCGCAGTTGCGGCCTCGGCACGTTCGCATGCAGTTTAGCCTGCCGCATGCTAAACGCTTCTTGCATTGCGAGGAATCGCGGCTTCGAGAGCCTCGGGTACTCGGAAGAAGTCGATCTTGTAGTGGGTCTCTTGACTCACTACTTTGACTTACGTTGCGCACGTGTGAAGCGAATAAGTACTTAGTAATTGTAGGTTAATTATATTTGAATACACAAATATAAGTTAAGTAACAAAAAGGATTCAAAGTGATGACAGTTAGGTAAAATGAGAACTGCTATTGTTTGTAAATTGATCTTCCTCTAAAATCTGCTAAAACTGTTTTATCATCTATGAAGGGTTGGCAGCGGCTGAGCTCAGGCCCTTAATATGCATGTCTCTGATTGGTAGAAAGATGCTGCTTTCTACCGGCGGATCTTTGGAATGTGTGGACCACTCACTGTGGTGTCAATCTTATCTGTGTCTTACACCAATGTGAGGAATGTATCCAAAACGTTTAACAGATAACCTATCTGTTAAATTCTACAAGTGGCTTGCAGCCACTTGTACGTGATAACCGTTACCATCCCCATAAGGTTAGACGCGCGGGTCCCCACGTCAATCTTTGGAATTGACCATTCGTCAATTCTCCGCGTTTGGAGAAGAATCCGCGCTCATTCAACGTGAGCGCGCTAAGAAGTCGCAAAGTCGAGTGGAGTCATCTCTCCATCGACGACTACTTCGAACGCCAGAAGGCGAATTAGGTGACGTCGTCGACTTCGACGACGACGATGAAGAACATGGAGGGCGAGGAGGACTCGCCCTCAAAGCGTAAAGACTCAGTGTCGAGCGATCGCTCGACCCTCACCAAAACGTTCGCCCGCGTGAAGGGACGAATCGGACGCTTCGAGTTCGAAGCGTTCGCGTACTGAAGTGATACCCCACTCGCTCTGGACTCTCAGACTCGCGCGCTGCTGCTGCAGCGCGTGATATCAAAGCTCAAGGCTCTCCGCGCGCGCGCCTGCAGCGCGCGCGATCCAGATGCCGTCCGCGCCGAGATCGCGGACCGGTTTAGGAGCCTCGGTACCTCGAATGAGGTGCCGCTGTACGTATGCAGCGCCATCAAAGATGACGCTGTGAACGCCGAGCTGCCTTTGATGCACGCTCAAAGGCGCGATTACATCGGACTCTTTCGGAGCTCCGATGGTTTCAAAAGCAAGAAGACCTCTTCTCGCAGCAAAGTGCCCGAGTGGCAGGCACTTGTCAAAGCTGGAACGCCTTTGTTGAGAACTTCAACAAGAGGCCGAGTGCTTACCGTGATCGGATTAAGCAAGCGCGTGATCGCTTCGAGACGTACTCGAAGCGTGGACTGGAGCAACTTCATGTTGCTGCTGAGGAGGCAGATGTACCGTGCGCTGTGCCCGGGGCTTTCAGTGCACGAAGTGCTTTCAGGCGCGGTCCGCTTGAGCGACCGCGACCTGAACGGTACACGTCGTTCCGTGTGCGAGAGTCTCAAGAGCTCCGTGCTAAGTTCTTAGCACGTGAGGGTTCAGGCGCTAGCGATGATGCCAGCGCTCGTGTTACTCCCGCTGCGCAGCGCGTACTGCTCTTCGTACGCCCTCACCATTTCCGGAACGTCCTCCAGCAAGACGTTCCGCGGCTCTATGTATCTCGATGGGAGAAATCCTCCAACGAATGACAAAACGAGCCCTGAGGGTTCGTTTTCGGATACTATAGTCAACAATCGCTCAACAATCCAGCGGGTTGAGCCGCGGGCGTCACGGATCGGCGGTGGCGGGGGGTGGGCCAGGTATGATCAGCCCGGGCTGATCAGTGCAGCCTCTCACGACCGGGTGGCCGTCGTGGAGCGTCTGCAGGGCGCTGAGTTCGCCCTGAAGCGGGAGCTGGCGCCAGAAGCCCAAGTCGCGGCGGTCTCGCAGACCGCCTCGAATATCAGGTCGAGGTGGGGACCCAGATGAAGGGTTGCTCCAGCGCGTCCGCGCTGGAGGAGAGTTGCTCGTCGCCGGGCCAGTCCTCCGCTTCTGCCTCGGCTCCTGCCGAGCTTCGGGTCAGCCAGGCTAGATGGCTCGTGCTGCCGGTATGTTCAGCCGTCCGACGTAAAGGTCGGATGGGGCGCATGCTAGACGGTATTCAGCGTGTATGCGTTCCGTGCCGTGCCAACACAGTGAACGGCCCGATGAAGCGCGGAGCAAGCTTGCTTGCTCGAAATCAACTGCATGTTTAGGCAGGTTTTGGTAGCTAACAAAACAATGAACTAACTTTGAATTCATTTGTGTTTGCCTCTGCCCACATTGTCTGCGTTCAGCTTCTGTTGATCAACAGAAGCTGTTTCTTGGACAAACCGAATCACGGCTTGTCTTTTGGTGATGAACTGATTGCATCCGGAGCTGAAGTCATTCAGCTCGCTCTCCGCATAGAGGCCCGGCCTCTGCGTGGTTCTTCCGGTGTCTGCGCCCTGCGCGACCCGTGGTCTTAACCATTGTTGTTGGGAGTCTGCGCCCTGCAATTCATATGGTTTCCATTGTTGCAGCTGACACTGTGCAAGTGTCAGCGGTTTTCTCGGCTGCTGTATTGCAGTCGTAGATCCTCCACAAAGTGGAGCCATCACTCCGAGTAAACTCGGTAGACGTGGATGTCGCATGGCATTCACGTAGAACGATGTATACCCTGTCGAGGCATGCACTGAGTTATTGATGAAACTCTGCCATCGATAAGCACTCGCCCAGTATTGGAACGAGTGAGCGTAGCTCTTCAACATATCAACGAGCACGCGATTCACGCGCTCGGTTTGACCGTCCGTCTGCGGATGATCCACAGTCGACATTGAAAGCTGGCTCCCAAGACGTGTAAACACTTCTTACCACAGGTGCGCTGTGAAGCGCGGGTCTCTGTCCGACACGTTGTCGGTCGGCTACCATGGTGTTTGAACACCATGTCGACGAAAGACGTTCTGCTTCGCGGTCACCTCTGCTGGCACCGGCAAGATGTACATCTTGCTGCGGCGTCGACAGCCACAACACCGGTGTTCCCTCCGCTGTCCGGGGAAGACCAAAGATGAGATCAATGACATGGACCAACACTCCGCGAGGTCGGTAGTGATGCAATGGAGCCTGCGCGAAACGGCGCAGGCTTTACCGCAGATGGCACTACCTCGCAAGCACGGAGTACTTGCGCACCCACTATACTGGTGGTGCCAGTAGAGTCCGCGTGAAGTATGTCTTCTCACGTCCGAGATTCGCAGTCGGGGCATCGTGATACTCGAACATGATCCTGGAGTCGCGGTCATGGTCATTCGGCACGACAACGCGGTCCGCGCTTGTCGTCGACTACTATAAAGAACGGTCGTCGTGCCGATATCGGTGGCAGCGCTGAAAAGGTAGCAGGCAACTTCTGACGAGCCATGTCAGAATGTGTGTCATAGGCCAGCAAGAGTTTCGCGTCCGCGTCGTGCGCAACGCGGCTTCGCCAACAGAGATGATGTGGGTTTTGCTCGATCGCATGGCGTCAATGGCATTGACGTCAGCAACTTCTGCATAATCCGACCGACGTGATAACGTCGGCCACCACTTCAATCTTCCGGGTTTGTATTCGACCCGGAAGTTATACTCCGCAAAGAATGAGACCATCTCGCCATTCTTTTGTGATATGGGACTTCACTTGCGGTGCGCTGTGATGCATGGTCGATGTAGACCACAAATGGTCTCTTCAAAAGCAAAGGAACTTTGCAGTGCGTACTTCATGGCAAGGAGTTCCTTGTCATGCACCGATAGTTGCGCTCAGCTGGCTTCAGCTGACGCGATTGTGTAATGGCGACACGATCACGGCCCTCGTGATCGTGCTGCATCAACGCACATCCGATCTCGAAGTCGGATGCGTCACACAATACGTGAAATGGGCGATCTTGGTCAGCCACTGCCAAGATCGGCGCCTCAATCAAGCCCGCTTGACTGTATCAATACTGCTGGCAATCGGATTCCAATTCCCACAGCTTTTTCTTAGAGCTGTGACAGCGAGCGGATCTTGCCCTAGTCCTCCACGTACTTGCACAAGTCGTGGCCAAATCAGGAACTGCCTCAGTTCCTTGACATGAAGGCGTTGGCCATTCATTTTATCACTCTGACCTTTTCGGGCAGGGCGAACACCATTTTTCCCTACGGACACCGAGGACGGGTATCTCGCTCGCCCGAAGATACACTTCTTCAGATTCGCGTAGAGCTTATGCTTCGCATAAGCTCAAGTTTCGGAGATGCACCTGTGCATCTCTACGTCATCTTCCGTCCACAGCCTGGCTGTGGATGAACACATCATCAAGTAGCTCGGTGCGAAGTCGCGCACCGAGACGCAACAAGTGCGTCACGCACCTGTTAAAAGTCGCAGGGGCGTTCGTAAGCCCTGCGGCATTATACATTCCCAGAGCATGCCGCTTGGCGTGCTCACTGCCGTGAGAGGGATATCGCTCTCACGCATGGAATCTGATGAATCCATCTCGCAAGTCGAGGCACTGTAAACGGTGCTCCCGGATGAATCGATGATAACATCTTTTCGTATCGGCGTCTGCGCCGGTACCTCGCATCGTTCAGCTTGTTATACGCATGAACGTGCGCCATCCCTGATGGCTTTTGACACAGAACGTCGGAGCACATGTCGGGGACTTGATTCCCGCACTTGTCACTCTTTGCGACGACTTTCAAAGTCGTCGATCGCTTTACTTGTTCTCGCGGCGTGGCCACTGCCGCGTGATGCATACTTCGTGCTGGCACGAGATCAATCTCTGCTGAATGCCTATCCTGCGGAGCTCCGCGGAATGTCTTCCAGGTACGTCTTTGTACTCCCTACAATTCGTAATAGGGACACGGCTTCAGCAGTCCCAGCCTTGTTCCTCGAAGCGCTCTCGCTTCGTCTTCGACTGGGAGTGTCTTACTCTCAGTGGTCTTCCATGAAGAGCTGCCTCTCCGCTCTCGCTCTCTCGCGTTCTTTCGCTGTTCGAAGAACGCAGACCTCTCGATGCGTCCATCGTGCAAGTCGCGCGTGAAGCGATTCCAGTCATGACTGGAAGCGAAGTCAACTCCTACGCCTTCGTCGGAGGATTAGCGAGTTCCATGTCACGATACTGGAATCCAGTATCGATACGCATCAAGACGTTCAGCGTCTCGACGCCCGGCGTCACCGCCTCAGTCTGCCCAGCAGACTGCTCTTTTCGTCTCGGTCCCGGACCGAGACTTGCGCACGTTTTCGCTTGCGCCGTCTTCTTGTTTGCGGAGCCCGGCTCCGCACGTTTTCTTCTGGTCAGGCCCGGCCGTGGACAGTTGTTCGCCGCGGACCCTGTCCGCGGCGCGCTATCAAGCCCGAGCTTGACCGCATTTTCCTTCGTGCAGCCCGCTGCACAGTAATGTCCCTTCGCCGGCAGACCCTGTCTGCGGGCGCGCGATATCAAGCCCGGCTGATCGCGCGCTTCGTCGTGCAGCCCGGCTGCACGACAGCGTCTAATGCGTCAGTGCGGTACGTTTGCAACCGTCCGCACTGTTTGCAAGCTCCTCGGATTGACACGCCTTCACCTCGACGCCATTCATTGGCGGAGCCCCTCATGACCAGTGCGTCGGCTCCCGGAGCCGACGCGTCGTCTCGACCTGACCGCTTCGGGTCAGGGACTTCCTACGCTTGAACGTGGGTGTTGGTTCCGGAACCAGCATCTTTTGACGTCGGTAGCAATGCCGACGTTGGTTTCACTTGTGCGCGCCCTCGCGCCTTCTTAGGCACTCGGGACGGCAGCATTTAGCGCTGTCTGACTGGTAAACCGCGCGGACCTGCTGGTGCATGCGCTGCGGTAACAGGGCCATCGCTCTCTGTTCCGCTGTCGCGGCCAGAAGCGCACGAGCGTGCGCTTCTTCCAGTCTATCACCGGATCATGCGTCGAAGCCACGGCGTGCCCATTACCACGTCGAAGTTATCGTCCAGGTCCAGGACGATAAAGTGTTCGACAAACACTCGTTGTTTGTACGAGAGCGCACGTTCACGACGCGCTTCTCGGTCTTCCTGATGCACCTGTTGCCAGTCGTACCTCAGAAGACTTCGAGGTGTATCTACCTCCTCGAAGTCAAGTCTCGACAGGCTTCGTAGTCGAACAAGTTGTTCGACGCGCCTGAATCTACCAAAGCTCGAAGAGAGTCCTCGCTCTCTTCGAGTAAACCTTCAAGATGACTAGGTTCGGCCTGTCATCTTGTTTCTCCAGTGAGCTGGTCTCACTGGGGCTGCAGTCCTCAGTGTCGCGTGCCCGATGTCGGCACGCTGCGCTACTACCAGTAGGGCGCCCGCGCCTACTGGATTTCGCGTTTTTTTGGTCGCGGCGATGCCTAGCATCGCCACGACGGCCACCTCCAGGGGCATGGGGCTGTGCACTCCGTGCAAAGTGACCGATCCTTCCGCACGGAAGCATCGCACGTTACCTCCCTGCTGCTGGTAACGCGTTATTTGCTTCGAGAGGTCCATTGGTTCCGGACCTCCGTCCTCGCTACCGGGCGTGGTTGCGGCCTCGGCACGTTCACATGCAGTTTAGCACCTGCCGCAGCAAGCTCTTCTTGCATGGCAAGAGTAATCGCACTTCGAGAGTACTCGGGTACTCTCGGAAGAGATAGGTCTTCGGGCCCATCTCTAAGCCCCTTTCATGAACATGACGACCTTGGTCGCCTCGTCAATCAGGTTAGTCACGATATTTGATACCAAATATCGTGCGCGCTGCATAGCATGGACGTCATGCTTACCCTGCTGAAGGTCGAGGAACTCCGCCCTCGACCGGAACTCGTTTGCGGGGGCTCAAACGCTTGTTAGGCTCCTCTTTGAATATATCGTACGTGCTAAAGCACGATGGATCTGAGTCGGCGTCCTACGCAACCCTCGCTCGTCCGCCAAGACATGACATGGCGAACGCAGCCTTTGACAACTGGTCGACGATACGTCGAGCCGCAATAACTAATGCGAGTTCGACAAGCCATCGGAGAGAGGCTCGCCCTCTCTTCCTACAATTGCTCACGCTCAATTTTAATGATTGAGCGCGCGGTGTCGTCCCCGACGACGCCGTCGCTGAAGCAGCATCGCGCTGCTCCTTCATGTGATGAACCCAGGCAACACCATGTTGCTCTGTCGGCGATAGCGTACGCAGCATCGTAGCTATGGCCGCCTCCACAATGACTGTTGACAGTCGTTGGAGGGCCTCCACTCTGGGTCAGACAGGTGGGGCAGTCAGCGCGTGCAACATGCGTTGCAGGCGTGTTGGAGCTCTCCATGGGCACCTCCGTGCTCATGTGGTTCTCGGCTCCGCGTTCGTACACCGCGTACGAACGTCAAGCGATCGGTCGTTGGACGGACTAAAAGTGCTACCAGGTGTAGTGGGTCTCGACTCACTACTTTACTTACACGTTGCGCAACGTGTATGAGGAAGCATAAGTACTTCGTAATTACTTAGGTTAATTATATTTGAATACACAAATATAAGTTAAGTAAAGATAAGATTCCAAGGGACTTAGATTAGGTAAAATGAGAACTGTATTGTTTGTAAATTGATCTTCCTCCTAAATCTGCTAAAACTATCATCTATGAAAGGGGTTGGCAGCGGCTGGTGTCAGACCCTAATATGCACGTCTCTGTGGTGAAAATGCTGCTTTCTACAATGAGGATCTTTGGGTAGTGTGGACCACTCATGTGGTGGCCCACTTCAATGTATCCTTGATGTGTGCTTACACCAAGGTGAGAGTATCAAAACCTTTACAGATATTATCTGTTACCATGAGTGACATTGTCACGAAGTGACGTTGAACTTGTGAAACAGATAAATATCTGGTAAATTAGACTCTTCTTCACCAGGTTAGTCACACCAACAAACCACATTGAAGGCCACCACAAAGATCTATTGATAAACGTATATTCTACGGTGAGACGATTGGCGGATCACAACCGCAACCTATAGATGATAAACTTTAACGGATTTAGAAGATCGAAGCTACCAGTTCTCATTTACCTAATCTAGTCACTGAACTATCTTTTAACTTATATTTGATATCAATATAATTAACCTAATGAAATGCTGCTTCTCGACGTTGCGCAACGATAATGAAAGTGGTGGAACCCACTGGTAACGCAACAGTCGATCAACGACATTTCTGACGTTCGTACGCGATGTGGAACCGAGAACCATGCGGAGGATGAACCAATTACGCCTGCAACGCTTACGCTACCCTGTCTGGCACCAAGTGGAGCTCAACAGACAATCGGCAGGCGCATCGATGCTGCGTACGCAGCGCGACAATGACATGGTGTTGCTGAGTTCATCATGAAGGAGAGCGGCTGCTTTCCGACGGCGTCGGGGTATTTACCAATCATTAAAATATGTGGGAAGAGAGGGCGAGCTCTCTCGATGGCTTGTCGAACATCGTACCTTGCATGCGCTCGCTTTATCGTCGACAGGTGTCAGGTACTGTTCGCCATACGTTGGTCGTGACACTCAAATCCTATTAGCACGAACGTGCAATCTATTCAAGAAGAACTCAGACAGCGTTTGAACCCGCAATAGAGTTCGTCGAGGGCGAATCTGACCTTCAGCTGAATGTGTCAATAACTTCCGCAGCATCACGTACTTGGTCTCGAACATCGTGACCAACGCCAATAGACGACGACTACATCGTCACGTTCAAAGGGACTGAGAGATGGGCCTGTGAACCTGTACGGGTTACACGTACAGAGTGGCTGCAACCGCTTGTGTCTGAATGGTTATCTGTTAAACGTTTGGATCTTCCTCACATTGGTGTAAGACACCAATGGATACATTAAAGTGGACCACCACAATGGTGGTCACACATCAAAAGATCCTTGGTAGAAAGCGGCATCTTTCTCAATCAGAGTCATGCATATTGGCGGTCTGACGGCCAGCCGCTGTCAACCCTTTCATAGATGATAAACGGTTTGCAGATTTGGGAGAAGTCATTACAAACAATACGGTTCTCTTTTACCTAATCTAAGTCCTTGGAATCTATTACTTACTTATATTTGTGTATTCAATATAATTAACCTAAGTAATTACGAAGTACTTACGCTTCCTCATACACGTTGCGCAACGTGTAAGCTAAAGTAGAGTCAAGTTAGACCCACACCTGGTAGCACTTTGTAGTCCGTCCAACGACCGACTGCTTGACGTTCGTACGCGGTGTACGAACGCGGAGGAACCACATGAGCACGGAGGTGCCCATGGAACTCCAACACGCCTGCAACGCATGTTGCACGTGACTGCCTACCTGTCTGACCCAGAGTGGGAGGCCCTCAACGACTGTCAACGTCATTGGAGAAGCGGCGATACTACAATGCTCGTACGCTATCGCCGACGGAAAACATGGTGTTGCTCTGGGGTTCATCATGAAGAACTGGCGCAACGACGGCGTCGTCAGGGGACGACACCGCGTGCTCAATCATTAAAGTTGAGCGTGAGCAATTACGTGGGAAGAGAGGGCGAGCCTCTCCTCCGATGGCTTGTCAGACTCGACACAGCCATAGCGGCTCGACTGCATCGTCGACCAGTTGTCAGATGTTGCGTTCGCCATGTCCTGCCTTGGCGGACGCGCGAAGAGTTGGGCGTATGGACGCCGACTCTCCAGATCTCAGCACGTACGAAATATTCAGGAGGAGCTCAAACAAGCGTTTGAGCCCCGCAAACGAAGTTCCGGTCGAGGGCAGGTTCCTCGACCTTCAGCAAGTAAGCATGATGTCCATGCTACGCGCGCGCACGATATTTGGTATCAAATATCGTGACTAACCGATTGACGGGCGACAAGGTCGTCACGTTCATGAAAGGACTTAGAGATGGGCCTGTGAGACCTATCTCTTCCGAGAAATCCAGTACTCTCGAAGCTGCAATCACTCTTGCCATGCAAGAAGAGTTTACCTGCGGCAGGCTCGCTGCATGTGAACGTGCCAGCAACCACGCCCGGTAGCGAGACGGGAGGTCCGGAACCAATGGACCTCTCAGGCGCAACAACTGCTGGTTACCAGCAGCAGGGAGATAGGCGATGCTTCCGTTGCGGAAGGATCGGTCGCTTCACGGGAGTGCACAGCTCATGCCCCTGGAGGTGGCCGTCTGGCGATGCTAGGCATCGCCGCGGACCAACAAAAACGCGAACATCCAGTAGGCGCGGGGCGCCCTACGTAATGCAGTCGCGCGTGCCGACATCGGCGCGACACTGAGACTACGGCCCCAGTGAGACCAGCTCTCTGCTAAGAAACAAGATGACAGGCCAACCTGTATCTTGATTTACTCGAAGAGCGAGTGACTCTCTTCGAGCTTTAGTGACTCAGGCGCGTCGAACAACTTTGTTCGACTCACGAAGCCTGTCGAGACTTGACTTCGAGTAGATACACCTCGAAGTCTTCTGGGAACGACTGGCAGCAGGTGCCATCGTGAAGACCGAGAAGCGCGTCGTGAACGTGCGCTCTCGTACAAACAACGAGTGTTTGTCGAACCTTTATCGTCCTGGACCTGGACGATAGCTTCGACGATATTAATGGGCGCGCCGTGGCTTGCACGGCATGATCCGGTGATAGACTGGAAGAAGCGCACGCTCGTGCGCTTCGGCCGACGAACGGAACGAGCGATGGCCCTGTTACCGCAGCGCATGCACCAGCAGGTCCGCGCGGCTCACCAGTCGAGACAGCGCTAAATGCTGCTGTCCCAGGTGCCAGAAGTGCGCGAGGGCGCGCACAAGGAAGAACCAACGTCGGCAATGCTACCGACGTCGAAGAAAAGATGTGCTGGTTCCGGAACCAACCACGTTCAAGCGTGTAAGGGACAGTCCCTGACCCGAAGCGGTCAGTCGACGCGACGCGTCGGCTCCGGGAGCCGACGCACCCTCGTCATGAGGGCTCCGCCAATGAATGGCGTCGAGGTGACGAAGGCTTGTCAACTCCGGGAGTTGACGCTGCAAACAGTGCGGACGGTTGCAAACGTACCGCACTGACGCATGCATGCTGTCGTGCAGCCGGGCTGCGACGAAGCGCTCATCGATCAAGCCGGGCTTGATATCGCGCGCCCGCAGACAGGGTCTGCCGGCGAAGGACACATTACGTGCAGCTGGGCTACGAAGGAAAATGCGGTCAAGCCGGGCTTGATACCGCGCGCCCGCGACAGGGTCCGCCGGCGAAAACTTCCACGCCGGGCCTGAGAAGAACAACTGTGCGGAGCCGGGCTCCGCACAACAAGAAGCGGCGCAAGCGAAAACGCTGCGCAAGTCTCGGTCGGACCGAGACGGCAAAAAACGTCTGCTGGGCAGACTGAGGCGTGACGCCGGGCGTCAGACGCTGAACGTCTTGATGCGTATCGATACTGGATTCCAGTATCGTGACATGAGAACTCGCTAATCCTCCGACGAAGGCGTAGAGTTTGACTTCGCTTCCAGTCGAGAACTGGAATCGCTTCACGCGCGACTTGCACGATGGACGCATCAGGCAGTCTGCGTTCTTCGAACAGCAGAAGAACGGCGAGCGAAAGGAGAGCTGAGGCAGCTCTTCATGGAAGTACCACTGAGTGAAGACACTCTCAGTGCGGGCGAAAGCGAGCGCTTCGAGGAACAAGGTTGGGACTCGCTGAAGTCGAGTCCCTATTACAGCTGTTGAGGGTACAAAGACGTACTCCGGAAGAGACTCCGCGGAGCTTCCGCAGGATAAGGGCATTCAGCACGATATTGATCTCGTGCCGGGCACGAAGTACTGTGTCACGCGGCAGTGGCCACTGCCGCGAGAGCAAAGTGAAGCGATCGACGACTTCTTTGAAAGTCGTCGTAAACAGGACAAGTGCGGAATCAAAGTCCCCGCACGGTGATCCGACGTTTGTCAAAGAAGCCACAGGGCGGATGGCGCATCGTTCATGCCTACAACGACAACGATGCGACGGTCCGCAGACGCCGATACCACGAAAAGATGTTATCATCGATTCGATGGCCGGGCACCGTTTACGTTCTCGACTTGCAGATGGATTTTATCAAATCCTAATGCGTGAGAGCGATATCCCTCACGGCGAGTGAGCACGCCAAGCGGCTATCTGGGAATGCTAGTAGACCACAGGGGCTTAAGAACGCCTGCGACTTTCAACAGGCGTGACGCGAGTGCGCTCGGTGCGCGACTTCGCACCGAGCTACTTCGATGATGTGTTCATCCACAGCCAGGCTGTGGACGGGAGAACGACGTAGAGATGCACAGGTGCATCTCCGAACTACTGAGCTTATGCGAAAGCATAAGCTCTACGCGAATCTGAAGAAGTGTATCTTCGGGGCGAGCGAGATACCCGTCCTCGGGTGTCTGTAGGGAAGAATTTGTCGCCCTACAGAAAGGTCAGAGTGATAACAGATAGCCAACGCCTTCAAGTGTCAAGGAACTGAGGCAGTTCCTTGCTGGCTCTGCTTGTGCAATTACGTGGACCATGCGGGCAGATCGCCCGCTGTCACACTACCAAAGAAGCTGTGTGAATTGACACCCGGTGCCAAAGGCATTCGATACAGTCAAGCGGGGCTTGACTGAGGCGCCGATCTTGGCGGTGGCTGAAAGATCGCCCATTTCACGTAGTGTGTGAGCGCATCCGATTTCGCGATCGGATGCGCATTGATACAGCACGATCACGAGGCCGTGATCGTGTCGTCTACCAATCGCGTCAGCTGAAGCCAGCTGAGCGCAACTATCCGGTGCATGACAAGGAACTCTCTTGCCATGAAGTAGCACTCGCAAATTCCGAGTGTATTTGCTTGGGGAGCCATTTGTGTCTACACCGACCATGCTTCACTGCGTACCGCTGTGAAGTCGCCACACTATCACAAAGAATGGCGGATGGCTCTCATTCTTTGCGGAGTATAACTTCCGGGTCGAATACAAACCCGGAAGATGAACGTATGGCCGACGCGTTATCACGTCGGCTCGATATGCAAGCTGTGACGTCAAGCCATTGACGCCATGCGATCGAGCAAAGCCACATCATCCTGTTGATGATGTGAAGGCCGCGTCGCGCACGGCGACGCGAACTCTTGCTGGCCTATGGCACAGCCCTTCTGAAGTCCGTCAGAACTGCCCAGCACCTTCGAGCGCGTGCACACCGCTTTCGTGTGCACGACAGCTGCTTTAAATGAGTCGCGACAACGCAGATCGCGTTGTCGTGCCAATGACCATGACCTGCGACTCAGGATCATGTACGGTACTCATGATGCCCCGACTGCGGAATCTCGGACGTGAAGACATACGTCCTTCTCGCGTGACTTCTACTGGCACCACCGGTAAAGTGGGTGCGCAAGTACTCCGTGCTTGCGAGGTATGCCAACGCGTAAAGCCTGCGCCATTCGCGCAGGCTCCTTTCGAATCACTACCGACTCCGTCGAGTGTTGGAAGTCCATGTCATTGACTTCATCTTTGTCTTCCCCGGATAGCGGAGGGCGGTGTTTGGTCTTTGTAGACCGCTTCAGCAAGATGGACATCTTGCTGCGGTACAGAGGTGACCGCGAAGCAGACCGCCCGTCTGCTCGTCGCATGGTGTTCAAACACCATGGCATGCCGTCCGACATCGGTCGGACAGAGACCCACTTCACAGCGCACTGTGCAAGAAGTGTTTACAGTCTTGGGAGCCACTTTCAATGTCGACTGTGGATCATCCGCAGACGGACGTCAAACCGAGCGCGTGAATCGCGTGCTCGTCGATATTTGAAGAGCTACGCTCACTCGTTCCAATAGGGCGAGTGCTTATCGATGGCAGAGTTTGTCATCAATAACTCAGTGCATGCCTCGACGGGTATACACCGTTCTACGTGAATGCCATCGACATCCCGTCTACCGAGTTTACTGGGTGATGCTCCACTTTAAGTGGGGAGGATCTACGACTGCAATACAGCAGCCGCGAAACCGCTGACACTTGCACAGGTGTCGCTGCAGCAATGGACAAACCACATGAGTCTGCGCAGGCTAGACTCCCCAACAACAGGCCAACGACCACGGGTCGCGCAGGGCGCAGACACCGCGAACCACGCAGAGGCCGGGCCTCTAGGAGCGAGCTGAATGACTTCAGCTCGGATGCAATCGATTTCATCACCAAAAGACAAGCCGTGATTCGGTTTGTCCAAGACACAATACAGCTTCTGTTGATCAACAGAAGCTGAACGCAATTAATGCGGGCAGAGGCAACACAAATGAATTTAAAGTTGGTTCATTAGTTTTGTTAGCTCACAAAACCTGCCTCAGCACAGTTTCGGATTTCGGAGCAACAAGCTTGCTCCGCGCTTCATCGCCGTTCACTGTGTTGGCACGGCCGGCAACCATACGCTAGACATACCGTCTAGCATGCGCCTCCATCCGACCTTTACGTCGGACGGCTGATACCGGCAGCGACAGCCATCTGCTCGGCTGACCCGAAGCATCGGCAGGAGCCGAGGAGGCAGAAGCGGAGACTTGCCTCGGCGACGAGCAACCTCTCCTCCAGCGCGCGGACGCTGGGCAACCATCTGGGTCCCCACTCGCCTGGATATTCGAGGCGGTCTG
The DNA here is from genome assembly GCF_018691715.1 of Phytophthora cinnamomi. Classification (NCBI taxonomy): domain Eukaryota; phylum Oomycota; class Peronosporomycetes; order Peronosporales; family Peronosporaceae; genus Phytophthora; species Phytophthora cinnamomi. The sequence continues at coordinate 486,598 of NW_027150977.1, read as the reverse complement.
CGAGACCGCCGCGACTGACCTTCTGGTTCGCCAGCTCCTGCTCAGGGCGGCGAACTCCTTCAGACGCTCTACGACGGTCACCGCGGTCGTGGAGAGGCGCATACTGATCACCGGGCTGATCATACCCAGGCGTGTTCCACCCCGCCACCGCCGATCCGTGACGCCCGCGGCTCAACCCTAGTTGTTGAGCGGATTTTTGACCATAGTATCCCGAAACAGACCCTCAAGGGCTCGTTTTCGTATTCGTGGAAAGTTTCCTCCCCATCGAATACATGGGAGCCGCGGAACGTCTTGCTGGAGGACGTTCCGGAAATGGTGAGGGCGTACGAAGAGCGTACGCGCTGGCGCAGCGGAAGTAACACGAGCGCTGCGATCATCGCTAGCGCCGAACCCTCACGTGCTAAGAACTTAGCACGGGCTCTTGAGACTCTCAGGCACACGGAACGGAGTATGCCCGTTCAGGCGCGGTCGCTCAAGCGGACCGCCCTGGAAAGCACTTCGTGCACTGAAAGCCCTCGGGCGACGCAGTACATTGCCTCCTCAGCAGCAACGTAAGAAGTTGCTCAGCTTTCCACGCTTCGAGTACGTCTCGAAGCGATCACGCCTGCTTAATCCGATCACGGTAAGCACTCGGCCTCTTGTTGAAGTTCTCAACAAAGGCGTTCCAGCTTTGACAAAGTGCCTGCCACTCGGGCACTTTGCTGCGAAGAAGGTCTTCTTGCTTTGACCATCGGAGCTCTGAAAGAGTCCGATTAGTAATCGCGCCTTTGATGCGTGCATCAAAGTGCAGCTCGGCAACCACAGCGTCATCTTTGATGGCGCTGCATGTACAGCGGCACCTTTCGGAGGTACCGAGTTCCTCGGTCCGCGATCTCGGAGCGGACGGCATCCATGGATCGCGCTGCAGGCCATGGCGCGAACTATGAGCTTTGACATCACGCGTGCAGCAGCAGCGCGGATCAGAGCTAGCGAAGCGAGGTGTATCCTCTCAGTACGCGAACGCTTCGAATCGAAGCGTCCGATTCGTCCCCTTCACGCGGGCGCGTTTTGGCGTGAGGTCGAGCGATTCGCTCGACACTGGTCTTTAGCTTTGAGGGCGAGTCCTCCTCGCCCTCCATGCTTCATCGTCGTCGTCGAAGTCGACGACGTCACCATACTTCGCCTTCTGGCGCTCGAGTAGTCGTGATGGAGATGACTCCCCACCGACTTTGAAGTCTTCTTCTGAGCGCGCTCATCGTTAATGAGCGCGGATTTCTCTCTCAAACGCGGAGAATTGACGAATGGTCAATTCCAAAGATTGACGTGCGGGGACCCGCGCGTCTAACTTATGAGGGGGATGGTGTAACGGGGTTCACGTACAAGTGGCTGA